>NW_006921593.1:4338433-4340232 GCF_000298275.1 Orycteropus afer afer
AACAACAACAACAACAACAACAACAAATGGACAATATATTGAATGATGCAGGAAACATCAAAAGAAGATGGAAGGAATACACAGAGTCATTGTACCAAAAGTAATTGGTCGATGTTCATCCATTTCAGGAGGTGGCATATGATCAAGAACCAATTGTACTGAAGGAAGAAGTTGAAGCTGCACTGAAGGAATTGGCAAAAAACAAGGCTCCAGGAATTGACAGAATACCCATTGAGATATTTCAACAAATGGATGCTGCGCTGGAGGCACTCATTTGACTATGCCGAGGGATTTGGAAGATTGACCAATTGAGTGGAAGAGATCCATATTTGTACCCATTCCAAAGAAAAGTGATCCCACAGAATGTGGAAATTATTGAACAATATCATTGATATCGCATGCAAGTAAAATCTTACTGCAGAGAATTCAAAAACAGTTGCAGCTGTATACTGACAGAGAACTTCCAGAAATGCAAGCTGGATTCAGAAGAGGATGTGGAATGAGGGAGATCATTGCTGACGTCAGATGGATCTTGGCTGTAAGCAAAGAATAACAGAAAGATGTTTACTTATGTTTTATTGGCTGTGCAAAAGCATTTGATGGTGTGGATCATAAACTATGGACAACGTTGAGAAGAATGGAAATTCCAGAACACTTGATTTTACTCATGAGGAACCTGTACATAAACCAGGAAGCTGTTGTTTGAACAGAACAAGAGGTACTACATGGTTTAAAATCAGGAAAGGAGTGAGTCAGGATTGTATCCTTTCACTATACTTATTCAATCTGTATGCTGACCAAATAATCCAAGAAGCTGGACTATATGAAGAAGAACATGGCATCAACATTGGAGGAAGAATCATTAACAACCTGCAATATGCAGATGACACAACTTTGCTTATGGGATGACTTGCAGCACTTACTGATGAAGATTGACAACTACAGTCTGCAGTATGTATTACATCTCAACATAAAGAAAACAAAAATCCTCACAACTGGACCATTAAGCAGCATCACAATAAATGGAGAAAAGACTGATGTTGTCAAAGACTTCATATTATTTATTTCCACAATCAACACCAATGGAAACAGCAGTCAAGAGTTCAGATGACATATTGCACTGGGCCAATCTGCTGCAAAAACCCTCTTTCAAGTGCTGAAGAGCAAAGATGTCTCCTGGAAGATTAAGGTGTACCTAACCCAAGTCATGGTATTTCAATCGCCTCATTTGAGAGCTGGACAATGAATAAGGAAGACTGAAGAAGAGTTGATGCTTTTGAGCTGTGCTGGCGAAGAATGCTGAAAGTACCATGGACTGCTAAAAGAACTAACAAATTTGTTCTGGAAGAAGTGCAGCTGGAATGCTCCTTGGAAGCGAGAATGTCCAGACTTCATTTCACCTACTTTGGTCAGGTTGTCAGCAGAGACCATTCTCTGGAGAAGGATATCATGCTTAGTAAAGTGGAGGGTCAATGAAAAAGGGCAAGGCTCTCAACAAGGTGGATTGACACAGTAGCTGCAATGATGGGCTCAGGTCCAGCAAGAGGCTGGTACAGAACTGGCCAGAGTTTTGTTCTGTTGTCCACAGGGTTGCTATGAGTCGGAGGCGACTCGATGGCACCCAACAACAACAACAGCAACGAGTCTTTAGACAAATAGGACAATGCATCTGCACCTTCAACAGAATAGGATGACAAAAGAGTCAAGGCAGCCACACTGTTTTTCTCCTGCATTTTTATATTCTTCTGGTTTACTTTATTCTTTCCAGTGAAAGCAGTTCATTAAATTGAAACTCAACA
>NW_006921593.1:4362173-4365583 GCF_000298275.1 Orycteropus afer afer
TGTTGTTGTGCCAAGTCTCATTTGGGTAACTAGCTAGGAACACGGTTGCTGGATTCTATGGTAAGCCTATGTTTAGCTTCATAAGAAACTGCCAGACTGGCCTCCAGAGAGGCTGTGCCATTTTGTGTTCCCACTAGAGGTGATGGGAGTTCCTGTGGCTCCACGTCTTTGCCAACAGCTGCTGTCGTCAGTATTTTGGAGCAGGAATGACGCAAGTATCATTGGTATGGGACTTCTGCTGTGTTTCTGAAGTGCAGGACTTCCCAGCTGCTCCCAACCTGAGAAGCCACCAGATGCTCAGAACTTGCCAAGGTTCTGAGAGCACAGCTGTCTGGCCCTCGAGTCCACAGGGAAGGACTTTGCTGCTCTCAGCTCCTTCCAGGGACTCGCACACATGGGGAGGAAGAGGCATTCCCTTTCTGCTGTGCTGGGAGTGTGGCTCCAACGTGGTTGGACCTTTTTTTAAGGCACAGAAGTGAGGTCTGGTCAGCTTTTGGGGGCAGTGGCAGAGGCCTGGGAGGAGGTTCTTGTGGCCTGCTCTCCCGCTGAAATCCAGGCCTCTGGCACTCTCCTGAAGAGGCCATCATGCTGCTTTGCCAGGTGTGGCTGGGTAGGTTGGAGCTGGCTTCTGCTGGGATACTTTAGGGTGCTCAGGTGGGCTTCTGATTTGGGCCCTGGGTGGGGCTGCATGGTGAGGGGCTTTGACCAGGTTGGGAGCTGCTTTGGGTATTGGGTGGACATGGCCCCAAGTTGAGTTGAACATATCACCTGCCAGGCAGTGGCTGTGATTGGGTTCTGAGCTCTGGTCTGTTTTGAAGGCTGGCTGAACCTTGAGCTCTGATGCTTGGCTGACCTCTCTGCTGGGCTGTGCCAAGTATAGAGTTAAAAGTGTTGAAATGCAAAAAAAAAAAAAAAAAAAAAAGAGGGATGTGAATGGTTGGCACTCTCAACTATTAACCTAAAGGTTGTAGGTTCGAACCCACCCAGTGACTGTAGAAAAAAGCCATGGTGATCTGCTTCTGTCAAAGTGGCAGCCAAGAAAACCTTACAGAGCAGTCCTACTCTGCAACACGGGTCACCATGAGTTGGAATTGAATGGATGGCAGTGGGTTTGGTTTTTAAGCATGAGGCTGGGCTTAGCAACGTTCCACACCAAACACCTTTGCTTGCCAAGCAGGCTGGCTGGCAGGCTTACTGAACACCAGATTTCAGTGTGGGCTACACTGGGTGGGTCTGGACTGACAGGACAGGGTGGACTGACTGGTCCTGCCGGTCTTCAGTGAGCTGGTCTTCTGTGGTCTCCTGTCTGGGTTGGGCAGTGCGTAGGGCTGGGCTGGTATCAGTGTCAGATTACCCAATAAGCAAGGTAAGCACAGGCTTGCTTGTGCTTACTTACTAATCTGTAGTGAACAGTTTCCCATGTTTTCCTGCATCATGTGATGTAACCCACATGAAGTTGTTCACTATGGACTAGTAATTAAGTACAAGTAGCCCGTAGTTACCTTGCGTTTTGGGTCATCTGTGCTTGGCTGGGCTCTTTTGGGCAGAGGTGGCCTCTGGGCACTGAATTCTGGGCTCAGGTGGAAGGTATTTTTCCATGACTGCTACCTACCTCCAGAAACCAAGGACTCAAGGTTCAGGCGCAAACACTGGTGTCCCAGGTGAGGTGGGGAAGTTCCGAGTTGCCCTTCAAATGCCTTGAAAGCTCTTTGGAGGCCTCCCACCACCCTTCCCACTCCCAGGGTCAGTGAGGCCGCTCAGATCCTTGACCAAGTGGGGAAGGGAGTGCCAGGGCCCAGTGGCTTCTGCCTGCTGTTGGTGGGGGTGAGGTTTGGGAGTTACAAGCAGGCTTGTTGAGCTGGCATCTTTGTTGACCGTTGCTGGTTGGAAGTTGTGTTTGTCTGTCTGTCTAGGATCTCAAAGGCTGGGATATAGGTCTGTGGGGGCAAATGTTCTCCATTCCTCCCTTCGCAGCCCTGGCCCCATCTCATCCCCGAAGTTCCTCCTAGGTTGGCCACAGAGCTGACGTGACAGAGGAGGGCAAGGCCTTGGTCCTTTCCGCCCTGAGAGGCCCACCCAGACAGATCAGTGTCTTCTTCCCCAAGTTACAACACCCTGGGGAGAGTCCAGTAGTCAGAGGTACATGGATCCAGGGTCTGGTGGTGGCAAGGAATGTGTGTGAGGACAGTGACAAGACCACACAGGGCTTTCTGCTGCTCTGGGCCCTGGACCTCAGTCTGGACGGCAACCCCCCCGTCAGTGCAGCCCAGCGGGCCCAGGAGGCCCAGCTGAGGTGGGTGAGAGCCCTCCCAGACCCCCCAACAGAGCCCAGCTTCCCCGCCCCCCATGGTCCCATTCATGCATGGCCGGGGGGCTGTGCTCGGCTTTGAACCAAGCTCTATTTGTGCACTGTCTTTGGGAAAAGAAATTATAAAATCGTTTTATTTTTGTCTTTCCCTTCCCCCGACTTAGTATGTGGTTTACCCTCCCTCCTCCCCCGACCCACGGTAACAGTCAAAGAATATTTCTTTCTGTGTAAAAACTTTTTCTTGCCGTTTTTCAACGGTGGGCTCATACAGTATTTGTCCTTTTGTGATTGACTAATTCTGCTCAGCATAATGTCCTGTAGGTTCATCCACGTTATGAGATGTTTTGCAGATTCATCGTTGTTTTCAACACTGCGTAGTATTCCATGGTGTGTACGGACCATAGTCTATCTCTTCATCCATTGATGGTCATTTGGGTTGTTTCCATATTTTTGTTATCGTGAATAATGCTGCGATGAACATGGGTGTGCATGTGTCTGTTTGTGCCCTGTCTTATTTCTCTAGGATGTATACCTAGCAGTGGGATTGCTGGATCATATGGTATTTCTATTTCCAGCTTTTGAAAAGAACCACCATATCATTCTGCACAGTTGCACCATTTTACAGTCCCGCCAGCAGCATATGACGGTCCCAGTCTCTCCACACCCTCGCCAGCATTTATTGTTTTCTGTTTTTTTTAACTTTGGAGATGGTGTCTCATTGTTGATTCAATTTGCATCTCTCTAATGTCTACAGATTGTGAGCATTTCAGCGGAGACTTACGTGCTTCTAGGATGCTGAATAGACTACAGGAGAGCTTCCAGAACGACCTGGTGAGCCCTTCTAAAAATGAGTCAGTAAAAACCCTACAGCTCCCAGTGGTCTGGTCCACTGCAGTCATGTGTATGGAGCAGGACCAGGCAGTGTTCCTGTTACAGTCTGTTGTACATGGGGTTGCCATGTGTCTGTGACTCAACAGCTGATAACAACAATAAAGGATACAGTTGCTCAACAACAGCTAGTGGTCCACTCTTGGGTAGACGTGCTAATAAAATCTGGCCAATGAGAACCAATCCCAACCCTTGTTCTTTCCTCATGATACAA
>NW_006921593.1:4372323-4374390 GCF_000298275.1 Orycteropus afer afer
TTTTTTTTTTTTTTTTTTAATAGGAATAGGCTCAGTGAATGCTGGCTGTTATTATTAGCTATTTTGTAGTGTTTATTTATTCTTCATCTCATTCCAAAAACATCTGAGGCAACTTGTAAAACTCAAACAACACATTAAAGATTAAAAAAAAAAAAAAGACACAAACAATCAGGATAAAGGGGACTAAAATAGAAAAGAAAGATGAGGCCAGAATGAAAATGGTAACATACAGGAATAGACCAAAACCCACACCACTTGCTGTCAGGCCGACCCTGACTCATGGGGACACCTTATATGTCAGTATACAACTGTGTGCCATAGGGTTTTCAGTCATTGATTTTTCACAAGTAGGTGCCCCAGAGAGAGTAAGTGTCAGAGCTGGAGTTCCAATTCAGAAAAAGTAAAGGAGGGGTGATGGTTTTGGCGGCAGGTGGAAAGAAAAAGATGGTGAGACAAATAGAGCTTGGACACACAGAGATCAGGAGAGAGAGAAGTCGAGCGCGAGAGAGGGCTTGGGCGAGGAAGAGGAGGTGGAAGAGGAGAAAGGGAAGGAGGTGGAGAGAGACAGATGGAGAGGGTGGAAAGCTGTGACTGGAAAATGTGGCTTAGGGGGCAGCCTCCTGGCCAGGGCCCCAGCTAACTGCCACTGGGAGCTCACAGGAAGTAGAGGTCTCATCCTTGTCCAGGAACATGGGAGCCAGCTAGAGAAGTGTGGCCCATCTTGTACCGCAAGTTCCCCTGGAAAGCACAGGTCTTTTCTGGGCTGTGCAAATGCCCTGTGGTGTCATGGACAGAGAAGGCAGCAGCCCTGCATGTTCTGGCCCTTTGTCTCCACTGCTCCACTTCTCTTCAGTTTGTACATGGGGGGCCTCGGGAACCTTTGGCAGGCAGGGGTGGGACTGCGTCCTCCTGTGTGGTCTTCACAATGAATCTGCAAAGCCAACTTTGTTACAAAGGGGGAGACTGAGCCTCATCAGGGTCAGTAACTTGGACACAAGGTGTTGACACCACTTGAACTCAGGCCTTCAAAGCTCACCTGTCGTCTGTCCGTCACACCATGAAGCATAAATCCAGTGGAAGTCAAGTAATAATAAAATCCACCATGAGGCATGAGGTATCTTGTAGCAAGAACAGACATGAAGATGTCAGAACAGGCATGCTCTGTGAGTGGGAGTGACCCAGGTGGACTTCATGGAGGAGGGGGGGGGTCAGAGGGATCTTAGGTGGGCGATGCTTGGCCAGGGAAAAAGCCAACCTGCTCTTTGTGCCATGACTTGTCAACTCCCCATCTCCTGTCTGTCCGTCTGTCGTACTGTGGTGGCCTGTGTGTTGCTATGATAGTGGAAGCTATGCCCCCAGTACTGCAAACCCACCTGTGGTGGACAGTTTTCAGCAGAGCTTCCTGATTAAGACTGACCAGGAAGAAAAGCCTGGTGACCTGGTGATCTACTTCTGAAAATCAGGCGATAAAAACCCCATGGATCACAACAGAACATGGTGTCACGCTCTTGCTTTGGGATCCATCTCCGGAGGAGGACATCATGTTTGGGGAAGTCGGGGATCAGCGAGGGCTCAGGAGACCCTTGGGGAAATGCATGGGTGTGATAGCCGCAACGATGGGCTCAGATACACTGGCGATCGTAAGGATGCTCCAGGGTCGGGAAGAATTTGTTCTGCTGTCCGGAAGGTCACCGGGAGTCAGTGTTAACTCACCGGCGGCTGTCTCTCTGTCGACCGTGGAGAACAGCTTGTGGGAATTTCTGGTTAATCACGTCACGCCCACTTGAATGTGGACTAGACCGTGACTCGGAGAATAAACTGTGCTCCCTAAACAGGACTCAGCGGAGCAGGGCAGCCACCTGCAGCAACGAGCCCACGTTCCTTGGAGCAACGTGTGTGCTCAGCAGACACTGGCCTGAGCCAGATGCGAGTACTGGGAGTTGAGGGTGTGACTGGTGGGGGGGTGTCATCGTGTAGGGGTCTTTCCTACTGGGCATCTTTCTCCTATCAGATGCCCCTCTGGTGGGAGGTGATTCTCCTTCAGGGCTCGGACCACTTCCAGCATAG
>NW_006921593.1:4374490-4377746 GCF_000298275.1 Orycteropus afer afer
GATTGCCCAACCTTCCTTCCAAGGAGTGGCTGGTGGGTTTGAACTGCTAGCCTTCTGGTTAGCAGTCAAGTGCCTTAGGCACTACGCTACCAGAGAAGCATATGCACAGAGAAGAGAAAATTCTGGGGCCACCTACCTGCTTGGAACCGTCCCTCCTGGTCTAGGGCATCGGATGATGGAGGGAAGGAGCAGAATTCTGGGTGGAATGACAGCACTCATTTGATAGTCCATGAACTAACTCCATTCCAATGTTCCCTCCCATGAGGCCATTGACTCAGTTGTGCCGTTGGACAAAGACCTTGTTGTTTGTAGGCCAAGGCCAAGAAGAGCCTCGTGGCCCCTCTGCCTCCCTCTTCCTCTTCTGGAGAACCACCCTGATGGTGTGGCTGTGAGTTGGAAGAAGACTGCCCAGCCCGTCAGACTGTGATGTATGGAACTGAGCTTTGGGTAAGTCTCTGAGATGGTCAGCTTGCCAGTTATGCATCTGACTAGTATCACACCATTCATGCAGAGGTCCCACATCCATGGGCCTGCACCAGGCTAAGACCAACTCAGAGCAGGACCAGGTCCCTCCTTAGCCTCAGGCTGCCCCACCTGGCCACAATCTTCCTTGAGCCTGTGTCTCCTCCCCACCCCTCATCCTAGAGGGCCCAGAAGCCTAGAGGACACAGGGGAGGAAGGTCCCCCCCCCCCCGCCAACACACTGCAGGATCCTTGGGTCAGGTTGCTGTGCATCAGGGAAAGAAGAAATGAGGAGTGTTCACTGGGAGACGGGGAAGCTGCAGGCTGGCCAGGGTTTCTAATGACTGAAGCATCTGGACAACCATGGCATCTGCCTAGAGGTGCTTAATGGGCAGGCAAGGGAGCTCATTGCACTGGGGACCCTTCCCCGTCCTGGCCCCGGGATGCTAGTGAGCCTGATAAAAAAAACCCTTTGCCCTGTAGTCGGATGAGACTCATAGCTACCCCTCCTTGGGTTTCCAAGGCGGTATCACTATGGAAGTAGATTGCCCAACCTGCCTTCCGAGGAGCCTTCCGGTTCAAACCCACCAGCCTTCTGTTTAGCAGTCAAGTGCCTTGGCACTATGCCACAAGAACTCCCAGTGAGCCTGATAGTGACATGCATTTTGGGAAAGGGGGATCTGTGGGAGGCTTCTGGGGAGGTGGCCCTTGAGCTGTGCCTTGAAGCAAAGATTGGGTAGAAGGGGCGTGGAGGGTCTGTTAGACCCATCTCAGGGCTTCTGAGAAGCTGGGAGGTAGCAGGGAGGAGGTGTCAGCACGCAGGGCCTGGGTGAACCAGCCAGAGAGGGAACTAGGTGGGGAGGGCGGAGGGCCCAAAGACCAGCAAGTAGCAGGTGTGCTGCTGGCTGCCACCAGGGGGCTCTCCTGATTCATGGAAACGTTTGCAGGCCCCATGCTCCCAGTCTCCTGGGCCTGAGGCTGTGCCCCTCCAACTCAGCTGAAGACCCCATGGGACTGCTCTGCAGCTGGGGAAGGTTCCAGAACATCTGGTTTGGGTGCTATTGTGGTGGGGATGGAAATGGGGCTCTGGTCTCTACTTAGCTGGGCAGCCCCCCAGCTGGAAAGGCTGAGCCCTGAGACCCTTAGCAGGCGGGTGTGAGTCTCACTGGCTTCAGGTCAGCCAGAGAGACAGCACCCTGGTTTACCTGGTGGTCTGGACATTGGCTTTGGATCCCTTGCTTCAATGTCCCCATGAGAATTTGGGAGGGGGTTAAAAGCAATTGCACGTGCCAGTTGCTGGCCACAGTGTGCCCCATCGGTGACAGCTCGCGGCTGTCCATGGAACAGTTGCTATCACAGGACCTCAAGCTGCAGAGCCCCAGAGCTGCACCTCCTGGCCTCAGCTGGCAACATGAGCCTTGAAGGTAGAGTTTTCCCAGTACATCTGCAATCAAGAGGACCATGTCACTCTGTGTGGGTGTCACTGTGCTGATGGCAGAAGGGAGGGTCAGAAGTCTACATCTTTCTCCATGAGGCTGGGATGCCCCCTCTGAAACCTTTGCTGGGCTCAGGCCCCTTTCAGCCCTTTTCTCCTGCCCCCAGCAGGAAAGGCCCAGCTCCCAGTCTTCTGAGTCCTGAGCAAGTCAGCGAGGAGAATTAGAGACCAGGAGGCCCTTCCCGCCCCCTCTTGTCTCCTCGCCCCCTCTACTTCTCTTTTCTCCCCAATTTCCCCATTCTCTGCATGACAGCAGACCCCTTTGTGGGATGGGACGGAGAGGCGACATCTGTCCTATACACTCGGCTCTCTGGCTGTCCCACTGTGCCAGACAGAACCCACACAGGACTGTGTGCATGTGTGTGTGAGTGTGCATGTGTGAGTTTGTGCTGTTTGTATACTCAGCCAACATTCATTGAGGGTCTAATGGCACAAACAATTAAGAGCTCAACTATTAACTGAAAGGTTAGTGGTTCTAACCCACCTGGTGGCGGGTTAGACCTTTACAAGGTCACAGCCTTGAAAGCGCACTTGTAGTTCTACTCGGCATGCATTTGAGTCACCAGGAGTTAGAATCGACTTAACGGTAACTGGAGCATGTAAAACCAGGTGGCCTGGCCATGTGGCTAGAGCCCAGTGGCTAGAGGAGGGTCTGAGTGGTAGCAGGGCCTGGGTCAGGTAGGGTCTGAGAGGTAAAAGATGTAGACTTTATCCTCAGGGGACCCCATAATCTGGTGCACATATGTGTGTACATGTGTGTTGGGGGTATAAAAAACAACAAAAAACAATACACTGCCATGGAGTTGCTTCTGTCGCACAGCAGCCCTAGAGGACAGAGGAGAACTGCCCCAGAGGGTTTCCAAGTCTATAAATACTTATGGAAGCAGACTGCCTCATCTTTCTTCCATGCAGGGACTGGTGGGTTCAAAATGGGGGGCATAGGGAGACATAATAGCAGCTAATATTCACTGGGAGTCCCCGCATGGTGTAAATGGTTAGCACACTCAGCAGCTGCCAAAAGGATACAAGTTCGAATCTACACAGAGGCACCTGAGAAGAAAGGCCTGATGGCCTGCCTTGGGGGCGGGGGCACAGCCTTGAACCCCCGTGTGCAGTTCTGCTCTGCACACACGGGGGCGCTGTGGCTTGGAATCCACCCGTCAGCAGCGGTTTGGTTGCTTTGGCTCCCGGGTGGCCCGAGCACGGCCAATGCTGTATCTGGCAAGGGCCTGCATTCTTCCTGCACTGCCGATGCCAGGAAGGCCTTAGTGGGAGCCACACTGTCCGTGAGCAGATGTT
>NW_006921593.1:4377846-4400804 GCF_000298275.1 Orycteropus afer afer
GCAATTTCCCACAATGCAACAGCTCCCCTCCCACTTCCTCCCCATAGTTACCTCTTCCCTGTGTCCTTCCGTCCCATGCACTCCTGTCCCCTGAGCTGTCTCTCTGTGCACACACAGCCCTTCTATTCTCCCATGATTGATCTCTCCAAGGAGTGTATCTACCTAATGTAAACATTCAGGCCAGGCCTTTCTTCCGAGGTGTCTCTGGTTGGACTTGAACCTCCAACTCTAGGTTAGCAGTGAGTGCGTACACTGGTTGAGCCACCCAGGGCCTCCTCTGCCTGTGTTGTGCTCTCTCATCATCTCAGCTCCTACCCTTCGAGTCCTTGATGTTCCAGCTGCAGGCTTGCTCCTGGCTTCAGAGAGAGACTAGATGCTCCTCTAGGGACCTGGACCACCCCTTCCTCTGGCCAAGGGGGTGCACACTTGACCAAGGTGCTGGCCTCCCACCTGTTTTCATGGTCTCCATCTCCCACCCAGACCAGGCTCAGCTTCCAGGCTGAGCCCCCAGCTGCAGTCCAGGCTCAGCTCACAGCCAGGAGGGGGCGGGAGGAAGGGGCTCTCATCCTGCCACCCTCCTGGGATCATAGGCAGAGCTGTAACATCTCCTGGGAGACAAGGAACCAGCAGGTCACCAGGAGGAGATTCCTATGTCATTGAGTCATGGCTCCGAGGGAGAGAACTCTGATCAGCCCCCACTGGCCTCTCAGTCCACAGATGTTGGAGTGAGGCCGGGACAGGGTGGGGACCTGCTCAGCCAGGCATCGACTCAGCAGACATGAGGGGACAGGATCCAGCCTTCCGCTCCCAAACCCCTCAGCCTCCCTCCTGCCTGATGACAAGGGGCACTCCCATCCCACATTTGCCTTATGTTCTAGATACTTGGGAAGAGCCTTTACAACTCTTAGAGGGCAGGTACCCTGCTCCCTGCCCCCCGCCATATCCAGTACAGAACTGGGCCCAAAGGAGGCATTCTGCGGCTACTTGCCTCCCTGAACAGCTCCCCCTGACACCCAAAGATGAGGAGTCTCCTCCCCCTTCTGAGCAGAGCCTTTAAGCTCCTCTGTGATTGTGTGGCTGTGTGGGGAGGGGGCCTCTGTCCATTGCCTTTTCCAGGTACTGCTGAGGCTGGCTCACTGTGTGTAGCTGGCCAGAGGCCAGCCTGGGGCACCCTCCCCTGAACGAGGGCCTGTCTGTTCCCACAGAGACCACAGACAGCCTGAGGCAGTGTTAAGGGCACAGACCATGACCAACTATTGCCCCCATGTCTCTCTCTCTCTTTCTTTTTTGTGTAACTTTTATTGTAATTTGGGCAAAAGTTTACAGAGCAAATTCTTTCTCTGTACAGCAGTTCATATATATTTTGTGTCATGACATTGACTGCAATTTCACACAAT
Organism: Orycteropus afer afer; assembly: GCF_000298275.1. Taxonomy (NCBI): domain Eukaryota; kingdom Metazoa; phylum Chordata; class Mammalia; order Tubulidentata; family Orycteropodidae; genus Orycteropus; species Orycteropus afer. The sequence goes on from NW_006921593.1 coordinate 4,379,244, forward strand.
GCGACAGCTCTCTTCCCACTTCCTCCCCATAGTTACCTCTTCCCTGTGTCCTGCCGTCCCATGCACTCCCACCCACTGATCTGTCTCCCTGTGCTTACACTGCCCTTCTGTTCTCCCATGATTGATCGCTCCAAGTAATGTATCTACCTGATGTAACTGTTCAGCCTATATGCCTATTATTTAGCTGGAAGGCCACAGGAGTGAGTGGAATTCCATACCTGAAGGGTAGCTAGAGGCTGTAGTCTCAGGGGTCTCACCAGGCTCTATCAGACCAGCAAACCTGACCTTTGCCTCCATGTCTCTTGTCTTATGCCACGGATCACATTTTGTTGGCCAGCTTCTGGAGTTCTTGTGTGGCAACCCCTAGCTGTGTATAACTCACCACTGTCGGGTTGATTCTGAATCATAGCAATTTCCACTGGATTTCCAAGGCTGTAAATCTTTACAGAGGCACATTGCCTTATCTTTTTTTCACAGAGCAGCTGGTGGGGTTTGAACCACAAACCTCCTAGTTAGTAGCCAAATGCCTTAACCACTATACCACCAGAGCTCCCTTTAGCTGAGCGACCCCTCCTGAGTTTCCGAGGTGGTAACACTACGGAAGTAGATCGCCCACTCTTCCTTCTGAGGAGTAGCTGATGGGTTTGAGCTGCCAGCCTTCTGGTTAGCAGTCACATACCTTAGGCACTACGCCACCAGAGCTCCTAGCTGTGTCTGGAAGCAGGGCGGGGTTCTTTCCCTACAGCCGTCTTCATTTGAATACTCTCTTCTGGTTTCTGTATCTTGCCCCCATTGGCCAGTGTCTGGCTCTCCACTGGCCAGCTGTGTACCTTGGACAAGCCGCAGCTCTTCTCTGGATGCCGGTGGCCATTCCTGTACCAGGAGAGATGAGACTGCATGCCCCACGAGGCCTTTCTGACTCGATCTTGTGTGTAAGAGGCACAGTTGACACTGGCACAGTGCTGGGCATCTTGGTGCCACTGTAGGGCAGGAAAAGAGCACAGTACTCAAGGCAGACATGCTTTGCCAGTGAAGCTCAACATTGCCTGGTTTTAAGAAGACTTCAGGGGATATTTTTGGGTTTAAGGTTTAGAGATTATTTGAAGGCAATAGTTTCAGGGGTTCCTCCACCCTCCATGGTGGAGTCCATGAGAATTTGAAATTCTGTTCTGCATTTCTCCCCTTTTGATTAGGATTCTTCTATGGAATCTTTGATCAAAATGTTCCTTCATGGCCTGGCACCATCCAGTTCTTCTGAGAGGTGCCAAGCTCTTGCTTGTGGCTTCTCTGGGTCATGGCTGGCTCTATATGGAACAGGCTGGGCTGGCATAGAGGCTGGCATCTGCTACACAGCTTGCATAGATACTCTAGTAGGTAGGACATAAGCATCTTTCAGAATGGATGTTTTGGGGTTCAGTTGAGGAATATCCATGGGGAGCTCCATTAGATGACGTCAAGTTTAATTTTTTTTTAACAGCTTTATTGAGATCTCCTTCACCAATTTAAAGCATAAGGAGCTCTGGTGGCACAGTGGTTAAAGCATTCGGCTGCTAACCAAAAGGTGAGTGGTTCAAATCCACCATCTGCTCTGTGGGAGAAAGATGAGGCAGTCTGCTTCTGTAAAGATTTGCAGCTTTGGAAACTCTCTGGGGGCAGTTCTCCCCTGTCCTACAGGGTTGCTGTGAGGCAGAATCAAGTCCAGGGCAGTGGGTTTATGTAAAACATACAAGTCAGTGGATTTTAGCACATTCACAGACTTGTGCAGTTATCACAGTCATCAATGCTAGAACACACTGAGGGTAGCAGAGTAAAAGGATAGAAACGGCTGGGTCCTGGTAGAAGTGCAGCCAAGGGGCCACTTACTCCAGACTTCTTGCTACAAAAACAACATGTGTTCTTTTGCTTAAAGGCACATTTGCTGAGTTTTCTGCAGAAAAGCATCCCAACCTAAATACCTGGCCAAGTTATTTAAGCTTTTTGAGCCTCGGTTTCCACAACTATGAAATGGGCATCATAATCCCTTCCCATAGACATGTGTAATGATTAGAGAGAATCGACATGGTGTCTGGCTTGTAGCAAGCCATCCGTGAAAGAAAACAGACAAACAAACAGGTATGTGTTAGGCCGGGTTCTCTAGAGAAGCAAAACCAGTAAAGCTTATATATGCATGTAGAGAAAGAGAAATTTATCTTAGGAAAATGACTCACACACTTATAGAAGCTGGCAAGTCCCAAATTCTTGGATGAAATGTCAAGCTGGGGGCTTTTTCTGACTCACGCGGCTACAGGGGCTGATGAGCTCAAGGTTGGCAGGCAGTATACCGGCTGTTGACTCCAACGAATGACAAGTCCAAGATCTCCAGGCCAAATGGTGGATTGGTTTGCTTGGGGACAGATGGAAGCAGCGCAACAGGATCCCAATCCACAGAAGAGTGTCTCTTCTCCCGGGATGTCCATCAATATATTGGAAGCAGGCCACACCCCTAGGGAAACTCCCTTTCAATGGATTGGCTGCTCAAAACATATACATCCGATCCCATCATGGGAATAATCCACATCACAATTGCTTAAACCACACAGAATTGTGGTCCAGCCAAGTTGACACACAGCTCCAACTATTACAAGGTATTAAAGGTTCCTTTGGAGTCCTTGGGTGGTACAAAGGTTAATGTGCTCAGCTGCGAACTAGAAGGCTGGTGTCCACCCAGATGTGCCTTGGAAGAAAAGCCTGGTGACCTACTTCTGAAAAGTCAGTCCTTGATGACCTCGTGGAGGTCAGCTCTACTCTGACACACATGAGAATGACATGAGTCAGAACCATCAGCTCGATAGCACCTTTTTTTTTTTTTTCCTGTGAGGTTCATATAAATGAATTCTGAACTCTCAAATTCTGAACTCTCAAATTCTGAACTCTCACTTGCGTTGGAAAATATTTAACCATCACATGTTGCTGAGAGGAAGTCACGATTCATGAATAGGGAACGCTGCGCCGGGGGAGAGGGAGAGACGTGAACGGACAGAAGTTAGGCCCATCCACGGCTTGAGTGACTGTGGTCAAATCACCTCGTAGGAAATCACTGTCTTCACCCATTAAGCAGACAGGAGGACCTCTCTTTCAGTCAGAGCCCACAGAGCTTTGCAGATTCACTGTTATCAAGAAGTGAGGCCTGGTGGGGAGGGCCCTCACAGGTTGGTGAACAGGGAGGAAGCAGGAGCATGCACCTACCCATCAGGGCGCTGGTTCTACCATCCCGGATGAGGTCTGTAGGACCCGGCCTCACCTTAGAATTCTGACTTCCCATTCCTAACTCACGGTGTGCTTTGGGAGGTAGGATGCTTGTGAAGGGAGAGCATACAGCCTATGAAATAGCCACTTGTCTTTGCCCTGTGCCAAGATCTCAGCTCCTTCAAACCCAGCTGAGGTGCTTTTTCCTGGCAGTGATTCCTGAGCACCGTCACCACCTAGGCATGGACACAAGCTATCTCTTTAAATCCTGAAAGGGACCCTGTGGGAGGCTGGGCTCTGATTTCACAGAGAGGGGGCTATGCTTTTGCAGAGCAGGCAATTGGAGCAGGAGGTGGGTGGTGAGTCTAGTCCAATCAGAGATGTCTTTGAAGAAAGGCCTGGCAACGTACATTAAAAAAATTAGCCACTGAAAACTCCTTGGAGTGCATTTCTACTCTGACACGCATTAGGCTCCATGTGTTGGAGCCGACTGGCAACTGGAACTGGAAGCAGGCGGTGGGGAGCCATCTCAGACCGTCAAGGCCACTCCCTTTCCTCTGTGCAGACAATCCCACTCCTCTCAACAAGGTCACATTCAGACAGGGGTTAGGATTTCAGCATATTTTTATTTTATTATGGTGAACTATACCTACCCACTCCTCACTTAGCCACATGGTTAGATTCCAAAAGACTAGGTGGATACATGAAAATCAATGTTATGCAAACATGGAAGATGACTGCACCAGATTACAACATGGAAGATGACTGTATCATTCCATAATTGCTAAATGACGTCATTACATAACTGCCATATTGCATCATCATTACATAACTGCTACATTGCATCATTACATAACTGCCGAGCCACTAAGAATCATGGCCCAGCCAAGCTGACATACAACCTTAACGATCATAGCCAGCGTTATTCTTATCTTCCATTTTGGCATTCCTGACTGCCAGATGTACATCATTAATGTGTAAAATAGTCAGATAGCAGCTTTTTCACTACTGTCATAAATGCAAAAGGTCAGATAATGAGATAGTTGACGAGTGAGGAGTAGGTATGTGACAACAGTTTTGCCACTTCCACCATTTTGAACAGTATAATTCACTTACGTGAATCATGTTCACTGTCACCACCATCTAGTCCCAAAACTTCAGCATCACCCCAAACAGGAACTCAGGAACCCTTGAGCCATAACTCCCATCCTCCCCTTCCCAGGCCCTGGTCACCACTAACAGACTTTGGTCTCCACGCGTGTGTCTGCCCTACACATTTCATCTAACTGGGATGATGGTGTTTCTCTCCTTTGGCTGACTTGGCTCACTCATGTATTCAAGGTGCATCCACGCCATAGCGTGTGTCAGGACCTCCTTTCTCTTTGTGCTGAACTATGTCCCGTTGTCTGCATGCACCACATTTTGTTTATCCCTCATCTGTTGTTTCTGCCTGCTGGCTGTTGTGACCCAATCCAAGCCACCTCGGGTTCCTTCTCTGTACTGCACCTTGCCCAGCACACAGTTGGGCTCAATAGATAGTAGTGGAATGAGTGGGTAAGTGAAGTGGCTCAAAGGCAGATTCTTGGTGTTCATTTCTGTGTGTCAAGGGAACCAGCAAGAGGGTCTGGGCACCTCAGTTGTAAGCAGGAGGTGAGAGCCTGAGGGAGGGGTCGAGCTAATTCTCCATGTGACACTTCTTGCTTGTCTGGGGCTCTTCCCTGCTGTCTCCTTCTGTCGAATGTGACATCCTGGCTGGGAACACGTGGAACAACAGCTGATGGTGTCAGTGGGATGGCTGCCTCTCTGCCATGCTCACGGCGGTACCTGCCAACGCTGATGACATGTGAGCCTTGGCGGTGACATTGATCCCTCTTCCGGCAAGTGCAGGGGACAGGAGTACAGGAGCACAGGAGCATGTTGATGGCTTCCCCCTCCCAAGAAATGACAGGAGTATGGCATTTCACACTAGACTAATTTTAGTTTAATCTCTAAGACCCAGATAGGAAACACCAAATTCTGTAAGAAGCTTTATTGGGGTGCCACAAAGTCATTAACATGCTGATGCTAGCAATTCCTTGTTTTCTTTCTTTGGGAAAAAAAAAAATGAGAAAGGGCTTATTTTCCTGCATGAAAATGGTGTTTCTCTTGATATAAGAAATTGAGAGAGGGGACTGACCCTGGTGGGCCACCGTAGACACTTCTTATGAGTTCATTAACTCCAGCCAAAGTGTTTCTCCTGCGTTGAGTGCTGGGGTATGGCTCTCAGTTTTGGTTGCTCTGGACGCTTCATTCAACATAAGAAGGAATTGCAAGGCCTGAGGAGGAGATGCTCTCCAATGAACCTGGGTGAGTCTCTGGATAGAGGGGAACCATCTGATCTCCTCCCCCTTCTCTCCAAGGAGGCAAAGGCTAGAGACAAAGAAAATGAATGAACTGAACCTGAGTACATGAGGATTGGATGTAAATTGATGTGTTGTTTCCTGCATGCACCACATGCTGGTGGAGAATTTCAGGGGAGATGGAGGCAGTGAGAGTGGAGGTGTGGCCCTCCTAGGTGCCCAGACATTTCAGGCCAATGGATTTAGCAGCAGAGGAAATGCCAGAAACAGAGCAGGCCCTAGCTGTAGGGGGTGCAGCAAAGGTCTGAGGATTAGAGGATTATTTATTGGGTGGCTAGGCTCTGGAGGGAGTCCCTGGGTGGTGCCAATGGTTAGTCGATTGACTGCTAATCCACCCAGAGGCACCTTGGAAGAAAGGTCTGACAGTCTGCTTCTGAAAACCCCATGAAGCACAGTTCTCTGACACATGGGGTGGCCATGACCTGAAATTGACTTGATGGCAACTGGTAACTGGTCAGCCTTGGGAGGGGTGGGTGTTGGGGGACAGGCCAGATGCTGGAGGTGCTGGTTGGAGTAAAGCCTAGGCAAATCCACCCTGTATGGTTGTGTGGTTTGAGCACTGAACAAAGGCAATAGGCTGAAGGAGTGGGTGGGGGCTAATTCCAGTCTGTGCTCAGCTGGTCACTCCATGTGACCCAGGCCTGCTTCTGCCCCAAGGAAGGATACCTTTTCCTTTACACAAAGGTTCCTCTTCACCAGGCTGTGCATAGAGAGTGCTGAGTCTGCCAAGAAAGACTAGCTTTTCCTAATTTGCATGAGGCTCTGAACAGGTGGCAGGCCTGTGGACCAAAGGACTTGTGCGCTGGCAGCTCAGTGGGGACTATCCCACCTCAGGACCTGGGTAATGGCCTGCATCCCTGAGCTGGAAGTGACCCTCCTGCTCTGAGGCAGCACTACAGCTCCCCAGAGAAATGACTGTCAAACTGCTTTCCCAGGCTGTGGCCTTCTGGTGGTATAGGGGTTAAGATATTTGTCTGTTAACTAAAAAAGTCAGTGGTTCAATCCCACCAGCACCCTGAAGAAAAAAAAAGATGAGGCTGTCTGCTTCTGTAAAGATTTATAGCCTTAGAAAGCTGATGGGAATCACTGTAAATCCAAGTGTACTCAATGACTGAATTTATTTTGATTTTGTTTTGTGGCCTTCTGGTATACCATGCTACTCTTCAAGGCTGAAATATTGGGGATTTTGTCAGTGAAATACCAATGGTTCATGGTCTTTAAAAATGTGAAACTTTGAATCATTTACATCTTGAGATTGAGATTAGTGACTCAAGTATTTAATTTATGCAAAAAGGCCAGCCGAGTGCAGTCTACAGGCCCAGCCAGGCTCAGTCCCTGTGTCAGTAATTAGAATCCAGCACATGGCGGACGTGGTTTGGCAAAGCTTTGGCTGCAAGAATCAGCTCATTGGACACCAGAGATTATGAACATGACAGTACTGAACGGATGCAGTTCTTTTGTGGAACCAAAGAAGATGAAAGGGGCCTGGACATCCGTTCTTGAATCAGATGAACAACATCAAGATAAATGGTGAAGAAATGGAAGTTGTCACTGTATGTCAATGAAACCTTGCCCTGTCCTTTTCGATCTTCATAATCCTTGGCATGTATTAGTCCATGTTGTGGCTATTGTGTCAATCCATCTGACTGAGCATTTCTTGTGTTTTTGTTGAACCTCCATTTCACCAAACATGATGTTCTTTTCTAGTGGTAGGTCTTTCCTGGTCATGTGTTCCAAGTGAATGGGTCAAAGTCCCACCATCTTAAGGAGCATTCTGGTTGTCTTTCTTCTAGGTATGATTTCTTTGTTGTTCTAGAAGTCCATGATATAGTCAATATTCCTCACCAACCCCAGAGTTTGTGTGCATCAATTCGTTTTCTGTCTTCCTTTTTCACTATCTGACTTGTGCATGAAAATGAGGTGACTGAAAAGACCAAGGTTGGTGTAGACACTTCCTTTAGGAGCAGAATGCAGATTCAAAGCCCAAGTGCATCCTCAGGAGACTATGAGCTCCTGCAGAGGGGGAGGGCTCTGTGTCCTGCTACGGATTCCCATGCAGCCTCAGGCAAACATTCACTTCTCGGGGACACCTTGAGCTCAGAGACCCACAGTCCTAGGTGCTCACCATGCTGAGCTGGCCTTCCTTCAGGAGCTAAGCAAGTGGTGGTGGTTGTTGTTAGGTGCCACTGAGTAAGTTCTAATTCATGGCAACCCTGTGTCCAACAGAACAAAGCATTGCTGGATCCCTTGCCATCCTCACAACTTTTGGCATGCTTGAGCTCACTGTTGCAGCCACTGTGTTGATCCATCTCGTTGAGGGTCTTTCCTTTTTTTACTGACCCCCTACTTTACCAAGCATAATAGGCTTCTCCAGGGCCTGGTCCCTTCTGACAACATGACCAAAATGCATGAGATGAAGTCTGGCCATTATTGCTTCTAAATAGCATCCCATCTGCTCTTGTAGGACACATTTGTTTATTCTTCTGGCAGCCCATGGTATTTTCTTTATTTTTCACCAACACCACAATTTAAATGCATCAGTTCTTCAGTTTTCCTTATTCATTGTCCAGCTTTCATATGCATGTGAGGCTATTGAAAAGACCATGGCTTGGGTCAGGTACACCTTAGTCTTCAAAGTGACATCCTTACTCTTGGACACTTTAAAGAGGTCTTTTGCAGCAGATTTGCCCAGTGCAATGCGGCATTTGGGGCATGGTTCATGTTCGTTTGACAACTCAATGTCTAGTGTGAGAAGCAGTCAGAGACACCAATAACCATCTAAAACCACATAGAATCAGGGGTCCACGTGGCTACGCCTCTGCGCACAATCCTAGGTGGTGATGACAAGAATTCCCACTCACATGTCTTGAAGAACATTAGTAGTCTTACAATCCTTAGCTGCACCTTGCAAACCTTCTTTTGTGGCCCCATTTCCATTCTCCACAACAGACTCTGAGCGGCTCACGTTCCCGACCCAGGCTTGCTCCTCCTGACTCTTGATCTCAGTAACTTTCATACTCTTTCTCCCCTTCTTTCCCATGTGGATCAGTCTCCTCTCACTCCCAAAGGTCTCCATCCCCTAACCCCTCAGATCTCCTCACTGAGCATCACAGAATATTCTAGAACCACTTGACAGAGAGGTTTCTTTAGAAGAATAGAGGGAAAGACAGTGAGATAAGGGTGGAAGAAGAAATCTCACCTGTTAATCACTTTGTATTCCAGGCCAAGACATGAGAAGGGCTCATGAGACGTCCCAGCACAGGGCTCTAGGTTTTGCGGTACCAGGAGCAGCAGGCTTTCCCAGGGAGCTCCTGCTCTGCACATAGGTCAGGCTGGTGCAGGGTGCAGCATGTTGCAGAGCCTCACAGACGTGTGCACCGCATGGGGCCAGCCTCCAGATGATGCAGCAGATGACTTTGATTTGAGTACAAATGTGTTACAAGCCAGTCACCTCCCTTGGTTGTTGGGTGAGTGAGTGCTTGGAGAGTCGTGGACCCATGTACAACACGTACATCCCACCGTCGGCTGTGGACCTGACCGTTGTGGTCCATAGGGTTTTCCCTGGCTGATTTTTGAAAGCAGATTTTCATCCTAGGCTGTCTTAGTCTGGAAGCTCCGCTGAAACCTGTCCGGCATCATAGCAACATGCAAGCCTCCACTGACCGACGGGCAGGGGCTGCACCTGAGGTGCATTGGCTGGGATTCGAACCTGGATCTCCTACATGGAAGGTGAGAATTTTACCACTGGACCACCACTGCCCCCAACTTATTCTCAATCACAGTGCAGCTGGGAGGCGTATTTTTTTCCCCCCAAGGACTTTTATTCCCAGTATCATAAACTTCTTTGGCCATGAGGAAGGAGGGTCTATTAAAGTCCCTTTATCTGTGGAGCTGGAAGCTTAGATGTCATCCTTATTTCTAGGATCCTGAGAATGACTCTGATACTGGGTGTAGAGTAAAATTGCAGCCAATCTGTTAGAGCCTGAGCTTCAAGCAACGGTGGCTCCTGGATGGGCTGCCTGAGGGTGGCAGAAATGACAGCAGTGTTGGGGCCAGACAGACTGGACTGGCATAGCAGCTCTGCCACTCATGGTGGATGATGTGGGGTGAGTGGCCTTTCTGAGCCTAATTTCTTCATCTCTACAATGAGAAGGATAATACCCACATCAAAGGAATGCTGTGAGGGCTGAAGGTGATTGATGTATTTGCAATGGATTGAGGTGATGGTACAGGACTGGTAGTGTTTCGTTCCACGGTGTGTGGGGTCGCCATGAGCTGGGACTGGCTTGATGGCAGCTAACCACCACCACAACCATTTCAGACAAAGAGCTCAGTGCTCTGGAGCGGAGATTGGGGTTCTCCTTGCTTCTCTGGGTGATCAGGTTCAGGGGCCTTGGAGTCCTTTACTAACAAGCTTTTAAAATCAGCTTTATTGAGGTATAATGGATATATAACACAAGGGACCCCTTTAAGTGTATAGTGTGATGAGACTCAACAAATGTGTGCATCACTGTAACCATCACCCCGTTCCAGATCTAGAACATTTCTACTGCCCCACAAGTTCCCCAGTCAGTACCCCCACTTCCATCCTCCAGGCAACCCCTGATTAGCTTGCTGTCCCCTTGGGTGGTTTTCCTGATGTATTGTTTCACATACATGGAGCCATGAGTACATGCTAGCTTCATGTCTAGCTTCTTTGCTAAGTGTGTTGTTTTGAGATGCACTCCTACTGTTGAGTATATCAAAGCTCATTCTTTTTTGTTGCTGGCTAGTATTCTACTGAACAAATATATCAGTTTGTCTGTCCACTCTCTTGTCAGTGGACATATTGGCTGCCTTCTGGGCCCAGTCTTGACCATGACCCGTGGTGTAAGAAACACAGTTTGCATTTACATGCTTACATGTACATATAAATACATAGTCAACTCAAGTTTCATGAAATGCTTATCCTTCCCACATGTGACACACAGCTCGACTCATTCCATGCCATCCCATCCATCCCAAAAAACTGATCTTTGGACCCACAAGTGGGTCATGACCTCAAATTGAAAACTTCTTGGGTGGGATGCACACGGTGAGGAGTGCCACTCGGTGGAGAAAGAGTGCAGAATAGATGACCAGATTCATCAACTTTGATTTTTCCTTGATTTTGTATATACCAGGTGAACAGCCAAATCTACCCTCAGGCACTGCAGTGGTTCCACCAGACACACAGGAAGAAGGTTGGTCACATGCACACACAACTTCACAAGAAAGCAAGGTTAGGGCTTTATGGTGAAGACTTTTCTCCACGTTCATTCTTGGTCTAAAGGTGGGATTTAGAGCTGGGTCCCATTCATCTCTAGCTGAGGGTGGGTGATTTGACTTCTAGCAGCCCATCTCACAGGAGCAGTTAGGGCAGACACAGAAAGAGAGTATCTGTCAAGACAGGTAGGTTACGTTTTGTATGCTATGTCAAAAACATGGTGCCAGCATCTCAGTGACTGTGATGGATTGAATTGTGTGCCTCCAAAAGGTAAGTTGAAGTTCTCACCCTAGCACTTGTGGATTTGAGACCTTGTTTGAAGGAAATAGGGTCTTTCTTTGAATATGATCAGTTAGGTCACTGGGGTAGAGTGGGGTCACTGGGGTAATCCTTTTGGAGGAGGGTCTTACAAAAGGAAAAAACAGACACGGAGAGTCACTCCCGCACGGGGCAGGGAACCATGTGAAGACGCATGTGTGAGGGGCAGAAAAACACCAAGGATTGCCAGCAGCTGCTAGGAGCTGGGAGAGAGGGAGGGAACAGACCCTCTCTCAAAGGCCTCAGGAGAAATCGATGTAACTGACAGTCTGATTTGGACTCCCAGCCTCCAGAACAAAGAGAAAATAAATTTCTATGACAAATTATTTTAAAAAACATGGTGAAAATATACATAGCCAAAGATGCACAATTTCAACATCTTCACGTGCAATTCAGTGACATTGGTAACATTTTTCAAGTTGTGTGGCCATTCTCACTGTCCTTTTCTAAATTATCCATCATCATGAACTCACTGCCCTCAAAGCTTCCCATCCGACCTTTTGAGTTAGCTGCCATTGTCAATTAGATCTCACATAGGTAATTCTTTAAAAGATCACAATGATCAAAACAGACATGTTTACTAATTAAGTTATTTTTCGGTTCAAAGAAGACCTCTGGGGATAGTTTTGGTTTAAGGTTTAAAGTTTAAAAATTATCTCAAGGCAATAGTTTAGGAGTCCATGAGAATTTGGAATTCTGTCCTGCATTTTCCCCTCCTTTGATCAGGAGTCATCTGCAGAATCTTTGATCAAAACGTTCACTAATGGTGGCTGGGGCTCACCCAGTTCTCCTGGTCTCATGGCAGGGGAGGTAGTTGTTCATGGAGGCCGCACATTCCATTTTCACCTCTGATTCTTGACCCTTCTTTTTCCTCTGTTGCTTCAGGTTGCAATGCAATGCAGCCACCGCCATGGAGTCAGATTCGACTTACAGAGACCTCCTACTTGGGTTTCTGAGGTGATATCACTATGGTAGTAGATTGCCCAACCTTTCTTCCAAGGAGTGGCTGGTAGGTTTGAATTGCCAGCCTTCTGGTTAGCAGTCAAATGCCTTAGGCACTGGAGACCAATTCTTGTGCTTTGGCCACTTGCAAGCTCTTAAGACCCTGGTCACTACACAGTGAACTAGGAGGCAGAACAGGAGCAGCAAGAAACAATATTAGGCCAATTAACAGTGATGCCCCTTGAAACCATGACCCTACTCTCTAAACCAAGAAAACAAATCCTGTAGGGTGTTTGGTTGGACATAAGCTGCCTTAATAGCTGAACTTTCTGTTTTTTCAAGCTATTCATTTTGTGATGGCAGCCTTAAGAAACTAGACAGTGGCTTAACCCTCAAAGACTTATTTCTTGCTCAGACTAAGTTCACTGAGGGTTTGTGTGACTCTGCAGGTCTAATGCTCTTCCACGTGGTGACTCAGTGACCCAGGCTCCTTTGGTTTTAAGGCTGCATCTCAACCTGCCGTGTCCTTCAGGATACAGTGGTAGGGGTGGAGAGGGGGTGTTGACTGGAGGGTTATGTGCTACCTTTTCTATGCTCTGGCCCCCAAACCACACACATCACTTCTTCCCAAGTTCACTGGCCAGAACCAGCTTCTAGAACAGAGTCCTGCTCAGTTTCATGGGAGCTGAGAAGTACTGTTACCCAGGTATCTTGAGGCAAGGAGAAGTGGATAAACTGGTGAATACTAACACTGTCTCCACAGACCTCTAATCTTGAGGAGGTCTTGTTCTCCAACTCCACAGACCACCCTTCCCTCTGGCCTCCTGCCACCACACGAATTCCTCTTCTTCCTCTGGGCTCTGCTTGGTCTTGGAAGTTCTGTTCTTGCTCTGATCACACACTTGGGTTTGGAGGACTGGACTCTTATTTTCCCTGGGCCTTGACTTTGAATAGGAGTCTCTGGGTTCTGCAAACAGTTAATGCTCTTGGCTGCTAATCAAAAGATTGGTGGTTAGAGTCCACCCAGAGGGACCTTGGAAGAAAGACCTGGTTATTTACTTCCAAGACATCACCCATTGAAACCCCTAGGAGCCTTATTCTACTCTGACACACATTGGGCAGTCATGAGTCAGAATTGACTTGACAGCAACTTTTTATTTCACTTTGAATATGTGAAGAATTCACCAGTGCCTTGGCTGCTTCTCTGGAAGTAGGTAGGAAAGTGGTGGTGGGACAGAAAAGGAGCAGGGCTGAGAATGAGATTGGCTGGGCCAAAGGTCTAGTCCTAGGTGGGCCTGCTCTAATGAAAACATTTCTACAGGGTCTAGGAGCTCTGGTAGCATAGCGCCTAAGGCACTTGACTGCTCACCAGAAGGCTGGCGGTTCAAACCCACCAGCCACTCCTCGGAAGGAAGGTTGGGCAATCCTACTTCCGTAGTGATACTGCCTCGGAAACCCAAGGAGGGGTCGCTATGAGTCGGGCCGACTCGACGGCACATAACAACAACAACAACAACAACAGGGTCTGGCTCCCAATGTTGACAATACAAGCTCTTTCAGAGGCAGCCCGTGTGTCATCCACAGTCCTACTGTCTGTCTGAAAGTGGATGAGGCCACTGAACACCCCTTTTTATTTCCAGGTTTCTGTCCCAGCCCAAAACCTACCCAAAGGGACGTGGCCCATGCTGTAAAAAATGCCCCTCTGTATAGCAAATGTCACATCCAGGCTTGACAGAAATAGGCCTCTGGTACCTGTGAGGACATCTTGTGTGCAAGACTTCTGCTCACTCCAGCAGTAAAGCATCAGGCCTTATTCACAGGGCCACTTCCAGGAGGTGACAGTAGAGTGTTTCAATGAGATTCTCTAGGAAGATGTCCTATGGGCTCCGGGGGCCTCCGGAGCAGAGCGCAGACAGACAAGGTGAGTCAGACAGAAGCATCACTCAGCGGCAGTGGCCAGCAGAGCTCCTCTGGGAGAGCAGACGGCAGGACTTCCCAGGGCCCGGGGCTTTATCTCCTTCCAGCAGAGCCAGAACAGGAAGGAAAATGCCAGATTTTTCCCTAATGGCATTTGAACAACAAAATCATCCCACTTCTTTTCAATTATTTAAGAGCTCTCCAGAGGACAACTTGGCATTTCATTTCCTTCTTTCTTCCTGCTCTGCTCCCTTCTCCCCCTCCCCCCAAGCCCTTTTCTTCCTCTGTCCTCTCCCCTCCCATCTGCTCCTCTCTCTTCTAACCACTAACTAGCTCGTCAGTTGAGTCTGATCACGGGGATCCCATGTACGTCACAGCTGAACTACGCTCCATAGGGTTTCCAATGGCTGATTTTTCAGAAGTAGGCTGCCAGGCCTTTCTTCCAAGGTTCCGTGGGTAAATCTGAACCCCCCACCTTTGGTTACTAGCTGAGCATGTTAACTGCACCACCCAGGGCTTTTCTCATCTGCTCTTTTCCTTCTTCTTCTTCTTCTTTTTTTTTTTTTAACATCTCGTGATAGTCTTAACAAGCCCTGGTGGACAAGTGGTCAAAGCATTCTGCTGCTAACCAAAAGGTTGCCAGTTCAAATCTTCAAGCTGCTCCATGGAAGAAAGACATAGCAACCTACTTCCATAATGATGCCTTGGAAACCCTATGGGGCTGTTCTACTCTGTTCTATAGGGTTGTGATGAGTTGGAATTGACGGCAGGGGCAGTGAGATTTGTTTTTGACTGCTAACCATAAGGCTGGAGGTTCAAACCCACCAGCCACTCCTCAAAAGGAAGATTGGGCAATCTGTTTCCATAGAGATACTGCCTTGGAAACCCAAGGAGGGTCACGATGAGTCCAATGGACTCAATGGCAGTGAGTTTGGTTGTTTTTTTTTTTAGTAGTCTTGGAGTCCATGGGTGACGTAAGCAGTGAACATACTCGGCTGCTGGGAGATTGGAGACTTGAATCCATCCAGACAGCCTCAGAAAAAAAGGCCGAACCATCTACTGAAAAAACCAGTTAAAACCCTGTGTGGCATAGATCTTCTCTGACACACATGGGGTGGCCATGAGCCAGTGTCAACTAGGCTGGTAACTAGTTTGATCTGGTTTCTGGCAGTCTTTAGGGCTGTGCATGAAAGTTCCGCCTCATTCTCGTGTTGCCGCTTGACGGGGCTGCACTTTCTCTCTCTTTTGCAATGAGGCTTGACCCTGTGACTTGCTTTAGCCAATGAAATGCGAATACAAAGTTTTGTGCGATGCTATTGGCCAGAAGCTTTACCAGCGGGTACCTGTGTTGGTAGTTCTTCCACACAGGCACCGGCCACATTAGAGATAGCGGCTGCTTCTCACCTTGGGTCCAGGACTGAGTATGGCCCAACTGGAGCCCCCGCTGACACCCGCTGGACAGACAGGAAGAAAGAGAACGCATGTTTGTCGTCTCAGCCACTGTGGTGGTGTGGTTATTCGTTACTGCAGCTCACCTTACTGTAGCCTACCCTGACTGATTCCTCGGCCAAGCCAGACCAGAGCCTTGGCAGTGACTCGCCTCTCCAGCAGAGGAGATGTAAGTGTCCAGCCCGTAACCACAGAGCGCGGTTCTGGGGGTGCCCAGGGGACTGGGTCAACGAGACATTGGCCTAGGGGAGCCCAAGGTCGCGGAGGGCTCCTTAGAAAGCTGCTCAGTGTGTTGTGACTGATGGCTCGAGTTTCCAGGAACTGCTTTCCCAAAATGGAGTTTTTCTCATTCGTTTGCAATTCTTAACCTTTCCATTGGCCGGCTCATAGATGAAGATATACCCCCATTGCCCACGTGAGCTTTCTCTTTTTCCCCTTGCTGGTGTTGGGGTTGAGAAGAAAAAATTCTTCTGGCGGATGAATATACTTTTGGTTCAAATTTCATTGTTTTGCGTCTTAGGTTTGCAGCCTTGGCTGTTGGTGCTTTAGGATCGTCAACTTGTACGAAACCGGATTCCCTCCGCCCCCCAGGGTGTTTTGGGGCACGGGGAGGGGAGAGACTGAGGAAGCCCCTTGAGACCTGGGGTTTGGTGGCCCTTCGCTCCCAGCACGGGCGTCCCACCTGCTGGTGGGGAGCAGGGCCTGAGACCCGTGTGCCCTCTCGGGGGCTGTGTCTGAGTTGAAGGACACCCTATTCTTTCCACAGAGGCACCCTCTGGGCCGCGGGCCTGCCTTGTCACAGCCGTTCATGCCGCTGCCTTTTGAGCTCCAAGCTGGAGTTGTCAGTCAGGCCCGAGGCCCCTGAAGGGCACAGTGAGACCATGTGGTGGCAGAGCGACCATGGGAACATGAGTTGAGTAGGGAGGCTGGTAGGGCAAGGGCCACGTGCAAGGGCTGAGGAGACGCAGGGAGGGGGTGCATGCATGTGTGCCCATGTGAGTGTGTGAGTTTGAGTGTGTTTTAATGGATGGGAGCGCTCCCTCCAGCCCGGGTCAGGAGGAGGCAGTAGAAGGGTCTTGATAGGTATGTAGTTGGCAGGTGGGCAACTTCCGGGGTGCCCAAAGGGTTAAGTGCTTGGCTACTAACTGAGAGGTTGGTGGTTTGAATCCACCCAAAGAAGCTCTCTACTTCTGGAAGATGATAGCTAAGGAAAATCCTGTGGTATGCAATTCTACTCTGATGTGTGTGTGTGTGTGTGTGTGTGTGTGTGTAGGCCAGGAGTGGGAATCCACTTGACAGCAGCCTTTTTTTTTAAATTGATCACCTCGTGGTTGTGGTGGGAGGGGCCCAGTTGGGTTCCATCTTCATGGATTCTGCCACTCCAGGGAGTCAGCTCTCGACCCCCACCCCCCATGCCAAGAGAACAATCCATGAGTCCACCAGCCCCAGTAGAAGCGGGCCAGCACCTGCTTCCGCCTGAGAAGCAGAGCAGCCCGAGAGAGCCCGTTGATGTGGACCTGAGCCCCAGTAGCGGGTGCCTCTCCCTCTCTGCCTCTGCTGGATGGAAAGCAGGAGTGGGGCCAGGAGGAAGAGGAGGGAGGATCCCTGAGAAGGGAGGAAGCTCAGCGGGGAGAGTGAATAGTGCCACGGACAGTCCTTGTCTTTGACTAGTCATGCCTCAAAGACTTGGCTTAAACCGGAAATGATTAGACTACCTAGAAACAACAAGATGAAGTGTTCATCTGCCGAACAGAAATAGCTTGGAAAGAAAGCAGTTCTGGTAGGCAAAGGACATATCTGAGTTGGGATCATACAGTTCACATCTATGACGTAAGGGTGGTTTGAGAAGGTAGGCGTATTAGGCACAACCATGCTAGCCCCAACCCAGTAAAAAGATCTTCAAGGGCGGTAGTGGCTTAGTGGTAGAATTCTTACCTTCCGTACAGGAGACCTGGGTTTGATTCCTGGCCGTTGCCCCTCATGAGTAACCACCACCTGTTTGTCAGTGAGGTGTGCATGTTGCTACGATGCTGAACAGGTCTCAGCGAAGCTTCCAGACTAAGATGGACTAGGAAGAAATGCCTGATGATCGACTTTTGAAAATCAGCCACTAAAACCCTGTGGATCACAGTGGTTGGATCCGAAATCAGTCATGGGGAAGGCACAGGACTGGGCAGCGTTTAGTTCCATCATGCATGTTGCCATGAGTTGTGTTTGACTCAGCAGCGGTTAGTAACAACAAGGGTGTGCCAACAAGGATGTTCCTGTCCTCATGTCCAGAAGCCATGCCCATGTTACCTTACATGGTAAAAGGGACTTTGTTGATGTGAGTAAAGACGTCGAGATGGGGATATGATATTGTCTTGGATGATCCCAGGGTAATCACAAGGGTCATTACATGAAGGAGGCAGGAGGATTAGAGTCGGAGAAGGTGACGTGACCATTGAAGCAGAGGGACAGAGGGCCTGTGATGATAGAAGCAAAGGTTGCAGTGATGAGGTTGCTGAGGTAGAAGGGGGCCATGAGGCAAGGACCGTGTCAAGTGAGACTTCGTCTCTTGTACTTTGGACATGTTCTCAGGAGGGACCAGTCACTGGAGAAGGGCATCATGCTGGGTTGAGGGTCAGCAAAAAAGAAGTCCCTCAATGAGGTGGTGACACAGTGGCTGCAACAGTGGGCTCAAATATAACAATTGTGCGACTGGTGCGGGACTGGACAGTGTTTATTTCTGTTGTACGCAGGGTCACTATGTGCTGGAAGCAGCTCAGTGACACCTAATGGCAACGGCAACAAGCTTTACGGGAGCAAATCTTTGGGTCTCCTTTGGAGCCACTGAGTGGGTTTGAACTGCCAGTGTTCTAAGTACTTAACCTGTTGTGCTGCCAGGTCTCCTTAGGGAAGCGATGATGGGGAAGGTCTGTAGGAAGGAAAGAGCAAGGAAGAAACATAAAGGCAGAAAGCCTTGCCATGTGTCGCAATGCTCATAGCCCCAGCTGCAGACCAGAAAGCAAAAACAAAACTGGGTGCCATTGCTTCAGTTCCAGCTCCCGATGGTCCCATGTGTGCAGAGTAGGCTGCACCCCAAAAGTTTGTCAAGGCTGTGATCTTTTGGCAGCAGATCACCAGGCCTGTCTTCTGAGGCTCCTCTGGTTCAGACCAAACCGAAAAACCAAACTCACTGCTATCGAGTTGGTTCCAACTCCTAGCAACCCCCATTGGGTTTCCAAGACTGTACTTCTTTACAGAAGCAGACTACCTCATCTTCCACGGAGTGGCTGGTGGGTTCGAACCACTGACCTTCTGGTTAGCAGTCAAATGCCTTAACCACCAAAGGTCTTTCTGATGCAGACAGGAGAATTAAAATCTGGGTCCCACCACTGACTGCAGTGTGTGACCTTGGGGAAAGTTCTTAATGCCTCCAAGCTTTAATTTCCTCATCCGTGAAAATGAAGAGAATATCAGTTATTCAACAAGGTTATCTTGAGGATAAAATGAAATACAAAAAGGAAGCAATTGGTACCTCCTACCCTCCTGCACATTAGAAATGATCTTGTTGGCTGAGTCGTAGGCCTCCTCCATGGGCCACCAGATGGTGGGGTGTTTATGAGGCAACCATAGGCAGGTGAGTGGAGTCACTGTGCACTGCTGTTTCTCAGTACATCTGTCTGCACGTCTCCCAGATCAAACCGTGGCCCCTCAAACACACAAAGTGTGTAAGCTGACATGGTGACTCATGGTTTTGTTCCTGAACACGGCTTTTTAAAAGGCAGCCACTGTTTCTTTGGCTACATTTTAAAAGGCACACTTGCCCCAATCACAAAAACAGTTACAGTTTGCGCACCAGTTCCTGTCGAGTTGGTTCTAACTCTGGGGACGACGTGTGTCAGAGTAGAATTGTGCTCCATAGGATTTGATGGCTGTGACCTTGTGGAAGCGGATTGGTAGGCCTTTCTTCTAGGCACCTTTGGGTGAATTCAAATCACCAGTCTGTTGGTTAATAGCCCTTGGCTTGACTGTTGCTATCTAGAGCTCCCATAACTTGTCTAGAACCTACCACATGTGAGGCACTGTGTCAAGGGCTTGCCCCGCATTGTGTCGGATCCTTAGAACAATGTGCAGGGGAGGCATCTGTCATGGATTGAATTGTGTCCTTACAAAGTATGTGTCAACCTGGCTGGGCCATGATAATCAGTGGTTTGGCAGTTATATAATGATGTAGTCATCCCCCATGATGTGATAGGATGTGACTAGCCAATCAGTTGTAAGAAGATTGGGGGGGGGGATGCAACACTCTTAATCAGGTCACAGCCTTGATCTGATATGAGGGGAGTTTTCCTGGGGTGGACCTGCATCGCCTTTTAGCTTACAAGAGATGAAAGCAGAGAGGGACCTGACTGCCACCATGAAAGAAGAACTGGGAGTGGAGTGTGTCTTTTGGATCCATGGTCTCTGCCATGAACCTCCTAGACCCAGGGGGAGATTAAGATACATGGGGACCTCCGGTCACAGAACATCAAGCTCTATTGGCATAACATACTACACAAAACATTGTTGCACATCCTACTGTGGTGAGTAGCAACTGGGATCTTAAAAGCTTGCAAGCAGCCATCTAGATGCAACGATGATTCTCTCCTCATCCAGAGCAAAGAAGAATGAAGAAAACCAAAGATGCATGGAAACAATTAGTCCAAGCAACTGGTACACCATGCGATCCTCAGCCTATACGACTATGAGACCAGAAGAACTACATGGTGCCTGGCTATCACTGTCAACCACTTGAAGGGGGATCTATGTAGGAGATTCTGCATAGAGTGGAAGAACAATGTGGAACAAAACTCAAAATCATAAAAAAAAAAAAAAAAGGACCAGGTTTGCTGGTCTGATAGAACCTGGTGGAACCGCTGAGATTATGGCCCCTAGCTGCCATTCAGGTCTGGAATTGAACCCATTCCCATGGCTTCCAGCCAAACAAAAGACAGGCATTTGAGCTGAACATTTACATTATTAGGTGGATACACTCCTTAGAGAGATCAATCATGGGAGAACAGAAGGGCTGTATATGCACAGGAAGACAGCTCTGGGGGGCAGCAGTGCATGGGAGGGAAAGATACAGGAAAGAGGTAGCTATAGGGGGAAGTGGGAGGAGAGCTGTTGCATTGTGGGAAATTTCAGTCAATGTCGTGACACAAAGTGTATGTGAACTGCTGTATGGAAGATGAATTTGCTCTGTAAACTTTCACCTGGATTATAATAAAATAATAATAATAATAAACACTAGAGAAAGAAATAAGTGTTTTAGAAAAAACAACAAAACCAAACAGAAAAAAACCCACATGGAGATTTCCATGGAACACCAGGCCCACAGATGGTGAAAGGAGATAAGAACCCCCAGATACTAAGGTCAGTTGCCTTAACAGTTCACAAAGACATTGTTCTATATCCTACTCTGGTGAGCAACTGAGGTCTTAAGAGCTTGTGAGTAGCCACTAAGGTGCAATTAGTGGTCCCTCCCTGTCTGAAGCAAGAAGAGTGAAGAACTAGATGGCGCCTGGCTGCCATTACCAACCACTCTGAAAGGAATCAGGTTAGAAGGTCCCAGACAGAGTGGGAGAAAAATGTGGAACAAAATTCAAGTTCATAAAAAAACACCAGGCTTAGTAGTGTGATAGGAACTGGGGAACCCCTGAGACTGTGACCCTTAGACACCCTTGAAGCCTAGAACTGATGCGAGGAAACAATTAGTCCAAAGGACTAATGGGCCACGCAAACCCCAGCCTCTACAGCAGGGTGGCAGGGGCCTCTGGAAGGGGCTCTGGGGGTGCTCCCTCAGCGCCCAGTCCCCACCAGCCACGTGCTGTAGACCACTCGGCAGCCTCCTCTCTTCCTGGAAGGGAGTTGCGTTATGCATAATGGTTGTAGAGTGGCTTCTAGGATGGGAAGAGGCTCCTTCCTTGGTCTTCATGCTCTCAGTCTCTCTGCTGATTTCCTCTCAGGGAGGCGGGGCAAGATGGCGGACTAGGCAGAAGGATTGCACAGACCCTCTTCAACAAAGAAAAGGGAAACCAA
>NW_006921593.1:4404376-4470186 GCF_000298275.1 Orycteropus afer afer
AGGAAAAGAGGGAGAGAATACAAATAACACGAATAAGAAATGAAATGGGTGACATCACAACAGAACCAGCTGAAATAAAAAGGATAATATCAGGATACTGATTTCCTCTCAGCCTGCAGAGCGAGAACAGGCTCCCACAGCCCAGGCAGGGAAGTGATTCCTCTCCATTTAGAGGCAGCAGTGATGCTTTACGAGGGCGCCCTTCGCTTGCTTGGGTATTAAAATGATGATAAATCAAAGTTTAGCGCTGGGCTGAGCAGCAGCTTCCTCTGTGTTTGGAGAGGCCCATGTAGGGTTCTCTGTGACTCGCCCTTGGTCTTTCCTACAGATTTGTTATTCACCCTGAGAGAGTTGTGAAGGTGGCGGAGAGGCTCTGGGATATGGGTTCAAGAAGGCAGGTGGGCAAGTCCGGGTCACCTGGCTCAGGTGGAAGCGATGGTAGGTGGCAGGTAGTGTGCAGACCAGAGGGGCTGGCTAGCTGGATTCATGCAATGCTTAAGTGCTTGGTTGCTAACTGAAAGGTTGGAGGTTCACACCCACCCAGCAGCTCTGCAGGAGAAAGCCTAGGCTGTCATCTGTTGTTGTTGTTATTTGCCATCGAGTCAGACCCATCTCATAGCAACCCCTCCTTGGGTTTCCCAGGCAGTATCACTATGGAAGTAGATTGCCCAGCCTTCCTTCCGAGAAGTGGCTGATGGGTTTGAACCGCCAGCCTTCTGGTTAGCAGTCATTTGCCTTAGGCACTATGCTACCAGAGCTCCTAGATGACAGTCGAGGACCCCCCATAGGACAGTTGTATGCTGTCCCATGGGGCCATTATGAGCCTGAATGAACTTGATGGCAGTCACCACCAACAAAGGCTGAGGTGGGACGACTGAGGAGCCTTTGGAAGACCTGCATATGCATGTTCTTCTCTTGAACTTGGCATTCAGAGAGGCAGAGAATGGTGCACACCTTCAAGAATGGAGATATCAACAGGGAATCAGTGCTCGCAGGCTGGGCCCTAGAATCAGGGAGGAGAGAGAGGCCCTTTGTCAGCAGTGTTTGTGCTCATGACCTGAAAAAGCTGAACCAGTGGACGGCAACCTGGGCAGGGTGGAGAGCACAAGAGGATGGCACCGTGACCCTGAGCGTTATCCCAGCAGTGTTGTCCCAGCAGTGGGGCACAGGGTCTGACACCTCGCTTGGTGGCTATGGGATGCCCAGTCTTTGTACAGCCTGAGGGGAGCAGAAGGCCTCCTTAGGGACTCACAGCTGCTGCTTTTTAAACATTTTTTTTTTTTTTTTTAAACAAAAAACTCAAAACCAAACTCCTTGCCATTAAGTAGATTCTGACTTGTAGCAGCCCCCATTGGGTTTCCAAGGTGGTCAGTCTTTATGGAAATAAATTGCCCCATCTTCCTTCCACAGAACAGCTGGTGAGTTTGAACTGCCAAAGTTCTGGTCAGCAGTCAAAATGCCTTAGGCACTGTGTCACACATGTGCCCTTCAACATCTCATCACCAGTATCTATTGCCAAGGTTTCCAGGATCGTGAAAAGATTCTTACAGCTCCCCCTTCCCCTCCTTGCCTTCCTGATAACCACTGGTACCCCACCCAGGAGCTGGGCCAGTGCAGGCTCACAGGGGACACTTGGATGCCAGGCCCTGTGCCAAGGTGAGAGGGGCATGGAGCAGAGTGACTCATGTCCTGGCCTTCCAGGGCCTGCAAATGAGCAGGGAAGGGACAACACAACACCAGCAAACCAGAGACCAGGTCAAGGCCAACTGGAGTAAGGCTGTTGGTATAAGCCCCAAGAGGAAGCTGAGGTTGGTGCAGACAGGAGAGGCGCCTGGGAGGGAGGCCTAACAGAGAGGGCTGTAGCTGAGTGGAAGGAGACAAGAGTGGCATTCCAGCAGACTCTGAGAGCAGAGGCGTGGCTTGGTGAAATAAACATGTCATACACGTGGCAGATTTCCTGCCAGTCCTTTACTTGTCAGCTGAGTTTGGACAGATGTAGTCCCCAACACCTGCAAAGAGTTCTTCTCCGGGGGTTTCTTTCCAGAACTCTGAGGGGTCCATCCCTGGCTGGATTCTGGGGCCTGCTGGTCCCTGGGTGCTCCCCAGGCTCTATGTCTTTGCAATATCTTGCTGTCCTCACTGCTCTCATGAGGCCCTGTGCCTGCCTGCATCTGTCCTCATGGCCCAAAGCAGAGGATGACTGTGGTGACATTGAGGGATGGACGATATCCCTAATTTCTGGAGGCAAGAGGGGCCCCAAAAGGGGTGACTCGCACTCCCAGGTCACAGCAGGATTTTACAGAAACATTTCATTTAGAACCTTTTTGCCCTCAGTGGACTCAGGCGTGGTTTGTGGGATCAGCTAGGGGTGGTTGTGAGTGGCCCTGCCACTGCGCCCTATTTGGAATTACGTCCTCAGTCTGGGGCCTCAGTGATCATTGTCTTCTCCCGGGGCCAGTTCCCTCCCAGTCCTGTGCAAATAGGCTCTTGGTGGGCCTGCCCCGTGTTTATCCTGCCCCTGGACATGGAGGATGCTGTTTATTTCAGGGTGTTTGATTTGCCTGGCACTAGGAGAATAACCACGGGGGCAGTGATGGTTTGGGGGTAGAATTCTCACCGTCCACATGAGAGACTCGGGTTCAGTTCCCAGTCAATGTGCAGCCACCACTCATCTGTCCGTCGAGGCTTGTGTGGTGCTCTGATGCTGAACAGGTTTCAGTGGGGCTTCCAGACTGAGAGGGACCAGGAGGGGGGGCCTGGGGATCCACTGTGAACATCAGCCAGTGAGAACCCTGGAGAGGACAGTGGTCCAACCACAGGCGATCATGGGTGTGACGCAGGCTGAGCAGCCCTTTGTTCTGTTGTGCTGGGGTCAGCACAAGCTGGGGGCTGACTCGACGACCGCTGACAACCACAGGAGCATAACCAAGTCCGGAACACTGGAAGACAAAGGAATTCATTCTTGGCCTTGTCACTCCCTTCCTGTGTGACCTTGGGCAGGATTCTTGGCCTCTCTGGTTACAGATTTCCTCACCTGTAAAGTGAGTGTGCTCGGCTTAGGTACAGAAGATCACTTCAAGCTGTGACTGTAGCATATGCCAAACTGTATGTTTTGTTGTTGTTCAGTGCCATTGAGTCATTTTTCAACTCATAGTGACCCCATGTAACAGAGTCGAACTGCCCCATAGAGTAGCCACTCCTCTGAAGAAAGATTGGGCAATCTACTTCCATAGTGATACCGCCTCAGAAACCCAAACAAGGGTTGCTAAGAGTTGGGTCCAACTGGACGACACATAACAACAACAACAACAACAACAACAGTCTTTATGGGAGCAGTTCACTGGGTCTTTCTCCCTCAGAGTGGCTGGGTAGGTTTGAACTGCCGACCCTTCAGTTAGCAGCAGAGCATTTAACCGTTAACGTCACCAGGGCTCCTTATGCGCTGAATGTATGCAATGACTCTATGCACTAAGTGATTATATTACAGCAGTGTAGAGGCAACATTCCTGCAGGCACAGCCATCTCTTTAAGCTGACCCTTTGATCCCCACCAGCTGTCACCCTTTCCTTCCTTCCCTTCTCATTAAACCTTCTGGAAAGCACTGTCTGTACCTCCTCTCTCATCTCCCCATCTCATCTCCCATCTACAACTCTCAACCCACCACCAGCTGGCTGCTTCTCCCATCAATCTCCTAAAACCGTCTCCAGGGAGAGAACCTTAACACTGTTAAACCTCAGCTGTACTTTTCTGTCCTTATTCGGTGTTTAGGAGACATTTGTCCCCACTGGCACTCCATTATTGAAACTCTTTTCTATGCCCAGGGTATGGCAGGAGGTAAATGGGACGTTCTGTGCAGGCATTGAGGATCTAGGGGAGCAGGTTTTGTAGTCATGAGGGCTCAGGAGTGGGGAGGTTGGATCTCTAGGAATGGGAGCCTGGCTGGGAGTGGCTGATGAGAGGTTAGCATTTGGACAATGACCAAGGATGACAAAGACGTGGAGAATGGGGACTTCAGAAAGGCTCTCCAGTGCCACATTGTCCTTGCAGCATAGTCGGAAGCACCAGGCGTGAGGAAGCACTGGGTGATTGTGGAAGAACAGAAGGGAAGATGGGACAGGTGAAGTAATCCTGTGCGACCTAGAAGGTCCCCTGTTGGGTCCAGTTCATTTACTGTGTGGTGGCCTTGCATTGCTGTGAGGCTGGAAGCTGTGCCCCTGGTATTTTCAGTGTGAGCAGGGTCACTCATGGGGGGCAGGTGTCAGTGGAACTGCCAGGTGAAGGTGACTAGGAAAAAGGTCTGGTGGTCTTCCCAAAATGAGCCAGTGAAGACCACACGGATCATGAGAGACCATTGTCCGATATGGTGCTGGAAGGTGAGCCCCACTTTAGGCTGGGAGGCACCAGCAGACTCAGGCATCTGCAGGTCATGAGGATGGCATGGGACCAGGGGTCTCATGACTCTGAGTGGGTGCGATGGCCATTAACACCAGCAGTTTGGAAACTGCACTGTTGGTCACTGTTCACAGAGAAGGCATGGTGCTTCCCGGGCCTTTCCACTCCAAGTCATTTCTTCTGGCACTTTCCATGGCATCCTTTGAAGCCCTGCCAGCAGGCGCCCACAGTGTGCAGCTGCCCCGTCCGGGAGGTTTGTTGTTGGCAGGGCTGTGTGCACATCTGAGCGAGAGCTGATTCCGTGCAGACGTCTCTGCCGTTGGACACCCACAGCCGCTGCCCGCAGACGCCGCCGGCACCTGGTTCTGTTTTCCGTGAGCCTCTGTAGAGCTTTTCCTCCATGCAAGTCTAGGGCAGTGAGCAAACTAATGAAAGCCAGGCCTCCAGGAGAAATGGCCGGGAGAGTGTGGTGTGAGAAAGTCTGCAGCTCGGTCAGTGC
Organism: Orycteropus afer afer; assembly: GCF_000298275.1. Lineage (NCBI taxonomy): Eukaryota > Metazoa > Chordata > Mammalia > Tubulidentata > Orycteropodidae > Orycteropus > Orycteropus afer. The sequence continues at coordinate 4,409,268 of NW_006921593.1, forward strand.
TCTCGGGAAGCGGAGGCAGGTCGTGGAGAATTTTGTCCAAGAGACGCAATGCTGGTGCTTTTGAAGCGGCCCAGGGGCCCAGAGGGCTTGGGAGCCCACAGATGGATTAATTATCAAGCCAGAGAATTTGTAGCTGTGAGGGGCCTTATGGCCAGCTACATAGAACGTTGTCCTATTGCAGATGGGGAAACTGAGACCTAGAAAGGAGGAGACGTGCTTGAAACTGGTTACCATCGAGTTGATTCTGACTCAAGTGTGTAGAACTGTGCGCCAAGGGGTTTTGGTGGCCGATTTTTCAGAAGATTGCCAGGCCTGTCTTCCAAGGCACCTCTGGGTGGACTTGAACCCCCAACCACTGGGTTAGCAGCCGAATGCAGTAACCATTTGCACCACCTTACAGGGGCACTCAAGCACGCAAGCCTCTCGGTAGCATCTTCCAAAGGCCCCAAGGTTTTACGTCACAGGCCCTTCCCAGTGACAATTTTAACATGATTCAAAGTGTCCCAAATATTTATATGTTGCGGGCCCTTCCGAGTGACACTTTGTTTTTTAAAAACACACCTCAGAGTATTCCTATACTCAGAAGCAGAGAGGAAAGGCCTGGCAGAAGACACCTCTTGACCCCAAATGCTGTTGGGGCGCAGAGCTCTGCTGTTTGGCAAAGCTGTGTCAAGGGGAGTTTTGTCATTAGCGCTGACTTGTTAACTCCTCGGTGCCTCTTTCCACCCTCAGGCCCTGGCCCTCCCCCTACTCTTATTTTTTTTTTTTTAATTTAGTATTTTAAATTGTGCTTTAGGTGCAGGTTTACAGAGCAGAGTTTGGTTTACGTTCAACATTACGTGTACATTTAGTTTCACTCCCCATTTACCATGTCCAGCCCTAACCCAGTCTCTTCCCCTCCCTGCCCAGTAACCCTCCCTGCGCCCCTCATAGTTATGCATTCCTGTGTGTCTGTGGCCCTGGGATACATTCTGGGCCTGGAATAAAACTCACTCGCAGGCGCTGGCTCTCAGCCCAATAGTAAACAAGATGTACACGCAGACCACTCAACCCAGGGTGACCTACCCACACACTCTGTGGAAACGCATCCCTCGGAGCAGTCGACCACAGGGCACCAGAGTGGCCTCCCCTTCTCTTAACTGATGGATTTTCCCCACCCTGTCTTAATTCCTGTCTATAGCTTGTCTTTTCATTGTCTTGACGGGCTTTCTCAGAGCAAAAGTTTTAAATCTTGATGAAATCCAATTTATCATTGTTTTACATTTTTAAAATTATTCACATTTTTATTTTAATGACGTTAATATTCATTTCTTTTGTTTTTTTTAACCACCTTCCTCCTCTCTCTCTTATCTTATCCCAACTTGGCCATCACTCAATTTTTATTACTTTTTTTCCCCTTACTCTCTTTTTCCCTCCCACTCCAGTAACTGTCAAAGAATATTTCTTTTTGTGAGAAACTCTTGTCTTGATTTTTTACAACAGTGGTCTCTTAGAATAGTTGTCCTTTGGTGACTGATTTCGTTCAGCATAGTGGCCTCTAAGTTCATCCATGTTAAGAGGTGTTGTACAGATTGATCATTCTTCGGCATCATGTGTGTACATACCATACTTTGTTGACTGGTTCCTCTGTTGATGGCTGTTTAGATTGTTTCCGTCTCTTTGCTGTTGTGAATAGTGCTGTGATGAACATGGGTGTGCGTGCATCTGTTGGTATCCTGGCTCCTAACTTCTCTAGGATGTGTACCTAGTAGTGAGATTGCTGGATCATATGGCATTTCTATTTCCAGCTTTTTAAGGAAGCACCATTTCTTTCCACGGTGGTGGCACTATTTTACAGTCCCACCAGCAGTGTATGAGGGTTCCAGTCTCTCCATACTCTTGCCAGCATTTTTTGTTTTCTGTTTTTTTTTGAACTTTGCTGGGTGAGATGATATCTCATTGTTGTTTCAATTTCCATCTCTCTAATATAGCTATGAGTCGGGGCCGACTCCACGGCACATAACAACAAGAACAACAACAATATAGTGCCTAAGGCATTTGGCTGCTAACCAGAAAGCTGGTGGTTTAAACCCATCAGCCACTCCAAGGAGGGGTCGCTATGAGTCAGAAATGACTTGATGGTAGTGAGTTTTTTTTTTAATGGCTAATGAGTATGAGAATTTCTTCATGTTTTTGTTACTTCTTGAATGTCTTTTTTGGTAAAGTGTCTGTATATGACCTCTGGCCATTTTTTAATTGGCTTGTTTGTCTTTTTGTGGTTAAATTGTTGAAGTTTTCTATGAATTTCAGAGATTAACCCCTTGTCTGATATGCTGTAGGCAACTTTCATCCCGTAGTCTGTGTTTCTTCTTTTGGTGAAATCTTTTGATGCACATGAATGTCTAATTTTTTGGAGGTCCCAATTATCTGTTTCATCCTCTGGTGATTGTTACATTTGATAGTGTATGCCCTGAATTATGGCCCCTAAGTTTGTCCCTATATGAAGAAAAATATAACATCAGGATTGGAGAAAGAGTCATTAACAACCTGCAATATGCAGATGACACAACCTTGCTTGCTGAAAGTGAAGATGGCTTGAAGCATTTACTGATGAAGATTAAAGACTACAGTCTGCAGTATGGATTACACCTCAACATAGAGAAAATGAAAATCCCACAACTGGACCAATAAGCAGCATCATGATAAATGGAGAGAAGATTGAGGTTGTCAAAGATTTCATATTACTTTGTTTCATGGTCAACACCAGTGGAAAAGCAAAAACAAAAATACCCCAAACTCACTGCCGTTGAGTCGGATCCAACTCATAGTGACCCTTCCTTGGGTTTCCAAGGAGGTATCATTATGGAAGTTGTTGTTGTTGTTTGCCATCGAGTCGGACCCAACTCATAGGGACCCTTTCTTGGGTTTCTGAGGCAGTATCACTATGGAAGTAGATTGCCCAATCTTCCTTTTGAGGAGTGGCTGGTGGGTTTGAGCCGCCAGCCTTCTGGTTAGCAGTCAAATGCTTAGTCACTAGGTGACCAGCAGTTAGGAAATCAGATGTGTACTAGGCACATCTGCTGCAAAAGACCTCTTTAAAGTGCTGAAGAGCAAGGATATCTTTGAAGACTAAGGTGTGCCTAACCCAAGCCGTGGTGTTTTCAGTTGCTTCATATGCATGTGAAAGCTAGACAATGAATAAGGAAGACTGAAGAAGACCTGATGCTTTCGAGTTGTGGTGTTGGCGAAAAGTACTGAAAGTACCATGGACTGACAGAAGAACTAACAGGTCTGTCCGGAAAGAAGTGCAGCCAGAATGCTCCTTGGAAGCAAGAATGGCCAGATTTTGTCTCACCTACTTTGGTCACGTTATCAGAAGGGACCACTCCCTGGAGAAGGATATCATGCTTGGTAAAGTGGAGGGTCAATGAAAAAGGGGAAGGCCCTCAACAAGATGGAATGAAACAGTGGCTGCAATGATGGACTCCGGTATAGCAAGGATTGTGAGGCCGGCACAGGACCAGGCAGTATTTTGTGCTGCTGTGCGTAAGGTTGCTATGAGTTGGAGCCAACTGGACGGCACCTGACAACAATGACAACAAGTTTGTCCTTGTTTTTCATTTGATAGTCTTTATGGTTTTAGATTTTATATTCAAGTCTTTGATCCAACTTGAGTTCATTTTTGTATATGGTGTGAAACAATGGCTTCTGTTTCAATTTTCTGCAAATGGATATCCAGTTTTGCCAGCATCATTCATTAAAGAGACTGTTTCTTCCCCATTTAGAGATCAGCTGTTTATGTTGTTGTTGTTGTTGTTATGTGCCGTCGAGTCAGACCCAACTCATAGCGACCTCTCCTTGATTTTCTGAGACAGTATCACTACGGAAGTAGATTGCCCAACCTTCCTTCCAAGGAGTGGCTGGTGAATTTGAACCACCAGCCTTTTGGTTAGCAGTCAGGTGCCTTAGACGCTATGCTACCAGACTTCCCCAGTCATCCACAGGTGGATGGATTTACCTCTTGGTTCTCAGTTCTGTTCCATTGGTCTATGTGTTGGTTGTTGTACCAGTACCAGGCTGTTTTAACTACCATGACTATATATAGTAGATTTTGAGACTGGGGAGTGTGAAGCCCTTCCTTTTAGCAATGCTTTCCTTATCCAGGTCTCTTTCCATATCAAGTTGGTAATTCATTTTTCTATCTCTTTAAAGAAAGATAATGGAATCTGGATCAGGATTGCGTCGTATCTGTAGATTGCTTTGGGTAGTGTTGATGTTTTCATGATGTTGAGTCTTCCTATCCACGACCATGGCATAGTGTGCCATTTATGTAGGTCTCTTTTGGTTTCTTGTAATAGTGTTTTGCAGTTTTCTTTGATAGGTCTTTTGTATCTCTGGTTACATTTATCCTACGTACTTCATCTTTTAGGTGGTTATTGTAAATGGTGTTGCCTTGTTGATTTCTTTTTCAGAGTTCTCTTTGTTAGTGTAAAAAGAATCAGTCGAGTTTTGTATGTTGATTTTGTACTCTGCCACTTTGCTACAACTGTCAATTAGTTCCAGTAATTTTCTTATTGAGTCTTTGGGATTTTTTTGTGTCTGGATCGTATCATCTGCAAATAGAGATAGTTCTTTTCTTTTTCCTTCTTTGCCAATTTGGATGCTTTTTAGTTCCCTTTCTTGCCTTAGTGCTCTGGCAAGGACTTCCAATACAGTACTGAATAGATATGGTGATAAAGGGCATCCTTGTCTAGTACCTGTTTGTAAGGGGAATGCTTTCAGTTTCTCCCCATTGAGAGTAACATTGGCTGTTGGTTATGCCCTTAATTATGTTGAAGATCCCCCCCTTCCTATTTGATGTAGTGTTTTTATCAGGAATGGTGTTGGATTTTGAGTTTTGAGTTAATTGCTGTGTCAGGGATGAGACCTCAGTCGATGTTTATTTTTGTCTGTGAGTATCCAGTTGCTCCAGTCACATTTGTTGAGAAGATTATTCTTCCTTTGGCACCTTTGTCAAGAATCAGTTGGCTGCACTTGTGTGGGGTCTTTTTCTGGGTTAACTCCTCTGTCCTACTGATTAGTATATCCATCCCTCTTCAATACCACGGCTTGATTCTTGTAGCCATATAGTAAGTCTTGAAATGAGGTGGGCTCATTCCTCCCACTTTATTCTTCTTTTCCAAAAGAGTTTTGGCGATTCTGATTTCTTTAACTCTCCTTGTACATTTTGAATAAGCTTGTCTGTGGAGTCTTGGGAGCGCAGTGATTAAGCACTTGGTTGCTAATGGAGAGGTCAGTGGTTCCAGCCCACCGGCTGCCCTGTGGCAGAACATGAGGTAATTTGCTTCAGTAAAGATTGACAGCCTTGGAGACCCTATGGGGCACTCTGTCCTATAGGGTCACTAAGGGAATCAACTTGATGAAAGTGGCTTTCGTTTTGGGATAGGGTCACTATGAGTTGCAGTTGACTCAATGGCAATGGGTTTGGTTTGTTTGGGTGTCTTTAACTACAAAAAGTCCTGCCGGATTTTGATAGGAATTGCATTAAACGTATACATCAGTTTAGGGAGAATTAACCCTTTACTTAGGAGCCCCAGTGGTACAATGGTTAATTGCTTGGCTGCTGACAGAAAGGTTGATGGTTTGAATTCACCCAGCAGCTTTGTAAGAGACCTGATGGTCTGCCTTAGTAATATTGTAGCCTAGAAAACTCTATTGGGCAGTTCTCTTGGGTCCCGTGGGGTCACTATAAGTCAGCATTGACTTGAGAGCCCATGACAGCAATGCCTTTCCTATGTTTCAATCCATGAGCACAGCGTGTGTCTCCACTTATTTCTCTCTTGTTTGATTTCTTTCATCAGCACTTTGTGGTTTTCAGCACACAAGTCCTTTGTGGGACCCAGACACTGCTGTTAGTTACAATTCCCTAGGTGTTTCCAGTGTGCACCAAGTGTGGGAATCAGGGAACTCACTCACGTGGAAGTGTGAATGACTGACTGATGGTCCATTTGAACCAGTTAGGGTCTTGGCAGATGGTTGACAGTAAGGAATGTCAATGAAGGGACCCCTCCCAGAGCAGTGGGCAGAGCCAAGGGAACACTCAGGGATGGGACACACCCTGGGACGGGGAGTTCTTACCGCCCCTGAGCCTGAAGGGGCAGGGGCAGGAATGGTGTTCTTGGAGTCCAGTGGGAGCTGGAAATGTGGTGGGATCTTTGGTCGTGATGCCAGAGATTTGGCTGTGAAGCAGGGAGGGTGCAGGAAAGACAGACCCAGTCATCTGGTTTCTCACCGGTGTCTCTTACTGGCAGGAAGCCATCTGACACAGGATCTGAGTGATACGCTTCATGGTGGCATGTCCCCGACCCAGAACAAGGGGCCGACAGAGAAGGGCATAGGATGGAGTTGGGGGCAGCGGACTCCTCCCAAATGTTTGGATTTCAATCCAAACCAATTTTGAGTGGGAGAAATCGAAACGGTGGAGATGGACTTGAGGGCGGGGTTGGTGCCATGGATTCCGACAGACTGGTCCCTGAGCAGGGCTCAGTAGCATGAAGCACGGGCTTGCCTCCTTTGGGGGACTGGAGCAGTGTGCCTAGGACCAACAGGGTCAGCAACGCTAGAACTTAGAATGAAACCCTCACGCCCCACCAGACCTGCTGAATCAGGCGCTGGGCGTGAGGGTGTGGGCTATGTGTTGCAAAAACCCTTCAGGGATGCTGACAAGTGCCCCCGTTTGGGGACCTGTGGCCTAGATGTTTGCACAGGTCAGCGAGCCCAGCAGGACGTGTTTGAGGATGGAGGCCGATACCATAGCCAGCTTGCTGAAGGGAGGTGTGGAAGAGAGATGCCCCTCCCATCTGTCCCTTCCATAGACCTCCAGCTCATCCTTACTGGTCTTCTGGAAGGCTGGTGGTCTTGCACACAGGTTTATTCAGTTGGCCCAGAGGGAAACTACCAGGCTGTGCCTGCAGCTGTTGTCAGCTGCCGTCAAGTGGCTCCAACTCAGGGCAACCTTATGTATAACTGAATGAAGTGCTTTCAGTCCTGCCCATCTCTGTGATGGTTGGCACAGCTGAGTCCACTGTTGTGTGAACCCATCTCACAGAAGATGCCCCCGGTTTTTCTCACCCTCTACCAGCCATGAAGTCCTTCCCTGGTGGTTGGTCTTTCCTGATGGCGTGTTCAAGTGAGGAGATGAAGCCTTGTTGTCCTAGTTTCTAAGGAGCGTTTGTTTCCCCCTGCAGTCCATAGTATAGTCAGTATTCTTCTCCACACATCACTTATTCTTCTGCCTTCGTTTTTCTGTTCCTGCACAGCTCTTTGGAAACACAGATGCCTGGGCTCCGGCTCCGAGTCTGCAATTGTGGGCTCAGCCATCTGTGTTTTTCGAGCATTTCCCAGTGTTGCTACTGTGGGCTTGGACTGGGAAAACACTAAGCTGCATGATGGATGGGGTCGTCACACAGATATTGATCATTTCCTCTGGGCCAGGAATCTTAACATGCATCATTTTATTTTATCCTCAGACAACCTTATGAGTGGATAACGTTATTCCATTTTGAAACAGAGGAGACCACGGCGGAGAGAAGGGCTGATGGGTCACGTGGAGGAGAGACTGGGGTTTTAAATGAACTCGGCTCTCACAGATCCACTTTGCTTTTTATGAATGCTGGAGGCCCAGCTCCGTTTTGGCTAATGGCTCCCTCTCCCCCATTCCTTTCTTCTGTTGCATGCTTGGTTGAAAGATGTTTGTCCTGTTCTGTCAAACTCAACCCCTCTGCTCTCCGGAAGCACGAAATTGATGGGAAGACAGCTTTCCTCCGAGGGCCGTAATGACACAGTAAGCAGCAAAGTGGCCCCTCAGGAATACGTTCTGCTCACAGGAACCTTTTTTTCTTACGGATTCTGCTATTAACACTTAAAAGGAGTTTTACTCTGGGGGGGAGTTTGTCACGGAGTACCTCTTCCTTGGAATAGGTTTTCCTGAGCACTGTCACGTTGCTGGGAGTTGTGCCCTACTCCTCGGGCACATGTCTTCCCGGACAAGGCTCTGCTCGTCTGTCTGTCTGTCGGGGCCCTGTATCCTCTCTCCGCAGATTCACCTAGTCTGCACATTTAACAGTAGGCAGTTGTGGATGGTGGAGTCCCTGGCGGGTGCAAATGATTAACACTCTTGGCTGGAGTTTCGAGTCAACCCAAAGGTGCCTGGTGATCTGTTTCCAGCCACTGAAAGGCTTGTGGAGCTCAGTTCTGTGCTGACACCTGGAGGTCACCAGGAGTCGGAGCTGACCTGACCAGCAGCTGGGTTTCCGGTTGTTGTTGTTGCAGATGGGAGGCAGGGTGCAGGGGTCCTTTATCCTTGTGAGGGATGAGCAGAAGGGGTCTGACGTTCTCTCCTTCCTTCAGCAACCTTGGCCACGGCCATAGCCCTTCTTCATGCCTTGTCTTTGTTTCTAGGACTTAGCAAAGGCTGGAGTAGGGGAGGTGGGGGAGGGAAGCAGGGAAGAGGGGAGAAGGGAGGGGACTTTGAAAATCTTCCTCTAGGAGCTCTTCCTTTGAACCCACACCACCCATGCCCCTAGTCTGCCCCCTGTTTATACCATGGATAGTCTTCCTTGTATTTCAGTGACTGGGGCTCAGGCTGGACGGTTCCCTTCAGGCACTGCACGATCCCCATCTTCTTAGCACAACCACCGCCACTGCAGCCTGCATTGGTGGAGACTGCCTTATGTGGGTGCTTCCAGGTGGGCTTTCCAGATACCACGCCATTCAGTCCCCAAAGCTAACTACCTCATGATGTGGGATTGACACTCATTTCATAGACGGGGAAACTGAGGCACAGCTAAGTTGACTTGCCCAAAGCCACAGAGCGAAGTGGAGCTGGGCCAGGCCTTTTTGATTCCAGAGCCTTATCGCCTCATCTCTGAATGTCATGAATCCCATCTTCCCATTTCAGAGGTGATTGGAGTCCTCACACAGGACATTTTCTTTTCCCTGTTCAACAATTGATCCATATTTTGTTTTGTGACACTAGTTGCAATCCCTTCAATGTAGTAGATTCTCCCCACTTCCTCCCTGGATTTCCCCTTTCCCTGCACCCTTCTTTCCTTCTGAGCTTTGTTTTTGGGAAAATGCCACCCTTTTGGTCACATCTGGGTGATTGTTCTGAGGGACATGTTCCTCTTGGGTGTTATTGTTCACTTTATTTTGTTGTTATTAGGTGCCATTGAGTTTTCTCTGACTCATAGCAACAACGGAGTGAAACACTGTCCAGTCCTGTGCCAGCCTCATGATCTGTGCTAGACCTGAGCCCGTCATTGCAGCCACTGTGCCAATCCATCTTGTTGAGGGCCTTCCCCTCTTTTGTTGATCCTCCACTTTACCAAGCATGACACCCTTCTCCAGACGGTGGTCCTTGCTCACAGCATGACCAAAGTCGGTCAGATGAACTCTAGCCTTTCTCACTTCCAAGGAGCATTCCAGCTGCACTTCTTGCAGGACAGATTGGTTAGTTCTTTTAGCAGTCCGTGGTACTTTCAATATTCTTTGCCAAGACCATGACTCAAAAGCATGAACTCTCCTTCAGTCTTCCTCATTCGTTATCCAGCTCTCACATGCACATGAGGCAACTAAAAATACCATGGCTTGGGTTAGGTGCACCTTAGTCTTCAAGGAGACATCTTTGCCATTTAGCACTTGAAAGAGGTCTTTTGCAACAGATTTGCCCAATGCAGTATGTCTTCTGATGTCTTAACTGTTGCTTCCATTGGTGTTGATTGTACAACCAAGTAATATGAAGTCTGACAACTTCAGTCTTTTCTCCGTTTATCATGATGCTGCTTATTGGTCCAGTTGTGAGGATTTTTGTTTTCTTTATATTGAGGTGTAATCCATACTGCAGACTGTAATCTTCAGTCTTCATCAGTAAGTTCTTCAAGTCATCCTCACTTTCAGCAAGCAAAGTTGTGTCATCTGTGTATCACAGGTTGTTAATGAGTCTTCCTCCAATCCTGATATAGCCTAGCTTCTTGGATTATTTGCTCAGCATGCAGATTGAATAAGTATGGTAAAAGGATACAACCCTGACACACTTCCTTCCTGATTTTAACCCATGCAGTGTTCCCTTGTTCTGATTGAACGACAGCCTCCTGATCTATGTACAGGTTCCTCGTGAGTACAATTAAGTGCTCTGGAATTCCTATTTTTCTCAATGTTATCCACAATTTGTTATGATCCACACAATTGAATGCTTTTGCATAGTCAATAAAACACAAATAAACATCTTTCTGGTATTCTTTGCTTTCAACCAAGATCCATCTGACATCAGCTATGATATCCCTCATTCAACATCTTCTGAATCCAGCTTGAGTTTTTGGAAGTTCTCTGTCAATATACTGCTGCAACCATTTTTTAATTATCTTCACCTAGATTTTACTTGCGTGTGTTATTAATGATATTGTTCAATAATTTCCACATTCTGTGGGATCACCTTTCTTTGGATTAAGTACAAATATGGATCTCTTCCAGTCAGTTGGCCAGGTAGCTGTCTGCCAAATCTCTTAGCATAGTCTAGTGAGTGCCTTCAGTGTGGCATCTGTTTGTTGAAACATCTCAATGGGTATCCCGTCAATTCCTGGAGCTTTGTTTTTTGCCACTTCCCTCAGTGCTGCTTCGACTTCTTCCTTCAATATCATTGATTCTTGATCATATGCCACCTCCTGAAATGGATGAAGATTGACCAGTTCTTTTTGGTACAGTGACTCTGTGAATTCCTTCCATGTTCTTTTGATGTATCCTGCATCATTCAATATTTTGCCCATGTTGTTGTTATGTGCTGTCGAGTTGGCCCTGACTCATAGCGACCCCTCCTTGGGTTTCCGAGGCAGTATCACTACAGAAGTAGACTGCCACATCTTCCTTCTGAGGAGTGGCTGGTGGGTTTGAACCACCAGCCTTCTGGTTAGCAGTCAAGTGCCTTAGGCACTATGCTACCAGAGATCCCATTTTGCCCATAGAACCTTTCAATACTGCAATTCAAGGCCTAAGTTTTTTCCTCAGTTCTTTGAGTTTGAGAAATGCTGAGTGTGTTCTTCCCTTTTGGTTTTCTAACTCCAGGTCTTTACACATTTCATTATAATAATTGTCTTTGTCTTCTCAAGTTGCTCTTTGAAATTTTCTGTTCAGCTCTTTTATCATTGTTTCTTCCATTTACTTTAGCTACTCTTCATTCAAGGGCAAAGTTTCAGAGTCTTTTCTGACATTCATTTTCTTTCCTGTCTTTTTAATAACCTTTTTCTTTCTTCATGAATGGTGTTCTTGATGTCATCCCACAACTCCTCTGGTTTTCAGTCACTGGTGTTCAGTGTATCAAATCTATTCTTTATGTGGTTTCTAAATTCAGGAGAGATATAATAAAGATCATATTTTGGCTCTTGTAGACTTGTTTTAATTGTCTTCAGCTTCAACTTGAATTTGCATATGAGCAGTTGATGTTCTGTTCCACAATCAGCTCCTGGACTTGTTTTGGCTGAACATATTGAGCTTCTCCATCTCCTCTTGCCACAGATGTAGTCAATCTGATTCCTGTGTACTCTGTCTGGTGAAGTCCATGTGTATAGCTGCTATTTGTGTTGTTGAAAAAAGGTATTTGCAATGAATAAGTCATTAGTCTTGCAAAATTCTATCATGTGATCTCGAGCATTCTTCTTTTTTTTTTTTAAATACATTTTATTAAAATATAATTTATGTACAGTGAAATACACAAAACTAAAGTGACATGGGTCAATCCATTTTTTTCTGTGGTGTCCCACCCCCGCTCTCCCACCCCTGGTAACCAACAAAGAAAGGTTCCTTCCATATATAAACTTTACCTTGACTTTTTTTTTTAAATAGGCATATGGATATTATCTTATCACTGACAGCATTGTACTTCTGGACAGATCTTGAAACATTCTTCGTGATGATGAATGTCATGCAAAAAAAAAAAACCCCAAAAACCAAACTCACTGCTGTTAAGTCAGATCTGACTCATAGCGACCCCTTCTTGGGTTTCCAGGGTGGTATCACTATGGAAGTAGAGTGCTCAACCTTCCTTCCGAGGAGTGGCTGGTGGGTTTGAACCACCAGGCCTCTGGTTAGCAGCTAAATGCCTTAGGCACTACACCACCAGAGCTCCCTTCCTTTTCAATTTGTCATTCCTAGTATAGTAGATCATATGATTGTCTGATTCAAAATGGCCAAAACCGGTCCATCTCAGCTCACTAATGCCTAGGATATCAATCTTTATGTGTTCCATTTCATTTTTGACAACTTCCAATTTTTCTAGATTCAAACTTCATACATTCCATGTTCTGATTATTAATGGATGTTTGCAGTTGTTTCTTCTCATCTTGGGACATGCCACATCAGCAAATGGAGGTCCTGAAAGCTTTGCTGTATCCACATCATTAAGATTGGCTTTACTCTGAGGAGGCAGCTCTTCCCCAGTTGTATTTTGAGTGGCTTCCAGCCTGAGGGGCTCATCTTCCAGCACTATACTGGACAGTGTTTCAGGGAGGTTTATAACATTTTCTGGTAATATATCAGACAGTTTTTCACTGCTGTTCATAAGGTTTTCACTGGCCAATTCTTTGAGAAGTGAATAGCCTCTTCCTTCTTCCAGGTCTGTCTTAGTCTGGAGCTCTGCTGAAACTTGTCCACCATGGGTAACTCTGCCAGCATTTGAAACACTGGTGGCATAGCCTGCAGCCTCACAGCAGCATGCAAGCCACCACAGTATGACAAATGACAGACAAGTCATCTCCGTTAGCTATTCCAAACTGCTCCACCCACTTCCTCCCTCATCTGCTCCAAACCGCTGCTCTCCTTAGCCTCCTCAAAACCCACCAGCTCACTTCCTGGCCTCCTCCGGCTACCCCAACACGCACCTGCTATGCATGGCTCACTTACCTGCCTGCCCTGGGTGCTCCAAACACCACTTTATAGGCCTTTATAGGTCTGTCTGTTGTTTGGCTGAAAGGTGATCTCCAGGAGAAGGTTTAGTTCTGGGTTTGAAGGGAATCTAAGGGCCATAGTCTCAGGGGTTCCACTAGTCTCTATCAGACCAGTAAGTCTGGTGTTTTTCCTTATTTTGAATTTTGTTCTTCATTTTTCTCCTACTCTTTCCAGGGCCTTCTGTTGTGATACTGATCAGAGTGGTTGGTAATGGTAGCTGGGCACCATCTACTTCTTCTGGTCTCAAGTTAGTGGAGGCTGTTGTTCCTGTGGTCCATTAGTCCTTTGGATTAATTGTTTTCTTTACTCTTCTTTGCTCTGGACAGAGAGAGATCAATAGTCTTTTAGATGGCTGCTCACAAACTTCTTATAGTCACTACTCACCAAGGTAAGATGTAAAGCATTTTCCTTGTGGACTATATTCTTCCTGTTGACCTGGATGTCCCCCCAGACTGTGATCCTAAGCCTGAAGGGACATTTTACTGTGTTTGCCTGTATTCACACCCTGATTCTCAACAAAGCTGGCTGAGCATGGACAAAGCAGAACTGGGGATAGGAGCTTGAAAGCGTCTTCAAGCTGAGGACAGAGTGGCTTGGGGGATGAGGAAGTCCCAGAATGGGGTTGGCTGAGGATTCAGTCTGCCATGACTTTGAGGTTCCTGCTTCTGAGAACTCAGGCAGGATGTCCAGGTGGCAGCCATGAGGCCCCCTTAGAGTTGACAGCCACACAGGGCCCACCCAGCTGGGTCAGAGTTAGGGCTCTCACCGTGAGGCAAGGCTGCCCCTCAGCCCTCAGGGACTGTTCTCTTCCAGTGCCTCATGACGTGATAGGGGGTTTGAATCCTCTCTCCACTTCACCCACCAAGACCAAATATCTCATACAGCAGCTCCTTGAAGCCTCAGACTCCTCATCTCTGAGCAAATGTTTTATTCTCTGGAGGTCAGGCTGACAAAAGGCAGGAAACTCATTTTTTATCAAAGACAAAAATCTGGAAGGGATATTTCATTCATACCCTCATTTATTGCTCCCCCATCCACTAACTTACCCATCCGTTCATCCATCCATCCATCATCCATCCATCCTTCTATCTATTGATTCAACTGTCATCCATCTATCCATTCATCTATCATCTATCCATCCATGCATTCATCAATCACCCATTTATCCATCCATCCATCCTTCCATCCACCTCTCTGTCCATCATTTATTGAGCTCCTTTTGTACTCAGACTCTATGTCTGTGGTGACATGAAGAAGGAGCAGTTGAGTCCTTGGCATCACAGAGATCAGAGCCTGGGAAAGGAGGTCAGTCCTTATCTCCTGTAGTGCAGATAGACCTTTGCCATGAGTCCTATTCCTTGGGATCTCCAGGTACTGCATTGAGGGGGCTGCTGGTTCCTCTTCTTCCCCATCATGCCCTGGGACCCAGGGAGGCAACTGTGGGAATGGTAGGAAAGGAGCAAATGGCAGCTGGAGCTCTGAATTTGGGACTGAGAATTGCAGGCAGAAGGCCTTGGGTGAGGCTGGCTCAGGGGCCTTGCTGATACATGAAATCTTGGCTGAGGCATTCAGCTGTGTACCAAAGAGGAGTCTATTAGCTCTCTGGAGCTGGCAGCCTCACTTCAAGATGACATTTTGAGCTATTGAGGGAAAATGGCTTGGCAGATGAGAACAGCAGCTGGGGCCTGAGGCAGGTTAGGAAGAAGAGGGGTGGCCAGGCCTCTGTAATTCTTTTTTTTTTTTTTTTTTTTAAATTTTTATTAGGATTTGGGTGAAGATTTACAGAGTAAATTCACTTTTCATACAGCAGTTCACATATACTTTGTCTCATGTCATTGACCAAAATTTACAATGCAGCAGCTACCCTCCCACTTCCTCCCCATAGTTACCTCCTCCCAGTGTCCATCCCTTCATACTCTTCTGCACCCTGAGCTATCTCCCTGTGCATAAGCAGCCCTTCCTTCTCCCATGATTGTTCTCTCCAGGGCGTGTGTCTACTTGAGGTAAATGTTTAACTCACATGCCTGTACTTTGTTTGGCTGGAAACCACAGTTGTGGGTTCAATTCCAGACCTGAAGGGCAGCTAGGGGCCATAGTCTCAGTGGTTACACCAGGCTCCATTGGACCAGCAAACCTGGTCCGCACCTTCTTTTTATTTTTTTGCCTCCAAATGATTTTGAGTTTTGTACCACGTTGTTCTCCCTCTTTATGCAGGATCTCCTACATCCCTTCCAAGTGGATGGCAGTGGTAGCTGGGCACCATCTAGTTCTTCTGGTCTCATAGTTGTATAGGTTGCAGATCGGATGGTGTACCAGTCACTAGGACTGATTGTTTCCATTAATTTTGGTTTTCTTCTCCTCTGTAATTCTTGCTGCCAAGGTCCAGCATGGACTTTGACAAAGTCTGTAGACCTCAGCTACCCAGTGGAGCTGGGCAGGCATCAAGCAGTTTTGGAGACATAGACCCCAGGATTCAGAGCTGGAGAAGATGTGTAGAAACCAGGTGATTTGGACACGTTTTACTGAGAAGCTGTGAAGGAGTGGAGGAGGAGGTGGGCCTCCTGTGTGTCATTGGTCTCATATGTGCAAATCATTTCCTATGATTTCCTCTGGTCATCAGCTGCACATAGAGTGTGTACTGTGTGTTGAGTACTGTTCTCAGTACTTTCTCACTGACTTCTCAAGAAACCCTATAAGGTAGATATTTACCCTGCTTTACTGGAGGGGAAACCGAGGCACGGAGGGTTTAAGATAATTGCCTGATGTTATATAACTAATAAAGGTAAGCCTGGATTTTGAACCCAGACCATCTGGCACTATGTCTGGGATTGTAATGACTTCCTTATGAAGTCCCCAAGATTTCTAACTCATGGTGACCCCAAGTGAGGAAGAGTAGAAGTGTGCTCCAGAGGGTTGTCAATGGCTGCTTGTTTGGAAGTCGACCACCAGTTCTTCCTCGGGGGACCATTACCAGTGGCTGTCATTGAGTCCGTTCTGACCCACGGATGACCCATACGTGTCAGACTAGAACTGCTCTCCCTGGGGTCTCCACAGCTGGTATTTCAGAAATAGATCACAGGACTTTCTTTTGAGGTACCTCTCAGTGGACTTGAACACCCAACCTCTCGGTTGGCAGGTTCCCATTTCTTTTAGATTTCACTTCCCCCCAAACTGTGAGCTTTTTCTGGAGAAAGTACTGCACGATCTCATTTCTCCTTTTATAGTTAGGATGGATTAAAGATTCATGTTGTTCCGAGGAGTATTTTGAGAATGTCACAACACCCCCAGGAGATAATTGGTGTCTCCCCAGGGAACCGCTGGGTGAAGGCTGGGAAGTAGAGTGTAAATCACTTGAGCACCAGCGGCAGTTTTAATTAAGTTTTTCCAGAATCAGATGCTTATTTCACTGAAAAATGTGGGGCTTTGTTGACAAGTGACACATAACATTTCATTCTCCAGGTTTTTTTTTTTTTTTTTTAATCATCAGACAACGTCTTCGTGGAGCCCTCGTCTCCATATTAATCATGGAGTTGATCAGGGCTGGGTGCGTGGCCCCTGGGACATTCAGAGAGGACAAGGCATGGCCTCGGCCTCCGGGGGCGGGAGGCAAGGGGCCCTCCCACCACGTCGTGCTCAGGGCATTGGTGAGGCAAGGGCTGTGTTGGCTCCTCACTCGGCGCCTCCGTCCATGGCTCCCGTTTTGCAGACGAGGAGACCGAAACTCTAGCACCTGCATAATTCGGATGCGCTCACGCAGCTTGTGAACAGTGGGGTAGGGCCCAGTCACGGTTCTTCTTACTTTCTGGAACACACTTTTCCTACAAGCTCACAGTTGTTCTGCACGCCTCAAGGGCTTTCCAACACAACTGGTGATGTGGCAGAAATAAGTGGTCATAGCTCTGATTCCCTGACCCAGATCCCACAATTCACGGAGCCCGGTGAGGGCTCCCAGGCCCCATGGTGGAGGAGGAGGGATGCTCCGGGCTCCTTGATGGTTCAGTGGTAGAACTCTCACCTTCCATGGGGGAGACCCGGGGTTGAATCCCAGTCAGTGCGTCTCACACACCCACCACCCGTCTCTCAGTGGAACCTTACAAGGTGCTGTGATGCTCAACAGGTTTCAGCGGCGCTTCCAGACTAAGATGGATTGGATTGGGAAGAAAGGGCATGGTGATTGACTTCCAGTGAAATGCTGGGGATCAGTTTTTCTTCTGTCTTCCTTTTTCACTGTCCAGCGTTCTCATGCCTGTGAGATGATTGAAAAGACCCAGGTTAGGGTCAGGAGCAAGGAGCTCTGGTAGCGTAATGCCTAAGGCACTTGACTGCTAACCAGAAGGCTGGCAGTTCAAACCCACGAGCCACTCCTCAGAAGGAAGATGGGGCAATCTACTTCCACAGTAATACTGCCTCGGAAACCCAAGGAGGGGTTGCTATGAGTTGGGTCGGACTCGACGGCGCGTAACAACAACAACAACAGGGTCAGGAGCACCTAAGTCATCAAAGTGACATCTTGCTTTTTAGAACTTTTCAGAGGCTTTTGCAGCAGACATGGGAGTTGTTGAAAATTACCAATGTTAGGTCTGCCCAAGGAACTCTAGTAGCATAGTGCCTAAGGCAGTTGACTGCTAACCAGAAGGCTGGCAGTTCAAACCCACCAGCCCCTCCTTGGAAGGAAGATGGGGCAATCTATTTCCGTAGTGATACTGCCTTGGAAAACCCAAGGATGGGTCACTATGAGTTGGGTCCGACTCGACAGCACATAACAACAACAACAGGCCTGCCCAAATCCGTGTGCTCTGTTTCCTCTCTGCCACCGAGTGGGACGTGGACTGTTGTGTCTAAATGGTTGACAGAACAAGCATGCTGAGCTGTCCCTTCTTCAGATCGACCCCGGCTCCAAGCCTTAGAGTCCCTCATAGGGGACACTGCTCAGAGACAGTGTGCAGGAGGACCACAGGGAGGGGATGGAGGTCCTGCTGCTGGCTCGATCACTGATTTCTCAGGACCCTTTGAACAAACTAGGAGCCCTGGTGGTACATGGTTAAGTGCTCGGGTGCTTACCAGAATGTCAGTGGTTCAAATCCACCCAGGGGCTCTGCAAGAGAAAGATGTGGTGTTCTGCTCCCATAAAGATTGCAGCCTAGGAATCCCTGTGGTGCAGTTCTACTGTCATGTAGGGTCACTGTGGGTAGGTGTCTACTCAGTGGTACACGGCAACAACGACAGCTTGCTGGAAGACCCAGCTCCCATGTTTTCTTTGGGGGAAATGCTCTTCTCTCTTTCTCCACAGTTTGGGGGAGGACTGTAAATCCACCGTTGCTACCACTGTGGCCACCCAACCTACAGTGGTGAACACAGGACAAGGCTAGCCAATGATAATGTTCCATCGTCTTCACAACAGTGATTGGTGCAGGGGGTGGACATGTGACTAAGAAGAGCCAATCAGAGTTCCTGGGACTGAGAAGAATAAACAGTTCCATTGAATTTTGCTTTTCTTTTTCTTTTTATGTGTTTTTTTTTTTTAGTACACATAGTATCCAACTTAGGAAGGGGTTCTGACAACATAAGTTGATTCTGACATAAGTTGAATGTCTCTTTTTTTTTTTTAAGTTTTCATTATTATTGCCTTTTATTGTCAGTATCTTTATAAAACATATCATTGAACATCTGTGAGTAACATCTGAGAATGATAACATCAGCAAATTACACGCTGCACCATTGTATGTAGTGCATATTACTCATGGTAAGATGTAAAAACAAAACAGACAGTTGTAAATGTGGTTCATTGTAACTCAAATACGTCATAAATTGGGGACTATCTGTAGTCACTAATCTGGAGTGAAGTGATTGTGGAGCTGTTGGCAGCCATCTTCCTCAGCGGGACGGGAAAAGTCAATGTGTTAATAGGGGAGAAAGAAGAGAACACATTTAGGAATATGAACCTCTGCACACAAAGAGAGATAAGAGAGAGAGAGACAGAGAGAGAGAGACATGGAGAGAGAGAGACATAGAGACAGGAGAGATACACACAGAGATAGGGGAGAGAGAGACAGGAGAGGGACACAGAGACAGGAAGGGGAGAGAGAGAAAAAGAGAGAGTGTGATGTCTGAGCCCTTTCTCTGAGCTCATGGACCTGCCATCCCTGAGCCAGTAGCAGCCTCTCACTCACCTGCCCCGTGAGATGAAAGTCCCTGGGGCTTCTGTCACCTGCCACAGGGAGAGCTCCCCTTCCAGGTCCCCATTCACTTCCCCCCTCCTGCCCTGGGCCTCACCTCCCCAGTTCCATGGGCTTCCAGAACATGGCCCATGATTCTAAACTGCTTATGCTGCCCTGCCACAGAGCTGAAGAACTACCGCTCCAGTCCCCAAATATCTGTAACCACAGTGCTGACGACCCTGGCTGAGTAAACCAGCACCTTCTGTTTCCTAGGGCAGATCTGGACGGGTCAGAGGGCCGGGTCACCTTCCCGGGTCAGAGATTTGAAGCCTTTCTTCTCTGCAGACCCTGGGCCGGGCTTTGGTACGGTCTGCTTGCCTTTGCTGAGTTGGAGAATCTTCCAGCAGGGCCAGGCATCCAGGTGGGTGACAGTCAGATGCAAATCATTTCTGGTCCCCCCCCCCATCTCAGCTTTGGGGCCCAGGTGCCTGCTGGATTCAGAGCAAAACTGCTTCTCCCTCCAAGAAATCTCTGCTCAGCACAGCCAGGGCCTGTCCTGCTGTCATTAGAAGGTATAAAATCCTAATTTATATTGCTGAGAGGGTAATTTATACACTAATGTAAATTTCTTTTACTGCTGGTTTTTGAGCAACTGATGTGTGATTACTTCCAGCTCCCCTTCCGATGCAATTCTGAAGTGGTGGCTGCTAATACCTTAATATTCTTTATGATTGCCAGAGATGATATTTTTCCCGGATCAAATGTATCCAGTGGGGTTTGACATAATTGGGTTAAAGATTTCCCTTTTGGAGGCTGGAAGACTTGGGAGGCTTATCTGGGCTGGGGGAGATGCTAAGAACAGCCTTTTGTTCACATTTTGCTGCACGCCCGGTCTGTTCCCTTCTCTCTCCCTGAGCCACAGGTCTTTGCTGCGTACCTACTGTGTACTCGGCTCCAAAGCAAACACGTGATGAGAAAACGTGATGGTGAGGAATGAAAAGTTACATTAAGGGTTTACTCTGACAGAGCGTTTTGTTTCAGGAACGTACTGAGCCAGGAAAACCCAAACCGGTTGCCACCCTGTTGATTATGATGTGGGAAGACCCCATGAGTAGCAAGGAGAACTGCGCTCCACAGGGTTCCAAGGCTGTGTGACCTTTTGGAAGTGAATCACCAGGCTTTTCTTCCAAGGCACCTCTGGGTGAGTTTGGACCACTAACCTTCTGGTTAGTAGTTGGATACTGAACTGTGCCAAAGATACACAGCTGCCACAGAGGTAGCATGTCTTGGGGCAGATGGGTGCCACCCCAGGGTGCAGGTGTGATGCCATCCTGGGGTGGTGGCCAAGACTTGCATTCCAAAGTTATGAAAAACAAATGTGGACCTATGAGGTTGGGCTGGCTGGGACCTACTACCTGGCTCTACCCCCCACCCCCCGTTGCCTGTTGAGTGGATTCCAACAGACGGTGACCCCGTGTGCGTCAGCATAGACCTGTTCTCCATGGGGTTCTCAGAGGCTGATTTTTCAGAAGTACATCACCAGGTCTTCCTTCCTGGATGCCTCTGGGTGGACTCGAAATTCCTTTCTCTTAGCAGCTGAGCTCGTTAACCATTCACCCCCCCCCCCCGGGACTCCTTCTAAGATACAACCTCCAGCAAGTTCCACTGCTGCTCTGAGCCTGTCTCCTGGTCAGTAGCGCTGGGCCTTTGTCTCTTCCCTGGGGTAGGCTCTTTTTACTCCCCCAGGATTTGTTCACTCAACAGCCAGTCCTGCTACCCTTCTGAGCCAACAGACCCCAGTTGTGCTCTGTGTCAGGCAGGAGTGTGCTCAGGGTAGGTATATCTGCCCCCAATCCAGAGGATGAACCTCAGGTGCCCCAGTCGGTCATAACCGTCCTCTTCCTCTTTGCTAATGATTGGTCTTGGGGAGGTAGGAGACCTGTTTGAGACAAATGGCATGAGACAAGTTGCTGGGGCTTCCTGGGGAAGAAGTTCTTCTTTCATAAAAGGAGGAGGCTGCAGGAAGCAGCTTGCTTTGGAGAGCTTTCTCACCTTCCTGCCTTGACTGCCATTGTGTGCTGCTTCAGCAGCCCTCTTGTACCATGAGGTGACAAGCCTAAGGACAGAAAGCCAAAGACACCCTGCGTATGGCAGATGAAAGGACAGAAGTAGTCTGGACCTTTGTTGGCACCAAATTGGGGACAGCCATCCCCTGGACTTGTGGTATCTGTATTGCTGTTGGTTAGGGGTCAGGTTTTCTGTTCTGTTCTCAGCCCAGTGGAACAAATGGCTGGTGTGGCCCCCTTGTCCCTCTCTCACCTCAGTGTCCGCAGCCCAACATCAGGGCAAGACGTTCCTTGGCGTCTTGCCAGGCTACCTGGAAAAAAACCATTTCAGGTCTGTTCTCTTTATCTTCCTTCCCAACCTCAGTTCCCTTTCCATCAATATTCCTACCATCGTTTTCTCACAAAGCACCCCTCTTTCTCTTTTGTTGCTTGGTGACTTCTTCTCAGGCCCATCTCTGCTTCTTGCTTCCACAATGCTTACTGCTCCAGCTCTTGTGAAACGTCTGCCTTTGCCCCAAAGTAATTGGTCATCCCTGGTCTTTATCCAGCCAAGCCCTTGGCCTGCTCCGCATCTTGAGGAACATGGCCAGAGGAGCAGTCTCTGACCTCATCCCACAGATCCTTGGGTCTTCCTTGATCATAGTCTTCAGCCTGGGGCTCCCTGAGGCCAGGGACACTGGGCACACTGTCAGCCTTCCAGGTGCATTCACCGTGAACACACTTGCTGTGCTAGATTGGCAATTTGACTCTGGAACCCTCCCTAGCATTTTACACTGACCCCTTATCCAGACCTCACTACTATACCTGGAGAGGTGGCTTTTGGGACATTCCAGACAGAGACTGGGGAGACCTTGTCACTTTGTTTGGCCCTAATCAGTGTCCTAGGACCTCTGGTGGTGCAGTGCGTAAGGCATTTGACTGCTAAGCAGAAGGTTAGTGGTTCAAACCTATCAGTTGCTCCCTGGAAGGAAGATGAGGTCGTCAACTTCTAATAAAGATTTATAACCTGGCAACCCAATGGGGGTCGCTATGAGTTGAAATCAACTCAATGGCAGTAGTTTTTTTTTTTTTTTTTAATTAGTTTGTTCTGGTTATTTTTATAAGGCAATGAGCAGAAGCCCTAGAACTAAGATGCAGACAGCAGACCAGAGGGATTTCAAACAAAGTCTCTTTTATTTTCTACTCAGGATAGTGTGTGAAATGAGATAATGCCTCTCCTGGTTCATCAGTCCTTAGTGAAGTGAAGTTTTCCCTCCTTCTAAAGGTCTGAGTAGTGGAGGGGGATGATAGGGGACAAAGACAAGAGTGTTTGGTCCACAGGCAAGCTGTGTGGGCGTGGCCTGGGGGACTGACTCCCAGGGGAGAGGCAGGTGAACTCTGAATATAGGTCTGAGATGACTGACAGTGGTGGCAGCCAATCACAGCTTTTCCTTCTTCATCTGGGATAGTAGGAGGAAGACTTCATCTGTTCCCTAATAAGGAAAAACAAAGTAGCCAGCATGCATCATTTTTTAAGCTAAAGAGCAAGATAAAGGGATTGTGCCAAGCACTTTGTGCTTTCATTTCCTTCCTTCTTTGTAACCAGGATAAATGATACTGTGGTACCATGGTTGGGGAGCACTGGGAACAAGGTACTGAGCTCCTTTCTCTCAGATGAACAAGAGTTGTCACATGCCCAAGAGGCCCTATGCATGAGATGTATGTTTTCCAAGTATCTCTTGGCACTAGTAGGTACTGTTGTCCCCATTTTACAGATGAGGAAACTAAGGCACAACTTAGGCTAATAGCTTAATTGGCTTGCCCAAGGCCATGTCCACCACTCATCTGTCAGTTAGTCATACTGTGATGGCTTGCATGATGCTGTGAGGCTGGAGGTTATGGCACCGGTATATCAAATACCAGCAGGGCCACTCACGGTGAACAGGTTTCAGCGGAGCTTCCAGACTAAGACAGGCTTGGAAGAAGGAAGGAGCCATCCACTTCTCAAAGTATTGGCCAGTGAAAACATTATGAATAGCTTTGAAACACTGTCTCATATATTCCTGGAAAACTTTATGAATAACCCTGAAACTTGTCCGATACAGTGCCAGAAGATGAGCCCCTCAGGTCAGAAGGCACTCAAAATACGACTGGGGAAGAGCTGCCTCCTCAGAGTAGAGTTGTCCTTAATGACATAGATGGAATAAAGCTTTTGGAACCTTCGTTTGCTGATGCGACACCACACAAAATGGGAAGTAACAGCTGCAAACATCCATTAATAAATTGGAAGTTGGCAAAAGTAAAATGGAATGTGTAAAGATTGATATCCTAGGAATTAATGAGCTGAAATGGACTGGTTTTGGCCATTTTGAATCAGAGAATCATATAATCTACTATGCTGGGAATGACAGATTGAAGAGGAATGGCATGGCATTCATCGTCATAAAAAATGTTTCAAGATCTATCCTGAAATATAATGCTGTCAGTGATAGGATAACATCTATATGCCTGCAAGGAAGACCAGTTAATATGACTTTTATTCAAATTTACACACCAACCAACAAAACCAAAGATGAAGAAATTGAAGATTTTTACTAACTTCTGCAGTCTGAAATTGATGAAACATGCAATCAAGATGTATCGATTATTATGGTGATTGGAATGTGAAAGTTGGAAATAAAGAAGAATCACCAGTAGTTGGAAAATGTGGCCTTGATGATAGAAATGATGCTAGAGATTGCATGGTAGAATTTTGCGAGACCAATGACTTAATTTATTCCAAATACCTTTTTTCAACAACATAAATAGTGGCTGTACACATGGACCTCACCAGATGGAATACACAGGAATCAGATAGATGGTATCCATGGAAACAGGTGGTGGAGAAGCTCAGTATCTCCAGCCAAAACAAGTCCAGGAGCTGGCTGTGCTCATATGCAAGTTCAAATTGAAGCTGAAGACAATTAAAACAAGTCCATGAGATTCAAAATAAGATCTTGATTATATGCCATTTGAATTTGGAGACCATCTTAAGAACAGATTTGATGCCTTGAACATCACTGACTGAAAACCAGAGGAATTGTGGGATGACATCAAGAACATCATCCATGAAGAAAGCAAAAGTTCATTAAAAAGACAGGAAATGAAGAAAAAACCAAAATGGATGTCAGAAGAGACTTCTGAAACTTGCTCTTGAACAGAGAGTAGCTACTAAAGCAAATGGAAGAAATGACAAGCTAAAAAAGCTGACCAGAAAATTCCAAAGAGCAACGTGAGAAGACAAAGTCAATTATTATAATGAAGTGTGCAAAGACTTGGAGTTGGAAAACCAAAAGGGAAGAATATACTCGGCATTTCTCAAACTGAAAGAACTGAAGAAAAAATTTAAGCCTCAAGTTGCAATATTGAGAGATTCTATGGGCAAAATATTGAATGATGCAGGAAACATCAAGAGAAGATGGCAGGAATACACAGAGTCACTGTATCGAAAAGAATTGGTCGATCTTCATCCATTCCAGGAGGTGGCATATGATCAAGAACCAATGGCACTGAAGGAGAAGTCAAAAGCTGCACTGAAAGAATTGGAGAAAAACAAGGCACCGGGAATTGATGGAATACCATTGAGATGTTTCAACAAATGCTGAACAAGTGCTGAAAAGCAAATATGTCTCTTTGAAGACTAAGGTGCGCCTAATGCAAGCCATAGTATTTTCAGTCGCCTCATATTAGTGTGAAAACTGGACAATGAATAAGGAAGACCAAAGAAGGGTGGATGGTTTTGAGTTGTAGTGTTGGCAAAGAATACTGAAAAGACCATGGGCTGCTAGAAGAATGAACAAATGTGTCCTGGAAGAAGTGCAGCCAGAATGCTCCTTGGAAGTGAGAATGGCCAGACTTCACCTCACCTACTTTGGTTATGTTGTCAGAAGGGACCATTCTTTGGAGAAGGATATTATGTTTGGTAACGTGGAGGGTCAACGAAGAAGGGGAAGGCCCTCAACAAGATGGATTGACACAGTGGCTGCAACAATGGGATCAGGTATAGCAAAGATTGTGAGGCTGGCCCAGGGCCAGGCAGTGTTTCGTTCTGTTGTGCACAGGGTCGCTGTGTCTCGGAGCTGACGCGGCAGCTTTTAACAACAACAACAACAACAGGGTCATGCATCTGGTAAGTTGTGGAGCTGTTTTGAACTTGTCTCCAGAGTGTGGGCATTGAACCTCCATGCTACGCCACCTCTGGCCAAAATGATTGAATAAAGATCCCATCTCAGGCTTTCCTGTCTTTGCTTCAGGGAGGCCTATTATGGTTCAAAAAAAAATAAAAAAAAAAAAAAAAAAAAAAAAAAAAACAAAACCCACACCCACTGCTGTTGAGTTGATTCCGACTCATACGACTCTGTATGTTACCCAGTAGAACTGCTTGTCCGACTTTCTTGTCTGTCATCTCTGCAGAAGCAGATCTCCAGGCCTTTCTTCTGAAGGGCCACTTGGTAAGCTTGAACCACCAACCCTTAGGTTAGTAGTCAAGCACAGACTGCTTGGAACACCCCAGGACCCTTTCACAGGCCAACAGTGATGCCACTGTAAAGCATATGCCTCTCACAACTAGAGACGTGGTTCATTCATGAGCCCAGGTGCTCAGCACATCAGGGTAGAGGAGGCCGTGGCTCATGTGGTCCATTGATACTTTGGACTAATTGTTTACTTGAGTTGTTGATTTTCTTTACTTTTCTTTTTTCCAGATGGGAAGAGACCAGTAGTTGTATGTTAGATGGCCACTCACAAAGCTTTTAAGACCTCAGTCACTGCTCACCAAGTAGGATGTAGAACATTGTCTTTGTGGACTATGTTATTCCCATTGACCTAGATGTCCCCTGAGACTGTGGTCCTAAGCCCTCAAGCCCAGGGACTCTATCCCTCATGGTGTTTGGTTATAGCTAAGAAGTTTGCAAAGCTTTGCTCCCTGTGCTCGACTATGTAACTGGGTATATTTGTAGTACATACAAATCAATGTTGCTAGGTGCTGTTGAGTCGTCTTGGACTCATGGCAACCCTATATACAGCAGAACGAAACACTGCCCAGTCCTGTGCCAGCCCCACAATCCTTGCTATACCCGAGCCCATCGTTGAGCTATGGTGTCAGTCCATCTGTTGAGGGCCTTCCCCTTTTTGACCCTCCACTTTACCAAGCATGATATCCTTCTTCAGGAAATAGTCCCTTCTGACAACATGACCAAAGTAGGTGAGACTAAGTCTGGCCATTCTTGCTTCCAAGGAGTATTCTGGTTACACTTCTTCCAGGACAGATTTGTTAGTTCTTTTAGCAGTCAATGGTGCTTTTAGCATTCTTTGCCAATACCACAGTTCAAAAGCATTGACTCTTCTTTGGTCTTCCTTATTCATTGTCCAGCTCTTACATGAATATGAGTCGATTGAAAATACCATGGCTTGGGTTAGGCACACCTTAGTCTTCAAAGAGACATCTTTGCTCTTCAGCACTTGAAAGAGGTCTTTTGCAGCAGATTTTCCCAGTGCAATCAATACATTGTCTGATATCTTGACTGCTGCTTCCACTGGTGTTGATTGCAGAACCAAGTAATATGAAATTCTTGACAACTTCAATCTTTTCTCCATTTATTGTGATGCTGCTTATTGGTCTAGTTGTGAGAATTTTTGTTTTCTTTTATGTTGAGGTGTAATCCATACTGCAGACTATAATCTTCAATCTTCATCAGTAAGTTCTTCAACTCATCCTCACTTTCAGCAAGCAAAGTTGTGTCATCTGTATATCACAGATTGTTAATGAGTCTTCCTCCAATCCTCATGCCATGTTCTTCTTCATATAGTCCAGCTTCTTGGAATATCTGCTCAGCATACAGATTGAATAAGTGTGGTGAAAGGACACAGTCCGGACATACTTCCTTCCTGATTTTAAACCATGCAATGTCTCCTTGTTCTGTTTGAACGACAGCCTCCTGGTCTGTGTATGGGCAGAGACCATGAGCACAATGCAGTGTTCTGGAATTCCCATTCTTCTCAATGTTATTCGTAATTTGTTATGATCTGCACAATTGAATGCTTTTGCATAGTCAATAAAACACACGTAAACATGATTCTGGTATTTTTTGCTATATAGATAAATACATAAGTAGAAATACCCTCTGTTAAACCGATATATGCTTATGGGTGTACTCACATCTGCCATCCCACACCTGTTCAGCTTACATAGCTACCTGTGTGTCTGCTTGTAAGTTATTGTTTGCTGTTACTGTTTTTGTAGGACTGTGTATGTAATAATAGTTACCATTGCTGATTTTTTACTTTTGCTTACTCCCAGTGTCTTCCTTCACTTTGCTTACATTATGCTCCCCTCCCCCTTATCACATAGTGCTTTTCCCTTCTCCCGAGTTACACATGGTACTACCTAGTTAGTGATTTTCTCCCTTCATCCTCCTATCCCTGGTAATTAGCGAATAATGTTCTTTTCTGTGCATAAACCTTTCATGACTGTTATCATAGTGATATCATACCACATCTGTTCTTTTGTGATTGACTTATTTCTCTTAGCAGAATATCCTCCAGGTTCATCCATGCTGTGAGATATTTCGTGTGTGCATTGTTTTTCTTTAACATTGTGCAGTATCCCATCGTGTGTATGTACCCTAATTTGTTTATCCATTCGTCTGTTGATGGGCACTCAAGTTGTTTTCATCTTTTTGCTATTGTGAATAATGCTGGAGTGAACATGGGTGTCTCACTGCTCTTTTTTCTCTGGGATATATACCTACCTAATACTTGGAGTGCTGGATCATGTGGTATCTCTATTTCTAAAATTTTAAGGAAATACCTTACTGTTGTCCACAATGGTTTTACCATTTTACAATCCCACCACCAGTGTATGAGAGTTCCAGTCTCTCCACATCCTCACCAGCATTTGTTGTTTTCATTTTTTGATCATTGCTATTATTGCCAGAGTGAGATGATATCTTGTTGTTGTTTTGACTTGCATCTCTCTAATGGCTAATGATTGTGAACATCTCTCTGTGTATTTGTTGGCTACCCGAATGTCTTCTTTGTGAGGTGTCTGGGTGCTTTGCCCATTTGTAAACTGGATTGCTTGTCTTTTTGTTGTTGAGGTGTTGAAGTTTTCTATAAATTTGAGAGACTAGCCCCTTGTCCAATATGTTGTTGTCAATTTTTTTTTTCCCCAGTCTGTAAGCTTTATTTTTACTCTTTTGGAGAAATCTTTTGATGCACATAAATGTTTAATTTTTTAGAGGTTCCAGTCATCTAGTTTGTCTTCTGCTGTTTGTGCATTTTTAATTATGTTTGATAGTGTATTCATGCTATGTATTAGGCACCTAAATTTGTCCCCGTTCCTTTTTTTTTTTTTTTTTTTGGACTATTTTTATGGTTTTAGGTTTTACATTTAGGTCTTTGATCCATCTTGAGTTAGTTTTTGTATATGGTGAGAGATAGGGATTTTGTTTCATTTTTCTGCAAACGGATATATAGTTTTTCTAGCACCATTTGTTAAAGATACTATGTCTTCTTTGTTTAATGGCAATGGATTTACTTTTGGGTTTTCAGTTCTGTTCCACTGATCTATGTGTCTGTCATTATACCAATCCCAGGCTGTTTGACTACCGTGACTGTGTAGTAGATTTAGAGTTTGGGGAGTGTAAAAGTTATGTGCCAACTTGGCTGAGCCTGGTTGAGTGGCTGGACAGCTGGATATAGTAATTCCCCATGATGACACTGGATGGTGGAATCTACTGTGAGTAGCTGAGTAGCTGCCTTAAGGATGTGGTCTGCTTCCATTATATACGAAGAAGCATTGAGAAAGATCTTGAGCTGTTTGGCACATCTGGATCCTTCATTTGGCCGAGTCTTTATTTCAGTGGCCTTCTGTGTTGTCTGCCATTTCTGGACTTGAACTACTTGCTTGATAACCTTGGGACTGTGCCTTTTTACATGACATCTGAGTGCCGCTTTTGCTGTGTCTCAAAGGTTTTGTATGTTGTGTTTTGATTCTAGGAATTTTTTAATTTCGTTTTTTCTATTATTCAGTGTTTCTTAAGCAGAGTGTTATTCAGTTCCCATGTATTTGTTCTTTTCCTTGTTCTTCCTGTCACTCATTTCTAATTTTATAGCACTGTGATCCAAGAAAATGCTTTGTATATTTTTATGGTTTTGAATTTATTGATGCTTGCTTTGTGGCATAACATATGGTCTTTTCTGGAGAATGATCCATGTGCATTGGAAAAGGATGTGTGCTTTGCCCTTGTTGGGTGGAGTGGTCTGTGTATGTCTATGAGATCTACTTGGCTGATTGTGTTTTTTAGCTTTCTGTATCTTTATTGAGTTTCTTTCTAGTTGTCCTGTCCATCATCGAAAGTGATGTGTTACAGTCTCCTACTAATTGTGGAGTTTCTATTTCTCTTTACAATTCTCTTAATTTTTTTTTTTTTTTTTTGTGTTTCGTAGCTCTTTCCTTGGGCGTGTGAATGTTTGTTACAGTTACAGTTTTTGGGTTGACCCTTTAATCATATGTGATGCCCTTCCTTGTCTCTTATGCTGGCTTTTCCCTTAAAGTCTGTTTTACCAGGGATTAATATCATCATTCCTGCTCTTTTTAGTTGCTATTTGCTTGGCTTATTTTTCCACCCTTTGATTTTTTAGCTTACTTTTATCTTTATGTCTAAGGTGTGTCTCTTGTAGCCAACATACCGATCGATGGGTCATGTTTTCTCATCCATTCTGCTAGTCTCTGTCTCTTGAGCATTTAATCCATTTTCATTCAGTGTAATTATCAATAGGTATGAATTTACTGCTGTCATTTTGTTGTACTTTTTTTGTGGTTCTGATGATTTCTTTGTTCTGCATACTTTTCTGTGCTGAGTTCTTTTTGTTTATGGATTTTCTTTTCATTTCCTTCATTGCTGTTGATTTTGTGTTTACTGAGTCTTTATGATTTTCTTCTTTTTTATTATGGCAAGAAAGCTTACTAATTTTCTCTGTGGTTACTCTGAAATTTACTTTTATCTTCTTAAGTTTAAAAAAGTCTGTTATTTCTTGATACTGCCTTAACTTCCTCTCCATATGGAAGTTCTCTAACTATATCAGCTATTCCCTCTTTTTATTTTGAAGTTGTTGTTGCTTACAGATGGACATCTTGGGTTCCCTATTTTCAGTCTGGTAACTTTATTTTATTTTTGAAAATTCCTTTTCTGGATTGGTTTCCCACACCTGGTTTTGATCCAGTAAAATGCAAGCCCCAAACAACTCATGCAAAAACCTCATCATGATCTTCAGAGAGTACCGGATATGTATTTAGACATCAAGTTACTCTGAAGACAGAGAGGAGCTTGAAGATTTCGTTTGGATTGAGATGTTACTCATGGCCCTGACCGTGTGCTTTTAGGATGCTGCTGGATTTAACGCCCTTGTGCAGGATGCCATTCATTTTCCAATAGAAATGTTCTGTTCAGCCACGAAATCTACCCCTTGGTTCTTGTAGCGGTCCCTCTGTTTCTGACTTCTGTGAAGCTTTGTTGCTGCTGTTAGTTACTGTCAAGTCAGCCCCTCCCCTGACTCATGGTGACCCTGTGCACAGGGGGATCAGCTGTTGTGGTCCACAGGATTCTCATTGGCTGATTATCAGAAGTAGATCACCAGGCCTTTCTTCCTAGTCTGTCTTAGTGTGACATCTCCTCTGAATCCTTCTAAGCATCAAAGCAACAACCAAGCCTCCTCTGAAAGATGGGTGGTGGCTGCCCATGAATCAAACCCAGGTCTCTGGTTGAACCACCTTTTCCTCGGGATTGCACTTAAGCAAAAGTACTTAAGAATCCGAGACGGATGTGGAACTGCTGGCTCGCCAAGGGTGTTAGAACCAGGGTGGAACTTAAATAGTTGGCACCCTTCTGCCACTCTGCAGGTGGTTGATGGCACCTGGGGCAGCGGAGTGGGCCGCTGAGCGCAGCGGTGGGTAAGGAGCAGAGCAGAGAGCACATGTGCCCAGTTTCCTCAGGCTGCTGGAGGAGAATCTGGTCTCTGCGTTATGGGTGGGTGTTTATTTTCATTCTGCTCTTGCCTTAAACAACTCGGAGCATGCAGGCAGACCGTAACTAAGTGGTTGATGGGCACATATTACTTCCATCTGGCAGGGTGGGTCTTTTAGAAATGGTTTTCAGAGTTTATTCTTTGCTTTCATTTCAGTTGTAATGAAAATCCGTGCCACTTTGAGCCCCTGTCCTGGCCCTCTGGGCTGGGTCTTTGCTGGTCCTGTGAGGTGGGGCGGATGAGAGCAGTCTGAGATCTGGGACTGGTGTTTACTACATGAGGGCTGAATGAGGGGTGTTAGTCATTTACTCCTGAGTTAGAATTTTGATTCTCATGCCTCACTGCTGGGAGGATTTGCAGTTTAGACTGGGTTTCTTCTGGTAGGGGGAAAGGGGTCTGTTCTTGGTAGCAAGGGTCAGGAGTCAGAAAGCTGATAGTGGGTATAGGGTCTGTGAGCCCTCCAGGGCTCCCAGAATCTTCTTATGTGGATGTTCTCTATGCAAGCCTAGGAATAAGGCCAAGGAAGTAGCTTTCTTGAAAAACTCTGGGAAGATGGGGGCTAAGAGTAGAAGATGAACCAAGAGTCATGAGTGGCCCTCCACTGTCATTCCATCTGCTTTTCAGCATCTTGAATTTGGAATAGTTACCTCCTTTCTGTTGCAGACCACCACCTCTGCCCACTCCCCAGCCAGCCTTCTCGCCGATCTATGCTTCTCTTTGGAAATAGAAGCTGCAGTGAAGGAGCATTGCTGGCTTTGGACAGTCCGTTCATCCATTTGGAAAGCTGCTTGTCACGTGACCTTGATCAACAGCCCCTCCCTTTGTAACATGCTGTATTGGTTATGCCTTGGGACGTATTTGTCCAAGGGAGATGCAGCCTTTCAGTTAACCTTTGTTGGACAGCATCCAGCTAAGGGCTCTATTACTTGGCTGATCTTGTATGACCCCCACACATAGCTGGTTGTAGAGAAATTCTTTTGAGCAGTTAACTAAGTCTCCTGTAGATGAGAGTCTTCGTTTTGGATTAAACTAAGACAGGAGAAGAACTGATGCAGTCCAATTATCGTGTTGGTGGACAATATTGAATAGATGTGTGCTAGAAGAACAAACGGGTCATACTGAGAAGGGACACAACCAGCATGTTCCTTAGAAGCAAGGATGGTGAGACTTTGGACACGTCATCAGGAAAGACCAGTCGCTGGAAAAGGACATCATGTTTGCAAAAGTGGAGGATCAGCAAAACGAGGGAACCCCCCCCCCATGAGATACACTGACGTCATAGCCACAACGGTGGACTCCGACACACCCACAATCCGGAAGATGACGCCGCACCGGGCAGTGTTTCGTTCCGTTACACATGAGGTCACCCTGAGCTGAGCCAACTCCACCACTAATCACCACCACCACCTTCTTCCTCCCACTGTGTCCTGTCCAGCTTGTTGGTTTGAGGAGCCGGGCTGGGCATGCCTTTCCCCCCGTCTTTGTTTTCCTTTGCCCCGTTGAGCCTGCATTTCTGGAGGCCACACCGAGGGGAAGAGCAGCCGGGGCAGCTCACCGGAGGGCTTTCTGGGCGCCTCTGGAGGGGGTGTGAGACACCTTGAGGCTCAATCAGAATGAATCAGCACACTGTTCTCAGCCTCATTTTTTCTTAATTAGCTCTAATGACTCTGTCATCATAAATGTACTGACATCGAAAGCCGTCAAGTCCCTTTAAGCAGCTGGCGGTAATCGGCTTCATTAATCTTGCCGATTCTAATCTTTTGAAGACTGCTGGTCGGCTTTAGGAAGAGGTCCCTATGTTCAGCGCTGTTCTCTGCCTCTGCATTGCCGTTTCCAGCCCTGCAGTGAGGCCGTGGCCAGGCGTCCGGGGAATCCTAATACCCTGGAGGTTCCTCCCCAGGCCTGGGGTGGGGAGGGGGCCTCTCCTGGGGAGGGAGGGCTTGTTGCAGGGCCATGAGTGTGCTCTGAGTCACAGAGATGGAGTCCCCGCTCCCCAGCCTGGGGAGGAGTCCAGGCCCCACAGTTAGGATCGCCCCAGTATTTAACCTTGGGCTTTCTCCGCCCACCATACTTGACCTCTGGGACTCCCAGCCATCCAGTCTCCCTCCCACTTGAGCTCCTAGGATTTAACCATACTTTGCCAGTCTGCTCTTTGTAAGTATGGCCTTTGCTAGTGGAGCCAGTACGGACATCCATAAAGGCTGGGTGCAAAGGTAACAAGTTCTAAAACAACTAGAAAATAGTGTTTATTGAGAGCAGACTACGACAGTGTGGAGGGGAGGGTGAGAACTCAAGATCTCAAATTAGGGGGACTAAAGTCCTAGCTGGAGGGGGGTTATTGAGCATCAGGGATAAACTGATACTGGAAATACAAGTGTGAGCAGAGACTCTGGATGCAGGGTCAAGTGTTCATACATATGTGTGCGTGTATGCACATGTGTATGTCTGCACACGTGCTCACATGCATGTGTCGTGCGTGTGTGCATGTGTGTGCCTGTGTGCACATGTATGTGTATTGCGGATGTGTGCTCATGAGTGTGTGCATGCCTGGAGGAAGTGTTTGTGTGGACTTGTGATGGCTGCACAGAGACAGTTAACAAATCAAGGCGTTACGATCGCTGGGACCCTGGAATAAGTTCCCCAGAGTCAGGGCTAACATTTGGCTTTAGCCATCACCGTGCTCTGAACCTTTCTTCTGGGTGTCTTCTTGCTCCTTTCCTCACCTGGCCCTGCCTTTGATTCCTCCTTGAAGTTAACTGCCTCCAGCTCTGACTGCTGCTGCCTGTGTGGGCCCTGCTGGGGCAGTTAGCATTGGTTGCCTTGTAATCAACACGGAGCTCTAGAAGTCAGAGGGACCTGGCTTGACTCCAGACACTGCATCTTATTTCCCCTTAGAGCCTCAGTTTCCTTGCCTATAAATGGGGATAGTCGAGATAATGAGATAGGCATGCATATGAAGCGTCCAGCCCCCATCTGACAAGTAACTGCCCCCCTTTTCTGCCCTACCCAGCTGGCCTGGGAAACTAAAGGGCAGGGTTTCCACTGGAGCGTTTTGCACGTTGGGTGCTCAGGAAATGTTGCTGTTTGGCCCTGTCCTTGGGGTAACCTCTCCCAGCACCTGCACCTTCCTGGACCCTTCAGAAGGACAGCCCTTGCTGGGACTGCAGAGGAAGGCTTTCCCAGGGGGTCAGCTGGGGCCTTTCCAGGTAAACTAGATGCCAGCCTGCTCCCACCCAGTACTTTGCTTTGCAACAAGACACTCATCAATCAGCAGACCAGAGTCCCCCCACTCTGGGAGGAAGAACTTGGGGCTGGGGCTGGGGCTGGGATGGGAGGGTGCTTCTTCCGGGGCCTGCCCCTTTGAACTGCCTTCCAAGCGAGGCCTCCTGCTCCCCCCTGCCTCCAGCCGCTCAGCCCTGCAACTGACAGAGCTGATTACAGCCTGTGAGTGATAATATAATTCCGTTCCCCTCAAGGAGAGATGCTATCAGAGAGGCTCTTTTTTTTTCTTTTTTTTCAAGAGGGAAAAAATATATAATATACTGGTTGAAAAGGGCTATCTTTCTTCCTGGAAGAACAGTTATTAATCTCTTCCTAGTACATTTTCATATCATTTTGGACATTTATTTCCAGGCCATGATATTATAAAACCAGGCGTCGGTGTCAGTTTTGATGCGGTGTAACACGCCGGAACATGAAAAGGCGTAATTACTGCGGTGGCCGTTGGAATTGCTAACGAGATCCTGACATTTTCAAATTGGACCCATTTCTCAGTGATCCAGAAGTGAGCCCTGCAGCTGTGTGTGCTGCATGCCAATGAGGGGGTTCCCACTGGGCTGGGGAGGAGAGAGGCGGGCTGGGGTGGGGACGCTGCGGTGGGGACTCCAGTGTTCTCAGAGCTGAGCTGAACCCAGTGAGGGGGCTGCGGAGCGGAAACGGGTTGAGGGACTTGCCTGCCACATGCAACGGGGAGGGCATTTGTCTTAGGCTTTTTGGGGCCTTTATTTTCTTACTTAGGGTTGTTAAATCAACACATTTTTATTGAAGACCCACTATATGCCAGGTAGGCGCTCTGGTGGCGTGGTGCCTAAGGCACTTGACTGCTAACCAGAAGGCTGGCGGGTCAAACCCTCCAGCCGCTCCTCGGAAGGAAGGTTGGGCAATCTACTTCCGTAGTGATACCACCTCGGAAACCCAAGGAGGGGTTGCTATGAGTCAGGTTCGACTCGACGGCAGTGGATTTGGTTAGGTTTTGAACCACTCTTCACACCACTCAGTCTCTGAGTGCTCGGAGTAGTGGCATCGCCTGCGAGTTTGTTGGAGTTGCAAGTTCAGGTTCTCTTTTCCTCTGCAGCAGACCTACTGAATCAGAGACTGGGGCGAGGGCACACCAGCCATCTGTGTTTCATGGGCCTTCCCAGTGATTCTGAGGCTTGCTCAAGCTTGAGGACCACTGCCTTCCATCTCCTGTCACTCTGACCCCAGGAGGCTCAGGTTAAAATGCACACCTGAAGCCCGGCTCGGGGGTGACGAGATGTTAGTGGAAGAAGCTGATGGTGCTGCTGCAGCGGGGCTCTGTGGTGGGTCCCCACCTCTGCTCTGGAAGTCACGTCCCCTCTTCTCCCTCCAGCTGTCCTCACACCTGAAAACCAGAGAGCTTGAAGCTGCACTGGCCTCCATGAAGCTCTGTGAATGACCAGGAGCACATGAAACCATGGGCAGCCAAAGCCTTGTAGAGTAGAAGCTGTCAGCTGGACGGTCCTTAGAATGGGTGCTTGAAGCTGCCAAAGAGTTGACCTCTGACTCATGGTGACTCTGTGTGTCACAGAGTAGAGCCGCTCTATAGGGGTTACACAGCTATAATGGTTATGGAGGGAGCTCTGGTAGCATAGTGTCTAAGGCATTTGACTACTAACCAGAAGGCTGGTGGTTCAAACCCACCAGCCACTCCTCGGAAGGAAGACTAGGCAATCTGCTTCTGTAGAGATGACCTTGGAAACCCAAGGAGGGGTTGCTATGAGTTGTACCTGACTCGATGGCAGTGAGTTTGGTTTGGTTTAATTGTTATAGAGGAAGATCTCCAGGGCTTTTCTTCTGTGGAGCCACTGGGTGGGTTTGAACCACCAACCTTTGGGTTAGCAGTCGATCACAAACTGCTTGTGCCACCCAGGATCCTAGAATGGGTTGTGTTGTTTTGGGTGCCATCCAGTCGATTCTGACTCATAGTGTAGGGGGATACAATTGGGGAACAGAAAAGTGAGATGCCTTGCAGCACTGCCACAGTAATCTGTGTCGCCAGAGCCCAGTGATCCCCCTCAGAGTCCATTGGTCCTCCCCAGAGCCTGATGGTCCTCCTGCATATTCTGGAAACATGGCAACCCGGGGTCATGCTGGACTTCAATCCCTTCCTCCTTTGCTGGTATAAAACTCGTTGAAGCTACCTGCCTAGGGTGGCCACTGATCATTTTTTGGTGGGTCAAGCCTGCAGGTGGAGTCAAGAGTACTCAAGTTGGAGATGGTGCAGTCATCAAGGCTGGAAGCAGGCAGGGGGTTGATGTCGTCAAGAGCCATTAACTGGGTGTTTCTCTGTCCCAGGGGCTATACCAGATGTTGGGATTTTCGGGTAATCAAGAGAGGCACAGTTTCTGCCCCTGAGAAAGCTCTGTTTTAGTGAGGAAAACAGACAGACACATCCATAAATAGAAATTGCACTGAACCCTAGCGGAGTAGCAGAATTGAGCTCTGGTGGAAGGAGGAGAGAGCCTTCAGGTTCCTGGCAACAGAGGGGCTGCTAGAGGGGCTGCTAAAGGGGCTGCCATGAGAAGTGACTGAGAAGTTACAGAGAGATAACTCCTTGTAGAGCTCAGAGGTGTTGGCATCAGAGAGACACAACAGCCCAGGAGAGTTGTGGGCCAGAATGGCCTTAGTAGCATTGGCTAGTGCCACTTGAAGGTTCTACAAGGTATGTGCCATCTGGGAAGTCACTGGCTCTTTGTGGTCTGGATGGAGTCCTTCTGAGATGCATCCTTAAGGGCATTCAGCCAGAGAAAAACACTGCAGCTTTGAGAAGCAGAAGCTACGATGGGATCCCAGGTTGTCAAAATCCAGGGCACTGGAGGCCAGCACAGATAACACAGGGACTCAAATCAAATCTGACAGAGGAAAAAGAGGACTGAACTTTCCTAGTGAGAGCTAAATTTCTGCTCCACAAGGCACCAAAAACTCACTGCCATTGAGTCGATTCTGAGAGTGGAACTGCCCAGAGGGTTTCCAAGGCTGTGAATCTTTACAGAAGCAGACTGCTTCATCTTTCTCTGGTGGAGCTGGTGGGGTCAAACTTCCGACCTTTTGGTTAGCAGCCGAATGCTTTAGCCACTTCACCACCAGAACTCCCCGTGCACAGATGTGAAAGTGCAGAAGGAGAAATGGATGAGGCACGTGAGGGTGGCACCTGTGGCAGGTAAGCCAAAATCTTCCATGTCAGACGTGGCTCCCGGGGACTGGGGGAGGCTGGGCAGCCTGCCCAGCTGCTGGAGACATGATTACCTTCAGAAAGTGATGGGTCTGGTGATACAGGGAACCCAAGGGGAAGATGCTGCAGAGAGGATATGGGGGACCCAAGGCACAATGGAGACTTCCTCCAGGCACTGGGAGACCTGGCTGCTCCCTGGTGAGAAGTGGTTGATGGTTAATTCCCCTGTGTCTTGTGGTGTCTCGTAGCTCCATACTATTGTTGTTGTTGTTATGTGCCGTTGAGTCGGCCCCAACTCATCGCAGCCCCTCCTTGGGTTTCCGAGGCAGTATCACTATGGAAGCAGATTGCCCCATCTTCCTTCCAAGGAGTGGCTGGTGGGTTTGAACCACCACTCTCCTGATTAGCAGTCAAGTGCCTTACCCACTACGCTACCAGAGCTCCTAGCCTGGGTAAATTGTTTAGGGAACTTGCATGCCAGGCCGTGGGAGGGACCGTCTCTGTCCCTCCGTAGCCCGTTTCCCAGAGCTGACCATAGGGTGAGACCATCTGTGTGTGTGTTGGTGTCACTGACTGTGCACTCCGTTAGGGTGCAGCTCATGTCACCGACCAGGTGCTCCCTACATGTTTTTGAAAGAATCATCCATCCTTCACACTTAATGTTCTCTTGCTATTGGCTGCTGTCCATAAAGTTCTGACTCATGGGGACCCCATGGACAACAGAACAAAACATTACGGGTCCTGTGTCATCCTCATAGACCCGGGAAGGCTGTCATGCCAGTCCGTCTCACCGAGGGTCTTCTTGGCCCTTGCTGGCCCTCTGCTTCACCAAACACAATGTCCTCCTCCATTGATTGATCCCTCCTGATGATGTGTCCAAGACAAGCGAGTTGGATGACATTTAGTTGTGGTCCATAGTACTTTCGAGTGGTTCATTTCCAGAAGCAGACCACCAGGCCTTTCTTCCTAATCTGTCTTAGTCTGGAAGCTCCACAGACACCTGTCCATCATGGGGGACCCTGCTGGGATGTGAAATCCCAGTGGCAGAGCTTCCAGTGTCCCAGCAGCATGCAGACACCACAGTGTGACTGCCAGATGGGAGTGTTCTCTTGTTGTTGTTGCTATGTGCCATCAAGTTGGACCTGACTCACAGCGACCCCTCCTTGGGTTTCTGAGGCAGTATCACTACGGAAGTAGATTGCCCCATCTTCCTTCCGAGGAGTAGCTGGTGGGTTTGTACTGCCAGCCTTCTGGTTAGCGGTCAAGTGCCTTAGGTACTATGCCACCAGAGCGCCCGAGTGTTCTCTTAGTTCTTCTCATTTATCTCTCTCTCTTTTCCGTTCCTTCAGAGCTCCTGGTTCAAGACAGGCTTCCTGAATGGTGGTGGACACAAACTAGCCCATACCCCCACGGTGCAGTTTGATGCCTGGACGTTTGGTGTCTCATGTCCCCGCCCTAGCCCAGATGCCAATTCTGTGGACACCGCAGGCGCATGTGCTCCTCATATCTGCTTTCAGGCTTGTGCTCAGCAGTCATGGGAAGCAGAGTGCAGCTGAGTATGTAATGGTTTGCAGGGATTTGGATGTGAGATCAAAACTGTTTTCTTGGAGAAACCTATAGCCCATGGGCTTTGCAAAATGTGGCCATTTTGCTGCAAAGAAATAAAAGCCAGTTCTTTTCCGTAGATGGTGCATGCTGGAGAAAAAACATTGACTCGGCCAGTGACTGACGCATCTGGAAGGATTTTCTAAGTCCCAACCCACACCAGGGCCAGTGGGCTCTGGAAGTTAAGATGTGGTTTCAGTTGCAGATGCCACAGTCTTTGGCAAGAATGCATCGTAATCGTAGCTGCCACGCACTCACTGTCTGCTCTGGGCCAGGGTTGTCCTGGGTGCTTTGATGGAAGGATCTGCCGTTTGTCAAGCCCTGTTTATGTGCCCAGCTCTGTACTCAACGCTTCACATACTTACTCTCCATCCTCACTTATAAAGGCAGATGTCATGATTCCCTTAACATCATCACCCAGGTGACAGAATCAGAGTGGGAGCCCAGTCTGTTGCAGGAGAAAGCCCACGGGTCTGCTCACAGTGCGGCAGCGGGGAGCCCCTCCTGACAAGCTGTGCTCTGGGATGGTGGCAGTGAGGGAGGCTGGTTCAAAAGATGTGAATGCCGGAGAACTGCAGGGGGTCTGGCCTCAGTCAACATGGCCATGGTTGGCATCATTTGTCTGGGGGACAGGTGAAGAAGGATAGGTTGATGGGAAGGCAAGCTCCAGCAAATTCCAAAGACAAGATGAACTTACAAGGAAAAGTCTTTTCTGTGTGGGCCTTTACCAGGGCAATGTCCAGGTACAATGGCCTGTAGTGAGGGATGCTGGGTGATAGGTCAATGGTAAGTCCCTGAAAACCTTTCGCTTAGGGGACAAAGCAAAGACAGCCACAGTGATGGTCACCAGGGAGTTGTCAGTTCTTTCCATGGCCAGAGATAAGGAGCTAAGGTCCTGGTTTGCTTCCCCCTCCCTTTCTTTTCTCCCCCCTCCCTCGATTCGTTCTGTCTGTTTACCCTTCTCTCCTTTTCCATCCATCCATCCTTTTATCTATCCAGCTGTCTTGCATCTTTCTGCCATTTGTCTGTCTGTCTGTCTACCTCTCTACCATCTATCAGTTATCTATCTACCTGTGTATCTGTCTTCTATCTGCCTGTCAACTATCTATCATCTATCTTTTATCTTTCTATCATCTCTCTGTCAGCTATCTGGCTACTGTCTATCTGTCTGTCTTTCTCTTTGTTCTATCATCTTGCTGTCTGCCATCTCTTTA
The DNA here is from genome assembly GCF_000298275.1 of Orycteropus afer afer. Taxonomy (NCBI): domain Eukaryota; kingdom Metazoa; phylum Chordata; class Mammalia; order Tubulidentata; family Orycteropodidae; genus Orycteropus; species Orycteropus afer. The sequence continues at coordinate 4,449,802 of NW_006921593.1, forward strand.
TCTATCATCCGTCCATCCATCCATCCATCCATCATCTGTCCATTTGTCTATCGTCTATCCACCCACTCATCCATGGCTTGTTACAGAAGTATGTAGTATAGAGAAAAGCCTTCCTGAGGTGGTGTATTTCCAAGGCTGGTTTTGGCGATGGTTGCTGGCAGAGCCTCAAAGCAGGCTTGTTGACTTCAGGTCTCCATTTCCTCATCCGTGAAGTGGTACACTTGGACTTGATGACCTGCTGATCCACATGAGCATGAATGCCTTGTGAGTCTTTGCCTTGGAGCCATGTGAACCTCCTGGACGATGACCCTCCAAAGAAATTCCAGGCTTCCTTTCCTGTGAACCTGTTTTTCAGCCACAGATGGGCCTCGGGATAAGCCAGGAGCCAAGAGGCTTCCCTATGCCAGTGAGTGATTTGTGTGAGGATGATTTGTGAGGGCAGAGTTGGGGGCAGTGGGGCTCTGCGCGTCCCTGGGCCACTGGCACACTCCGACATCTGTATTTGTCACTCTGGTGAGGCTGATCTGCTCCAGATGGCCCCTGCAGACTGTTTTCGGCAGTGCTGCAAAGTGGGTGCCGGCTGCGTTTCATTTCTGAACCTTCTAAAAGACAGCAGAGCATGTGTTAGCTGCTTGAGCTAAGACGCCAGTGGGTTCTACAAGAGGGCCTTGAATTCCAGATGATCCCTTCTGAGCCGATGAACTTTCCTTCCCCTGCAGTGTTACCCTCACTTCAAAGAACCGTCTGCCCTGGATTTCGAGAGGGATGCCTGGCTTGCAGGCTGGGCTTGGGCCAGTCTCCTAGACAGTGGGAAGTCTGGTTTATTGGCTAAAACAGTCCTTGGTGTCAGTGTCTGTGGCTCTCCTACTGCTAACAGGAGCTTTGACCTCATTGAAGGGGACTCAGTCACCGTTCTGTGACTCAAGCATTAGCTCCTAAGGCATCTTCGGGAATGTCCCCCAGTAGGCCTACCTGGGGGCTTCATGGCAGCGTGGCAGAGGAGGAAGAGCCCCCCCCCCCCAGCAGAGCCTGGATCCTCTGCTTGGTGGTGAGAGAGCTGAGAGATGTTACTTGACTCCTGAGGGCATCAGGACTCATTTGTAACTCAGGACTCTGGTGTTCATTGTGTAGGTACTTTTCCAGTTTTCTCAGAGAGGAAGGCCTTTGGGACCACTGGGTGCCTCTAGCAGAAGGCATAACCATGGAGGAATAGAGCTGTGGCAGATACCCTCAAAGCTCAAGCCATGACATTGTCTCACCTTTGCAGGATGCAAAGAGGACTCTTACCTGCATGGGACTTGGCCAGGACAATCCCTGGATACACTGAGCTGGAGGGAGGAGGCCTGGGCCCTGACCCTGGGTGCCTAGGCAGGCAGCCAGTGGGGTGAGGTCCATGTGGGCTCCTTTGGCCCCTGGGAGACTCAGTGAAGACTTGACTTCCTCTGGGGATACTTGACCAGATCCATCACCTCTGTGTCAGTGTGTCATCCTCTGCTGGCTTCTATGTTGCTGTGATGCTGGAAGCTATGCCATTGGTGTTTCAAATCCCAGCAGGGTCAGAATGGACAGGTTTCAGTGGAGCTTCCAGACTAAGAAAGATTAGGAAGAAAGTCCTGATGAACTGAAAATTAGTCCGTGAAAACCATGTGGGTCACAACAGAACATTGTCCAATGGACAGTGCTAGAAGGTGAGCCCCTAGGTTGGAAGGAACGCAGGATGCACAGTAGCTACAGCAATGGACTTGACTGTACCAGCACTCCTGAAGGTGGCACAGGGCAGTACAATGGTTTGTTCTGCTGTACATGTGGTCACCATGACTCATCGGTGACTCGACAGCACTAACAACAGCAACAACTTTACCAGATAGTTTCTTTCTTTTTTGGTCCTTTTTTCCATTCCCTCCTAGAACCAACACAAAGCTGAACATCTTTAGAAACTCAATATGTATTTAGATTCACACAGCAGTGAAGCATTGTTACTGGAAATGCCCTTTAGTTATCTGCAAGGAAAAAAGATGAGAGAAAGAAGGAGACACACACACACACACACACACACACAGAGACTGGGATAGGCATGGTGGGTCTGTACTGTGCCAACTTAGCTACAAGGAGTCCTGAAGCATTTAATTGTGTGGATCATAAAAAATTATGGATAACATTGAGAAAAATGGGAATTTCAGAACATTTAATTGTGTTCAAGAGGAGGCTATCATTCAAACAGAACAAGAGGATACTGCATGGTTTAAAATCAGAAAGGGAGTGGGTCAGGGTTGTATGCTTTCGCCATACTTATTCATTCTGTTCAGAAGGAAGGTTGGGCAATCCTACTTCCGTAGTGATACTGCCTCGGAAACCCAAGGAGGGGTCGCTATGAGTCGGGGCTGACTCGAAGGCACATAACAACAACAACAACAATTCATTCTGTATGCTGAGCAAATAATCGGAGAAGATGGACTATATGAAGAAGAATGCAGCGTCAGGATTGGAGGAAGACTCATTAACAACCTGTGATATGTAGATGACACAACTTTGCTTGCTGAAAGTGAAGATAACTTGAAGTACTTACTGATGAAGATAAAAGACTTCAATCTGCATATGGATTACATCTCAACATAAAGAAAACGAAAATCCTCACAACTGGACCAATAAGTGGCATCATGATAAATAGAGAAAAGATTGAAATTGTCAAATATTTCATATTACTTGGTTCCACAATCAACACCAGTAGAAACAGCAGTCAAGCCATCAGATGATGTATTGCACTGGGCAAATCTGCTGCAAAAAAACCTCTTTAAAGTGCTGAAGAGCAAAGATGTCCCTTTGAAGACTAAGGTGCACCTAATTCAAGCCATGGTATTTTCAGCCATCTCATATGCATTTAGGAGCTCTGGGAGCATAGTGCCTCAGGCACTTGACTGCTAACCAGAAGGCTGGTGGTTCAAACCCACCAGCCACTCCTCGGAAGGAAAGTTGGTTAATCTACTTCTGTAGTGATACTGCCTTGGAAACCCAAGGAGGGGTCGCTATGAGTTGGGTCTGACTTGACAGCACATAACAACAACAACAACATATGCATTTGAGAGGTGGACAGTGAATAAGGAAGACCAAAGGAAAGTTGATGCTTTTGAGTTGTGGGGTTTGGTAAAGAATATTGAAAATACCGTGGACTGCCAAAAGAACTATCAAGTCTGTCCTGAAAAAGTGTAGCTGGAATGCTCGTTGGAAATGAGAATGACCACACTTTGTCTCACCTACTTTGGTTATGTTGTCAGAAGGGACCATTCCCTGGAGAAGGGGATCATGCTTGGTAAAGTGGAGGGTCAGTGAAAAAGGAGAAGACCCTCAACGAGATGAATTGACACAGTGACTGCAACGATGGGCTCAGGTATACCAAGGACTGTGAGGCTGGCCCAGGATTGGGCAGTTTGTTCTGTTGCACGTAGGGTCGCTGTGAGTTGGAGCCAACTCGATGGCACCTAACAATAACAAACAGCAACAAAGTTGGTGGTTCAGACTCACCCAGCAGCTCCACAGGAGAAAGACTTGATGTAAAGAGTTGTTGGTCTGTGGTTCTTTTGGTATTCTTCGCCAGCACCACAACTCAGAAGCATCAACTCTTCTTCGGTCTCCTTATTCATTGTCCAGCTTTCACATGTGTATGTGGCAACTGAAAATACCATGGCTTGGGTTAGGTGCACTTTAGTCTTCAAAGAGACGTCTTTGCTCTTCAGCACTTTTAAGAGGTTTTTTTTTTTTTTTTTTTTTTCCAGCAGATGTGCACAGTGCAATACGTCATCTGATGTCTTGACTGCTGCTTCCACTGGTGTTGATTGTGGATCTAAGTAATGTGAAATCTTTGACAACTTCAACCTTTTCTCTATTTATCATGATGCTACTTATTGGTCCAGTTGTGAGAATTTTCATTTTCTTTATGTTGAGATGTAATCCATATGCAAACTGAAGTATTTTATCTTCGTCCGTAAGTGCTTCAAGTCATCTTCGCTTTCAGCAAGCAAAGTTGTGTTATCTACGTATCACAGGTTGTTAATGAGTCTTCCTCCAATCTTGATGCTGCATTCTTCTTCATATAGTCCATCTTCTCCGATTATTTGCTCAGCATACAGAATGAATAAGTATGGTGAAAGGATACAACCCTGACCCACTCCCTTCCTGATTTTACAATATCCTCTTGTTCTGTTTGAACGACAGCCTCCTGGTCTATGAACAGATTCCTCATGAGCACAATGAAATATTCTGGAATTCTCGTTATTATCAACGTTATCCATAATTTGTTATGATCTACACAGTTGATGTGATGCTTTTGCATAGTGAATAAAAACACAAATAAAGATTACAGCCTACAAAACACTGTGGGACAGTTCGGTGTCACTTGGGGTCACGAGAGTAGAAATCAACATGGTGGCACCCAACAAACAGAAAACAAACTTAGCTAAGTTGGAGCTGTTGCCTAGAGTCCCTTTCCTGCTTACTTCTGGCCAGGAAGGACATTTTACGTGAGATATGGTGGGTGCATGTGAGGCAGTGGTCATGTTTACTTGCTTGGCAGGTTGGTGCGGGGCACCAGGTGCTGTTGCAGCTCCTACATATTTCTCTGGCTCACCTAGTTGGCTTCAGCTTCCTGACTCCTGGGCTAAGTGTGTGTTTGGCTTGTGAAGAGGGGTCCAAGTTCCCTTGCACATCTGCCTCATCATGAAAGTTGGTGACATAGAGACCGTGAGAGACCCCCAGGAGTCTCAGCCCATGCTCACAGGTTCCTCACAAAGTGTATTTTGTCCTTGCTGTCTCGCTTCATGACTTAGTTTCCTAGAGCTGCTATAACAACAAAAATATTTCAAGTGGGTAGCGGCAGAAAGCATGTACGGCAGAAAGCAACACTGCCTGGTCCTGCACCATCCTCACAATTGTTACGGTGCTTGAGTCCACTGTTGCAGCCACTGTCAGTCCATCTCGTTGAAAGTCTTCCTTTTTTGGGGGGGGACTTATTAGCAAGCATGATGTCCTTCTCCAGAGAGTGGTCCCTACTGATAACCATGTCCAGAGTACTTGAGATGAAGTCTGGCCGTCATCGTATCTAAGTAACATTCTGGCTGTATTTCTTCCAAGACAGATTTATTCATTCTTCTGGCAGTCCCTGGTATATTTAATGTTCTTTGCCAACACCATAATCCAAAGGCGTCAATGTTTCTTCCATACTCCTTATTCATTATCCACCTTTCGCAGGCGTCAGAGGCAGTCGAATACATGGCTTGAGTCAGGTGCACCTTACTCTTCAAAGTGACAGCTTTAGAGCACAGAAATTCATTTTCTCACAACTCTGCAGCTGAGAGTCCACATCAGAGTCTCAGCTGTGTTGGTTCCTTCTGTTGGCCTCTCTCCTAGTTTCTGGTGTCTGTGGCAATCCTTGGTGTTCCTTTGCTTGTAGATGGGTCCCCACATGGCATCTCCCTTCTCACTGTGTGTATCTGTTCCCATTCTGCCGTTCTTAGAAGACATCACTCAGACGTGGCAAAGCTGGCATCTGGAAAGGACTAGAGGATGCTGGCTAGCTCACTACTTGTAGCTGGTCCAGCCCCTACTGGTAGGAGAGTCCATGGTGTAGACCACCACACACTGTTCGTGGTCCTTGGACGCCTGTTGATTAGCCAACCCCAGGATCTCTGCACAGGGCTTGAGGCCTGGCAGTGGACCTAGCCAGACACTTGGCTGTCTAATCATTAAATTTCAGGAAAGAGAGGCCCAGAGAATAAGCAGGCCAGGCCCCCGGCCTGGCAGGAAAGTTCTGGGGAGCAGAAGGGCTTCACAAAAGCATTCTTGGATGTTATTGAAGCAGCGTGTTCTCCGGGAAGCAGAAGAGGGCAGCCACCATTCCCTGGTGTTTGCTAGGAGGTGGACTGGCCGGTTTTTTTCCATGTGGTCAACAGCCTGTGACTACAGCATTTGCAGGAACTGCACACCGCTCAGACTGGTTGTAAATCACAGGCCATCCTGGGGGAAAGGAAAAAGTTTCAAATTTCCACCAAGAAAGAGTCAGTAAATGTCTTCCAGAAACTTCAGGCTTGGAAACCTGAGGCCACGTGTTTCCTTCCACATTGACTGGGGAAGGGTGGAAAGTACGAATTGCTGACAAAATCAGCCTTTCATCTTTTGGAAGGAGCTTTGTCATAAGCGTCAAAAACTCTAAATGTGTTCCCATCTTTTAACCCTTGGACCATTTTAGTATTTGTCTTAAAGAAAGAATGAGAAATTAACACCCAAGATGTATATACAAACATGACTTGCTCAGAGTTTTTATAATAGCAGAAGCAAACACAACAAAACACAGATACAGACAAGCTAAATGTCCCCTTATAGAAGACTGTACTACCAAAAACCCAAACTCACTCTCGTGGAGTCAATCCCAACTCATAGCGACCCCTCCTTGGGTTTCTGAGTCAGTATCTCTATGGAAGTAGATTGCCCAGTCTTCCTTCCGAGGAGTGGCTGGTGGGTATGAACCTCCAGCTTTCTGGTTACTGTAGCTCATTTTAGAAATAAAGATTGCTGTTGAGTCAATTCCAACTCATGGCAACCCTGTGTTACAGGGTGGAGGTGCTCCAAAGGATGTTCATGGCTGTGACCTTTAGGATGCAGGTTGCCAGGCCTTCCTTCCGAGGTGCCTCTGGGTGGGTTTGCCCCGCCAGCCTTTTGGTTAGCACCTGAGTGCCCAACTGTTAGTGCCACTGAGGGGCTTCCCTGTAGCTCAGAGTACGCTATGAATCAGATAAGCAAATGTAAATGAATGGCAAAGAACTTGGACTGTCCTAAAATATTCATCATCTTTTCTTTGGGAAATGGAATTGTGAGTGATTTTAATATTATTCTTCATAATTTTAAGTATTTTAAAAAATATTTTTAACACTATATGCTAAGGTTATAATGAGTAAAAAAGATATTTAAAAGAGATGTTAAAAACCCTGACAGGCTCTGTCTTTTGAGGAGGAGGGATGTTTAGAAGCCTGCACCATGGGTCAGCCTGCATTCCAATCCTATTGGGAATAAGGAGGTTCCAGCAAGTGACCTTCACCCAGGCAAGAGGCTGCAGACATTGTGAGTGTCATCGAGCATTTGAAATGGGGGCAGGGTTTGGCTGGTCCCAAGGGCCAGGTCACAGCCATCCCAAAGGAGCCAAACGGGCTTCTGTATTCCCACCCTTCCGCCTGGGCCTACTGTAGCTGGCATTTGCCAGCGGTAGTTGGCGGATGGTACCTCCCAGCCAGAAAGCTGGGATCCCCATTGACTGACCTGTCTCCTACACTCAGTTGCTCTCCAGCTGAGTCTTCTAAATGTTCCTAAGAGAGAGCTCCTCCATCGCTGCCCGATTTCAAGACCCCCTCATCTTCTGACCAAGGAGCTCAGGTGGCATAGTGGTTAACACCTTGGGCTGCCAACCAGATGGTCCACGGTTCCAACCAGCCAGCCAGTCTGTGGGTGAACTATGAAGCAGTCTGCTTCTGTGAAGAGTCACAGGCTTGGAAACCCTGTGGGGGCAGCTCTACTCTGTCCTGTTGGGTCACTGTGTGTTAGAATCCACTCAATTGCAGTGGGCTTTGACTTCATCTTCTGACCACGCAATTGACCAGACACCTCACTTGTCCTACAACCGGAGCCTACTCCTGCAGCCAGACTCTTCTTTCTGACATGCAGTCCTGCATCTGCTCTGGCCTTGCCTACCCCCGCCCCATGCCTCTTGTCCTGATCGAATCCAGATTAGGCACTTGGCTTACAAAGTCCCTGTTGATCTGACCCCAGCCTAGTTCCCAGCCTCCTCTCTCCATTCCCTGCCTCCCACCCTTTGCTCTAGCCGCTCCAGTGCACTAACCAGTCCCCCAAGTACCAGGTCCTTTCGTGGACCCGCCCCCCACTCGTCCCTGCCACCCTTCCCCACTTCTCTGGTGAAACCTTCCTCCTCCCTCCAGAGTTGCCCCCCTCATCCCCCACCAGGCAGAGCCCTTTCTCCTTTCTCTGAGCTTTATTCCAGGCGTTGAGTTGACTCCAGCTCCCGGCGTCCCCCATGTGTGACAGAGTGGGCCTCTACTCCGTAGAGTCTTCAGTGGCTGGTTTTTTGGGGACAGCTTACAAAGCCCTTCTTCTGAGCCACTTCTAGGGGGACTCAGGCTGCTTAGTGACTCCCAGGGTTTCTCAGAACCATGTAATACTTCTGCTCTCACTGAACACACTGCCTCGTTTGGGGAGGAGTCGGATCTTCCAGAGCGTAAACTCGTTGTGGGAATGGCTGGTTCATCTCTGTCTTCCGTGGCCTTCAGCCCATATCTGGTCTTGTGAATGCAGAAAGGACTGGTTTGGTTCAGTGAGGGTTTTACAAGTACCCCAGAGGCACTTACCATCAAAGGAGCTGGTTCTACTTGTCCAGGCCTGGCTTTCAACATGGTTGACTGCACACAGATCCAGGACTTTGGCACCAGGGGGAGTGTTCTTGTCGCCATCTTGCTCCATGGATCAGCTTGAAACATTAGGCCCTGATGTCTACTTGAAACAACAGACTTTTTTTTTTTGGTACTTTGGAAACCAACTTTATTGAGGTTTCATTTGAAAGCATTAAAACACACTCATTGAAAATGTACAGTTTGATGGATTTTAACAAATGTATGAACCCATGTAAACACAACCACAATCAAGATATAGAATGTTTCCATTTTCCCCAGTTGTTCCCTCTTACTCCAGCCCTGGCCCCAGGCAACCGCTGATCTGGTTTTTAAATTATTATTTTCGAACTCCTTCTAGAATTTCATGTGAATGGAATCCTACAGTTTACAGTCCTCTGTGTGGTTTCTTAATCTTGAGGTTCCTTTGTGCTGCAGAGGGCGTCTGTGGTTCCTTTTTTTTTTAGTGCTGAGTGGTGTTCCAGCACGTGGATAGCCCAGTGTGTTAGTCTACTTGGGGGCTGATGGGCGAGAGTCCCTGGGTGGTGCAGTTACTATAATTGGCTGCTAACGGAAAGCCTGGAGGTTCAAATCCACCTCGGGGCACCAGTGACAACCCTACAGAGCACAGTTCTACCCTGACGCATGGAGGGTCACCAGGAGTTAGAATCTACTTGACAATGCAACTGCTTAATTGGTTTGATTTTGGTTTCCTAGATAATGTTGTCAGGCTGGCCTGGGCCCGGCTTTGAGAACCTCTGCTTGAGAGGTTCACGGGCCAGAACAGACGCTACCTTTGAGAATATCCATTATTTCTTTTGTTTTTAGAATCTGCACAATGTATGTAGCTTGAATCCATCAATATACAGCTCAATTTCTTTCACTAATAATAACCCTAGGAAACAGAAATGTATCTTGTTGTAGAAAATGTTACCTCCGTCAAACAAATGCCTCACATCACAGAATTTGAATTGCTTTTGATTTTTCCATTTATTAAAAACAGCATTAAATGATTTGATTTGTGGGTGGCAGGCTGGCGAGGAGGAGGGGCCTCTGATGTTCAGAAAACTAGCAAGGGTGCAAACAGGCAGACTTTTCCAATGAACTTTGTAGATGAATTTCTTTTGGGTAATATATTTTATCCAAACCATAGAAGATATGTTAAATAGGGATACATGTAAGAATCAGTGTTAAAAAATCTTTTCCATGAGCTGCAACATAGATAAGTCGGAGATTTGAATGTGGGACACCTCAGACATCAGGCAGGTGGGGAAGGGAGAAGACAGACAGAGGTAAATGCTCTTCCACTATCCTTGACCAGTGGCCTCTCTCTGCTTAGATGCTGAGGGTAGATTATAGTCTGGTGATAGTTTTTCTTCTGCATCACACTGCTTCCCTCCCAGGCAGAGATAGTGGGAACCAGAGAAAATGTGAGATGTATGGAGATGGATTTGCTTAAAAGGGAAGGGCACTTCACTCAGGAATTAGACATCTCAGGCTAGGGGATGCACCAGCCTCTAAAGCATTTAATCTTAATTCCCTGACCTGATAGACATTCAGGCCCCATTTGTTGTCTAGTGAGAGCTTCAGTGCACTGGCTTTCAAAGTCTTACCCTTACAGATTTTTAATGCCAAAGCAACCAGGCAAAGACATCCTGAGTACACATTTCGTCAGAAGAAAAGGATGGCCAGAGTAGCCAATGAATGTGCTCTTGTTTTTCAGGTCCACAAGCAGTTAGGTGTAGTGGCCCTAGGTCATGGTGTGGCTGATGTCCCCTGGAGTTGTACAGAGAGATTGGGGTCTTCGAGGTCAGTCCATCAAATAGGTGAGCAGCATAATGGTCATTGTCTCATAAACCCCGTAGCTCTTTTGCCAGAAAGAAATAGAAACCCACTTGTGCTAGGTTGAAGGAAAGGATTACTATGAGAAAACAATGAGCAAAGTCATGGACATCCAGTCACAGGACTGGACTGCCTCGTCCCAGAGCACAAGCTGTGCACTGCACAACTCCAGCATTTTGGACTAGAATGTGCATGATGACCCCTAGAGTTGGGCAACATGGTGGCACCACCTTGGAGTCGGTGTGGAGGGCCAGGGACTGAGTTTGGGTTCTCCATCTCTTAGGTGTCAGGTGATCCTTCTTATTCCTGCTCCTCTTTGCATCTGCTAAATTCCTCTCTCCCACCTCCCTCTCTTTGTTCCTCTTGCGTGTGACCCAACATGAGAGACCACTTGACTGTTGCCACTGACATCAGAATTCTCTCTCTCTCTTATTCAAATTCTTGGGAGGGAGAATTTGATTGGTCACTGGGGTGCCAAGAATTTGCCAGCCATGTGTCAGATATTCACCACACTGGCTGTGGTCATTGGAGAGTGGATGGGGTAGAGGGATGTTAGACGTCCTGGAATAAAAAATGTTTAGAACGATGGGGGCTGTGGGTGAGAAAAGATTGACTAAAAAGGTGGTGGTGTGGGTGGGGCAAGCACTCCAAAATATATATAACTCAGGGCCCATCCAGTGTGCCCCTCAGATCACTCTTCTTCTTTGCCTTTGGGTCCTGGGAGGCTCTTGTTCTCTTCTTGGGCTTAGTAGGCTATTCCTGCAGCTGCTCTTGACCTCTTGCCTTCCCTCCTGCCACGTCTCTGAACTTGCTGACACTGGGACATGCCTTTTCCTCATTAGGGTGTCAGTTCATGGCTGGGCTCTGCAGATGGCTCTTCTCTGAGTTCTTACAGTCCCCTTCCTGAAAGCACTTAGCACCGTATCTTCCAGGCCAGTGTTCGTGTAGTGCCGGAATGAGAGAAGATGCTCTAATTAAGTGGTTGCACATCTGTTACAGATGCTGATACTTCCATGCAGGACTGCCGATCTTCCTCCCAAGCCTGCTCCTTCTGTAACAAACCTCATGGCACTGAATGGCCACGCCAGCTCCCTTTGCCCAGTCTAGAAACTTTGGGGTACTCCTCAGCTACTCACTTTCTCTTTGCATATCACCTCAAATCCCTCAGCAGTACTAATACTTGGCTCAGCCTTCATAATACATCCTTAATCAGGCCACTTCTTGTCGCCCCCGCTACCACACTGGTCAAAGTCACAGTCTCCTTTGCTTGCATTGTTGCAATAACCTCTGTTATGGACTGAATTGTGTTCCCCTCACAATTTGTGTTAGACACTAACCCCTGTACCTGTGGATGTAATCCTGGTTTTGTGTTATGTCAGTGAGGCCATATTAGGTGTGTCCTAACCCTAATCACTTCAGAGGTATAAAGAGAGTGTATTAGACACAGAGGCTCACACACCCGGAGGGAGGCAGGTACCCTGTGAGGGTCACCAAGGAGCAAGGAAAGAATCAACATGCCTGACACCCTGGTTTTCAGTTCCAGTCCCCAGGACTGTGAGAAAATACACTTCTGTTCTTTAAAGCCACCTACGGATGGTATTTCTGTTACACCGGCACTAGAAAAGTCCAGTTGTCTCCTCACTCTTCTGCCTCCTTCTGCCATTGCTCCCTTCCTTCAGTTCTCCTTCTTTTTTTAAACTGTGATTCGGGATTACAGAGCTAATTGGTTTCCATTCAACCATCCATCCACATTTTGTTTTGCCACATTCACTGCATTCCCCACAATGTAACAACACTCTTCCCACGTCTTTCCTGTGTCTGTCATTTCTCATGTCCTTCTTTCTTGTCCCTTCCTACCTTCTTAGCTTTATCAATGGGCACATGCTGCCCTTTTGATCCCATATGGTTGATTGTTCTAACGAGTGCATACATCCCTGGTATTACTCTTCACCTTGTAGGCCTGTCTGTCATTTGGCTGAAAGTCGAGCTACGGGGGTGAGTTCCTTCCAGGCTTGATAGGTGTCTTAGGACATACTCTCAGGGTTCCACCAATCTCTATCAGTTGAGTAAACCTGGTCCTTTTTAGGACTTTGAGTTTTTCTCCTGCTCTATCAGACACCTCCTATTGTGGTCCCTTTCAGAGGTCAGCAGTGATAGGTGGGCACCATCTAGTTCTCCTAGTCTTAGGGTTGTGAAAGCTGAGGTTCATGAGGTCCATTAGCCCTTTGGATCAATTGTTTCCTTGCATCTTTGATTTTTGTCACTCTCCTTTGCTCTGGATGAGGAGAGACCGACTAGTAATTATACCTTAGATAGCCGCTTACAAACTTTTAAGACCCCAGATCCTAGGCACCAAAGTAGGATGTGGCACATTGTCTTTAGAGACCATGCTCTACTATTTGACCTTAGTGTCCTCTGAGACTATGGGCCTGAGCTCCATGCCCAGGGACTCATTTCCTCAAGATATTTAGTTCTGGCTAAGAAGTTTTCATAACTTTGCCTCCTATGTTGTTGTTGTTATTTGCCGTCGAGTCGGCCCTGACTCATAGCGACCCCTCCTTGGGTTTCCGAGGCAGTATCACTACGGAAGTAGGATTGCCCAACCTTCCTTCCGAGGAGTGGCTGGTGGGTTTGAACCGCCAGCCGTCTGGTTAGCAGGCAAGTGTCTTAGCCACTATGCTACCAGAGCTCCCCAATATGCTCCTATATGTTCTGTAATATTCATGGGTGTATTTGTGGCACATATAAATACATATGTAGAAATATTTCCTGGAAAACCTATATAATTTCATGGGTATAGTTCCATTCATCTTTTTACCCCTGTTGAGTGTTTATTTACATATCTACTCATAGCTTCTTGTTAATACCGTTATTGCAGGATTGTGTAAGTAATAATATTCACCTTTGTTGCCTTTAATGCTTGTGCTGCTCCCAGTGTCTTCCTCTGCCTTGATCATTTTGTGCTGACCTCCCCCTTACTGTATAGTCCTTTACCCTTCACTCAAATTAATGTGTGTCTACCCTCTAGTTAGTGATTTATTCTCCTTTTTTGTTCCACCCCTCGTGACCTTCAAAGAATTAGTCTTTCTGTGTGTAAACCTTTTCTTGACTTTTTACAGTAATGATGTCATACAGTGTTTGTCTTTTTATGATTGACTAATTTCACTCAGCATAATGTCCTTGAGGTTCATCCATACTATGTTTCACAGATTCATTGTTACTCTTTAACACTGTGTAGTACTCCACTGTGTGTGTACCATAGTTTGTTGGTCTCTTAATCTATTGATGGCCAGTTAGATTGTTTCCATCTTTTTGCTGCTGTGAATAATGCTGCCATGAACATGGATGTGCATATATCTGTTCATGTCGAGGCTTTTCTCTAGGATATGTACCTAATAGTGGGATTGCTGGATCATATGGTATTTCTATTTCCAACTTTTTAAGGAAGTACCAAACTGTTTTCCACAGTGGTTGCACCATTCTACTGTCCCATCAGCAGTGTATGAAGGTTCTTTCCTTCTATTGTTGACACACAGCCAGAGTGTGATTACAGGTTAAAATGGGAATCAGACTACATCCTATAACCCTTCAAGGTCTTCCCCTTTCCTCAGAGTACAGGCCAAAGTCCACATGATGGCCTTTAGTTTCTACAGAATTTGGAGCCTGTTATTTCTCCAGCTTCTCCTTCTACTTTTTTCTTCACTTACTGTTCCAACCAGAGCCTGTCAAACACGTTCCTCGGTGTTCCTCAAACATGGCAGACACACTCCATCTCAATGCCAAGGTCTTAGTGTTTGCTGTTCCCTTTGTTGGAATTCTCTTCCAGAAGCCAGTGATTTCTCCCCTCACCACCTTTAGGTCTTTCTTTGAATATCTGCTTCAGACCGTCCCTGAACACTCCATTTACAATCCTATCAGCTCATCACTCCTGTTACCCTTCATTGCTGTACTTGTTTTCCTTAGCACCTTCTAATATACTGTGTATTTTACTTAAATATTTTATTTACATCCACTAAATGTAAGCTCCATGAAGGCAGGACTTTTGTGTGCTCTGTATTCTCAGCACGTAGATTAGTGCTTGCAGGGCAGTGTTGTTATTGTTAGGTGCTGTTGAGATGGCTCCGACTCGTAGTGACCCTGTGTGCAACAGAACAAAACACTGCCCCGTCCTGTGCCAGCCTCACAGTCCTTGCTATATGTGAGCCCATCATTGCAGCCATCGTGTCAATCCATTTCATTGAGAGCCTTCCCCTTTCTCATTGACCCTCTACTTTACCAAGCATGATACCCTTCTCCAGGGAATGGTCCCTTCTGACAATATGACCAAAGTAGGTGAGACGAAGTCTGGCCATTCTCGCTTCCAAGGAGCATTCCGGCTGCACTTCTTCCAGGACAGATTTGTTAGTTCTCTGGTAGTCCATGGTACTTCCAGTATTCTTCACCAGCACCGCACCTCAAAAGCATCAACTCTTCTTTGGTCTTCCTTATTCATTGTCCAGCTTTCACATGCATATGAGGTGATTGAAAACAATGGCTGGGGTTAGGGCAATAGGTTTCTCTTTTTATATGGCCTTTCTGGCTATGGTCTTATAACTCTCACAAAATGATTGACTGGGGCTATGCAAATAAGGTACGTAAAACCTTTGTGGAGACAGGTCAGTTACTGTGCAAACTGTGTGACCGTGACCTGCCTAGAGGATTGGTTAGTTCTTGATCTTGCTTGGGGAAGTAGGGAACATGGCTTGAAATTGGTAAAGAATTTCCTACATAAGCAGCTTACTCAAAAAAGGTTTTGAGAGAGAGACAGAGAGAGGGAGAGAGAGAGAAACATGGATTGAGAGAGACGAAAGGCGGAGCAGTAACACGGAAGACCAGACAGTGAGGAGAGGCAGGGAGCGATTTCAGAGCCCGAGGGCAGTAGGCCTGAGTGAAGGGCCTGGCAGCTGCAGAGGCTGAGTGCGTTCTTGGTTGGAAGCTGACCTGACTGATGAACCATTTCCTGCCTCCTGAATTGTTTCTGTTACTTCCACATTCATCCTGATGCTAAGTTGTAGCCTGTTAACTTTCCTAACAAACCACGTAGCTGTAAGTATGGTTTGTGAGTTCTGTGAGACAGTGCAGTGAATTACCAAATCCAGAGACAGGAGGAAGAGTACTGGGTGGGGAGGGGAATAGTGAGTGTTAGACATGGAGACAGCAGCTTGGAGAAGTTGGACATCGGGGACATCTTTAACCTCCACCTCTTAAGAACCAGCTTTGTACTGATTCTTCATAAAGAGATCATTCATTTAGTGCTTGACACAGAGAAACTAGTTAGTTGGCATTGAGTCCATTCCAGTCATGGGCACCCCATGTGTGTCACAGTAGAACTGTGCTCCTCAGGGTTTTCAGTGGCTGATATTTCAGAAGTGGATTGGCAGGCCTTTCTCCTGAGGCTACTGGGTGGACTTGAACCTCCAGCCTTTCAATCAGCAGCAGAGAGCCTTAACCGTTTGCACCACCCGGGGGCTCTGCGTGACAGAGTCCAGACCAAACCAACAGACACACATGTTGCTGCTGAGTCACTTCTGACTCATGGCGACCCCACGTGTCACAGAGTAGGCTGTTCTGTATGGCTTTGTTGCCTGTACTCTTTACAGGGGCAGATTGCCAGGCCATTCTTCTGTGGTGCCGTTGGGTGGGTTCCAAGGGCCAAGCACAAACCACCACCCAAGGACCTTGACAGCAGATGCTGAAATGTATTTGTTGACTGAGCAATTAATTGAAACTCATAATTCTCATATTCCAATATGATAACATTCTGGTTACCTAGTGCCGCTTCGGCAAGAAATATACTACAAATGGGATGGTCTTAACAAACAGGAGTTTATTCTCTTACAGTTCAGGAGGCTAGAAGTCCAAGTTCAAAGTGCCAGGTTCTCGGGGTTGGGTGAAAGCCCCTCAACCTTGGGCTTCAGCTCTGCCTCCAGCTTCCAGCCCACTGGAGCTAGATGCTTTTCTTCACTCAGACAGCTGCTGGCTGCTGAGGCTACCAAACCCAAGATTGATAAGTAAAAAAGGCACAGTCCCGATGTTACCAAACCACACGGCAGGCCATTAACTTAAGTCCTCAGGTCAGCAGAGCATAGCAGGCTGCCGAGCAGCAACACGCCTACATGCAGGGTCCAAACGTGCCATAGGCTAGATACCATTCCCAAGGCTTCTCCTTAAATACAGGAAGCAGGCTTCTCCTTAAACACAGGAGTCAGACCACATCCCAATGGCAGTTACTCAGCTGCTTGTGATAGATCCCACTGTGGAGTTGATTACCAGTCTCATCATGGGGAATAACTATCACCAGCTTCCCAGCCACTCAACTAGGCCCAGCCAAGTTGACACACAAACTTAACTACCACAGATAATAAAATGTACTTACTGAGAAAATAACCAGACACAAACATGTTACATACACATACAAAAAGCTCTTGTTTCCTTACTTCTTTTCTTCCTGGACAGAAACATCAAATGCAGATTGTTGAGTTCTGGACACGCTACCCTCTGCTTCTTCAAGGATTGTCCCCTTTAAGTGTTTTTCTGTGACTCTAAACCTCAGGAGAGACGGCCCAATCCACGTGGCCCTCCTGCTGTGGGGCAAGTTCCCTGCTGACAAAAGGGAACAGCAGAGTTAGCTCCCATGTCCTGGCCCGAGCAGCCTGTCATCTTTTTATTTGTTTTCATTTATTAATTTTTTGAAGACCTAAATTTCCTGGTAAGATGACAGTTCCCGGAGTCCCGAAGGTGGGGGATGCAGGACGCCAGGGTATTGAGGTCACACATGGGGAAGGCTGGGGTTGCTGGAAGGAACCCTAGGAGTCATTTCAAAGCCATCCCCAAATGCAGAGCAAAGCCTTCCACAAGCGGAGTCCCAGACTTTCACCAGAGGATGGCACTGTGGCTGTTTCTAAGAAAGAGCGGAGCTCCTTGAAATAGCAATTTCCAAACAGCAATCACAGCTGAGTGTCAGGCCCTGCAGGGAGCATTAGCAAGTGTTAACCCCCACGTGGTAGGAGAGTGGCTGCTGGCAGACTTGAGGCCCTTGACCGTGGTGGAGGCCAGGCCCTGGGGAAGGGCAGGAGGCTGGAGAGGAAACAAAAAGGAACAAAGAAAGGGGACTGCAAGAGGGCTAAGTTGCTAGGGGAGCAGGCCCTCACCTGGTCAGGCTGAGGCTCTGCCGGCTGGAGCAGGAAGTGGGGCTGGGGTGGGGCTGGTTTTCTGGAGACTGATTCCACTGCAGAGAAATGCTAGGGCCTGGGGGATTGGTGGGTGGGGGTGCAGTGGGCTGGGTTTTCCTGTTTTACCCTTCTTGTACCCACTTTGTGCCAGTCATTTAAGGTCTACATTTCAGCCTCCCTGGAGGGCCAAGAAGGAGTGCTGGTGGATCTGTGGTTAAAGAGCTTGACTGCTAACAGGGGTTCAAATACCCCAGCTGCTCCACAGGCGAAAATGACGTGGTTGGCTTCTGTAAAGATTGACAGCCTTGGAAACCCTATAGAGCTGTTCTACTCTGTCCTATAGGGTCACTATGAGTAAAAATTGATTCAAAGACAATGTTTTTATTTTATTTTATTTTTTTTTTTGGATGAGGGCCAAGATCATGACTTGTTTATCTTTTGGATTCCTGTAATGTCTGACATGTAATAGATACTCCATAAGTGGTTGTTGGTTATGTAAATGATTGATTGAATGAATGAATAAACCTTGGATTTGAGGAGGGGATAGAATAAGACCCTACAAGAACAAAACAAAACAAAACAAAAGTGAATTCAAGTGTTTTCCTGCAGTTTTGTGTGGAATTATTGCCATCATTCTTGTCACCACCAAAATGTCAGCACTTGTCAGTTTACAGAAGACTTTTGCTCATGTTATCCTTGTCTGTTCACCTAGCTGTCCATCTGTCATCCTTTACTCCCTCCTAATTCCCATGCTGTTGACTAGGTTCTGACTCATAGATACCTTATGTATAACAGAACAAAACACTGCTTGGTCCCACACCATCCTCAGAATTGTTGGGTTTGAGGCTGTTGTTACAGCTACTGTGTTAATCCATCTTGTTGAGGGTCTTCCTCTTTTTGGCTGACCCTCTACTTTACTAGGCATGATGTCTTTCTTCAGAGACTGGGTCCTCCTAATAACATGTCCAAAGAATAGGAGATGAAGTCTAGCTATCGTTGCTTCTAAGGAGCATTCTAGCTGTGCTCCATCCAAGATGGATGTCTGTTCTTTTGTTGGATAAGAAAACATAACCCAACAATATGTTGTCTCTGAGAGACTCATCTTAGAAAGAAAAAAATAGACTAAAAATCAAAGGTTGGAAAAAGATATGCTAAGTAAATAGCAACCAAAAAAGGGCAGGAGTGGCAATATTAATTTCTAATAAAATAGACTTTAAGACAGAAATGACCATTAGAGACAAGGAAGGACATTATGCAATAATTAAAAAATCAGTTGAAGAAGTGGACATAACCATAATAAATATCTATGCATCCAATGAAAGAACCCAAAATACATAAACCAGACTTTAACAGAATTGAAAAGACAAATAAAAAGCTCCACAGTAATGGTAGGGAGACTTTGATACTCCACTTTCAATCAAAGATAGAACAACTGGAAAGAAACTCAGCAAAGACACAGAAGAACTAAACAATACAATCCACCAACTTGACCTTATAGATATCTACAGAGCACTTCACCCAACAACAGCACAATATATGTTCTTTTCCAGCACACATGAAACATTCTTCAGGATAGACCATATGTTAGGCCACCAAACAAGCCTTGATAAATTTAAAAACATTGAAATACTGCAAAGCATCTTCTCAGATCACAATGCTATAAAATTAGAAACCAACACAGGGAAGACCAATGGAAAAAGAGCAAACATGTGGAAACTGAATAGTACCCTTTTTTACAAATGACTGGGTAATAGAAGAAATAAAAAATGAAATTAAATAGAAGAAATAAAAAATGAAATTAAAAAAATTCCTTGAATCAAATGAGAATGAAAACACAGCATACCAAAATCTTTGGGACACAGCAAAAGCAGTGATCAGAGGGCAATTTATAGCAATGGATGCACACATTAAAAAAAAAAAAAAAAAGAAAAAGGCAAAATGAACACCTTAACCCAGTATCTCCAACAATTAGAAAAAGATCAGAAAAAAAAGTCTACAATCACCAGAAGAAAAGAAATAATAATAAAAAAGAAATAATAAAAATTTGAGCGGAAATAAATGAAACAAAATAGACAATAGAAAAAATCAACAAGACTAGAAGTTGACTCTTTGAAAGGATTAATAAAATTGACAAACCATTGGCAAACTTAGCAAAGGAAAAGAAGTAGAAAATGCAAATAGCACAAGAAATGAAAAGGGTGACATCACAATAGAACCAATAGAAATAAAAAGAATAATATCAGGATACTATGAAGAATGGTACTCCAAAAACTTTAAAAACCTAGAAAAAATGGACAGATTTCTAGAAATATACTACTTACTTAAACTAACACAGACTGAGGTAGAAAACTTGAACAAACCCATAATAAAAGAAGAAATTGAACAAGTCATAAAAAAAAAAATTACCAACAAGAAAAGTCCTGACCCAGATGGTTTCACTGGAGAATTCTATGAGTCATTCAGAGAATAGCTGACACCAATCCTACTCAAAGTATTCCAGAACACAGAAAAGGATGAAATCCTCCCAAATTCATTTATATAGCAAACATAACTCTGATACCAAAAACAAGCTAAGATATCACTAGAAGGGAAAACTGCAGACCAGTATCCCTCAGGAATAGAGATGCAAAAATCCTCAATAAAGTTCTAGCCAATATGTTTATGCACAGGGAGACAGTTCAGGGGGCAGGAGTGCATGGAAGGATGGACACAGGGAAGAGGTAGCTATTGGGAGGAAGTGGGAGGGGAGGTATTGCATTGGGGTAAACCGTCAATGTCATGAGACAACCTGTGTGTGAACTGCTGTATGGAAAGAGAATTTGCTCTGTAAACTTTCACTCAAATCACAATTAAAAAAAAAAAAAATCCTAGCCAATAGACTCCAACAACAT
>NW_006921593.1:4470286-4494570 GCF_000298275.1 Orycteropus afer afer
AACAACATATTAAAAAAACAAAAACAAAAACAAAATAACCCCGAAAAACCCACTATGACCAAATGAGATTCATACCAGGTATGCAAAGATGGTTCAATATTAGAAAAACAGTGTAATCCTCACATAAGTAAAATAAAGGAAAAGAATCACATATCAATATCAATAGATACCAATATCAATATCACATCGTATCAATAGATATAGAAAAGCATTTGATAAAATCCAACACCCATTCCTGATGAAAATTCTCAGAAAAATAGGAATAGAAGGGAAATTCCTCAACATAATAAAGGGCATATATGCAAAATCAACAGCCAGTATTATTCCCAATGGAGAGAGACTGAAATGATTCCCCTTGTGAACAGGAATAAGACAAGGATGCCCTCTATCTCCACTTCTATTCAACATTGTATTGGAAGCCCTAGTCAGGGCAATAAGGCAAGAAAGGGAAATCAAAGACATCCAAATTGGAAAGGAAGAAGTAAAACTATCCCTATTTGCAGATGAAATGATTCTATACATAGAAAACCCAAGAGACTCCAGAAGAAAATTACTGGAACTTATTGAAAAATTTAGCATAGTGGTAGGATACAAGATCAACATCCAAAAATCAGTTGGGTTCCTCTACATCAGCAAAGAGGTCTCTGAAAAGGAGATAAGGAGATCAATACCATTTACAGTAGCTACCAAAAAGATAAAATACTTGGGAATAAATTTTACCAGGAACACAAAAGACCTACACAAAGAAAACTACAAAACACTATCTACATAAATGGAATAACATATCATGCTCATGGATAGGAAGATTGAACATTGTGAAAATGTTGGTACTACCCAAAGCACTCCGTACATTCAGTGCAATCCCAATCCAGATCCCATCAACATTCTTTAAAGATATGGAAAAACCAATCACTGATTTTATATAGAAAGGAAAGAGACCTCAGATAAGCAAAACACTACTGAAGAAGATGAACAAAGTAAGAGGTCTCACATTCCCAGATCTCAGAATACACCCACAGTTGTCAAAACAGCCTGGTATTGGTACAATGACAGACACATAGACCAGTGGAATAGAATTGAGAACCCAGAAATAGATCCATGCACCTATGGTCAGCTGATCTTTGACAAAGGGCCAAAATCCATTAAATGGGGAAGAGATAGTCTCTTTACAAATGGTGCTTGCAAAACTGGATATCCATTTGCAGAAAAATGAAACAAGGTCCAAACTTACACCATACACAAAAATCAAAGACATAAATGTGAACCCTAAAACTATAAAGCTCATCAAAGAAAAAAAATAGGGGCAAACTTCGGGGCCCTAATTGATGGCATAAATAGACTATCAAGAATAACACAAAAGGCACAAGCAGCAGAAGAGAAACTGGATAAATGGGGCCTTCTAACAAATTCTTACGTGCATCAAAAGACTTCTCCAAAAGAGTAAAAAGAGAACCTATAGAATGGGAAAGAATATTCAGCAATGACCTATAGGGAAAAGGACTTATCTCTAAAATTTATGGAAAGCTTCAACACCTTAACATCAAAGAATCCAATTAAAAAATGGACAGAAGACATGAACAGACACTTCACCAAAGAAGATATTCACATAGTCAACAAACACATGAAGAAATGTCCACCATCATTAGCTGTTAGAGAGATGCAAATTGGAACAACAATGAGATACCATCTTACCCCAGCATTAATAGTGGAGTTCCACAAGACAGAAAATAACAAATGCTGCTGAAGATGTGGAGAGATTGGGACTCTCATGCACTGCTAGTGGGCTTGTAAAATGCTACAACCACTGTTGAAATAGGTATGGTGATTCCTTAACAAGTTGGACATAGAAATACCATTTGACCCAGCAATCCTGTTACTAGGTATATATCCTAAAGAAGTGAGAAACAGGACACGGATAGATATATGCACACCCATGTTCATTGAAGCGCTACTCACAATAGCAAAGAGATGGAAACAACCTAAGTGCCCATGAACTGAGGAATGGATAAACGAACTGTGGTACATACACACATTGGAATAGTATGCAACTCTAAAGAATGATGTAGAATCTGCAAACCACCACGTAGCATGGGTGAACTTGGAGGACATTATGCTTAGTGAAATAAGTCAATCACAGAAGGACAAATACTGCATTAATCCACTATTGTAGAAAGTCAAGGAACGGTTTATATATAGAAGGAAGCTTTTTTTTTTTTTGTTGGTTACCAGGGATGGGAGGGTAAAGGAAGGAAAATTTCTAGGTAAGTTGAAAAAAAAAAAGTATATAGACCAAAGATTATTAGTGGTTACCTGGGATGGGAGGGAGGGGGAAAGGGTAAGCTTTTATTTGAGGGGCATTGAGTTTATGCTAGTAGATGGTGGAATATTTTGGAAAACCGAAAACAAAAACAGAAACAAAAACCAAACTCACTGCTGTTGAGTCGATTCAGACTCATAGCAACTCCTCCTTGGGTTTCTGAGGTGGTATCTCTATGGAAATAGATTGCCCAGTCTTCCTTCCGAGGAGTGGCTGGTGGGTTTGAACTGCCAGCCTTCTGGTTAGCAGTGAGATGCCTTAGGCACTATGCTATCAGAGCTCCGTATTTTGGAAAAGGATAGTAATAATGGTGGGACAACGTGAAAAATGTAATCAGTGTCTGTGTACTGTAAATGTGGAAGTTGTTAATGTTGATGAATGCCTTATTGTGTGTGTTTTCACCATAATAAAAGATTTGTCTGTTCTTTTGGCCATCCATGATGTGTTCCTTTTGCTCTTTGTTTATCCCTCCCCTGTAGCACTTGTCTCTGTCACCAGTTGCTGTCAAGTCAATTCCAACGCATGGTGACCCCACGTGTGTCAGAGCAGAATGTGCCACCTCGGGTTTCCAGTGGCTGACTTGTCAGAACTCAATCACTAGCCCTGTCTTCCAAGGTGCATCTGGGCAGATGCAAACCTTCAGGTTTCAGTTAGCCACTGAGTGATAACCATGTGTGCCATTCAGTGACCCCACCTCTGGATGAAGAAGAATTTGGGAGCATGCACTGTCTTCCAACTAGACATGGGCATGTGCGGGCATCCCACGGTGTCTAGAACAAAGTGGGTGCTCCCACAGTGCCCTTGGAATGAATGAATGGTAACAAGTATGCAGCACTTTTCATTTCCCCAAGTAACTTCCCAACCATCATGTCATTTAAACCTTGCATCAGCTCTTTAAGGAGAAAGAGTGTATCTTCCAAAGACGGTCACACCAGTGCACTGTGTCTCAGTCTCTTAATGCTGCTGTAACAAAAAATACCACAAGTGAGTGGCTATAAGGAACAGGAATTTATTCTTCCACAGTGTAGGAGGCTAGAAGTCCTAATTTAAGATATGGCTCTAGGGGGAGGTCCTTCCTAGTCTATTTCAGGTTCTGGTAGCTGCCAGCCATCCTTGGCATTTCTGGGCTTGGATTTGCATCTGTTTCTGCCATCTCTCTTCTTCTCCCCACTGTGTGTGTGTTTGTGTCTTCTATTCTACTTTTTTTTTTATAGCTCAGCAGTGATTAGGCTTAGGACCCACTGTACACTGATATGAGCTCATTAACCTAACAGAAGAAAAACATCTGTATTCAACCAGAGTTGTACTTACATGATCAGGGGTTACGATTTCAATGCATACTTGGCAGGGAACACAGTACAGAACAGTACTGCACCCCTGTGTTCTTCCTGCACTGTGATATTGATAGTCTTCTACTGAAAACTCCTCTTGAAGCTTCAGGGGCCTTGTAATTGCCTAATCAATGGAATGCCACAGAAGTGATGCCATGGGACTTCTGGGACTGAGTCATATAAGGCAATAAAGTATCCTCCTGGCTCTCCCTCTCTTGGGATATGTGCCTTGGGAGCCCCGAGTTGATCACCCCAGTGATCTAGAGTAAGAAGAGGTCACAAGGAGAAACCACATAGAGATGAAAGTGCTGGGGAACCCCACCTTCCAGCCCAGCTTTTGAGTCTTCCAGGTGAGACCTCAGATGTCACTGGGGTGTGAGGAGGGTAGAGGTGAGCTGTCCCTGCTCTGCTCTGTACATAACAGATGCGTGTTTTCACCACCAAGTTTTGGGGTGATTGGCTGTATGGTCATAGTAACTGGAACGGTTTATTATTACTGCCTCTTTGAAGTGAGAAGATGGGAACTTTGCTGTGTGCTAAGGCTAGTAGGCTCTGACAGTGTCAGCATTGCCATGGTAGTGGTATTGCCCACATTAGGTGTTGACATGGCCCTAGACCACTCTTGATTTCTGGAAGCTGAAGCATGCACTTGCACGCGTCCCATGCAAGGAGCAAGCACCCTCCATGGAGATGAGCGAGATGGGTCCTGATGCCCCATTCTCTAGCCAGCAGAGGAAGTCGCTCTGGATGACACCTTGGGCCCAGGCCTCACCAGCTGGAGGCTACCTGGCTGTCACTGTCCTCCTATCCTGCCTCTCTTCTATTTTGATTGGTGTTTAGCAGTTCTGGTTGAAAAGGAAAGACAGAAAACAGACATGGGAGAAAGTCGAAAGGAAAAGTCATGTGTCAAAGTCTGGGGATGTATTTCAATAATCTATGTCATTCCTGTTCTCAGTGCTGAGCATGTGAAGACAGGTACACCATGATGATGTGAAAATTGCTACTGTTTATCAAACTTTGACTGTGGGCCAGACGTGGGCTCCAGTCCTGGATGTCTCCTATCTTATGAAAATGTCATAGAAAGCCTGCAAGGTAGATGTTATTATTACCATTTTTGTTTTAGATAGGGAAGGGCAAGAGTGATTAAATGATCAGCCCAGGCCATGCAGCTGGTGAATAGAAGGATGGAGACTTGAGTGCAGTCTATCTGATGCCAGGTGTATTTCATTGTACCATTGACCTGGGAGGTGTCATGTGCTCCTCAGCCCTGCTTTTGTAGAGCTGGTGTGTCTGTGGGGTGTTGTCCACCCTGCTTGCCCCATTTCTGCTTAGCTTCCAGGAGTGAAGACAAGACACCTGAAGCGTGAACCTCAGCCTGGTATATGCCACGTGTATAAGTCAGAAGGATTTTTGTTACAAGTAACAGAAACCTGAATGAAAAGAGAGTTATTGGCTCATGTCCCAGGTCTTCAGGGATGGCTGGATCCAGGGGTTTAGCTGACAGTATCAGGAGTCTCTTTGTTTTTCATTTCCTGGCTGTTCTTCTCAGAGTGCTTTCATTCTCAGGCAGGCTCTCCCCATGTGGTGGCAAGGATCTACATTATCCTTAAAGCTGGGGAGGCCCAATCAAAAGAGAGTACCTTTTCTTCACACAGCTTCAGGCAGAGTCCCAGAGACTTGCATTGGTTCAGCTTGGGTCATGTGACGCTCTGCTGACCAATCACTGCAATGAGGGGAATAGAATGCTCTGCTTATACAGGCCTGAGTCTCATAAAGGAGCTCTGGTGGTGCACTGGTTAAAACATTCAGCTGCTAACCAGAAGGCCAGTGGGTTGAACCCACCAGCCACTCCATGGGAGAAAGAGGAGTCAGTCTGCTTCCCATAAAGATTTACAGCCTTGAAAACCCTATGAGGCATTTCTACTCAGTCCTGTAGGGTTGATGAGTTAATGAGTTGGAATGGACTCAATGTCAGTGGGTTGGGTTTGGTTTTCGGGCAACGTGTGGTTGGTTGAACGTAGCTTTGTGTTTGGAAGCAGGAAGGGCTACTGTGATCTGGAAGATCAAGAATCTGGCAGTTCATTCATTTGTTCATTTGTTCTGCCAAGTTGGGGCTGTCCATAGGCTACATAAGTCTGGGGAGATAAGCTAGAGTTCACCACCAGATGAGGCCCTAGGATCCCAGGGCTGCCCTCCATGTCCTCCCATGCCCTGACATTCCTCTTTCTCCCCTCTGATCAGCATGGCCATGTCCCAGAGTACCCTGCTGGAAAATGGCCCTGATTTGGGACAGAGATCATCACCAGCTATGGGGGCAGCGGAGGGTCAGTGTGATGGCTTGCCTAGGGAAGGAATGGCAGAATGCACAGCAGGCTGTCACATGAGAAAGAAAGGAGGTGGTACAGGAGAGGTGCCATCGGGGTTAGGACCAGCTCTCTTGCAGGAAGGATCTGCTTGAGAATTTTAAAAATACTTACATTATGTGCAGCCACTTTGTCACCTTCTGGTGCAAATGGCTGCTAACCAAAGGCTGGAGGTTTGAGTGCACCTAGAGGTGCTGCTGAAGAAATGCCTGGAGCTCTTCTGCAATATCAGCCCTTGAAAGCCCTAGAGACCACAGTTCTGCTCTGACATACTGGGGGGTGATTTGCAGTGAGTTGGAAATCAATGTGTTGGAATGGGCTCCAAGGCAACTGGTTTAAGCAACTTTACTGCAAGGAAGAGCCAAGAAATGCACATGAAACTAACATGGTACCTCTGGCCAGGTGCCTGGAGGAAAGTGCTCTGGAGTCTTATCCAGACTTGGTAAAATGCCTCCCACGTGCCAGGCATGAGACTAGCTGTGCATCTTGATTTTGGTTTTAATTCTCATACTAACCTTGCCCAAAAGGTGTGAGTGGCTGTTAAGTGACAGAGGTGGGATCTGAGCTCAGATCTGCCTGACTCCTGGGACGAAGGCACTGTTTTCACAAATACGATGGTGCAGGAAGCCCAAAGGACGCAGAGGGCTGGCGAGTCGGTGGCAGGCATGGCAGGTGAGGGAAGCCATTTTGGCTCAGGGGCCAGGTGGGTTGGACCTCACAGAGATGTGGATGGCGGTTCAGAGGCCGGCCAGTGGTGGGGCACTCTGAGCTGGCTCAGGGGGTTTTGATTTGATACAACAGGCAAAAGAGAGCCTTGGAGGTTCTAGAAAATAGGGAGTTCTGGGTGAGAACCGGCGCTTGGGAAAGATTATTTGTGCAATTGGGCGTAAGACAGGGAGTCAAGGACAGAAGGGCAGGGAGACATGTTGGCAGGGACTCCTGCGTTGGATTGTATCTGAGAGGGCTTTTCTGCCTGCAGAGGAAGCAGCCTGTCCCCAGTCCCTTGCTTTCTCCCTCCAGGAGCGGCCTGGGGGCTCCCAGTAGGGTGCGGGTGGGAGGTGGAGGGGAAGGGGGGTATGTAGCTGGATCGCAGGGTCCTTTGCTTTGATTTTTCGTGGGGAACAAGGGAAAGTCCTCCAGGCCCTGGCTACCACTTCTGCACAAGTATTTATGAGCTGTGAAAGTTAAGATCACACGGCTCCCATATTTTGCTTTTTTTTTTTTTTTTAAAGGCTAATAATTTAAGAAAATGTTTTCTACATAAGGGACACTTCAAAGAGACCAGAGTAACACACGAAGAATTAGTGAGTGGTGGCACCACACACATCTTGAATATGGTACCAAAGCAAGCTGCCTCACAGCTGAAGGGTGTCTTTGTTTCCCTTTGTCGCTTGCAATCAAACACAGGACCACGGCTGTTAGGCACTGAGCTGTGGCCATCTGCGGGGCAGACTCGCCAGCCGGGTTCTTTCTCATCAGAGGAGGAGGCCTATGGAGGCAGGAACGATTGGAAACATCTCTGCATTTTAGAAAATAAGAGATTTTACATCTCCCTGATGCCTTGCAGGGACAACGTGGCCTGAAGAACCACTGCACTGAGCATATGGGATGTGCAGAGGGGCAGAGAGCAGACATCCCAGAGAGGACAGACATCCCAGAGGGAGCCTGTGGCCGCATTTACATGTTGTACTGAGTTTGGCCAAGTTACTTAAACTTTCCGAGTCTCAGTTTTATCACCCGTTAATTGGGATAATGGGTGGTTAAAAAAAGTTAATTGGGATCATCCACCACTTGTCTGTGAGTTTGTCAAACTGCGGTGGCTTACATGTTGCTGTCATCTAGACATGATGCCACTGTTATTTCAAATTCCAGCAGGGTCACGCATGGTGGACAGTTTCAGTGGAGCTTCCAGACTGAGAAAGACTAGGAAGAAAGGCCTGGTGATCCCCTTTAGAGAACATTAGACAGTGGAGACCCCATGGATGACAATCGAACACTGTCTGACATGGTGCTGGAAGATGAGCCCCCTAGGTTGCCAGGTACTCAGAATACACAGTGGCCATGGCCATGGGCGCAACAGGCCAGTGATCGTGAAGATGGCGCAGGGCAGAGTAACGTTTTGTTCTTCTGTTGGCATCAGTCAGAGCTAAGTTGGTAGCAGCTAACACCAACAGCAATTGGTGCAATGAGATAATAATAATAATAGATGATAATATTTGCCCAGGCTACTATTTCAGAGGGCTGTTGAGAAGATCAAGAAAGTCATGCTTGCCTTGTGTGTGAGTGTCCACATTCCACCTTCTGAGGGGCTTTCTACTTTCTTCCTTCCCAAGGAAAACGAGGGGCTGCAGTTCACTGCAAGTCCATGAGCACTGGATGTACACTCTCTACTCCCATCTGCCAGAGGAGCCAGCTGGCTCCAGTGGACTTGAACACAGCCAGTGATGGGCACCTTGGAAGCAGGGCCTGTCGGCCAAAACACCCTGCAAACAAGCTTGACTGTGATGGTCTTGAGGCAGGAGGTGGGAGGCTCCACTGTCCCTGTGTTTTGGAGGTTACTGGGCACTGGCCTAGCATGAATGCAGTGGCTAATTTGGCTTCCAGTTGGCTGGTGATCTCTGAGGGCAGAGGGGGGTGAGTCTCAGGCCATGCTGTTGAGGGATTGCTGCCGGTACCAGCTGCTGTCGAGTTCACTCTGAGTAGAACTGCTCCCTAGGATTTTCTGTGCTGTGATCTTTCAGAAGTGGAAGGCCAAGCCTTTCCTCCAAGGTACTCTGGGTGGATTCAAACTGCCAATCTTTGGGTTAGCAGCCGAGGGCCCAACTGATTGTGCCACCAAAGGACTCTGCTCAGGGATTACCATTGGACCAATATTGAAGTTGCCTCTTGGCCAAATGGTGAACATTGTGAACTTGGTTGTTGGTGCTTCTGGCCAACTTCCTCTGAGCTCTCATTCTCTTCCTTCTTCTACTGTGTTTGAAACCATGGTATCAGTCATCTCTGCTTTAAAGAACATTTAGTTTCATGTGTCCTCTGTCCCCAGTGGGTTGGCATTTGAAGCCTGCTGTTCATTATGGAGCAAAACTTCAGTCATCTGTTTGAGGGGTGATTTTATGGAGATGTGCCTGGGGGTGGGGAAGGGTTCCCCTAGGGCGCTGGTATTTTGTTCCCTAGATTGCCCTCTCTGTATCCACCATCTCTGAGAACACAAGCTCTTGATCCCTACATCCCTCTTGGGGGCAGCAGATGCCCTTTGAAAGAGCCATCTTTGCTCTTTGTTTTAAGGAAGGGGCGCCAGCTGACACGTCCACTCTCCCTGTAAGTACGTCTTCAGAGATTCATTTCTGTGACCTGCTGCCCTCCGAACATGAACAGCACAGCAGCACAGAGCTCCTAAGAGGTTGAAAAGTGCAGAAAGAAAAAGGTATAATTAGTTTAGCCATGATTGTTCTTGCAAGGAAGATGGAATGTTGACCTTGTTGAAACAACCAGTTGAACAGAAATACCCAGCACTTAGTGAGGACTTACTCTGTGCCAGGCTCTGGGCTAAGAGCTTGGCAACTTCACTGCGTTAAAGTCCAGTATCCACTCTTTAAAGTTCTGTAATCACCTTTAGTTTTCAGATACAGAAACTAAGGGTTAGAGAGAGAAGTAATGTGCCAGGCCAACCCAGCTTGTAAGAAGTCAGAGGTGGGGTTTGGATTCAAGTCGGCCCGATCTGAAAGACTACGCTCTTGACCACCTCTCAGTAGGTTGCTCCTCCGGCTTTGCTGAAGTGCCAGTTGGGCAGACACTTGCCTGTGTGTCGGGGAAAGCCAGCAACACTGGCTTAACCAAGCACGAGTTGGGTTTTCCCCAGTGAATCAGAAGTTCACAGGACAGAGGTCAGGGTTAGTTCAGGTTCTTCAGTCATTCTTCTCCTTCATCCTTAGCATGGCCCTTCCCATCCTTATGGTCGCAGCATGGCTGCTGTACTTCACTGCTTTGCACCTGCATTCCAGGAAGGAAGAAGGAGGAAGAGGCACAAAGCTATTTTTCTTGTTGGGCTTTATGTCTTCAGCTTGGAGGGGGTTTCCTCAGTAAATTTCTGTTTATTTATCCTTGTCCAAAACTATGTCACAGTGTCACAAACCCTACCTGGAAAGGAGCCTCGGTACTATAGAAAGGCAAGGAGCATAGGAGTAGCTTTGGGAAGCCAGTCTACAGCTCCTGCCCAGCTTGGTGCTTGAATGCTTTGCTCCAGAGCTACTGGTGGGCATGGCTGTACAGTGCCAAGGTTTTTCCCCAGGGGGAGAATTTCTTTACATCAGCAGATTGTACTGAACCAGCTCCTGCTTCCCTTGGCCCCTCCTAGGTGGCAGCATGGGTACCTCTAGTGGTAGGCTCAGCCCTAGCACATAGGAGTAGGTTCTGGCTTTGGTTGTGTGGGAACCCTGGGCTTCACATAGTCTTAAGTTTAGTCTTTCCTGAATTCTGCTGCATGTAGAACCACTGCCTTGAGCCCCAATTCCTCTGCCCCAAGCCCCAGCTTGTTTGACCGTAGGAATCAGAAACTCTTCTTGGTTCTTGCTTGCTGTTGTGGTCCCTCTGCAAAGATAGAATGGACCCTCATCCAGAATTGGATTTTGATGTTGAGACCAATGTTGTTGTGTTGTTATGTGCCACCGAGCCAGACCCGACTCATGGTGACCCCTCCTTGGGTTTCTGAGGCGGTATCACTACAGAAGTACATTGCCCAACCTTCCTTCTGAGGAGTGGCTGGTGGGTTTGAACCGCCACCCTTCTGGTTAGCAGTCAAGTGCCTTAGGCACTACACTACCAGAGCTCCTGTTGAGACCAATAATGTCACACATACAGAGACAGAATGAAGAAAGTTTATTACTCATGTTCTGGACTGGATTGTGTCCTCCCCAAAATATGTGCTGGAATTCTAACCCCTGTCCCTGTGGATACAATCCTTTTTGTGTGGACTGTGATGAGGATACTGATGAGATATTGATAAGCATGGGCATGGAAGCTGCCCCCTGACACCCCACTTCTAATATGGGTGCTCCTACTAGTGAGCATTAAGGGGATTTGAGGGTGATGTTTGGGATACCCAAAGGTCTCCATAAACCAGGTATGAGTCCCGTTATAGAAGAGGGCCAAGGCCACCAATCCCAGTTTATAAGGTGTTCTCTAATACCCTTCAAACATCTTAGAAGAAGGGGAATGACTTCCTTGATCTTTACTCCAAATCCATAAAGGACAAGTGGTTTATAAACCTAAAAGAAATGTAAGTAAGCAATCATTATGTCACATCGTAAGTTTCTGAAACACTAGTAGATGAGACTTTGTTCACTTGACTCATCTACCACTAAACCACCAATGCCCCCTTGAAGTATGGTGGTCATGAGGAAATCTGTTGTGTTTGTGACTTTTAGCCCTGGGTTCTCTACTGATGAGCATTGCATTTTATATTTTATAGATGAGAGAAAATGAGGTGCTGGGAAATTCAGTACCTTTTCCAGGAAAATATACGCCTCAAAGAATCGAAGCCCACACCCTGATCATTTGGTGAGCTGTTATGACCTCTTTGCCTCTCAAAACCAAGAATCAAACAAAGCAAGCAAAACTCATCACCACGTCAAACCCATTGAGCTGTCAGTTGGGAAAACACACTTAGAGATTACTGGGTAATGGAAAAGTGCTATGGGATGGGGACAGTATTAATCTGTTCTGTTCTGCACTGACTCAGTGCTCTGCGAAAAGCTTTAGGGAAGTGATCCCTTTTTATTTTCAAGTAGACTGTTTAGTGGGTGGACAGCTTATGTACTCGGCATACATACCTAGGATGCATCTATAGTGATATCTAGGATACACCTTCATTTTTTGGCTGCGGGCTCTTCTGCCAGCTGTGGGGCCCTGAGACTTTGGATGTCGATGTGTTTTTGGATAAACACACACACACACACATACACACACACGCGGCCCTTTCTCGTTGTCCTGTCTGCCTTCAAGTCCTTCTTGGCTGCATTACATGGTAAGCTGGAACTCTTGATAAAGGAGTTCTGTACAGTGATGACAAGAATTGATTTCCAATTTCCTGCAGAATGACTCTATCATCGCTAGTGACTCAGGCAATTTAGCTCATATTCCAGGCCTGCCTGGGGGTTATAGATCACACTGACAGCTTCCCAGTCACGAAGGAGGTGGAATTTGACAAGATAAGGAAAGAGACGTTTTCAGAGAGTTTTGCATCGGGGGTGGCCAGGAGGGAATGCCTGGCTGCTCCAGGGCTTTGGGCCATCGGGTGTCATGTTGATAGCAGACAGGCCTTGGCTATGATGGGGAAGCTGGCTCAGGATGAGGCTTTCAGTGGACTGCCCAGGACAGCCCTTTCTGCCGTCCACAAACTGTTGAGGCCTGTTGTGTGTGAGAACCTTGAGACACCCAGCCAAAAGATGTTGTTAGGTGCCACTGAGTCAGTTCCAACTCACAGCAACCTGTGTGCAATGGAATGAAACTCTGCCTGGTCCTGCGTCATCCTCAGAATCCTTGCTACGCTCGAGCCGTTGTTGCAACTACTGTGTCAGTTATGTCATTGAGGGCCTCCCTCTTGTTTTTGCTGACCCTCTACCAAGCATGATGCCCTTCCCCAGGGACTGGTCTCTCCTGATAACATGTCCGAAGTACATGAGACAAAATCTCACCACCCTTGCTTCTAAGGAACGTTCTGGCCATACTTCTTCTAAGACAGATTTGTTTGTTCTTCTGGCGGTCCATAGTATATTCAGTATTCTTTGCCAACACCGTAATTCAAAGGTGTCAGTTGTTCTTTGATCTTCCTTACTCATTGTCCAGCTTTCACACGCATAGGGGGCTATTGAAAAATACCATGGCTTGGGTCAGGTGCACCTTCATCCTCAGAGTGACATCTTTGCCTTTTAATACTTTTTAGAGCAGTGTCTTTTGGCCCCAGTGCAATACGTTGTTTGATTTCTCAACTGCTGCTTCCTTGGGCAGTGATGGTGGAACCAAGTAAACTCTTTGACAACCTCAATATTCTCTCTTGTTTATTATGATGTTGCTTATTGGTCCAAAAGATAGAATTGATTTCCAAATTTCTTCCCTAAAAAATGAATACTCTTGAAGGCACCCATGATTGGCAAAACAAGGATTTCAGTGGGTGTGTATGGGTGCAAAAAGTTAACATGCTTGGCTGCTCCCAGGAAGGTTGGACATTTAAGGCCACCCAGATGCACCTTGCAAGAAAGCCTTGGTGGTCTACTTCTGAAAACTCAATGGGGCACAGTTTTCTGACACACATGGCATTGCCATGACTCCAAATAGGTGCTATGGGCAACTTCTTTCTTTGTTTTTTTGGTAATGTATTTAAAGAAATTGAGACCACCTAGCCTGGAGGAAGTGTGTGAGGGAGCTAAGTTGTTTTTGTGAGCTCTTATTCTTACTGGTTGTGTGACCTGGAACATTCACCTAGCCTCTCTGATTTTCTGATGTACCATCTGTCATGCAAACAGTCAGTCATATTGTATCATGGGCTGCTATGAGACTTAGATGAGATCACAGGCAGAGGCTCAACATTAGTTGAGTTAGAACATTTTTCATGTTGGATTCTTCTCTTTGTTAAACAACAGTCATCGAACACTTGCTTTGTTCTTGCCTTGCAGGGAGATCTTACCAGGATAACAGGAGTAATTCTTAACTTAGTTGGAGAGATGCACATAAAAAGTGAAATGAAATGGGAACTGCTTCCCCTTTGTCCCCCAGGCTGGCTGGGTGCCCCTCCTCTGGGATCCCACAGACCCTTGGGCTTACCCCTTTGGTGATGGTTAATTTTATGTGTCAGCAAGGCTAGACTCTAGTTCCCAGTGGTTTGGCCAAACACTAGTGTGGTTGCTGTAATGTGCTGTAATGTAATCATCTCCCATAATGTAATCTAATGTAATGTAACACCGAAGTCTCCTGCCTGCCACCTGACCTATTGATTTTGGACTTGCCAGCCACCACAATCTTGTGGGCCAGCAGGAGTCTCAGCCTGTCACTTGTCCCATGGATTTGGGACTTGATGCCCCCTCCCCACCCCATGATCACATGAGTCAATTCCTTGAAGTAAACTTCTGGCTCTAGCACATCACTACTTTGGCTCTAGAGAGCCCTAAGACACCTTGGTACCAAAGGTGGGGTATCCCACGATTTGGAAATCAATTCTATCTCAGAGGGGTATCCTTCTGAGAGATTGGAGATTTACTCTCCCTCCAGAAAAGTGGAGGAGGTTCCTGTTTGCCTCCTTGCAGCACCTGTCTTTCCCTGACGGGGCCCTGGACCACCATCCTCTGCCGATTCGTCTCAGGAAACCAGGCGGCAGCATCACAGCTGGGCTGTCCCACGGCCTCTTCCTTCCACTCTCTCCACCTGTACTGTTGTGTGGTTCAGTCGGCCTTGGCCTGTAATTGCTGATGAGAGCACCTGTCTTTGCCTCTGTAGGGCGAGTTCCTGGTTATGACCCCATCACAGCCCCGCCTCAATGTGTTGCACTGCTCTGGGATCTGCTGGTCTATCTCCCCAGGAGCTAGGTGTCCTCGAAGGGAGGGCCATTTCTTGCTGACCTTTGTATCCCACGGTCTGGCCCAGGTCTGGTCCACAGTGATGCTTGGACTGTATGGGCTCCTAGGCTGGTTTATGGGCACAGAGGCGTCAGTCAACCACAGTGCTTGAATTCCAGCCTAACTTGGCTGCCCGGCTTGATGAGATCCCAATTTCCCACCCAGATCTGGTCTCACACCTACCCACTGCCTCCTAAACCGCATTCTGCCATGTTCTGACTTTTGCTGTCATTCCCAGTTTTGCTTTGGGAGAAAAAGATTATGTATCCCAGTAACTCACTGGGGTGGTAGTATTGATATGACACCTGTGTGTATGCCCTTATTTATCATTCATATACTTCTTTTGTTAGCTGCCATTGAATTGGCTCTGACTCATGTTGACCTTGTGTAGAACAGAACAAAACATTGTCAGGATGTTGCCTGGCCCCCATCATCTTCCTGCTCATAGGTATGTTTGAGCTCATTCTTGGTGGCTGTTGTCTCAGTCCATCTCATTGAGGGTTTCTCTTGTCTTCACTGATCCTTTACCAGCCGTGTTGTCCTTTTCTAGGGAGTGGTCTTTCCTGACGGCATGTCCAAAGTGAATGAGTCATAGTCTCACCCTCCTTGCTACTAAGGAGCATTCTGGTTGCATTTCTTCTAAGGCTGACTCGTTTGTCCTTCTGGCAGCCAACGGTCTATTCAATATTCTTTTCGTAATACTGCCAAGGTACCGTGTGAGATCTGAAGCCCCAGTCAGTGCCCTGGTTGTGTCTGGAAGAGTCTTCATTTCTCTGATTTGTTCCTTGTTTGTAAAATGAAGACATAGTCCCTGACACAGTCATGGTGTTATCCGAGGATTTGTTGAATCATGTATATGCAAGTGCAAAGTACATATGATGTATGTGTAAATATATATATATATATATATATATATATATATATATATATATATATACTGCTTTTTAGAAGATTTAGTGCATGGATGGTTTTTTTATTTTTGGGGATTTTCATCAGAATTCGTGTTGAAGACCATGCTCTGTCTCCTAGAGTCGTTTAAGCGAAGCGGAACACAGAGTCCTTACTGCCCTATAAGATGGGCCCATTACCATCTCAATTTTGCAGATATGGGAACTAAGGCACAGAGGCTAAGTAACTTGCTCAGGGTCACACAAGGGGAGTGGCAGAGTAGGGCTTTGAACTTGGGCCCTCTGGAAATAGTCTGTGCTCTTAAACATTATGCTGTATCACTCAAAAGTGGTAGATGTATATAAAAAGTTTTCAATGTGAACTGAATGGAAACCCCAGACATTGACCTTGAACAGTGATGTCATCTTTCAGAGCCTCAATTTCTCATCTATAAAATGGGGGTGGTCCTCTCAGTGTGGAACACTAGATAAGGCCAGTGAAGTGCCAAGCACAGAGGTGGTCCATCCTCTTTCCCCTTTTTTCAGGATTCATGGGAACTTGGAAGAGCTTCCTACTTGTATATATTAATTTTGGGGGTGGGGTGACCTTCACTTCAGGATAGCCTGTTACACCAAGAGGAGCTCTGGTGGTGCACTGGTTAATGCATTTGGCTGGTAACCATTTGAGCCCACCACCCACTCTGCAGGTGAACGATGAGGCAGTCTACTTCTGTAAAGATTGACAGCCCTGAGAACCCCATGGAGCAGTTCTGCTCTGTCCTGTAGGGTCACTAGGAGTTGGAATCGACTTGCTGGTGGTGGGTTTTTGGTTGAGTTTTATCAAGCCAATTAGTAAAACAATGTGGTTCCAAGGCCTTCTTTGTCTGTTGTGACCAGAAGTCCTTAGAGCCTTACAGCCTGAATGTGTCTTCTCCTAAGGCTGGTTGGTAATCTGTTTTCTTTGGGAACTCAGCCTTAGCTTCCTGCCTTCCCATGGGGAGGTGTCATTTGCAGGGATGGATTGACAGTAGACATGGTTACATGTCTCCAAATCCCATTTGTAAGTGGAGCACCAGCTACTGGAGCTCTCTCATTTCCTGATCCAAACAGCTCGGAGGTGGGGAGGAACTTTCACTGTAGAAGGGCCTCCGACTAATGGCATAATTACTCCACGAAGCTATTTGCAAACTAATTATGTACTATTGTTAGGATGCTCTGGCTTATGATTTATTTATTTATTTAGAGTAATGAGGCTTTGCTTTGAGTAAGTAATTGTGGGAAAAAAGAGGCAGTAATATGTGTGCACATTTAAAGAAGAGAAAGACCCCTTGTGGCCCCTCCTCTTACACCCACCTGCCCACTCTCCCATCTCCCCAGTGCAAACCAGAAACTGCCTGGAATGGCCATTCTTTGCCCTGCTTGGACCACTTCTGGTATTAAAAAGCAATTTTAAGAAACCCTCACTGCAGAATAATTTGCTGAGAAAGGCATTTCCCGTAAGGACGGAAGGACCTTGAGGCCATATTGTTAACTTAATGAAACCCACGGGTGTTCTGAGAGGAAGATTCTCTCTAGCACTTCTCAGCACTTCATACCTGAGCTGGGCTTCCTTCTTCCCATGGCTGTCTCCCAGGATGTCCCCTGTGTGTGCATGTGTGTGTGTGCACATGTCTGCATGTGCGTGTACGTGCATATGCGTGTATGTGCGTGTGCATATGTGCATGTACATGTACGTGTGTGCGTACGTGAGCATGCATACACTGTAGTGTGCCTCAGCTCAGGTGGCGCTGCAGCAAGCTAATTGAGATACATATTACAATATTAACTTTTAAAATATTGGATCTCCATCAGGATAAACGAGGTATGGAGAAACATGGTAACAGGACATTAGTCTCTGCCTCCACTTAGCACGTTGATTATGGCCAACTCCTCACAGCTGACTCTTGAGACAAATGCCAGAGAGGGCCAACTGAGGTGGCGAGTATGCTTTCTAAATGGAAATGCAATCTGAAGGTCCAGGGGGTGAAGCGAGGGGAGCCAGAAGAACTGGGGCTCAGATTGGGGGTGGAGAGGCCTGGGCCTGCCTGGCTCTTCCTGATACCAGTTCCTGTGGATTCCAGGGAAACTGACGGAATCATTCAGGCAGTCTGGCACAGAGCTGACAACAACTGTGAATAATTATAGCTACTCTTCACTCAGCTTCTAAAATGGACAAGGCCCTTAGCATACATCCTCCTTTGATTCTCATTTCAGTGGCAAAGGAATAGAGGGCCAAGGGGGAAGGGGTTTGCCCAAAGTCTCCCTGACTCTCAAAAATACTCCTCCTGGCAGGTGGGATGGTTAAAAGTTATGTATCAACTTCACTGGGCCATGATTCTCAGTGGTTTGGCAGTTACGATGTAGTCATACCCCGTGATGGGCTCTGATATAATGTAATCGCTTCCATGATGGGATCTGCTACAAGCAGCCAATCAGTTGAAAGGGAGTTTCTTTGGGGATGTGGCCTGCTTCCAGTATATATGGACATCCTGGCAAAGTTCTCTGGCTTTTTCTTCATCTAGAGCCTGCTTCTGGCTTGTGATTCTCTGACCTCTGGTTCTTTGGGCTGGAACCAGCAGCCTGTTACATTGCCTGCCAGTTTGGGGATTATTGCCTTCGTAGCCTGTGAGCCAGCAACCTGCTGATCTTGGATTCATCAGCCTCTGCAGCCATGCAAGTCAGGAGAAGCCTCCAGCCTGATGTCTGACTCACAGACTTGGGAGTTGTTAGTCCCTACAACCACGTGAGTCACCTCCTTGAGATCAGTCTCTCTCTGTAAGCGTCACTGGTTTTGCTTCTCTAGAGAACCCAGGCTAGGACAGGAGGGTCTTCATTTGTATCTGTGCAAGCTGGAAGTCTGATGGCAGAATCTTGCCTCATGGTCTTACTTAGCCTTGGGGCCTGGAGGCGGGATTGTAAATACCCAGGGACTCTGTGGCATCATGCCTTGGCTCTAAGTGGGGCTGAGCTGTCTGGCAAGTTTACTCACCAGTCACAGTTATGGACTCACCAGAGCAAGACTGTCACTCACTGAGAACCCAGAAGGTGCATGTAGAGGAGGCCATGAGCCCACTTGGGTCCTGCCACAGGTTAGGATCTTACTGGGGGTCATGGATGACTTTATTAAGGGAGGCAGCAGTGAAGTTGTCATGTTGTTGTTGTTAGGTGTAGAGTCTGTTTCAGCACATTGCAACCTCATGTACAACAGAATGAAACACTGCCTGGTCCTACACCATCCTCCTCCAGTCATTTCTAAGCTTGACCCATTGTTGTAGCCACTGTGTCAGTTCATTTTGTTGAAGGTCTTCCTCTTCTTTGCTGACCCTCTACTTTACCAAGCATCATGTCCTTCTCTAGGGACTGGTCCCTCCTGACAACATGCCCAAAGTACAAGAGACGAAGTCTCGTCATCCTTCTAAGGAGCACCCCAGCTGTACTTCTTCCAAGACAAATTTGTTCATTCTTCTGGTAGTCCATGGTGAACATTCTTTGCCAACACCACAATTGAAATGAATCAATTCTTCTGTGGTCTTCCTTATTCATTGTCCAGCTTTCACATGCATATGAGGCCATTGAAGAGAGCATGACTCAGGTCAGGTGCCCCTTAGTCTTCAAAGTGACCTCTTTGCTCTTTAACACTTTAAAGTGGTGTCATAGCATAGGAATTGAACCTTTTTGTCTCCAGTCTCAGGAAGCCTGGCATTTGAGTCTACCTACCTGAGAGACCTAGAGCATGGTTACTGCTAGGATTTAGTTTCTCATCTGTAAAGTATGTATAATGATCCCATCTCATAAGTTTTGGGGGAATTAATGAGATAACCCGTGTAATATATTTGGCGCCAAAACCAAAAAGCAAACCTGTTGCCATCAAGTTGATTCTGACTCATGGCGACCCATGGGTCACAGGGTAGAACTGAGCTCTGTAATGTTTTCCTGGCTGTCATCGTAATAGAAGCAGATCATCAGGAGTTTCTTCCATGGTACTGCTGGTGGTTCGAACTGCCAACCTTTAGGTTAG
This sequence comes from Orycteropus afer afer, assembly GCF_000298275.1. Taxonomy (NCBI): domain Eukaryota; kingdom Metazoa; phylum Chordata; class Mammalia; order Tubulidentata; family Orycteropodidae; genus Orycteropus; species Orycteropus afer. The sequence continues at coordinate 4,489,848 of NW_006921593.1, forward strand.
CAGCCAAGAGCAAACCATTTGTGCCACGTAGGGAACTTGTACTTGGCAGGGTGCCCAGTGTATGATGCTCAGAAACCTGAGCTGCTCCATAATGACTGTTATTGAGAGCTGGGTCTCTGCAATCAGACCCATGTGACCTCTACTCTGGCTCTTCTGTTTATTGCTTGTGTGACCTTGGGCTAGTGATGACCTCCCCAGGGCTCCGTTTCCTTGTCTATAAAATGGGGTTGTTAACTTAGTCGTTAAGAAGATTATGTGTACTAATTCACTTACTGTGTTCAGCCTAGTGCGTGGCACACGGCATATTTCTTGTTTATCTCTGTGCTCAGCTGTGGGTCTGTCTACAGGTGAAGGAGGCAGCTGCCTCTGGTGCTAAAACAGGGAGAATCTAGATCTGTGTAAAGCCTGCTGGGCAGGGAGTAGTTGTAAGCATTAAGTTAGCAGGGGAAGGCAGGCTTGCATCTTAGACCTGCTGGCTCCACAGCTTAGACTTTTCACTACTGAGAACTTCCTTTCCTGGGTCAGGCATTTGGGGATCTCTCCTGGGGATGGATGCTGCCTGTTCGGAGCATAGCTGTGGTGGTGGCCTCCAACTCTACCTCCTTTAGGGCAGGGGAAGGCTTGGTTTGACCTTGCACCTCCTGCTTGGCTGAGAACATGGCACATGGGGATGCGTTGGTGAGTTGCACCAAGTTGATCATAACAACGGAGGCAGGTGACCATCTGGCTAGTGTGTAGTTAAGATACAGGTTGTATGGTGTAGACAGTTGGAACAGAAAGAGTCCAGAGGACAGGGCTGGGGTGGGCCAGCAGAGCTTCTCAGAGGTGGTCATCTGCACTGGGCCTTGAAGGATGGATCTCCTTGAAAGGGAGACATGGGGTTGTTTCTGGGTGGGGGAACAATGGGAGCCAGTGGCCAGGGCCCAGAGGGGCTACAGTGTCTTGGCGGGACAAAGAGTAACTGATGAGATTTCCCAGAATACATGTGGGGTGGTTAGAGGAGATGGATGGCCTTGAGAGAGGGGTGGGACTTTGGATTCAATGTGGTAGACCATAGAGAAACACAGCAGCCCTGGAGGTGGAATGACCTCCCGGGAGTATTTAGGAAGGTTGTCCTGGTGGCTGTGTGCAAGATGGATTGAAAGTGTGGGGATGGGCTGGCAAGTGGGGAAACAGAAAACCCATGTGCCCCTAGGCTGGAGTGCGATCTGCCAACCGGAGCTCCTCAGCCTTTTCTCTGACCAGAGAGTTCTGGGAGCATCCTGGGAGACTGCACGATGTGCTCTGTGCTGCCGATTGGTGCAGTCACTTAAGCATGGCCTACAGATTAAGTCACCTAGTGTGTCGTCTATTGAGTCACTCTTTGAAGCTTTTGTGCCAGAAAAATAGTATATTTATCCAGGTCCAGGGAACCAGAAAGTCAAATGAAATCCTTATGCCTCTGAGTAGAGAGATCTAGCAGAAGTCGGAGCCTGCCAACTTTGAGGCCGGAATATTCATGGTGCAAATAAACATTCAGCAAGAAGTCTTTAACAATGACCATGCCTGGAGTACACACACCTGTTCTGTCTCATTAGTTAGAGCATTATGCACAGGACAAAGGCAAGATAGAGAAGGAAGTGACTGGAAGACACACAACTTGGTCCCCAGGCCCTGCTAGCTGTCAGTCCCACTGTGTGCCCTCGAGGAAGCCAGAATCAACACATACTAGACCCTGTGTTTGACATTCATGGTGGTATTGCCGTTGTGTTGTTAGTTGCCGTTGTAGGCTGTAACTCATGGAGACCTTAGGTATAACAGATGTATAATAGATGGTAGCATATTTAATCCACTAATTACCCTGGAAGATAATTTATTGGTGAGGAAATAAAGCTCTGAGAGAGGAATTCACTTCCTGACTGCCACACAGTGTGGTGCCCCAGGTCCCCATCAAGGATGACGGTGTTGCCCCAGCAGTGGGGAGTGTGGGTTGGTAGACAGCTTTCAGCTACCCCTTTGAGGAACTATCCCTGCTTCAGACAGACTTTTTGGCCAGGGCCGAGATGACGGGCCTTTCCAGGGTTGCCCACATCCAGTGGCTGATCAGTGTGGGAGTGTAAAGGCCAAGCCATCTGGGTCCAACCAGGAACAATTCTACAAGGTCTTTCTAGCCTCAGAGTGACCAACGGAGGCAGTTGTTGGGCCTCTCAGCCACTGTTGTTCCTTCTTCACCTCGCACAGCTGTGGAAGGGAGGGTACCCCTTTCCTGGAACCACACTGCAGAGTCTTCATTCTGGAAAACACACGGCGAAGAAATGCCGAAGCCTGGAGACAGTTATCCCTTTTTTAGCTCCAGTTTCTTCATTTGCAAAATGAAAAAGATCAGCAGTTTTCAAAGTGAGATCCACGGAACCCTGAGGGTCCTCGAGACTCTTTCAGGAGGGTCTCTGAGGTCACAGCTGTTCTCGTAATAATCCTGGGGCTTTTTTTTTTCTTTGCCTTTTCCATGGCATTTGCACAGCTGGTGTAAAAGCGATGGTACCATCACCGTGGCGTGAAACTACCAGTCTACCTGTATTCTTCACCACCACATATGCCCAGTAGGGAAGAGAAGAAGCCAGTTTCACTCATCAATGTCCTTGATAAAACCATAACAATTACTGTTATTGTTGCTAGATGTCGTCAAGTTGATTCTAACTCATAGTGACCCTCTTCACAACAGAACGAAATGCTGCCTGGTCCTGTGCTGTTGTCACAGTCCTTGCTGTGCTTGAGCCCATAGTGGCAGCCACCGTGTCAGTCCATCTCGCTGAAGGTCCTCCCCTTTTTCACTGACCCTGTACTTTACCAAGCATGATAACCTTCTCCAAGGACTGGTCCCTTCTGACAACATGACCAAAGTATGTGAGATGAAATCTGGTCGTTCTTGTTTCTAAGGAGCATTCTGACTGCACTTCTTCTATGACGGATTTGTTCTTTCTTTTGTCAGTCCATGGTATTTATTTATTTATTTAAAAAATTTTATTGTGATTTGGGTGAAAGTTTACAGAGCAAATTTGTTTTCTGTACAGCAGTTCATACACGTGTTGTTTCTTGACATTGACTGCAGTCCCCACAATGTAACAGCTCTCTTCCCACCATGGTATTTTCGATATTCTTTGCTAACAGCACAATTCAAATGCGTCAGTTCTTCTTTGGTCTTCTTTATTCATTGTCTAGCTTTCACATGCATAAGACACTATTGAAAAATCCATGGCGTGGGTCAGGTGTAACAATTATTAAAAAAAAAAAACAAACCACCAAAGTCACTGCCATCGAGTCATTTTTAACTCATAGCGACCTCCATTGGGTTTCCAAGGCTGTAAATCTTTATGGGGGAGCTCTGGTAGCTTAGTGCCTAAGGCACTTGACTACTAACCAGAAGGCCAGCGGTTCAAACCCACCAGCCACTCGTCGGAAGGAAGGTTGGGCAATCTACTTCCGTAGCGATACCGCCTCGGAAACCCAAGGAGGGGTTGCTATGAGTCAGGTCCGACTCAACGGCACATAACAACAACAACAACAAATCTTTACGGAAGTAGACTGCCCAACCTTCCTTCCACGGAGCAGTTGGTGAGTTTGAATCTCTGACCTTCACGTTAGCAGTCAAGTGCCTTATTCAGTACACTGCCAAAAAAGAAAAAATGTAACAATTATAGATTGTATTAAGTAGTGATCCTTGAATACACATCTTTCCACCATACTGAGTGATGCAATAGGGCTACCCATAAAGCACGTCAGCTGTGTGATGGAACACAACGTTTGTCTTGAGAAAAAGCATGTGAGCAAACGTTTCGTAGTCAGCCCTTTTCTCAGCCACATCCCTTTTACTGGAGAGAACAGCTGATGGACAAGCTACAGAGCTTTTTCTAGAAAATGGACAAGGTGAGCCTGTCACTTCAAGCACAACACACAGTATCTGTTACCAATGATAAACTGTAAGCTTTCAATGAATATTAAGATTTTGGAAACTTGTGGCCATCGGAGGAGCTTGATGGCCTCAAAATATTTAAGTGTTAAGACTTTTCTGATGAGATTGGTGATATTAACAAATGTGATTTTTTGATATTGTATAATAAAGTATGCTAGTATTTGGCAGAACTGCATACATTGGTGCATCAGCATATTCCAAATGATCAAACCATGCTGTTACACAATCAGGCTCTGGTAAAAGATCCACCCAGCGGCTCCTTGGAAGATGAGCCTGAGATCTGCCTCCACCAAGTCACTGCCTTGAAAACCCTGCGGAGCAGTTCTGCTCTCCACACATGGGTCACCATGAGTTGGAATCAACTCAGCAGTAACTAACGGCCACCACAAAAGATCCAACCAAAGGGCAAGATATGTTCTAAAATGCAATGGGTCTTACATAACAGAGTTTGCAGAGTTCATTGATAGGGTTGCAGATTCCACATTGCGGTTCACCTTTTGAAAATGACCACTTGTATTTTGGTATCATATCAAAGACAAATATCCAAACTATTATGCAAAGTCTATTAAAATACCTCTTCCTTTTCCTACTATATATTTATGTGAGGCTGGATTTTCTTCACATACTTCGACTAGGAAGAAAGGCATGGAGGTCTACTTCCAAAGCTTAGCCGATGAAAATCCTGTGGATGCCAACAGACTATTATCCGGTATCGGCTGGAAGACCAGCGTCCTGGGTGAGAAGGCACTCAAAAGACCAAGTGGCAGCAGGAAC
>NW_006921593.1:4495120-4505297 GCF_000298275.1 Orycteropus afer afer
TCTCACTGGGCTAAAATCAAGGCACAGGCAGGACTGCATTCCTTTCTGGGGGCATTAAGGGAGAATTGGTTTCCTTGCCTTTTTCTAGAGGCCACCTACAGTCCTTGGCTTGTGGTTCCCTTCCTCTGTTTCCAAAGACAGCAGCGCTGCATCACTCTGACAGTTCTTCCGTGGTCTCATCTCGCTGTCTGACCTCAGCCTTCTGGGAGAGTGTGCCCATCAGTTAGTAGTATCTGCTGTGGCTTGTAGGGGGCATAGTGGTGAGTCCTGGTGGTGGTTGTTTGTGTGGTTGGGTCCATTTCAATTCATAGTTCTACAGAGTAGAACTGCCCATAGAGTTTTCTAAGCTGTAATCATTATGGGAGCAGATCGCAAGATCTTTTCTTTCGTGGAGGGGCTGGGAGGTTCGAACCACCAACCTTTTGGTTAGCAGCTGGGTGCCCTTTCTGCTTTGCTGGTCTTGGATGCTGTGCTTCTCAGAACATTCTGGAAAGACTGGGTAACAGCACAGGAAGCAGCTGGACAAGCTCAACTGGGTAGAGCAGCAGCCCCTGCAGGCAGAGCTGCCCTGAGGAAAATGCTGGAAGAGTTGATGTTTTGATGTTTCTTTTGCTGTTATTCCAGTTTTTCTTTTCAGCAGTGTCTCTCCCATGCAGAGATTTGGGGTCTGGGCATGACTTGTAACCCTCACCTAAATCTCAATTTATGAAAGGAAATGACAGACATTCTTACCGAAGTGCACACAGCTGGTCAGGCTAAATGGACCAGCTTCCTGGGATGTTTCGTTTTTATTGCAAGAGGAAGTGTTAGCCAGTACTTTTCAAACTTCCTAAACCTATGTATACCCTCTTCTTTTAAACACAGTCATCTCAGATCTCCCATTTTGACAGAGCTCCCTCAATCCCTACAATCCATGTGAAAATTATGTAGTGTAAAACCAAAACCAAACCCACTGGCATCGAGTCAGTTGTGACTCAGAGTGACCCTATAGAACAGGGTAGAATGGCCCTATGAGGTTTCCAAGCAGTTACGGAAACAGACTGCCTCATCGTTCTCCCATTAACTGGCTAGTGGATTCGAACCGCCAACTGTGTGGTGAGCAGCCCAATGCTCTAACCACTGTACCACCAGAATTCCTTTATAGTAGTATTGTCTGTACATATTCCTGGCAGTCAAGAAAACTTTATTAAGCTTTGTGATTGAAATCTGTATTGTGAAAATATTTTTATGTTTTCCAAATATAAAATTTTACTATGACGTTGATGATATTCTTTTAAACTCTACCTCTTCTCCCCAGCCCCTGGTTTGACACTCCTGAGTCGCCTGAAAAAAGAGCAGTAGGCTCCGTTCCCCACTCAGGCCTCAGATGAGAAGTCCCATCTCGGGTTGTGGCCAATTCCGTTTTCCAAGATGGTGTCAATAAGAGCCACTGTCCCACATGTTCCTTTAATACCGACAGCCCTCTCATTGCCAATGGGGTCTGTATTCCTTCTGCTTGAACCGGGTAACCTGTGACTATGGAAGAGGTGACACTATGTGACTTCTGACGCCAGGTCATAAGGGGCAACACCATTTTTGTCTAGTTCTTGGGACATTCATTCCTGGAGCCCAGCCACCATGTTCGGAGGAAGCTCAGGCACAGGAGAGACTGCATATGGATGCTACAGCCACAAGCTCTAGCTGGATCCTAGCTGATGGCCATTGTCAACTGCCAGATGTGTAACTCAATGAGCTTTCAGAGTACCTAGCTGTCACTGCTTACCAGCTGTGCTCCAGACATCAAGGAGCAGAGATGGACTTGGCCCTACCAAGTCCAGCCCAAATTCTCATCCTTGAGCAAAATACATGATTGTTGTGCTAAGCCTCTAGGTTTGGGGCTGGGCTATTATGCAGCGATGGTAACTAGGACAAATGTGAAAAATGATGGAGAGACTGGTGGCAGATTATGGAATGTGATTTGGAACTACCACGGTTGCACTGTGGTGGTTTGTGTGTTGCTGTGATGCTGGAGACTATGCCACTGGTATTTCAAATACCCGTAGGGTCACCCACGGTGGATAGGATTCAGTGGGGCTTCTAGACTAAGACAGACCAGGAAGAAAGGCCTGGTGATCGACTTTGGAAAATTAGCCGATGAGAACCTTGTGAACGAAACTTTGACTTCCTGAATTTGGACTCATCATCCGGAGGGACGGATTGCTGAAGGACATCATGGTTGGTAAAGTGGAGGCCAACACAGGTGAGGGAAGCCCTCAGTGAGATGGATTGACGCAGCAGCTGCACCAACAGACTCAAACGTGGCACATGGCTGGGCAGTGTTTTATAAACACAGGGTTGCCATGAATCAGAGCCGGTTAGATGGCGCCTAGCAACAACAACTATGACTCTTGGAAGAAACCTTTCTGTCCCCTCTATTTCACCTGTGACAACTGTGTTCTGCAGTGCAGCTGAGGAGAGAGAACCCAGGAGATCAGACTTCAGCCAGTATTCCTGTTGCGCTCTCCCAATGTCTGTTCTTAGTCATACCCATGTGAGTTTTTCAGAGGACTTTGGGTGAGTCACGTTACTTATTTGGGCTCCAGTCTCCTCATCTGACAAGTGAGGAGGTTGGACTGAATCGCTCTCCTTTCCAGCTCTGACCTCCTAGTTTTTTCTTCTCTCTCTGTGCCTCTTTCTTCCAGATTTAACAGTTGGGAACTCCAGAAAGTGTCCAAATACCTACCAGTCCCTAATCCACTGGGCATGTGAGAAGCAGAGGAATAATGTTCTCTGTGTCTATGCATCTGACTAGTGTGCCGCACCCCAGCTGGGGGTTCATGCACACGTTCTCACTTTCTAACACCAGGAATTCCACAGCATTCCAAGGACAGCAGCCAGGTGTCCCCTTTTTGTCTATTTGTCTTGTTATTTTCAAGCTTGCAACTGAAATATTTGGCAATCTTTATTTTTCATACTAAGTTCAATCTAAATGAGAGGCTTTTTTTTTAAGGAACCTTTGGTTTGAGTAGATTCATCTGGGTGGGTTAACGACGTAGCCGGAGAGCTGTGTGCTAGTTCTGTGTGCTGGGAGACTGGCAACTGACAGGCTGTAGTGTAGTCAGTTACTTAATATGGCTTTTCTGGCCGTGGTCTTCATGACTCCCACCCAGAGACTGGGTGGGGCTATGCAATGTGAGGTGCTTGGGGGCCACCAAGGGGATTGGACAACTTGTTAATAATGTAAATAAGATACGTGGCACTCTTGCGAGGGTGGGACCGTGCAAGTAAGGCCTTTGGAACCCTAACGTGGCGATTGGTCAGTTTTGCCATCTTGCTAGGCATAAAATGAGCTATCGCAGAGGTGGAAAAGGGGGCATCTCACTGCCATCAAGGAAGGCGAGCCAGAAGTGGAGCATATCCTCGGACCAGGATCCCTGCCCTGAGATGGCAGAGAGACGGCAGCAGCAGAGACAGCAAGGCCAAGAGACCAGCATGAGGACAGTGGTGGGCTTCCCAGCCCATGGAACAAGCAAGCTGAGTGCTTTCGGGCAGGAGGCTTGCTGGCAGAGGAGGGTGCCTCTCTGGGCACCTGTCTGCACAGCTGAAAGAGCTTTGTAAGACTTGCCCAAGCAGGACAGAGGCCAAGGGGCTGCAGGGCCGAGAGGCCAAGGCCAGAGAGAATTGTGGCTGTGACTCGACTGAGAAGAGGCTGTGCTCATTGAAGGACTGCACCCTGAGTTGTTTCTGATCCTGAATTGTAACCGGTTACTTCCCTAATAGACCCCATAGTTGTGAATATTGTCTGTGAGTTCTGTGTAGCCATTGTACTCGATTATCAAATCCAGCAGAGATGTGGAGAGTGCCCTTGAAGGGATGATTGGTGTCAGACTTGGTAAAAAGATTGAATGGTAATGGCATGTCTGACCTCTGCCTCATAGGCATCAGCCTTGGGCTGTTGATATTGGTCAGCATCCTCCTTGCCCCTTGTGAAGTTTAGGGAGGTCAGACTAAGACACCCCCAAGCTGTTTTGACACAGGCCAACACAGGACTACTCTATCTGCATGATTAACTCCTCTAACATTTGGGGATGAAGAGAGTCCATTGCATCTCTCCATGCCCACTAAGTGCTTGGTTGTTTTACCCCAGATGTGAATAGGTGGCCATTGTTAGCTGCCATCAAGTGGACCCTGACTCATGGCAACCCAAGCACAATGGAATGAAACATTGCCCAGCCCCACTCCATCCCCATCATCAGTTGCAGATCAGACCACTGTGACCCATAGCCTTTGTATTGGCTGGTTTTCTGAAGTAGGTCACCAGGACTTTCTTCCTTATCTTCTTTAGTCCAGATGCTCCACTGAGACCTGTCTAGCATCATAGCAACATGCAAGCCTCCACTGACAGACAGGTGATGGCTGTGCTTGAGGTGCATTGGCTGGGATTCGAACCCGGGTCTCCCGAAGGTAAGAATTCACTCTCCCACTGAAACACCGGTGTCCGTCCTCCCCCCTTGTGAATGCAGGGTCACTACATGAGAACATTCCCTCCAGTTTTCACATGGCAGAAAGAGGAACCCCTGGTACCCTGTAGGGGTGGGAGGCTACAAACCTGACATGTGAGAGCACCTCTCTTCAGGAGCCTGGGAACCTGGAGAAAGCACATGAGTGGTTGACAATTAGGGAAAAACTCAACTGCTGTAAAGGCTTACTAAAAAATTGCTGAGTATTGAAAATAAGTTTTATTTATATACACTGCATATCGGCTACCCATGTTTTATTTTAGATATCTGAATGTTTATAAAGTATTTATTAGTAAGTACTATTGTTGTTATGTGCCGTCAAGTTGGACTCAACTCATAGCAACCCCTCCTTGGGTTTCCGAGGCAGTATCACTACAGAAGTAGATTGCCCCATCTTCCTTCCGAGGAGTGGCTGGTTGGTTTGAACCGCCCGACTTCTGGTTAGCAGTCACGTGCATTAGGCACTACGCTACTAGCAATGTACATTTAGATCAGGTGATAATTACCCAAAGGATCCATGGAGGTGCCGTGGTTAAATGCTCAGCTGCTACCTGAAGGCTTGGTGTTTGAACCCATGAGCCACTCTGCAGGAGGAAGACCTGGTGCTCTGCACCCACATAGACTGTTGTTTGTCGTGTGTGCCGCCACGTTGATTCAGACTCGCAGCACCCTGTGTATGATAGAATAGAACTGCCCATTGGGTTTCTGAGGCTGTGATCTTTACAGGAGCAGATTGCCTGGTCTTGTCTTCCATGGAGCAGCTGATGGGTTCAATCCACCAATCCTTTGGTTCGCAGCTGAGTGCTTAACCATTGTGCCACCTGGGGTCCTCGAAAACCCTAAGGGGCCGTTCTACTCTGTCCTCTGGGGTGGTGGCTATGAGCCATAGACTCAGTGGCACACAACAACAACAAATTAATTATCTCTGTGTTTCATTGTCTATTTCTTTAAAAGATCCCTATCACGTGTGTTTTCTACATGCATTGTGTATCTTTGATATATGATAACTATGAAGCATAACTGGATTGTTGTGAGAATTGATAAAATTCAGAAGACATGTCTGGAATAGAGTATCCTCTGGAACTCTGGTCTACCAGAACTTCATCAAGGCACACACTCGTAAGCACTTGGGGACCGGCAACATGATGCTAATTAAATTACATCTGTCCTTTTTCACTGGACAATTGAACCCCTTTTTGCCTGTCATAGCTAATATGCTTGGTTTTACTTTTATTGTATTATTTAATACATTCTGTGGTTCACATTTCATTATTTTGCTTTATGAACGATGCTTTCTTTGCTTTTTTTATTGATTTATTTCGCTCAGGATAATGTTTTCAAGGTTCATCCATGTTGTAGGCTATATCAAGATCTCATCTCTCCTTATGTCTGAGTAGCAGTCCATTGTGTGTAAGTATGGACCACGTTTGCTTCCCCGTTCATCTGTAGACGGACATCTCGGTTGTTTCCACGTTTTGTCTCTTGTGAATAGTGCTACTGTGAACATTGGTGTACAGGTTATATTTTAATTTTGGCTTAGATTCTTGTAGCATTTTCTCCCATCTCTCACCTCTTTTCATGACTTTACTTATGAAAAAGCAATGAATCTTTTTGATTTGCATGCTCAGATTGTTTTTTCAAGCAGAGAAAAATCATTCCTACTGACTCACTGGCTCTCGCTTTTCCTCCATTTATTCGTCAGGGACGTTGCTCATGCAGAGATCACGTATTGGCTTGTTAGCCTGCACGGTGTCATCTTCTCCCATTATATGACCCTCCTTGTGCTTCCTCCCAACATCCGCGGGTTTATTCCATCATCTGCATCACTGCTCTGTTTTGTCCATTGTGGCCTTTTGCTATTCAGTGCACCCGATGCCGATTGTAATTCTGATACGGTTTCCAGCTTCCTTGATTCTTCGCTCGTCTCTGCTGGCTTCTTGTTCATCTGAGTTCGTACTTCTGATTGTGCATTTCATCATGCTTCATGAAGTCTCTTTCCTTAGTTTTTTATTTTTTTTAAATTAAGAACACAAAACAGCTGCATCCTAAACATTTCCTCTTTTTCCTGTCATCAGCCCATCTTCCAGGTACACTTCCGCTTGCACATCCAGGCCAAATGTTGTATGTATATTCTACAATCGTTCTATAGACTCACGTTAGTTTGTTTTTTTTTTTAAATTTCTGTGTATACTTATTTTTGAGCAACCGGAGCTTTGTTTCCAGGCCTGGGTTTCCCATGAAAGGTGTGTGTATTCCCTTGTATCGCCTCCACAGACTGCCTGTGTTCAGTCGGAATCCCGCTTCCGGATCCGGGCTCTAGCCACAAGCATTGATCTGGCGCCGCTCTTCACTAGCAGTGGAATTTTCTCCTGTTCCCGTTGTCTGGTCCCCTGAGTGGGAGAAGATGACCGTATTCCCAGAAAATTGAAATAGGTGCTTGTTCTTCTGCCTCAAGTGGCCCATGAAGCCTTCAGTTAACTGAGTATGTGGTTCCCAACATTCACATGTTCACATGTGAATAAACTTTCACAGACACGTCTCAGTGTGGGTTTTGGGGAGTTGTTTTCTCTCTGAGACAGTGTTTCACAAAGTGTTTTTCATCAGAAGGGTTGAAAGTTCTAAAGGATGTTGGTAGAAAGTATCGTAATTTAATTAGTTAACTGTTGTTGCTGTTAGTTGCCATTATATTGTGCTGACCTCTACGTGCAGGTAGAACTGCTCCAAAGGGTTCCCAAGGCTGTGACCTTTCAGAAGCAGATTGCCAGGTCTGTCCTCTGAGGCACTCTGGGCGAGTTTGAACCTCCAGCCTTGTAACTAGTAGTTGGGTGCTGAAACGTTCATGCCACCCAGCTGCCTACACTTAACTAGTTAGTATGCAAAAAGGTTCCATGTTCAGCTATGTTTGGAAATGTTGGGTTAATCACTACTCAATGGACTTTTTTTACCGCAGTGAAGTACTCTGGAACCTTTAGGTGGTGTGTGGAGAAGCCAAGTGTGAAAAGAGGCCTCCTCCTGAGGCTGTGGGTGGGGCGTCTGGCAGCTGTCTGGGACAGCAGTGCAGCTAGGCCTCTGGAAGTGCATCAGCCTGCTCTCAGACGCTGCCAGGACTCCGTCTCCTGTCTCTCTCTCTACTCACCATGTGTCTGCCTAACTGTCCTCTTTTGCGACGTCCTGGTCTCACCTCACCAGGCATCCTGGTGACAGATGTAGTGACAGCAAGTTCCAGAGCTTCTGTCTTAGCTTCAGCCACTTAAAAAGTTCACTTTCTCAGCTTCCTTCCTGAATTTCCAGGGAGTAAGTCTTGCCGGTGGCATAGTTCCTAAGGTATTGGACTGCTAATCAGAAGGCTGGCGGTTCTAACCCACCAGCTACTCCTTAGAAGGACGATTGGGCAATCTACTTCCGTAGAGATACCGCCTCAGAAAATGAAGGAGGGGTCACTATGAGTCAAATCAACTTGAGGGACGTGAGTTTGGTGGGGTTTTTTTTGAGTCTTGTTGGCCCAAATGGTTAAGCACTCAGCTGCTAACCAGATGGTTGGCTGTTTGTATCCCCTACAGGCACCTCAATGGAAGGGTCTGGAGATCTGCTTCCAAAAGATGACAGCCATTGAAACCCTGATGGAGCACAGTTCTACTCTGCACACAGGGGATTGGCATGAATCAGAATTAACTTCACTGGCAGCTATTTTCTTTAAGTCTTACCTAACATGAGTCAGTTACCCACCCTTGGACCAATCAGATGTGGCCAGTAGGTGGGGTCTGAGAAAGGGACTGTGATTAGTCAAGCTTAGGTCAGCTGCTTACTCCTGGACCAATCAGCTGCAGTCTAGAGTACATCTTAATGCACTGAACGATATGTCTGCCCCTAGAATAAGCATGTTAAAGGGAAATGGAGAGTGGTGCTTCCCTGAGAACCAGGGGGACTAGATAGACAAAGCGGTATGTCCATCATGTAGAGCAGGGTGATAGGAATTACCCAAAAGGGTACATTGCATGCAGCTTTCTCCAGACATAATTCACCACAGGTATTTATCTTGGAACAGTATCTTGGGAATTATATGAAGCTGGACTGTGTGAAGAAGAATGAAACATCAGGATTGGAGGAAGACTTATGAAAAGACTTGTGAAAAACCTGTGATACGCAGATGACACAACTTTGCTTGCTGCAAGTGAAGAAGACTTGAAGCACTTACTGATGAAGATCAAAGACTACAGCCTTCAGGATGGATTACACCTCAACATAAAGAAAACAGAAATCCCCACTAGTGGGCCAATAATCAGCATCATGATAATTGGAGAAAAGGTTGAAGTTGTCAAGGATTTCGTTTTACTTGGATCCACAATCCATGCGCATGGAAGCAGTAGTCAGGAAATCAAATGATGTATTGAATTAGGCAAATCTGCTGCAAAAGGCCTCTTTATAGAGTTAAAGAGCAAAGAAGTCACTTTGAAGACTGAGGTGCACCTGACCCAAGTCATGGTATTTTCAGTAGCTTCATATGTATGTGAGAACTGGACAAGGAATAAGGAAGATCAAAGAAGAACTGAAGCCTTTAAATTATGGTGTTGGCGAAGAATATTGAATGTACTGTGGACTTCATGAAGAGCAAACAAATCTGTCTTGGAGGAAGGATAGCCAGAATGCTTCTTAGAAATGAGAATGGCCAGACTTTGTCTCTCGTACTTTGGTTGTCGGGAGGGACCAGTCCCTGGAGAAGCATGTCTTGCTTGGTAAAGAAGAGGGTCAGCGGAAAAGAGGGAGACTCTCAGTGGGGGTGACGGACACAGTGGCTGTGACGTTGGGCTCAAGCGTGGCAAGTATTGTGAAGATGACACAGGACGGGGCAGTGTCTCCTTCTATTGTACATAGCGTTGCTGTGAACCAGAGCTAACCTGACGGCACCTAATAACAACAGCAACATCCTGGGAACTAACATTGTGAGAAACACCTTTTGGGAATGATGTCTGAAGGGACATAGAAGAGAGCTGGAGATGGGAATGGGTGGATATGGGAAAGAAGATGAGTGCTGGTTGGTGAAGGGAGCAGATCCCACATGGTAGAGAAGGCCTGGCTTCTGGTTGGTGGCTTTAGCCCTTGGTCTCCAAGGTAGGAGGAGTTCAGAGAGCTGATGGAGGTGGTAATGAAAGCTGTCTGCCGCCTCCCACCTCATCTGCCATAGCTTTGCTATGGGGGTCTAACCCGGAAGGGCCATTTTTGCTTCCAAAATGGCAATTTCTTAGGAGGTCTCCATTTGGAGAGAAGATTCTAGTACTTTCCTTCCTACATAAAGGTCCACCTGCCTGGGGGAAGCTCTTCGCTCTGACTTAGGTCTTTCTCGTTGGCCCCATAAGTAGTAGACTCAGTTTATAATGATCAGACTTACCGTGTAGATAGATGACCACCATTTGTTAACGATGAGATTAAGCACAATGAAATCTAGCTGCTCTGGTGCCCTCCTTCATAGGGCAGAGCAGGTGGTGCAATTTGGGGTGCATGTGCGCCGTGTGACTTATGTGCAGGGTTCTGGCTGCACTGCAGTTAGTGGGTGTCTGGACTAAGTTCACAGGAAGGCAGGTGTTCTTCTTCCTTCTGCAAAGTTCTTAACGTTCAACTTGACCTTCTGAGGGAGCTGGGATGACGTGTGGAGGGGAGAGAACCAGCAATGCCTTCCATCA
>NW_006921593.1:4506662-4547547 GCF_000298275.1 Orycteropus afer afer
TTGGTGAGGTCCTCTCAGATCCAACATCCCATGAGGCTGGGGGTCGACATAGCTCGTGGATCTGGCCAAGTACTGGGTGCCAGAGGTGAGGACGTGTGGTCACGGCCTGGCCTCCTCATCAGTGGCAGCAAGCGGATCTTTCCAAAGCCTTGGCAGGCCTTGCCATACCCCAAGTGAAATGCACATGTGTGTCTGTCACCTTTACATATTTCTCAGGCCCATTGAGGTGAAAGATGTGCAGGGCTTTGGACACGGAAGAGCCCCTTTATCAGCTGTCAGCAGCCGAATACGGGGACGAGCAGATTCATGGTGTCCCTTCGAGTGTGTCAGTCATGGCTGTTCCTCAGCAGTCTGGAAGATTGACATGGCCGTGCTGTCATTTGTCAGAGCGAGTGACATTCTCTCCAGACTTGGTTATGCATGAACAAGAGAAGCTGTCACGGACACCTTGTCAGTGGAAGGAGCCAGAGGCATCCTCACCGCCGCCACGCAGTGTGAATGAGGAGGACAGAGCAATGAGGGGCTCTCTGTCATTAAAAAACCCCCAAAGACATGAAACACCAATTGCCCTGTGGTCGACTGGCTCCTGGCAATCCCACATGTGTGAGGGTAGGTCGATGCCTCACCAGGTTGTCAGTGGCTGATTTTTTTGGAGTGGATGGCCAGGCCTTTCTTCTGAGGTGCACTTCGGTGAACTCAACCTCCAACATTTGATTAGCTGTCAAGCATGTTAATTGTATGCACTGCCCTGGAGTCTCTGCCGTCAGGGGCCCATTGATACAAAAAAGTTTACAGATTCAAGCTTGTTAGGTCCCTTAAAGCTACTCAATAGTCATATTATTATTATTTTTAAAAAAAATTTCAGCAGTAGGACTCACACTTATACACGATTTCAACAGTTTCTGAGTATACAACGCACTGATACTGATTGTATTTTCGAATTACACAACTGGTCTTGCCATCCTTCTCTGACTGGTTCCATCACTTTTGAATGAAACTCACAGCCCCCTAAACTCATCTAACCTCTTGAGTTGCTGTTATCAATTTGATCTCATATAGATAATGCTTTTAAAAAGGCATAATGCTCAGGGCAGACATACTTAACATAGTTTTATACAAAAAACGTGTGTGTTTCATGCTTGTTTGCCAACTGTGCTCCCGCCCTGCCCCTGTTCCAGCAAAGTGTTTTTGTAAGCATGGTATGCTAATTTTTTGACGTGCAAAAAAATGATGATTGCCCTATTTACCTCACAGGTTATGTGCAAACTGTTTTTGTCTTATTTTTCACACAACATGTAAAAACAATTGGCATGGTGCACTTAAAAAATACCTCACAGAGGGGTGGCATGGTTGGCAAACAAACACGGGATGCATGTACTGTTTGCATGAAAATACAGTATTATTAAGATAAATGATTTTTTGATTCAAAGAAGACTTCAGAAGACCATTTTGTTTTAACATTTAAAGTTTAAAGCTTATCTCAGAGGAATATTTTCCAGCTTCCATGACTCTTGAGAGTCTGGATTCCACTGAGATTCTGTTCCACAGTCCTTCCCCTTTTGATCAGGATTCTTCTATAGAATCTTTGCCAATGATCATAACATTTTGAATGCTGACCTGCAGTGGTAGCAGTCTAGAAGAGTAATGTGGCCACTGTTTTTCAGTTCTCTCTTCCTTTCAGTTTATCAAACTCACCTCAGTGGCGGGACTAACTGGAGGGGAAAAAAGCAAGGTCTCTGCAGTTGGTTATTGGTTCTGCTAGGGAAAAAAAAAAGAAAAGTATTGAATCTGGATGTCAAGGTTTAAGTCCAATCTCAGCCACTGCCTATTTCATAGCTGTGGCCAAGTCTCCTGAGCCCGAGGTTTCCATGCCTGACTGATGAGCCCTCTCCTCCCTACCACTGATTCTCAAACTTGGCTTCGCATTAGAATCACCCTAGTGAGTTAGAGAAAACTTGAATGAGTCCTACATCTAGAAAACCTGGAAGCTTTTCAGGTGATTTTAATATACAACAAAGTTTGAAAACTGCTGCTTTTTAAACTTTAACACGTACCTAGATTACCAAGGACCATCTTCAAATGCAGATTCGATTCATGACGCCTGGGGTAGAACCTGAGATGCTGCATGTCTTGCATTGAGTCTTCAAATAACCGTTTTTTAAAGATTGTGAGTTTACCCAGGTGATACGATGCTACTGGTCTGCGAGCCACACTTTTAGTCACAGTCCATGGACCACCTGTATCCAGATTCCCTGGGAGTGCTGAGTAAGAGGAGTTCCTGAGGCATGTGAATCATTAATGCACTGACTGCTAACCAAAAGGTTGGAGGTTCAAGTATTCCCAGAGGCACCTTGTAATGAAGACCTGGCGGCCTACTTCCCAGATCTACAGTTGAGGGGATCAAATAAGAACGTTCATGGAAGGGCTTTCCAGTCATGGGGTGTGATAGAGAATTCTTGGTGGTTGTACTAATTATTGTAAACCCACAATAATATTAGTTCCATATCCTTCTGGAATATAAAAGTTGAGCCTAGGCCCCTTTTAGTCTGCTTCTGAGTATGTAGAAGGATTCTTGCCCTCGTAGGGTATGGTCATAACGCCAGACGAATGAAAATCTATCCTGACAAGATGTTACAATAGATCCCACGGAGAAAGGTGATGCTCGGTAGTTAGGAGTGTAATCAGGAGTCAGACTCCAACCTGTGTGCCCTGCCACCTCTGAGAGCAGGTGAGTTCCGGTCCTGTAGTCTCGGTGTCCTCACCCACAGGGTGCAGATGAAGATCATGATAGTTCCCGTCGCGCAGGGTGGTTGCGTGGGCTGATCCTGCATGTGGAGTGCAGAGAGCTGGGCCTGGCGAGCAGGGATTCTCAGTAACATTGTTTGTTTTTGATGGAATCCATAGGGCAGCATTTTTCAAACGAGGAGTCATTACCCATTTGTAAGGCGTGAAATCAATTTTGGGGGCCTCCACCAGCTTATTTCATTTCAGAAAAGAAGAAATGGAATATAAGGAAATACATCAGAATGAACTACACATAGTGGGTGTCCATTCTGCTTTTCACAGGCACTTTCTGTCTACATACGTGTAGGAGTGATGGATTAACTTAATTAACAAGTTCACATGTCAATGTCTCAACATACATACAACCCTTCCAGTGAGAGTTGTGAAGTAGATTGTGTGTCTGTGGAGGAAGAATCATTGAGAGGTGACTGGCTTTCTTCTTCGTTCTCTTCTCTGCCGTGGTTTATCTGTTGAATGTCACCTGAGCCTTCTGTGGTGTGCTCGTGGGCCAGAAGGCGCCTGAGTAGGAACACGAGAGAATCAGGAAGGAGCAATCCTGTGTGACATGGACACATTGCTTTTTGCGAAATGAAAAGGCATAGAAGCTGTTTGTCTTTATAACACATTCCAGGTAGCTAAGCATTTACAAAGGAGCTGTGGTGGCACAGTGGTTAGGGCATTTGACTGCTAACCAAAAGGTCAGCAGTTCGAGCCCACCAGCTGCTTCACAGATGAACATGAGGTGCTGTGCTTCCGTCAAGATTTATAGCCTTGGGAATCTTATGGGGGCAGTTCTGCTCTGTCCTCTAGGGTCTCTGTAAGTCAAAACAGACTTATGGCAGTGGGTTTGGTTTTTGGAAGCTTTTATAAAGATTAAGCATCATTAGACTGGCGGATTTCTTTCTTGAGCTGTTTCATGTACTCTTGAGATCCAAGTCATAGCCGAGTGTCTTGTGACTGGGACGTCTACTTGGCAGACCTGTGTTTTGCATTCTGTTATGACATGATTGCATCAAATCATACCAGGATGTCTGGCGGCCAGGGTTCGGCTGTCCTGGTCCTGTCCTCTGAAATGGCGCAAGGCCAAGGATGAGGAGACTTGGACTTCTTTCCCAGAGACCTTGGGAAAATAGCAGAACCCCTCTGGGTCTCGTTTCCTTCTCGGTAAAAACCGAGGGATTGAATTATGTGGCCTCTAAAGTCTCTTCCACTCCAAAAGTCCATGTTCCCAAGATTCTGATTACAATGCTGATGCAGCCGTGCATGCAAAGTGCTGAATATGGAAATAATTGCTCTCAGGTTGACCATTTCATCACTGTCAGGAGCCCAGAATTACATGGAGGGGCAGTATTCTCCTCTCTAGTTATATGCTGAATGTAATTATGCTTGCAGTGACTTAATAAGGGAGGTGGATGTCCTCCTCCGCAGGGCTTGTCCTTGTGTTGTACAGGATCTGTATGGAAGGGCTGCTGGCCTGTCACACCCAAATAAACTCAACTGCCATTTGCCCACCAACCCTGAGATAGTCGTCTGGTCTACCTGGTCTCACTCTGCCCCTCTGTGCCCCAGGTCAGGGGTAGCAGTGCACTGATTCCTTTCTTTCACTCCATTGGAGAGGGTTCACCCCAAGATTTTAGAGAGTCTATTAATAAGGTATTGTTTGTGAAGAACTGTAACCTCTAAATCTCTTCTCATACATGTACAGTGTAAGGGCATACCCATACTGACTCACTGAGATATATACATGTGTGTGTGTGCACTTTATTTTTGTGGTTGTCTCTGAGTCAGTTCTGGCACATGGTGACCCCATGAGTGTGAGACTAGAACTTTACTCCATAGAGTTTTCAGTGGTTGATTTTTCAGAAATTGATCACCAGGCCTTTCATCTGAAGTGCCTCTAGGTGGACTTGAACCACCAGTCCTTCGGATAGCAGCTGAGGGCATTAACCATTTGTGCCACCCAGGGACTCCTCATTCAAATATTCAGGTGTTGTTTTGTTAGGTGCTGTTGAGCCAGGTTTAATTCATAGTGACCCCCTGTACAACAGAATGAAACACTGCCTGGTCCCAGGCCATCCTTACAGTCAGTGCTCTGAGTCCATTGTTGCAGCCACCGTGTCAACCCATCTCATTGAGGGTCTTCATCTTTTTTGCTGACCCTCTGCTTTGCCAAGTGTGATGTCCTTCTTTAGGGACTGGTCCCTCCTGATGACATGTCCAGAGTACATGAGATGAAGTCTTGCCACCCTAGCTTTTTTTTTTTTAATTGTGATTTGGGTGAAAATTTACAGAGCAAATTCACTTTCCATACAGCAGTTCACACACACTTTGTCTCATGACATTGACCACAATTCACCACAACACAACAGCTCCCCTCCCACTTCCTCCCGACAGTCACTTCTTCCATGTGTCCATGCACCCCTGCCCCCTGAGCTGTCTCCCTGTGCATAAACAGCCCTTCTTTTTCCCATGATTGTTCTCTCCAAGGTAAATGTTCAACTCCTATGCCTGTCTTTTGCTTGGTTGGAAGCCACAGGTGTGGGTTCAATTCTAGACCTGTAGGGCAGCTAGGGGCCATAGTCTCAGTGGTTCCACCAGGCTCTATCACACCAGCAAACCTGCTCCCCCCCCCCCTTTTTTTTCCCAAATGCTTTTGAGTTTAGTTCCACATTGTTCTCCCTCTCTATCCAGGATCTCCTCCATAGATCCCCTTCCAAGTGGTTGACATTGGTAGCCAGGCACTGTATAGTTCTTCTGGTCTCATAGTCGTATGGGCTGTAGCTCGCATGGTGTACCAGTCTCTAGGACTAATTCTTTCCATGAATCTTTGATTTTCTTTGTTCTTCTTTGCACTGGATGAGGAGAGACCCATTGTTGCATCTAGATGGCTCCTTGCAGGCTTTTAAGATCCCAGCCTCTACTCGCCAAAGTAGGAGGTGCCATCCTAGCTTTTAAGGAGCTTTCTGGCTATCTTCCAGGATAGATTTGTTTTTCCAGCAGTCCAGGGTGTATTCAGTATTCTTTGCCAAAACCATAATTCAAAAGCAGCAGTTCTTCTGTGGTCTTCCTTATTCATTGTCTAGCTTCACATGCATATGACGTGGTTGAAAATACCGTGGCTTGGGTCATGAGCACCTTCATCTTCAAAGTGACATCATTGCTCTTTAACACTTTAAAGAGGTCTTTTGCAGTAAGAGGTCATTAAAAAGACAGGAAAAAAGGAGAATACCCAAATAGATATCAGAAGAGACTCTGAAACTTGCTTGTAAATGGAGGATAGCTAAAGTGAATGGAAGAAATAATGAAATAAAAAGAGCTGGATGGAAGATTTCAAGGGTCACCTTGAGAAGACAAAGTAACGTATTATAATGAAATGTACAAAGATCTAGAGTTAGAAAACCAAAAGGGAAGAACATGCTTGACATTTCTGAAACTAGAAGAACTGAGGCAAAAGTCCAAGTTGCAATATTGAAGGATTCTGTGGACAAAATACTGAATGATGCAGGAAGCATCAAAAGGAGATGGAAGGAATACACAGAGTCACTGTCCCAAAAAGAATTGGTCCATCCATTTCAGGAGCTATCATGTGATTAAGGACCAGTGGTACTGAAGGAAGAAGTCCAAGCTGCGCTGAAGAAATTGGCAAAAAAGCAATGCTCTAGGAAATGACGAAATACCAACTGAGGTACTTTAACAAACAGATCCAGCACTAGAAGTGCTCACTGATCTGTGCCAGGAAATTTGGAAGACAGCTACCTGACCAAGCGACTGGAAGAGACACGTATTTGCTCCCATTCCAAAGGAAGGTGATCCAACAGATGGTGGAAATTATCTAACAATAGCATTAATATCACATGCAAGTAAAATTCTGTTGAAAATAACTCAAAAATGTTTGCAGCAGTATATTGACGGGGAACTGCCAGAATTTCAACCTGGTTTCAGAAGAGGGTGTGAAGTAAGGGATGTCATTGCTGATGGATCTTTGCTGAAAGCAAGGAATATGAGAAAGATGTTTACCTGTTTTTTATTGACTATGCAAAGGCATTCGACTCTCTGGATCATAAGAAATTATGGGTAACATTGTGAAGAATGGGAATTTGAGAACACTTTATTGTGGTCATGCAGGACGTGTACAAAGACCAAGGGACAATCATTGGAACAGAACAAGGGTAAACTACAGGGATTAGAAAGGGTGGGCGTCAGGCCTTTATCCTTTCACCATGCTCATTCAGTCTGTATGCTGAGCAAATAATCAGAGAAGCTGGACTACATGAAGAAGAATGAGGCATCAGAATTGGAGGAAGACTCATTAACAACCTGTAGATATGCAGATGATACAACCTTGTTTGCTGAAAGTGAAGATGACTTGAAGTGAAGGTCAAAGACTACAGCCTTCAGTATGGATTACACCTCAACATAAAGAAAACAAAAATCCTCCCAACTGGACCAGTAAGCAACATCACAATAAATGTAGAAAAAAATTGAAGTTGCCAAGAATTTCATTTTATGTGGATTCACAATCAACACCCATGGAAGTAGCAGTCAAGAAATCAAATGCTGTATCGCGCTGAGCAGATCTGCTGCAAAATGTCTCTTGAAAGTGTTAAAGAGTAAAGATGTCACTTTGAAGACTAAGGTATTCCTTACCCAAGCCATTGTATTTTCAATCACCTTATATGTATGTGAAAGCTGAACAATGAATAAAGAAGAAAGGAGAAGAATTGATCCACTTGAATTGTGGTGTTGACAAAGAATATTGAAAATAACATGGACTGGAAGGTTGGGCAATCTATTTCCGTAGTGATTGTTGTTGTTATGTGCCATCGAGTTGCCTCGACTCATAGCTACCCCTCCTTGGGTTTCCCAGGCGGTATCACTACGGAAGTAGATTGCCCAACCTTCCTTCCGAGGAGTGGCTGGTAGGTTTGAACCGCCAGCCTTCTGGTTAGCAGTCAAGTGCCTTAGGCACTACGCCACCAGAGCTCCAGGAAGCCCAAGGAAGGGTCGCTATGAGTTGGACCACAGTGAGTTTGTTTTTTTTTGGTGGCCTGAAAACATACAAATCTGTCCTGGAAGAAGTACATCCAGAATGCCTCTTAGGAGTGACAGTGGTGAGACTTTGTGTCTGGTTCTTTGGTTGTGCTGTCAGAAGTGAGCAGTCCGTGGAGAAGGACTTCATGCTTTGTAAAGTGGAGGGTCAGGAGAAAGGGGATGACTCTCAGTGAGATGGATTGACACAGTGGCTGCAACAATGCACTCAAGCATGGCCAGGATTGTGAGATGGTACAGGACTGGTCTGTGTTTTGCTCCATTGTACCCAGGCCCATTAGGAGTCAGAACTGATCTAATGACACACAACAATTACTCTTGCGAGCTTATCTGCAGGGCGTGGATGAATTAATGGTAGCTCCAACTGGCAGCAATCTATGACCCACAAAGTGATTGTTAATAAGCTGTATGTGAGAGGGGACAAGCTGACTCATTGATGCCTTCTGTCACTGTACGGTTGTCACAATGGGGTGGTGATGTGACTGATGGAAAGATGCCACCAGACACAACTGGATGATGTCCTGTTTTTTTTAATGGCAAAGACTATGGAAACTTCTAGAGCTGGTTACCTAAGGCAGCAGACAACATAGCAAGCTTGCAGATGAAGGTAGTTTGAGCTTCCCAGCCCCCAGCCTCCCAGGAGGAAGTGGCATCTGCATGGGGTGAAGACCCTGCAAGGCACAAGGAGCTGGCCTTCACCACCCTCAGAGGTTTCTGTGACTTTTGGGACACCTTCAATATGCCCTTCCTCCCCACTGTGTTTTGATGATGCTGGCTCAGTGCCTGGAGCAAAGATGGACGCAGTGTAACGCCAGTACATCCCTGAATGTATCTGCAAGGTGGGGGAGTTGAAGGTCAGCTTCTCAGACAGAATGTCTCGGTTGGTCTGCACCTTCCTCTGCTCCTGTGTTTTCTCTTGTCTCTTGGCCTCTCCTGCCTGGCATCTATTTCTGCACCTTTTCATGGGGAGGAGCCAATAAAGGGGTAGGGACGGGGGCCAGATGTGTCCTCTCAAACAGTGCATTCTATTTTTGCAGATAAGTTAGGCAGGAATTTTATGGTCTTTATGGGCAAAGGCAGAAACATAGGGGAGGTGGGGGGCTGGAAAGAGAGAGAGAAAGAAAAAAATAGATGGGTAGATAGGTAGGGATAGGTCCCTTGTTCTGGGTTAAATTGTGTCCTCCAAAAATATGTGTTGAAATCCTGACCTCTGTACCTGAGAAGGAGCTCTGGTGGCATAGTGACTAAAGCATTTGACTGCTAACCCGAAGGCTGGCGGTTCAAACCCACCAGCCACTCCTCAGAAGGAAGATTGGGTGATCTACTTTCGCAGAGATGAAAAAAACCAAACTCAGTGCCACGAGTCGATTCTGACCCCTAGCGACCCCCATTGGGTTTCCGAGGCAGTAAATCTTTACAGAAGTAGATTGCCCAGTGGCTGATGAACCACCAACCTTCTGGTTAGCAGTTAGATACTTTAGGCACTGTGCTACCAGAGCTTGTAGAGACAGCTCATCAGAAACCCAAGGAAGGGTCGATATGAGTCAGAACTGACTCGACGACAGTGAGTTTGGTTATTTATTTATTTTTTTGGTACCCAAGAGTAGGACTGTGTTTGGAAATAGGGCTTTCTTTTGTTATGCTGATGAGACCATACCAGAGTATCATGGGTCCCAAACCTAATCACTTCTCAGTTATAAAGAGACCTGAGTAGACACAGAGACACACAGGGTGAGGAGGAGGTCAGGTAACACAGACAGATGGATCTAAAGCCAGATGCTAAGGCTGGCCGGCAGCTACTAGGAGCTGAAATAGACAAGGAGGACCCCCTCCTAAACCACAGCCTGAGTTTGGACTTCTAGCCTCCAGAACTGTGGGAAAATAAACTTCTGTACTTTAAAGCCCCCCGCTTGTGGTATATTTTGTTATGGCGGCACTGGAAAATTAAGCCATTTGCCTTCTTCTGAACATCCTTTCTTTCCAAGCCAGCCTTTCCAAGGAGCCCTGCTCTCCGCTGCTGGCACAGTGGCCTCCTTCGCAGTAGTGGGAACCTCTTGTTCAGAACAGTTGGCCAGCCCCTGCCCCAGACTTGTTTCTTTTGTTGAGATTAATTAGGCCTTACCGGGGACTGTTGACTCCACCCATATCTTTGAACTTTGTCCACCCAAGCCAGGCTGGGCAGCCATTTAAATCACAGGACAAACACAAGAACATTGGTGTGAAAATGACCTCAGGACTTTGCTGTCATAGCAACAGCTGGGACCTCCCTGTGCCCCAGCTTGTCTCATTCTCGACTCTCTTGGCTTCTCATCTCCTGGCTCTGCTGTCCCTTGCGTGAGGGTCACCTTTTCTCTTGCTCCTCCCTCTGCAGTGGTGCCTGGATGGGCAGGTGTTTGCCAGCCAATCCTTCCAGTGACCTTTTCCGTGAAAATGTCAGTCCTCTCTGTGTTCATTCTTTTGTCCGTTTGTGTGTCAGCCATGCAGTGAGTGTCACCAGCTGCTCAGCCCAGGGATCCATTGTTCCTGCAGTGAGAGGATGCCGCTTGTCCTTGCTGGTTAGTTGCAGTGCTAATTGGTTACTTTGAACATCAGCTTTTCCAAGTGGATGGTTCTCACCTGCTGGTCTGGTCAGCTGACTGGTGCCTGGGGCACTTGTTAAAAACACTGATCCCTGGATTCCTCCCTTGAGCATCCTGATTCAGTGGGGCTGGGAGTCCTTGTGTTGCAGTGGTTTAGCGCTCAGCTGCTAACAGACAGGTGAACGGTTTGAACCCACCCAGTGTCTCTCCAGGAGAAAGACCTGCTGATCTGCTCCTATTAAGAGTTTGGCCAAGAAAACCCTATGAGGTGGTTCTACCTTGTAATACATGGGGTTGCCATGAGAATTGTTTAGATGGAACGGACTCCATGGTGCCTGACAACAACAGGCCTAGATGGAGTATGGAGATCCGCATGGATGTGTTGGTCTTGTTGAATGTGGTGATGGCTTCATGAATACACCCATATATCAATACTTACCAAATCCTACACCTTAAATATGTGCGCTTTGTTGTATGTGAATTATACCTCAGTGAAGCAGTTACAAATCATTTTGTGACTGAGGAAAACACTTTCACAAATTTATCGCAAGGGGCAAATTGTGGGGAGAGAGGGGATTTTGCAAATATTCCTCTTCCTGTGTATTTGATAATGCGTGGCAAGAGAACTCATCTTCAAGTCAAGCAAAGAACAAGTCTGGTTTCTTTGTGCCTTCCTAGTCAGGAACAAGGGAGCCCTAGTGGTGCAGCAGTTAAGCACTCTGCTAACTGAAAGGTCGGCAGTATGACCCCATCAGCCGCTCTGTAGGAGAAAGACGAGGCAGTCTGCTTCCGTAAAGATTGTTGTTGTTTTTATGTGCCGTCTAGTTGGACCCGACTTACAGCGACCCCTCCTTGGGTTTCCGAGGCAGTATCACTATGGAAGTAGATTCCTTCCTTCCGAGGAGTGGCTGGGGGGTTTGAACCACCAGCCTTCTGGTTAGCAGCCTTGGAAATCCCTGGGTCAGTTGCACTCTGTCCTCTAGGGGCGCTGTGGGTCGGAATCGACTCCACAGCAGTGGGTTTGGTTTGGGCTTTGCTTCCGTAAAGATTGACAACCTTGGAGACCCCATAGAGCTGTCCACTCTGTCCTGTAGGACGCTGTGATTTGGAATTGACTCTACGGCAGTAGGTTGGGTTTGGTTTTTACGGTTTAGTTAGGAACACTGGGTGAGTCACTCATGCTCCCCCAGAGTCTCTCATCTGAGAATGGTAGACACTGACCACCTGCCTGGCAGCTCTCTGTGGGTCAGGGAAAAAGCCAAGAGCGTGGCAGAGATGCTGACCCAGAAGCCCAGATTCAGTGAGCAGCTGTGCTGACTCTGGAAGCACCTACCAGCAGACTTCTGCTGAGTGGCAAACACATATCCATGGTGATGAGCGCCTTCTGTGTGGGTGTTCTGTGCTTTTCTTCCCAGAGCATCCTGCATTCCAGGATTGCTGTGAGGACTAAGTAAGGCCAGACCGCTGAAAAATAATGGACTCCCAGAGGCGCAAATGGTTAAACACTCAATTGTGAACTGGAAGGTTGGCTGTTTGAATCCATCCAGATGCCTGGCGATCTATTTCTGAAAGGTCACAGCTGTGAAAACCCTATGGAGGACAGTTCTACTCAGACATACAAGGGGTGGCCATGAGTCTGAGTTCACTCTCCGGCAGTGGGGGACTACATCAAGAGAAGTACCTGGCACAGATTGGCTGCCTGGCCATTGGCAGCTTTGCCTACTGTCACAGAGAATCCCAGCCTGTGGACACGTGGAGAACGCCCTCTTTGGTTAGAGAGGCCTGCTGATCCCTAAAATGGGGCATGACCAAGTGGCTTCCAAAAGTCCTTGTGGCAAGCTGGTTATTTCTCTTCCCTAACTAGTAGCAGGTGTTTGGCTGTGTCTATTAAAAGCCATTCCATGTTCCGCTGACAAACGAGTTTCTTATTTAGTGGCTTAGGATCAATAACTTTATCTCATGTGAACTATTAAAATGGAAAATGTCGGCTGGGCTGACAATTGTATTATCGATATGTACTGAGCAATACATTATGTGAAACAAAATGGAGCAACCGGCCTTATAAAAGGCTTATCGGGAGCCTGGCTGGTTGGTACAGCTGCACTGTGGCTTCCTGGGCTGCGTTTGGAAGGGCGCTCAGTGGAGACTGGGCAGCTTTCCATCTGAGGTGGGGACGTGGCTGCGGCTGGCTCAGCTCTCACAGCGAGGCTGGCCTCTTTGGAACATGCTCTTCCCCTGCCTTTGCGCTGAAGTCACACTGGCTTGCTTCTTTTCTGACGGTGCTGCCTTTCCTGACCCTGTGCGCTTTGACTGGGCGGGTTCTGTCCTTGTTG
Source organism: Orycteropus afer afer (assembly GCF_000298275.1). Taxonomy (NCBI): domain Eukaryota; kingdom Metazoa; phylum Chordata; class Mammalia; order Tubulidentata; family Orycteropodidae; genus Orycteropus; species Orycteropus afer. The sequence goes on from NW_006921593.1 coordinate 4,519,408, forward strand.
CGTGTTCAGTGCCCCAGAAGGTGGCATCTCGGACGCCCTCGCCCTGTGCGCTTCCCCCATTGCTGCCACTTGGGCTGCTTATTTCTTCCTCCATCTGGCGCTTCCCCAGCTCTTAACCCACAGGTTACAGGGGGCATGTCCTGTTTCTGGCCCCTGATGACTAATAGGGCATCTGTGGGTGGTACAGACAGCTCAGTGCTTGGCTACTAACTGAAAGGTTGGAGAGCCATGCAGAGGTGCCTCGGAAGAACGGCCTGGCAATAAAATCGGCCATTGCAAACCCTCAGAGCATAGTTCTACTCTGACTCACATGGAATTGTCACCAGTAGGAGTTGTCATGAGTAGGTGTGGACTTGACGGCATCTGGTTACCGCCATCTGGGTAATTGCTAAAACCCTTCCAGCCTCGACTCTGAGCATGTGTGTTTGGATCCATTTACACTCGCTTTCTGTTAGTTGCCAATCTCTGTGCTCCCCATCTGCAGTCAGCCTTCCACTCAAGGGTGGTGGAGAAAGTCCAATCCCACTGATAACAATTTGAATCTCCATTTTTGCCGTAGAACCCAGACCTTAGGTGCCATGACTCCTGGGTATTCAGTTGCAAAGCATACTGGGGCTTTGTGCTTTTGGGAAGAAATGGGGAGGAAGAAGCTGGGGCGTTAGGCGTTAGGGTAGGGGCTAGGAAACTAACTTGGCTATGGGGCTGACCCCCAGGGGAAGTAGTCAGAAGTTTTAGTGCACAATGCTAATGCTGTTGGTAGGTGCTGTTAAGTCAGGTCTGACTCAGAGCACTAATGTTGTTGTTGTTACGTGCCGCCGAGGCAGACCCAACTCATAGCGACCCCTCCTTGGTTTCTGAGGTGGTATCACTATGGAAGTAGATTGCCCAACCTTCCTTCTGAGGAGTGGCTGGTGGGTTTTAACCACCAGCCTTCTGGTTAGCATTCAAGTGCCTTAGGCACTATGCTACCAGAGCTCCTCACAACACTAATAGGCCTCGCTAAACTTGGACTGATGATAGGGTACACACAGTAGTTGAACAGGGGGAAGTAGAATATTAGGAGGTCTGCTTAGTTAATAGGGGCTCAGGGTGAAGACACTCCCAGTGGGAAGACTGGTCATCAAGCAGGAACCCAAGGCTCCATTTGAGCTCTGTCTTCCCACCCTTCTCCAGGTAGCTCTCCAGGCAACCAGGGTTGGTACTCACAATGAGACTTGTGGGTATGCTCAGCCTGAAGAATGACTCTCAATTAGGAAAGTGTGTGTATTGGGAGTAGTGTGCAGGTTAAGGAGAATATCTGAGGGGCTAGGAATGTTTGAAAGAGTATACTCAGTATTACAATAGAATTTATTTTTCTAAAATTTATTTTGTTGCTGCTGTGGAGAATATACACAACATAACATACACCAATTCAACTGTTTCTACGTGTACAATTCAGTGACCCTACTGGGCAGTGGTTTGTTCTGTTGTACACAGGGTCTCCATGAGTCCGAGCTGATTCCATGGCCCCTAACAACAACAACAACAACAACAACAGCAGCAGCAGCAACAGCAACCCTTAATCAAAGCCATTTGTCCATCACTGTAAGCCCTCTCCTGTGTCTTCCTCCCTCCTGCCCTGATAACCACTAATAAAATTTGGTCTCTATATGTTTGCTATTTCTTGTCTTTTTATATAAGTGAGGTCACATAACATTTGTCCTTCTGTGATAGGCTTATTTCACTTCACATAATGTCTGCCAGCTCCACCCATACTGTAGCCTGTATCAGGACTTCATTTCTCCTGTTGTCTGAGTGGTGTACCATTGTGTGTATGTACTGAACTTTGTTTATCAGTCTTTGGAGGAGCATTTCAGTAGTTTCCACCTTTTGGCTCTTGTGAATAGTGCTACGATGAACACTGATACACAAGTATCTTTTTGAGTCTCTGCTCTCCAGTCTTTGGGGTATGTACCCAGGAGCGGAATTGCTGGGTCATATTGTGGTTCTGTTTTTAGTTTTCTTGAGGAACTGCCACAGTGTTTTCCACAGTGGCTGTACCATTCTGTGTTTTCACCAGCAATATATAGGGGTTCCAGTTTTCCCACATCCTTGTCAATATTTGTTATTTTTGTCTCAGTTGTCCTATTTTTGTTAGGTGCTGTTGGGTCATTTCTGACACATAGTGACCCTGTGTAAAACAGAATGAAACACTGCCCAGTCCTGTGTCAGCCTCACAATTGTTGCCGTGTTACTAGCCTGATTACCATTCACAGCCATCCTGGGGGGCTGAAGTGGTATCTCACCATGCTTCTGATGTGCATCTCCTTGATGGCTAATGATGCTGAGCATCTTTGATGTGTTTGGTGGCCATTTGAATGTCCTGTTTGGGAAAATGTCTGTTCAAGTCTTTTGCCCATTTTGTGATTGGGTTATTTGTCATCTTGTTAAGTTTTCACAGTTTTATATATATTTTGATTATGACATTGTTCTCAGATATCTGGTGGTATCCCAGTCAGTGCCTTGTCTCTTCACTTTTTTTTTTGGTAAAGTCTTTTAATGAACAAAAATTTAAAATTTTTATGAGGTTCCATTTATTTACCTTGTCTTTTGCTGTTTGTGCTTTTGTTATTATATTAGACAACCCACTGCCGAAAGCTAGGCCTGGCAGCATTGCCCCTTCTTGTCCTTCTAAGAATCTTATGCTTTTACTTTGCACATTTGGGTCCTTAATCCATTTTGAATTTGTTTTTATGTATGGTGTGAGGCATGGATTTTATGTCGTTTTTCTGCATGAGGAAATCCAATTTTCCCAGCATTGTTTATTGAAGATACTCTTGTTTCCCCTTCAAATGGCTTAGCACCCTTGTCAAAAATCAGTTGACCATAGATATGTCAGTCTGTCCACCAGCAGGCACTGCTGCTCAAGTGAGCGATCATTTACTAATCAATCTGTCCAGCAGGGGGCGGAGTCCCCCCTCTGTCTGGTTATTAGTCCCTTCCCTCTTCTGTTTCTACAATTAAATTTTTAGTCAGAAAACCCACACCCAGGGAGCCCCCGTTGAGGCTGGGTGTTGCTTTCCAGTTTTGCCTGAGGTTTCTGAGGTTTCTCTCCTGGCTCTGCTTCTACCCCAGCTGGTGTTTAGGGGAAGCACAGGCAGACTTTGTCCACTTCAGGAGGAGGAGGGGCTGGTACTCGCCCGAAGGATCGTGAGAGATCTGTCTTGTTGGCTGCAGAGCCCCAGTGGCCGTGGGGTGGTTGGGGGACCAGTCTCTACTTAGGTGGCCCAACTCCTGACTCCACCGTAGGGAACCTTCTGAGGAGTTTGGATCAGTCCAGTGGCCCACAGTTACCTGCCAGGGGAGGAGTAGTCACACTCTGAATGGGGCCCTGGGGAGGTCTGCCTTGTTGCTATCAGAGCACGCCCCATAGTGTGTTGGCTGTGGGTGCAGCTTCTACTCCAGATGCTTGCTTCCTAGCACCCAGCAGCCTCAGTCAGCTGTCTTCAGTGCTGACTGTGATGGGGAGCAGATAGACCCACACTGGTCCCACAGGAGCAGACAGACCCACACTGATCCCACAGGAGCAGACAGATCCACAGGACAGACGAGGTCTGGATTTCAAAAACTAGCAGGTCTGTCCTGTCAGTTTCAGAGGCCAGAGCTGTGGGGTGAACAGGGAGGCAGGTGGAGTGTTGACTATGGGAGAAGACTCCACTGCAGGGGGCCTTGTGTAGCAGTTTGCAACAACCTGGCAACCAACCATTACCAGATAGGGGAGGGAATGTCATTTTTTTGTCAGTCTGTAGCGCTGACTGAAAGTGGAGACATGACAGACCTGACCTGAATTCCTAGGAGGTCTGTCCTGTTGGTTTCAGAGCCCTGAGTTATTATGCACAGGGAGGCAGGTAGAGTGCTGACCATGGGAGCAGACTCCACTATACAGGCCTTCTGAAGCAATTCATAGTAGCGCTTTCAGCCAACGGTGTTGGGTTGGGGAAGTGCTGGCACACTCCACACAGACGTCTAGGGAGGTCTGCCTTGTTGATCTTAGAGTAGAAGCTTGGAGCTCTGTCTCTCTGTATAGTCAGGGACTATGGTCGTTAGGGAAGCAGGGTCCTTTTCTGGGACTACTTCCCCATTTCACAGTAGCCAGTGGCCTGTGTGGCTGGGGGAGGCACAGAGATGGTGGGAGAAGCAGTTGTCCTAAAGTATGTGACTCATTGTTGATTCTTGTCCATCTGCAGTTCCCCGCTACTGTCCTCTGCTCCCCAATTCAGAGTCCCTGAAAGCCCAGTGCCTTTTCCCTGTCATATTTCTTATTGTATTTGTGGGGGAAGGTAGGAACAATGGTTGGTTTATGCCTCCATTTTCCCAGATTTTGCAATATAATTTTATGATTGGAAACACAGAATAGCCATTACTTTCTTAGGGGAAACTATAGATAGTAAAGTTCCACCAAAAAGCATCTTGGGTTGGGATCCAGGAAAAGCAGATTCTCAAGGAGTGGGGAGAAGCTCCCTCCAGGAGCTCTGTCAGAATCTTGGGAGGAAGACCAGGTGTGTGTTCCATGATTGTCTAAGTTACTGTTAGTTGGCATCAAGCTGGCTTCAACCCATGGTGGCCTCTAAATGTTGCTGGCTCCTGCACCGTCTTCTCCGTCATGGGTATGTGAGTCCATTGTTGTGGCCACTGTGCCAATGTACCTCACTCGGACTCTAGTGCCTTCCACCTCACCAAACACGATATCCTTCTCCAGTGACTTGTCCCTCCTGATGGTGCATCCAAAGTAAGCAAGCCAAAGTCTTGAACAACATTCTGTTGCAATAAATATGGTTTTTGTTGGCTAATTTGTGGCAGTTGATCAACAGTCCTTTCTTCCTAATCTGTCTTAATCTGAAAGCTCCATTGAAATCTATTCACCATGGTTGGCCCTGCTAGTCTTTGAAATGCCAGTGGCATTGCTTCCAGCATCACAGCAACAAGCCAGTGGAGTACAACAAACTGACAAGTGGTGGCATTGCTGAGTAGGGGTCTTAATCAAACCTGGGATAGATGAGCAGGTCTTTCACAGGCATCTTTTTCTGGGCATTGAATAACTCTGCTAACCTCCGTCTGTCCTCTGCATGGTCCTGAAACTAGAGGGCTTTGAAAGAAATCAAAGCCAGTGAGAAGAATCAATCCAGCAAGGTGTCCCAGCATTCCTTGGCATTCATGACCCAGGACTTTCCCCCTACATTCTGCCCTTGCCCACCTCCACCTCCACCTGCACCTCCACCTCCACCTCCAATAACCAAGGACTCTCCGGAAGAATCAGGCTTAATGTCTCCTGTTCATTCCCAAGGCATTAAAAGGGATAATTGGGAGGTAATTGCATTACTGCACAGTTTGCAGTTAACCTTCTATTTTGGCTCTTATCGTGCATATCTCTGCTCCAGGAGTACATTAAGGGTAATTATAGGCAATTCCCTGCCAGATCCAGAAAAAGGTTAGCAGTGAGCACGGGAGCCCACCAGGAAGGAAGAGCTACTGTGGTTGAGCGTGAAGCATATCCAAGAAGGTAAGTGACTGAAGGTCAACTTGACATGAACTTTGGCCAAGCTGAACTGGGAAAATCTGAGTCAGTGACAAGCCCCTTCCTGGAGAATTACTGCCTCATAACAAAGCCCAGAGAATTTCCTTGTGCTTCTTGATTCAGGTGAAATCCCGAGTGCCTCCCTCTGCGAGGCTTTGCATAGGGGCAGGCAGTATTGGTGAGGGTCTCTGGCATGGACTGACGTGTGTCAAGTCACCTCCATGAGAGGGAATCTCCAGGACAGGCCTTTGGGTTCAGGTGTGATGTGCTGTAACTTTCAGTGGCACTTAAAGAGATGAGCCTTTGTGAACGCTACTGTTGCTATTAGGAAAAGCCAAGTATCTGATGTAACTGTGCACACGCCCTAGAAAGGTGAACATTTGTTTGCAATATGATGTCCTTCCATCTCGAATGCAACATATCTAAAAGGATATCCAGAGGGGAGAGATTGGCATTCAAATAATGGAGCTACATGTGGCCTTCCTCCTCACCTCACCCACCCCTCAAAAGAAAAAAAAACAAACAAACTCACTGCCATCGAGTCGCTTCTGACTCATTAGTGACTTCCTTTGGGTTTCTGAGGTGGTAAATTAGATTGCCCAGACTTCTCTCTGTGGAGTGGCTGGTGGATTTGAACCACCAACCTTCTGGTTAGTAGTCAAATGCCTTAGGCACTATACCACCAGAGCTCCTGTCACCCATCCCTATTCAGTCCTAATTAGCATAGAGTGTCTGCAGCTGTGCGCCTCAGCTTCCACACTAGTATATTAAATGACCAGTACCATGTCCTTTCTGTTACTGTATAAGAGGGGAGTAGCTTCATCCAAAGAGTGGTAGTGGTCCTTCAACTAGCCACTACGCCCTGCTTCTCTTTAGAAAGAGAACCCCTTAATTTCAAGTGGAAAACCTAGAAACAAGGTTACATTTCCCAGTTTCCCTTGCACTTGGGTCTGACCATGTGACTTGGTTCTGGCCAATGGGATGTAAGCACAAGTGTTGCCTGGCAGAGTCTAGAGCTGCTCCACATGAAAGAAGCTAATTCAAGCCAATGGCACCTTCTTTGCATCTCTTCCTTCATCATGCTGCCCGGCATGAAGATGCTGCCATCTTGGACCTTGAGGATGGTCTGAAGGGTGTGTTATCTTCCTCCTGCTCCATTGCAGGGGTCTCTGGATGGTGCGGATGGTGAATGTCAGCTGCTAACTGGAAGATTGGAGTGTTCGAGTCCACCCAGAGGGCTGTTGGATGAAAGGCCCTGCTAATACACTTCCCCTAAACTGGCCCTTGAAAACCCCGTGGGACACAGCTCTACTCTGACACACATGGGGTGGCCATAGGTCAGAATTAACTGAATGGTAACTGGCTTTGTTTTGCAATTCTGCCAAGAAGTAGGTCAAAATATCTTGAAAGCATATTCTCTAGATACGAGTATTGTTGAAACTTACTGAATATTTTCTACACAGTGCCTAACTGCTCTGTCCACCTGTGGGTTTTCAATAAAAGAGGTTGGCAACTTTGAATTTGTGCCTGGCCAGAGTCAAATTTTTCATACTCTCATATTTCTTTGTCAGCCAACACAATTCACCTCAACTGTTTTCTGACGCCTGGTATGGATCAAACTGAAGGGGCTTTTCTCTCGAACCCCTCACCCCCAGAAGGAAGGCTTGGTGAGCAGGGCAGAGCAGTCAGTGTTCAATTCCTCGGTTGTGTGGTATTCCTGGCAGAAGCAGCCTGCTAGTTGCTCAGGGGTTCCAGACAATATTGATGAAGATGAATGATCCCATAAATAGGTGTTTAAAATAAATAAAAAGACGAAAACAGGGATTAGGGAGAAACTATACTGGGTTAATAAATGAGGTGTTCAGCAGCAAGTTCCTGCAAGATTATTTTGGCAATTAGTGGGAAACGTTTTGTCACAAACAAAATAAATCTGCAATCAGAAAATAATTTGCAATCAGCTTTGCAAGTAAAATCACACCGTTTTCCGTCAGTCCTTCGACTTCTTTGGAGAATTAAACGATCAAGTCAGGAGTGGTGCTTTCAGGAGGCAAATGGTTAGCACCGGTTATCTGGCAGTTAGTCAGCTGGGACGCATCATCTGGGGAGTCATTTCACAGAGAGTGTGCACTTTGAAGAAGCTATCCAGCCACACCGGGTGCAGAAACACCTCGGTGTGCGGAGGCTGACCATGTCTTCCTGGAATTCAATGAAGGCGTTCCCATCCAGTGCTCTGAGGGCCCTTCAGGCAGACGCATCTTCTACATGGCCACCACCCCCTGCCACCCCACATGGACCACTGTGTGTATAGGTAATGGATGCCTCAAATGTATCCAAGGCACCTGGGTGTCATGTACACTGAGGTGGCTTTGGAGAGCAAAAGCGAAAGTGGCTTCTGCAGGAGATCAGTCGTGAGCCATTAAAAGCCACCCTGGAGAGACCATTAGTAGGCAGCTTATCAATATGCTGTCTCATTTAACTGCTGAACTGTGGTGCAGTCAATTACTAGTCTTTGTAACTCCCACAGGATTATGGGGGGACCATGCAAATAAGGTAGAACTCTGATGTTGGGATTGGTTAGTTTTGTCACTCTGCCAGCCTTAAAATGAGCCCTCCTAGAGTCAGAGGGGGGATCTCACTGCCATCAAGAGAGAAGAGCTGGAGGTGAGGTGGAGCCTGTCCTTGGACCTGAGATCCGTGCGCTGGACCTCCCTGGCAGACACAACCCAGCAGAGAAGCCAAGAGGCAAGCGACAGAGCAGTGGGCTTTCCACCCCAAAGAGCGAGAAAGCTGAGTGCCTTTGGGCAGGAGTCTTGCTGGTGGACTGTACCTATTGGCAGGGCTAAAAGAGCTTTGTACCACTTGCCTGAGCAGGGCAGAGGCCAGACCAAGAGGCCAAGGGCCAGAGAGATGTGCTTGACCGCATAGCAGAGGAGAGACTGTCCTGATCAAAGAATTGTATACTTAGCATGTTCCTGAATGTGAATTGCAACCTGTTACTTCCCTAATAAACCCCATAATCATGAGTATTGTCTGTGAGTTCTTTGTGGCCATTGCAGTGAACTGTGGAACCCAGCAGAGAAGTAGTGAGTGCCATGGGAGAGACACTTGGTGTCAGAATTGGTAAAAGGCTGGAGGGTGGCAGCATGTCTGGCCTTGTAAGAATAAGCCTTGGATAACCTACTACACAAAAATGTTGTTCCACATCCTACTCTGGCGAGTAGCAACTGGGGTCTCAAAAGTGTGCAAGTGGCCATCTAGATGCAGTGATGGGTCTCTCCTTGTCCAGAGCAAAGAAGAATGAAAAAACCCAAAGATTCATGGAAACAATTAGTCCAAGGGACCAGTACACCATGTGATCCTCAGCCTATATGACTATAAGACCAGAAGAACTAGATGGTGCCTGGCTACCACTGTCAACCATTTGGAGGGGAATCTATATGAGAAATCCTGGATAGAGTGGGAGAACAATGTGGAACAAAACTAAAAATCATAAAAAAAAAAAAAAAAGAGATGGGGGACCAGGTTTGCTGGTCTGATAGAGCCTGGTGGAACTCCTGAGATGATGGCCCCTAGCTGCCCTTCAGGTCTGGAATTGAACCCACTCCTGTGACTTCCAGCCAAACAAGACAAGCATATGAGCTGAACATTTACATTAGGTAGATAGACTCCTTGGAGAGATTAAGCATGGGAGAAGAGAAGGGCTGTGTATGCACAGGGAGACAGCTCAGGGGGCAGGAGTGCATGGAGAGATGGACACAGGGAAGAGGTAACTATGGGGAGGAAGTGGGAGGGGAGCTGTTGCATTGTGGTAAACTGTGGTCAATGTCATGAGACAAAGTATATGTGAACTGCTGTATGGAAAGTGAATTTGCTCTGTAAACCTTCACCCAAATAAAAAAAAAAAAAAAAAGAATAAGCCTTGGGCTGCTCATGGTGATCCTGTTTCTCTTGTGAAGTTAGAAGAGGTCAGAAGATGCCACTTCCAACTCCTTTTTGCATGAATGTAAGGACTTAACTCAGAGGGAACTCACTGAACATCTTTTCAGCCATGGCTTTCCCCCTTCTGCTGGACACAAAATGGAAAATGATGGTCAAGGAGAATGCATACGCTCTCTATATTGCTCCTTGACATGTTGCTGTGACCCCTTACCCCTGTGTAGTTTTTTTTTTTCTTTTTTTTTTTCCTCACTATAGGGGACACCCCTACTACCACTAGGAGAACCAGTCCAGACTCTGGCTAATTTCTGAACCTACCAGGGCAGCTGATCTTCCCAAAGAGAAAGGACTGACCGGGCTTGCCAAACATGTCCTGTGAGGGCAGGACATTCCAAAAACACCTTCAAAATCTAGCTTGGTCTCAGCCATCTACTTGCCACTCACTCAGTACCCACCAGTTACCCCCTAATATTTCTCTTCAATTTTTAGAAAGCTTGTCTAAGCTGCAAAGATCCCAGAAATAAAATAGGATGTTCTTCCTAAAGGAAAGGCTGGGAGTGGATCACTCAGATTCAGCAAGCCCGTTTCATGGTGTGTGTTGGAACAAGGAGTAATTAATTTGCCAAGTCCTTGATCTCTGGCTGCAGTTTCATTAATGACATTACTGTATTAAATATAACAGTATTTCATACCCATTAGCCTGTGTGCATTTGGAGCTCTTGTCTTCATTGCAAGGACCGTGTCTGTGGCTGGAGATTATTAAAGGACCAAAGATTGAAACCAAAAGGGTCATTTGTGGAGCAGATGATTTGCCCTGGGTCTCAGCTACTTCTGAACTCAGATATCCCCCTCTCCCCTCTGTTTTCATCCCGAAAGCATTTGACAAGTTCACTCCCATCATGCACAGACTTTATTTCTTTCACACTTCTGGGTTTATGTCCTATCCAAAGTCAAATAAAACAGACTTTTCACTCCTTTTCACCAAGTTGCCTGTGGGCTGCTCTGATTTATCTCACCTCTTTTCGTTGCTGGAGTCGCTGGGTGGAGGGAACAGTCATTGTGCTCGGCTGCTAAAAGACCAGCATCCAGAGTCTTCTCAGAAGAAAGGCCTGGTGGTCTGCCTCTGGGAAGTCAGTCCCTGAAAACCCTGAAGTTCTCCTCTGACCCACGTGAGGTTGCCAGGAGTTGGAATCGACTCAGGGGCAGCTGGTTGGTTGGTTGATAATTGGGTTGCCAGAAAGCAAGATGGGGCAGATCAGCACCGGTTGGAGCAACAACATCTTGGTGGACTAAGACCACTGACAGTGCAATGTCAGCCTCTCTGATTGGCTAATTAAAAAAAAAAAGGGTTTTGTGTATTCTCTTTGGTGGAAACCAACACCAAACCTGACCCACTGCTGTTGAGCCTATTCTGACTCATGGCAACCCCATGTGTTTACAGTGTAGACTGCTCCATAGGGTTTTCTTGGCTGTAATCTTTTTTTTTTTTTTTTTAAATTGTGATTTGGGTGAAAATTTACAGAGCAAATTCACTTTCAATATAGCAGCTCACACACACTTTGTTTCATGACATTGACTACAATTTCCCACAATGCAACAGCTCCCTTCCCATTTCCTCGTGATAGTTACCTCTTCCCTGTGTCCATTTCTCCATACACTCCTGCCCCCTGAGTTGTCTCCCTGTGCCTAAACAGACCTTTTCTTCTCCCATGTTTGTTCTTTCCAAGCAGTGTATCTACCTGAGATAAACTCATATGCCTGTCTTTTGTTTGGCTGGAAGCCCTAGGTGTGGGTTCAATTCCAGACCTGAAGGGCAGCTAGGGACCATAGTCTCAGTGGTTCTGCCAGGCTCTATCAGACCAGCAAACTAGTCCCTCCCCCCATTTTTTCCCAAATGATTTTGAGTTTTGTTCTACATTGTTCTCCCTCTCTATGTAGGGTCTCCTACATAGATCCCCCTCCAAGTAGTTGACAGTGATAGGTGGGCACCATCTAGTTCTTCTGGTCTCATAGTCGTATAGGCTGTGGATTGCATGGTGTACCAGTAGCTAGGACTAATTCTTTCCATGATTTTTGGTTTTCTTCATTCTTCTTTGCTCTGAATGAGGAGAGACCCATCATTGCATCTAGATGGCTGCTTACAAGCTTTTAAGATCCCAGTCACTACTCGCCAAAGTAGGAGGTGGAACAATGTTTTGTGTAGTATGTTATGCCAACAGAGCTTGATGTTGCCTGTGACTATGGTCCCAAGTCTTGGCTGTAATCTTGATAGAACCAGATCACCAGGCCTGTCTTCTGCAGTGCTGCGAGGTGGATTCAAACTGCCAACCTTTAGGGTGGTAGTCAAGCACAAACCATAGGGATCAGTCAAGAACTTTGTCTTGAGTGCAGTACTTTGTATATGCCTATTTGATCAAGCTTGTTTACTGTATCGGTCAAATCTGCTACATCCTTATTAATTTCATTTGGCCTTAAGGATTATATTGTTTGATCCTAGTGTGGTTAAGCTAGCTTTCTTTCCCCCCAGAAATATTTCAATGCATAACTTTCATCTTTCTCTATGTTTTGGTTTGGTTTCTTGTAAATAGCATCAGCAAGAGTGAACAAAGCAGCCTGTCAATCTTTGTGTTTTAATCAGAGAATAGAACGGGTTTTCATTGATGACTAGTGTGTCTGCATTTATTTCTACCATTTTGTTTTGTGTTTTCTGTCTGGTCATTTTTTCTGTATTGGCCAATAGTGGTCACATGGATCCATCTACATTCTGGGGCTGGGGAATATATGGCAGTACTTGGGTATTTGGTGAGCACTAGCCATCTCTAGGGAGCTCTGGTAGCATAGTGCCTAAGGCAGTTGACTGCTAACCAGAAGGCTGGCGGTTCAAACCCACCAGCCACTCCTTGGAAGGAAGGTTGGGCAAGCTACTTCCGTAGTGATATCACCTTGGAAACCCAAGGAAGCGTCGCTATGAGTTGGGCCCGACTTGACGGCACATAACAACAACAACAGCAACAACAGCCATCTGTAAGGAGCCCTGGTGGTACCAGCTGCTAACTGAAAGGTCAGTGGTTCAAACCCACCAGTGGCTTTGCCAGAGAAAGACCTGACAACGTGCTTCCGTAAAGATTACAGCCTAGAGCCCGGTGGGGCAGTTCTACTTTGTCATACAGGGTTGCTGTGAGTTGGAATCAACTTGATGGCACACAATAACAACTATAACAATAATGACAACAGCCGTCTCTGCCAAGGTGGGAAAGAGGTTCAGCGTTTGCCTCCTTGGGAGCTGGTAAATTAAAGGCAACAGAGCGTTGCTTTTCTGAGTGTGTTCCGTTGACTCCAGCTCTGAGCTGCCTTTGCCTGTGGTTGTTATAGACCTACTTGAATGTGGGGAAGCAAGTCACACACTTCACCTCTAGGTCCCTCTTTGTCCCATGAATGCTTGGGTTCAAACTGGGTTGGAATTCTAATTCGAATCACCCTGAAAGCCCATGGTCATTAACAGCCTATTTCTCGTGAGCAAAGTCCACCTGCCTTATGCCCTCCAGCCCTTGTGGGGACTGTAGTTGTCTTTGGGCAAGACCCAAATGTGAAGCCTTTTATCCCTGTGGTTGGCACATCCCCTGAAGGGGTCGAGGGGCTTGGGGTGGGCAGTGGCAACACAGTCAAGAAGTGGTACCTTTAGGAATGAGAAGTATTAGGGTTGAATTGCATTCCCTAAAATGGTTCGATGAAGTCCTGAACACTGGTACCTGTGACCTTGTTTGGAAATGGCTTCTTGGAAGATGTTCTAAGTTAAAGTAACATGAATACTGGAGTAGAAGAGTCCTTATCTAGTAGAGTATGCCCTTCTAAAAGAGAAGGGACACAGAGAGACACACAGCAGGGAGATGGCCAGGTGAAGATGAGGCAGAGATGGGGTTACGTTGCAGCTGCAACCCAAGGAATGCCCAGCTCTGGCAGACACTGGGAGAATTGCTGCTATAGCAAGCCACCCAGTTTGTGGTTCCTTGTCATGTAGCCCTGGGAAACTAAGATGGGAGGTGTCCTGACTTCTCTGAAGCCAGTATATCCTGTCTGGAAAGAACGTTCAGTTTAAAATGAGAAGGTCTGTTTCTAATCTTGAGTCTAGACCTTAGCGTCCATACTGGAAAAAATGAGGCTTCATGTCAGCTCTTAAATGCCAAGATTCAAGTTGTGCCATTTTAAAATGTCATTCACCAGTGTGCACTGAGCGCTTTTGATGACCCAAGTGTCTATGAACAGATGAATAGATTAAAAAAATGTGGTCTATCTGCACAGTGGAGTATTAGCCACAAAGAAAAAGGAAGTTCTAATACATGCTACAACATGGATGAACCTTGAATGCATTATTTTGAGTGAAGTTAAGTCAGTCACCAAAGGACAGATACTGTTTGATCTCACTTATATGGAATATTTATAATAGACCATGCCTAGTGATCAAAGTTTGATAGTGGTTGCCAAGGGTGGGGGCATTGTTTAGGAAGCAGTGAGTTTCTGTTTATACCAAAAACCAAAAACCAAACTTACTAGTCATTGAGTCAGTTCCGACTCATAGTGACCCCCATTGGGTTTCCAAGGTAGTAAATCTTTACTGAAGTAGATTGCCCCATTTTCCTTCTGTGGAGCGGCTGGTGGGTTTTAACCTCCCACCTTCTGGTTAGCAGTCAAATGCCTTAGGCACCGTACCACCTACTGATGGGAAGTTTATCACTGGATATTGGCGATGGTTGTACAATGTGAGAAAAATGTTTACTTGGCAAATATGTGCTGTATATATTTTTACAACAATAAAAAAAGATAAAGTATGTCATTCATATGAAAAATATTGTCTTCTTAGTGCTTGGCCAGGTGGAAAGGCCAGGAGAGCAGTGGGCCTGGGATGGATTCCCTGCTCCCATACATCTGGTCATTGCTTCTTAGCCAGGGGTAAACATCACCTGGAGAATTAAAAAAATTTTTTTTTTTTTTTTTTAATTTAGCAAGGCTGGAGAAGAGATTGTTTTTGGTGCATTTAAATTTGTCCCTGGCTGATCTATGTAGGAGATCTTGGATGGAGTGGGAGAGCGTGGTAGAACAAAACTCAAAATCACTTGAAAAAGAAAAATAAAAGGGGACTAGGTTTGTTGGTCTGATAGAGCCTAGTGGAACCCCTGAGACTACAGCCCCTAGCTGCCCTTCAGGTCTGGAATTGAACCCAGTCCCGTAGCTTCCAGCCAAACAAAAGACAGGCATGTGAGTTGAACATTGACATTAGGTAGATACACTCCTTGGAGACATCAGTCATGGAAGGATAGAAGGGCTGTGTATGCACAGGGAGACAGCTCGGCAGGGGCGGGGTCAGGAGTGCATGGGAGGGAAGGACACAGGGAAGAGGTAACTATGGGGAGGAAGTGCAAAGGGAGCTGTTGCATTATGGGAAATTGTAGTCAGTGTCATGAACAAAGTGTATGTGAATTTGCTCTGTACACTTTCACCCAAATCATAATGAAAATTAAAAAAGAAGGAAAAAAAAAAAGTCCCTGGCTGGTTCTGATGGCCACCCCTGTTTGGGAAGGTCTGCACAAACTTGGAAGCGCCACAGATCTGGTTGTAGTGCTTTGACAGAGGGTGGTAAGACCTAGTGTGAGAAGAAAGGACTGCTGTGTCCCAGCATATCTGGGAAGGTTTCCTGGAGGAAGAGGTAGAGGAAAGAAACCAACAGTTATTGTTGACTGAGTGTCATTTCACTTAAGCCTCCCAATAATGACTATGGCTTTCCTATCTTCATTTTAGAGATAGAAACTGAGGCTAATCCACTTACTCAAGGCAGCATGGCTGGAAAATGAGGAAGCTAGAATTTGAGCCCAAATGTGGGGGCATTTGAGTTGTGTCTTGAAGAATGAGTTAACTGTTGTTGTTATTATCAGGCTTCAGCTTATATGGACCTTATGTATAACAGAATGGAACGTTGCCCAGGCCTGCAACCCCCTCACAGTCATTGCTGTGTTGGAGCCCATCTTTGCAGCCACTGTGCCAATCCATCTCATTGAGAGTCTTCCTTTTCTTCACTGACCCTCTACTCTACCAGCATGATGTCCTTCTCCAGGGATTGATCCCTCCCAATAACATGTCCAGGGTGTACAAGATGAAATTTTGCCATCCTTGCTTCTAAGGAGCATTCTGACTGTACTCACTGCCACTGCCATCGAGTCAGTTCCAGCTCATACGGCCTCCAGAACGGATTGATTTGTTCTTCTGGCAGCCCATGGTACATTCAGCATTTTTTTTTGCCAGCACCGAAGTTCCAATGTGTCAATTCTCCTTCCGTCTTTCTTTTTCATTGTTAGTTAGCTGTTGACAACGAGTTACTACAAAACAGACCACCCACAGTCTCTGATTAAAGCAAACAGTGATTCTCACAAAGCTAGGGGTCAGCTGGGGGCTGGTTGACATGGGCTTGGCTTTGCTGTGTGGCCCTGCTACTCCTGGTTGGGCTCAGTGATGCGTTCTGGGGTTAGTTGGGGACTGGCTGATACAGCTTGCCTTAAGGGGAGTGGATTTGTCCTACCAGGACTAGAAGCTTGGCCTGGAGGCATGACCTCCTCATAGTGATGACAGAGACTCCAGAGAGCAAGTGGAACCAGGGCTTAGAGCTGGGGCACCATCACTTCCACCTTACCGTGTTGGCCAAAGCAAGTCACGTAGTCAGAAACCCAAAGCCAGGGGTGGGGACACGTACTGCTCCATATTCTGAGAGGACCTGCACGATCACATGACGAAGGGTTTACCACCAATGACCAGTTGCTGTTAAGCTGACTCTGACTCCTGGTGACCTCATGGGTGTCAGAGCAGAGCTGGGCTCCGTAGGACTGTCGGTGGGTGGTTTTTCAGAAGGAGATCACCAGGCCTTTCTTCTGAGGCACCTCTGGGGGACTCGAGCTGCTGGCCTTTTGGTTAGCGGCTGAGTGGGTACAGTTGGGACCAGCCATGCAGTCTAACACAGGGGAATTTCCAAGAAGTTTACCGGAGAAGGAGGAAAGTGAATCAAGGAAGAGGAAAGAGGGAAGGGGAGAGAAAGAGCGGGGTTTGTTAGGCATATGCCCTCTGCCAGGCACCACGCCAGGATCCTCCTCACATGTTACTGTACTCTGTCTTCATAATCACCTTGTGAAATAGGTTGCATTGGGTGTGTGTGTGAGAGAGAGAAACCCCAATTGAGAAGGGCGGAGAAGCTGTCTCAGGGCCACTCACTGACCACTGGCAGTCAGGATTCCAATGGAAGTCTGTCTTGCTCTTCAGCTGGTGCCTTTTCCTCTGCTACAGGATTGGCAGCTTTTCCTGTAAAGGCCCAGAAAGGAACTATTTTCAGCTTGGCGCGCGGTGCTATCTCTGTCGTAGCTGCTCAGCTCTGCCGTTGCAGCGTGAAAGCAACACAGATGGTACGCACACAAGTGGGCTTGGATGTTTCTAGTCAGGTGTTAGTTTCAAAACCAAGCGGCAGCCACTGTACGGTGACCTCTGCAACACGGCGCTCTTTCTCCTTGATGGCATTTGGCCCATTGTGTGATGAGGGGCTCTGGACATGAGGAAGAGTGTGTATTCTTGGGCGTGAGTGTGTGAGAGTGTGTGAAGTCCCAGAGGTGGAAGGTAATGTGCTGAGACGGGAGCAGAAGGTGTTAACTGGGGACTGGAAGCTGAAAGAACAGAAAGTGCTGGAAACGTAATGGGGACCCAGGTCATCTTTATCTACATGTTGAGCAAAGCTCCACCATGCACTGTGCCAGGCTTTGGGGGAAGTCAGTAGATGGGAAAAAGACTAACCCTTTCCTCTGCAGGAGATTATAGTCTTGAAGGAAGGGAGCAGCACAGGGAAGAATGAGAGAAGGGGAGGAGTTGTCAAGGATTTCGTTTTACTTGAATCCACAATCAACAGCCCTGGAACCAGCTGTCAAGAGATCAAACGATGTATTGTGCTGGGCAAATGTGCTGCAAAAGACTGCTTTAAAGTTGTTAAGGAGCAAAGATGTCACTATGAAGACAAAGGTGCGCCTGACCCAAGCCATGGTATTTTCACTTGCCTTACATGCATAGAAACCTGGATAATGAATAAGGAAGATTGAAGAAGAATTGATGTCTTTGAATTGTGGTGCTAGTGAAAAATATCAGGTATGTCACGAGCTGCCAAAGAACAAACAACTCTGTCTTGGGAGACGTGCAGCCAGCATGCTCCTTAAACGTGAGCATGGTGAGACTCTGTCTCAGGTACTTTGGACATGTCATCAGGAGGGACCGATCCCTGGAGAAGGACATCATGTTGGTAAAGTGGAGGGTCACTGAAAAAGGGGAAGACCCTCAATGAGGTGAATGACACAGTGGCTGCCACAGTGGGCTCAAGTGTGGCAAGGGTCAAGGGGCTGGGCAGAGTTTCCTTCTGTCTTCCATAGGGTCACTGGGAGGCGGAACTGATGTGACAGCACCTAACAATAACAACAACACCGTGGACAGAGGATGGAAGTAGTGAGCATCCAGTCCTCACCCCAGAGCCCCAAGTTTCAGTCTCATCCAGGGAGTCTTCAATGCATAGGGCCTCCCCAGACCAGAGACCCAAAGATCAGTTAGATTGAAGAGCTGGCTTGTTGAGCAAAGAATCAGAAGAAGTAAAATCAATGGCCCCATGTCTCTCTTAAGTCCCTGGGTCACACAAACGATTTGTGCTCAACTACTGGTAGCATAGGGCGTAAGGCATCTGACTGCTAACCAGGAGGCTGGTGGTTCAAACCCACCAGCCACTCCTCGGAAGGAAGGTTGGGCAATCTACTTCCGTAGAGATGCTGCCTCAGAAACCCAAGGAAGGGTTGCTGTGTGCTGGGAATGAGTTGATGGCAGTGAGTTTTTTTTTTTTTTTTTACTAACCTGGAAGTTGGCCATTCACACCTACCCTGTGGCACTGTGTGGTGGTTATGTTTGTGTGTCAACTTGGCTGGGCCTGGTTGAGTGGCTGGGCAGCTGGTGGTAGTTATTCCCTATGATGAGACTGGCAATCAACTCCATGGTGGGATCTACTACAAGCAGCTGAGTAGCTGCTTTGGGTATGTGGTCTGTTTCCCATTTATAAACAGCAGCTTTGGGAATGGTCTCTAGCTTATGGCATGCTTGGACACTGCATGTAGCTGTGTTGTTCAGCAGCCTGTCATACTCTGCTGACCTGGGGATTTACAATGGACTTGAGTTAATGGCCTGCCGTGTGGTTTGGTAACATCGGGACTATGCCATTTTACTTGTCAACCTTGGGCTTGGCAGCCTCAGCAGCCAGCAGCTGTCTGAGTGAAGAAATGCCTCTAGCTCCAGTGGGTCAGGAGCTGGAGGCAGAGCTGAAGCCCCAAAGCTGAGGGGCTTTCACCCAGCCCCTAGAGCCTGGCACTTTGAACTTGGACTTCTAGCCTCCAAACTGTAAGAGAGTAAACTCCTGTTTGTTAAGGCCATCCCATTTGTGGTATATATTCCTGTCAGAGTGGCACTAGGGAACCAGAACACACCGTGAAAGAAAGTCCTGGCCATCTGCTTGCATAAAGACTGCAGCCAAGAAAACCCTACGGGGCATTTCTGTTCTGTAACACATGGAGTCACTTTGAGTAGGAAGCGACTTGACAGCAATGGGTTTTGGTTTTTGGGTCTCTGAAGAATTTTCTAGACGTGGGCATGGGTTTTTGGAGACTGAAGTGAGTGCTATTGGAAAGAGTTAGCACATTCTACTTGGAAGAGGGGGAACAAAAAACCAAACCAGAAAAAAACCGTGTTGTGACAAAGAATTTGTTCTCTTTTTGGGTGGCAGCCACAGGATTCCTCGCCAATTAGGAGCATCTGTTCCTCATAGAAGATCCGTCCCTGGTTGAGCTGGCAGGTAGCTCTGGATGTGACACTCTGTGAAGTTCCTGATGGGCCATCTGTGGTGTCTTCCCTTCCTGGAGACTGCGGGCCTCCCTCCCCTCTCCCACCAGTCTGCCTCTCCTTTGAAATATTTTTAAACATGTTGAACTGAGGGAGCAGAACAGCCTCCAGCTTGTTTTGGAGACTAGGATGAGATTCAGAGCTGGTTTTTCTGAATTTAATCAAAGGAGACAGTAGTGATAATAATAAACCACAATGCAAGCCAGTTGCCATCAAGTCGGTTCTGACTCATGGTGACCCCATGTGCTGTGGAGTCGACCTGCACTCTGTACAGTTTAGTGGCTGTGACCACCAGGCCTTTTTTGGAATCCTCTGGGTGGATTCCAACTGCCAACTTTTTGGTTAGTAGCTGAGCGCTTAACCGTCTGTGTTACCCAGGGACTCTTAATGATGATAATAGTTATGATTTATTGAGCACATACTATATCCTGGAACCTGTGTAACATTTTATGTGCATTATCTCATTTAATTCGTGGGACAACCATGTGAGGATGTAGATGCCATCATCACTCCAATTTACAAATGAAGAAGCTGTCTTGGGAAAGTTACGGCCCTTGGCCAGTGTTACACAGCCACCATATGCTTGAACCTGGAGTCGAACCCAGTGAGTCTGAGTCTAAAGCTTGTGGTCTAGCATCTGACATGTGGGGAGATCTGAAATTCATATCATATGAAAGGTGACATGTCCCAGAGGGAACACATTTGTATATGCATATTTGATTGTTTTCACAGTACTGTTTCAGTCAAGTTAGTTCCAACTAATGGTGACTCCATGTGTGTCGGCTAGAACTGGGCTCCATAGGGTCTCCAGTGGCTGATTTTTCAGGAGCTGATTACCAGGACTTTGCTCTGAGGTGTCTCTGGGTAGATTTGAACTGCCAACTTTTCGGTTAGTATCCAAGTGCTTTACCATTTGCGCCATCCAGGGAGTCTTAGGGAACACTTAGTTTTACTTTGTGGCTAAAACTGTCACCCTGTTATTCTGAGGAGACACTTTATCATAATAACATGGCTTTACGTTTGTAAACTGCCTCACAGTTCGCAAGATACTCCTGCAGATACCATAGGTCATTAGGAAGCTGCTCCTGTGTACCAGGAAGTTCAAGTCTAGGGCTTACAGAGGCTCCCAGACATTCTCATTTCCTTCCTTAAGCAGGGCAGTGCCGTGCCTGGAACACTGAATGCTCCCAGAAGCCTGGCCCTTCACCTGCCTCCCATCCAAGCCTCATTAAACAGCTTTGCAGTGGACCACAGAACGGGTGGGAAGGGAAGGCTCCATCTGCTTGTCAGACACCACGTCTTCCTTCATTGGGAAATAAAAGACCTGGGTGTTAATGACAAAGAAAGAATTCTATGGATGAATCCTTCAGTTTCCTGCCCACGGCTCAGATTGAGAAATTTAGAGTTACTCAGCTTGCGATCTTTTATTTTAAGTAACGGCAGATAAAACAGGCACTGGTAGCAGTTGAAGACGCTTGTTATCTCCATAAATTGATGGTACATCTGGCTACTTCATCCCCTTTCAATTTCAAATGCAATTTGTCCAAAGCCTCCAATTTAAACCCCACAGATCTCCTCTAAACTAAATAATAGGCTTCTCATGAAAAGGCAAAGCCATGCACACGCACGTGCATGTGTGTGTGCACGTGTGTGCGTGTGTGCTTGCACAGTTGGGTTAGTGGTTTGGAGCTGATGAGAAGAGGTGGATTCCAATTGATTGAATTTAAAGCTTTTTCATTTCTGTTGGGGATTAGGGATCGGAGGAAATTATTGACAGTTCTGCTGGGCTGACTTGCAGTGAATTCAGATCTAGATGGGGGAAAATCCCACCTACCTATCCACCAACCAACCAACCAGTGCACCTGGCAACCAAATAACCAACCAGCCAATAAACCAACCAATAAGCCAGATGCTGTCCAGTGAATACTGACTTGTGGTGACTCTGTGTCAGAGTGAAATTACTCCACAGGGTTGTCAGAGGCTGATGTTTCATAAGTAAACAGCCAGGCCTGTCTTTTGAGGTGCCTCTGGGTGGATTTGAAGCACCGACTTTCCGATTAGCAGCTAAGTGCGTTAACCATTTGCACCACTCAGGGACGTAGACAGAGTCAGGAGTAAACCTCGAGGTTCCTGAGACTGGAGCCCTGCCAGGCAGTCCTCCACCACCCTCTCTCCTCCTGAGTCATCTCCTTGGCCTCCTAACTGGCTCCTGCCTCCAGCATAGCCTCCCAGCCCATTTCCCAGCCTCCGCTAACTGGTTCTTTCTAGCACACAGCTCTGCATCCATGAGGTCCCTGCTCAGAAACCTGCATGGATTCCCTGTCGCCACCATGTCAAGTGGACGCTGCTCAGCTGAACGTTTAAAGCCCTTCAAGGTGTGTCCACAACCAAGTGCCCCCTCTTCCTCCAGTCTGCTGCAGGCACCTCATTCTTTCACAACATTGTCCCTTCCCCTCCCCCTCCTCACCTACGTCTACCATGTCCCCACTGCCTGGTCCGTCTCCTTCCCTCTCCTCCCACCCACACGTGCTTCAGGGAAGTATGTTTCCATGTTCAGAGTGGCAAAGCATCACTTTCTCAGCCTTGGAAGGATTCCTGGAGGTTGGGAAACTCAGCTCCTATGGAAATGCTACTGTCGAGTATCCAAGTCTCCTTCAAGGTCTTGTTCAAAAGTTGCTTCTTCTGGAAAACCTCTAGTTCTCCTGGCGAGTTGCAGGTGCTCACTAGATGCCCAAAGTAGGGGAGCCGGAGCCTTGCCATCCTTGCTTCCAAGGAGCATTCTGGCTGTACTTCTTCAAGACAGGTTTGTTCATTCTTCTGGCAGCCCACGATATATTCAGTATCCTTGGCCACCACCACAATTCAAACACATCTGTTCTTCCTCTGTCCTCTTTTTTCATTGTCCAACCTTGTCATGCATATGAGGCCATTGAAAATGCCACTACTTGGGTCAGGCATCCCTTTGTCATCACAGTGACGTCTTTGCTTTTTAACACTTTCCGGAGGTGTTCACAGCAGATCAGCCCACTACAGGACCTCATCTCATTTCTTGACTGGTGCTTCCATAGGCATTGATTGTGGATCCAAGTAGAATGAAATCCCTGACAACTTCCACTTCAGTTTCTTCACTACAGTCTGGGATGACTTGATAGGATAGAGCATTCACTAAGGAATTCTGTCATTCCAGAGACACCAGCTGACTGATGATCACATGTGGGAGTGCAAGGTGGAGTAAGGCATAGTCTTGACCCCCAAGGCGTTCCAGTTAGATTAGAGATATGAGGAGAACATAAGAGGAACTTAGAGCAGGAGCCACCAATTCTATGGGTGAGGCGGGTATTTGAGGAGACCGTCTCTGAGAAGGTGGCATTTGAACTGAGTCCGGAAGGTGAGCAGGGTTCTGCGAGAGGAGAAGAGTGGGTGGGGTTGAGGAACATGACCCCTGCAGAGAGAAGGTGGCTGGCTAAGGCCCAGTGGCATGAAAGGTCATACATGGTGTATTGGGGTGACAGCAAGAAGAGCCATATGCCTGGAGGAGGGGGAGCCTGGCAAGGGCAGGCGAAGAAGGTGGGTGAGACCAGCTTCCACTGCGTGCCAAGCGAAGGAGAAGGCGCTGTGTTTTGTGGACCACGGAGAAACAGGGCGTTTTGCTTCAGGCTCATTTGGAACTCTCGCCTCCCGTTTCCTTGGCTGTGATCTGTTCTAAACGGCATTCATCCTCCCTCTGAAGAGCCTCTAAATATAGATACCATCTGCCACCACCCAGTATGCTGTCGCCGATCACTCACTGAACAACGGCCTTCCTACATGGAAGAGGAGAGGCGGCACGTGAGCCTGAGGGGAGACGCCCCTCCCGCCAGGGCTCAGCTAGGGAGAATCCCAGTGCCTCCAGGAAGACAGGAGGGTACTGCACATCCAGGACCCTGTGCTTCTTGCATTGTCAGGCTCATTTACTCACAAAGAGGGGCTCCTCCGACTCCACGCACCACACGGAATGGTGATGGGAATTTTTGCTCATTAAGCCAAATGTCCCTTCTTACAGAGCCGAGTAGCACCTGGCAGCCCGGCTGATGGCCCCTCCCCAGTGATAAAGGAGGCCCCTTCTGATGCTGGCAGGTGGCACTGCCCGCTGACACTGTGCCTTCAGTCCTGGGGCCCTCTTGAGCCTCCACTGCTGGCCTCGTCCAGCCCTCTTGCTGTGAAGGACAATTTGGCCCTCCCATTAATTACTTTTAAAGTTCTAGATTTCAATTAAGGAGCTAATTACTTTTTGCCATATTGCCCCATTAAAGACATTTTCATTATTAAGTCAATTTGTTAGAATTGAAGAGCCTTGCCAAGGCGGAAGAGTTATTGTTGAAGGAGCCTGCCACTGCCACTGCTGTCTCCTCCTGTTCCAAGTGCCAAGGCTGAGAGCTTTATTCTGGATTCCTTTCACTGCATTCCAACTACTTGCTAAGCAGTCACTTGGGGCTCAGGCCCGTGAGAATGAAAAGGGACTCAGATGCAGTTCGTGCCTTCAAGGGGAGTCAAGGGCTAGTAGGAAGGAAAGAAATCAGGTGTGTAACTAGGACAGGATGGGCCTGCACAGCATAGGGATGGAACACAGAGGAGGGAGGTGATTCACGTGGGAAGTCTTTGCAGAGGATACGATATTTTCCATAGGTGGTGTAGGATTCATAGGAGCTCGCCAACCAGGTGCAGAGGGAGAGGGCTTGGAAGGCAGAGGAAACAGAATGTGCAAAGGTGTGGAGCTCTGAAAGGACTGTTCTGTTTGGGAAAGAGAGACACCAGTGTGGTTGGGTCATAAGCTACTGTAGGTTTGTGGTGCAAACAGTTAAAGCACTGACTGCGAACCAAAGGTTGGCTGTCTGAGTCCACTCAGGTTCCTTGGAGGAAAGGCCTGGTGGTCTACTTTTGAAAAAGCAGCCATTGAAAACGCTGTGGAGCACAGGTCTAATCTGACACACACGGGCTCACAGTGAGGTGGGACTGACTCGACAGTAGTTTGTTACCGGCCATACAGGTGTTTACACACACACAAACACACACACATCCACACACAGGTTTTTCTGGTCATTAGTTAATTTAATTTATTTATTATTTTGATTTGGGTGAAAATTTACAGAACAAATTCACTTTCATACAGCAGTTTACATACACTTTGTCTTATGACATTGACTCCAATTTCCCACAGTGCAACAAACAGCTCCCCTCCCACTTCCTCCCACCTCTTCCCTGTGTCCATCCCTCCAAGCACTCCTGCCCCCTGAGCTGTCTCCCTGTCCATAAGCAGCCCTTCTTTCTCCCATGATTGTTCTCTCCAAGGAGTGTATCTACCTCAGGTAAATAAATGTTCAACTGCTATGCCTATCTTTTGTTTGGCTGGAAGTCACAGGTGTGGGTTCAATTCCAGACCTGAAAGGCAGCTAGGGGCCATAGTTTCAATGGTTCCACCAGGCTCTATCAGTTTCTGGTCATTATTTATTTTACAGATAGTGGGATCTTTTTATAAATGTTTCTCTGTGTCACTCTACTGTACCTAGTGGAGATCCCTGTAAATCAAGTATTCTCAGCAGGGTGCTGTTCCTCCCAAAGGTGTGAAGAGGGAGGCAACTCCCCCCCCCCCAAGAAAAAAACAAAATACAACTAAACTTAAGCATTACAATGACCTGTGGCCCTCCACAAGGCAATGCTACTTGACAATGTAAACAGACATACAGGGTATCTTAAGGAGCTCTGTTGCCACAGTACCTAAGGCATTTGACTGCTAACCAGAAGGTTGGTGGTTCAAACCCACCAGCCACTCCATGGAAGGAAGACTGGGCATTCGGCTCCTGTAAAGATTTACAGCCTTGGAAACCTTGTGGGGTAGTTCTGTTCTGTCCTACAGAGTCGCTGGGAGTCAGAATTGACTCAAAATCAGTGGTTTTAGGTTTTTTTTGTTTACAGTATATCTTTGGTATTAACATTTCATGGTGGAGGAGTTGATTACGGGAACACTGGCTAAAAAAGACTCCTTGGTGTTGTGTGTCTGGGGCAGAAAAAGGTTGAGAAACATGACTTGAAATCATCTGGTCTGATTCCAGTCGTGTCCTTTTAATGGCTGTGTACTGTTCCATGCTGTGGGTGAACCACCACTGAGTCAGCTACTCCTGCTTCTGTTTTGTTTGTCATAATGGAGAAGGCTGCTTTTATTTCTGAGTGGAAGTCTTGGTCAAAGGAGACAGGATTTTAAATCTGTAACGGGTGTTACCAGATTGCTTCTCTCAAAGGCGGAGACAGCTCACATCTGAGGACATGCCTTCCCCGCTAGCAGAAGGCACGATAGCTCTCTCCAATGTTTTCCGCTCTGGTGGGTGTGAAGTGATATCTCATTGTGACTTTAATTTGCATTTCTCGAACTAGTAGCAAAAGTGAGCATCTTCTCATGTGTTTATCAGCCATGTGGATTTCCTCTTATGTGAATTGTCTGTGGCTGTATTGCTGACTCCATTTTTATATTGTGGTGTTTATCTTCTCTCGTAAATCCCAAGAGCTCTTTGTATATTGTAGGTATTAACCTTTGTCTAGCATCAGTCCACCTCCTGTCTGTCAGTTTGTCATATTGTGGTAGCTTGCATGTTGCTATGGTGTTGGAAGCTATACCCCCAATATTTCAAATGCCAGCAGGATCTCTCGTGGCGGACAGGTTTCATTGGAGCTTCCACACTAAGACAGACTTGGAAGAAAGGCTGAATGATCTCCTTCTGAAAATTAACCACTGAAAACCCTCGGGGTCACAATACAATACTGTCTGAAAATAATGCTGGAAGATGAGCCCTGTGGGCTGGAAGGCTTGCAAAACACGCAGGACTACAGCAATGGACTCGTGCATCCAACACTCACATCCCACACCCACTGCCACTGAGTTGACTCCTACTTACAGCCACCCCCCTATAGGACAGGGTAGAGCTGTGCCATAGGGTTTCCAACGCTGTGAATCTTTACAGAATCAGACTGCCCCATCTTTCTACCGCGGAACTGCTTATGAATTTGAATCACTGACCTTTCACCACTGCATCACTGAACCACTGGAGGCAACTAAGAACAGCAACAAGTAACATCTGTCATACAGGTATTTCACTACAGCTGGCATCATCAGTCTGTTGACTTTTTCAGGGTTCTTCTGCACCCTGAAGTTTAAAAGTTTATGCAGTTCAATACATTTGTTTTATTTTATAGCTTTTGGGAAAGCTATAAAGGAAGCTTTCTTTGACTCTGAGGTGGTACATATGGTCACCTAGATGTTCCTACAAGATTTTGGGTTTTACTCCTTGTGTACATTGGGAAGTTTTCTTTCTTTCTTTCTTTTTTTTTTTTTTAACCTTTTTCTTTTCAATAAAAGTGGTAATACGTGGAGTCCATTTTAACCTTTTTCAGATTGATAATGAATTTGCCGGCATAGTTTATCAATGATCTATTCATTTCCCTTTGAATTAAACTTTCATCCTTTCATAAATTAACTTCTCATATGCAAAGGAATCTAATTGTGGATTCTTTACTGTGTTCCATTGACTTATCCATTCTTTGACAAAAGCAAAATTGTTTAGTTCTTCTTTAAAACATTTATTCAGTTCCAAAAACTAAAAAACCAAAAACCTGTTGTCAGGATTCTGTGTAGACTCATGTTAAAATTACACAGTAAATTTTGGGAACGTTGCTGTTTCATGATATAAAATCTCATCCAAGAACAAATTGTATCTTTTAATTTGTTCAGAATTTGTTTTATGTATTTTAATAAACATTTCCAGTTTTCCCCATATATGTCTCATACCTATCTTCATAAATGTATTCATAAGTATTTTATAGGTTTTGACACTATTGTAAAGGAATATTATGAGAATAAGGAAAATCTACTGGTTTTTCCTTCGTTTATCTAGATTAAAACCACCCCTGTAGACAATTGAGGAATAGAGACAAGTTTGATGCACTTGGGATGTGGGATTCCTACCAGTCTTTCTTGGTGTTTGGTTGGTTGAACATAAGCAGTGTCAGGACCTCCTCTTTTTTTTTTCTTTTTTCCCCATTGTTGTAAATATATCGATTACATAACTTTTGCCAATTCAACTTTTTACAGGTGTCCAATTTATTGACAGCAATTATAATAATCGGCAGTGAAACCTTACCCTTAATCAGTGCAATCTTCCATTGCTGTTAACTTCCCTTTTCTTCCTCCCTCCCACCCCTGGTAGTCACTAATCAACTTTGATCTCTATACATTTGTTTTGTCTTATATTTTTAAATAAGTGAGGTCATACAGTCTTTGTCCTTTTGTGATTGGTTTATTTCGCTCAACATAATGTCTTCAAGCTCCACCCATACTGTAGCATTATCAAGACTTCACATCACCTGCTGGCTGAGTAGTATTCCATTGTATGTGTGCACCACATTTTGTTTATCTATTCATCTGGTGATGGGCCTTTAATGTGTTTCCACCTTCTGGCTATTGTGAACACCGGTGTACACGTCTCTGTTTGAGTCTCTGCTTTCAAGCCTTTTGGGTATGTACCTAGGAGTGGAATTGCTGGGTCATAAGGTAGGGTTTTTTTTTTTTTTTTGGTAAATTATTTATTTTTTAAGAGCTTGTTTTACATTCAACCTGACGTGTACATTTAGTTTCACTCCCGGTGTAGCAAAATATAACTTCAGTTGATAAATAA
>NW_006921593.1:4547647-4590230 GCF_000298275.1 Orycteropus afer afer
TTTTTTTTTTTTTTTTCTTCTTTAGTTTTTTTTTTGAAGAACCGCCACACTGTTTTCCACAAAGGCTGTACCATTTTGCATTCCCACCAGCACTGGATAAGGATTCCAGTTACCCTACATCTTCGCCAACGTTTGTTATTTTCTTTTTTAAGTTTAACCATCTTGTTAGTTGCCATTGAGTCAGTTTTGACTCATAGCAAACCCCGTGGACAACAGAACAAAACGCTACTTCATCCTGTGCCATCCCCGCACTTGTTGCTGCGCTTGAGCCCATCATTGCAGCCGCGGTGTCAGCCCATCTCGTGGAAGGTGGGTCCTTATTAATCTTAAACATACTCCAGGGGACACTGAGCGTTCTCTTAATATCATTCAGGACACTTAAGAAAGAGTGGCATGACTCTGTGCTTGTCACAC
The DNA here is from genome assembly GCF_000298275.1 of Orycteropus afer afer. NCBI lineage: Eukaryota > Metazoa > Chordata > Mammalia > Tubulidentata > Orycteropodidae > Orycteropus > Orycteropus afer. Next base: position 4,548,062 of record NW_006921593.1, read on the forward strand.
AGGATGGGCATGTGTTTGAGAGAACTTACATTCCTTTAATGCACATGCTCACAGCGACACTTAACAAGACCCCCAGCACCGCTCCTGCATGGGGGTGGCTGAGGCAGAGAGGTGATGAGAGCTCCCGGCCTCTCTGGGCCTCTGAGCACTCCAGTGGCTGCTTTGACTGCCTGGTTGGGCGAGGAGCCCATCCGTCCTCTGGAGAAGCTGCCTTGCCCTTCTCTCGGCCTCTTGGGTGGCACAGTTTACAGCTGACAGCTGTGTTAGTTCTCTAGTGCTGCTATAACAGAAATACTACAAGTGAGTGGCTTTAATAGACAGGAATTTATTCTCTTACAGTTTAGGAAGCTGAAAGTCTGAGTTCAGAGTGCCAGCTCTAGGGGCTGGGTGAAGACCTCTGGACGTTGGCCTTCAGCTCTGCCTCTTGTTCCAGGCCCACTTGAGGCTGAAGGCTTCTTCTCACTTGTGCAGCTACCGGCTGCTGAGGCTGATGAACCCCAGACTGGTAGGTGAAATGGCCCAATCCCTAGATCAGCCTGCAACACAGCGGGCCACTGGTTCAAGTCCAGAAATAACAAGATTGGCAGACAACATGTCAGGTCACTGGTTCAAGTCTAGAAACTGGAGATGAAGACTCGGCCAAAACAGGATCCAAATGTGCCAAAAGTTAGAGACCTTGCCGAAAGCTTCTCCTTATATACTGGAGGCAGGTCACACTCTGAAGTCAACTACATAGCTGCCCACGGCAGATTCCACCGTGGAAGTAATTCCAGTCTCATCATGAGGAATCACTACATCCAGGTGCCAAACCAGTCAGAACCACAGCCCAGACAAGTTGACACACAACCTTAACCACCAAACCTCTGCTCACATGTATCCCTTCAATTACCAGTACCCTACAATGAGTGTCTTCTCCATCCAGTATAGTGCTAAGAACTGGAGTTGTTTCTGCAATTAAGGGTCTCAGTTTCTGACAGAGATGGATCCCTAAGAAGGTGGCAGTTCAGAAGGACTGAGCCAGCAGAGGACATGCAGACAGTCTGGGTGCAGTCAGGGAGGGCTTCCTAGAGGAGCTACTCTCTTTATGTCACATGTGAGAAAATGAGTAAGAAGGAACCACTGCAGGTGAGGGGTGGGGAAGAGGTGGTGGTGGTGGAAGACTTTCTGACAGAATCCCAGCAAGAGAAAAGGGAATGAACACAGAGAGCAAATGGTGGGATCCGTCCTGAAGCCCATTCTGGATTCATTGATGGATTTCAGATGGGAGTGGAATAATGAAGGTGACCTTTTAGAGGAGATCGCTGGCAGCATTGAAAAGAGAACCTGGTGTCTTAGAATTTGCTAGAGAAACAGAACCAGTGATTGTTGTTGCTAGGTGCCGTCCAATCAGCTCTGGCTCACAGCGACCTTCTGTATAACAGAACGAAACGTTGCCAGCCCTGCACAACCATTTGAGTCCATGGTTGCAGCCACAGTGTCAGTCCATCTCATTGAGGGTCTTCCTATTTATTTTATTTATTTATTTATATTGTGATTTGGGTGAGAATTTACAGAGCAAATTTACTTTCCATACAGCAGTTCACATACACTTTGTCTCATGACATTGACCACAGTTCACCACAGTGCAACAGTTCCACTCCCACTTCCATCTGAAAGTCATCTCTTTCCTGTGTCCATCCCTCCAGGCATCCCACCCCTTGAGCTGTCTCCCTGTGCATAAACAGCCCTTCTTTCTCCCATAATCATTCGCTCCAAGAAGTGTATCTACCTCAGGTAAATGTTCATCTCATATGCCTGTCTTTTTTTTGGCTGGAAGCCACAGATGTGGGTTCAGTTCCAGACCTGAAGGGCAGCTAGGGGCCATAGTCTCAGAGGTTCCACAAGGCTCTATCAGACCAGCAAACCTGGTCCCCCCACACCCCCCTTTTTTTTTCCCAAATGATTTTGAGTTTTGTTCCACATTGTTCTCCCTCTCTCTCTATCCAGGATCTCCTACATAGATCCCCCTCTGAGTGGTTGACAGTGGTAGCCGGGCACCATCTAGTTCTTCTGGTCTTATAGTCATATAGGCTGTGCGTCGCATGGTGTATCAGTCCTTAGGACTAATTGTTTCCATGAATGTTTGGTTTTCTTCATTCTTCCCTGCTCTGGGCAAGGAGAGACCATTGTTGCATCTAGATGGCTGCTTGCAAGCTCCCAAGATCCCAGTCACCACTCACCAAAGTAGGAGGTGGAACAATGTTTTGTGTAGTACATTATGCCAATTGAGCTTGATGTCCCCTGTGACTGTGGTCCTGAGGAAGGTCTTCCTATTTTTTGATGACCTTCTACTTTACCAAGCATGATGTCCATCTGTCAGTTTGTTGTACCCTGGTAGCTTGCATATTGCTAAGCCACTGGGGTTTCAAATGCAAGCAAGGTCGTCCATGGTGAGTAAGTTTCAGCAGAGCTTCCAGAAACCTGGGCAGAATCAATGATATGTTTCTCTATATATGGTGATAGAGAGAGAGAGAGAGATTGATTAACTTCAAAGAATTGTCTCCTGCAATTGTGGGTGGCTACTACTAAGTCCCAAATCTTTAGGTCAGGAAATAGGCTGGAAACTCTTGCAGGCTTTTGTTCTAAAATCTGCAGATCAGGGAAAGGGAAGAGTGAAGAGTAAGAGCAGAAATGTCTATTTATAGTCTGGAGGCAGAACATGCCCTGGGGAGACTCCATTTTTGCTGGTAAGGCCTTCAACTAATTGGATGAGGCTCACCCGCATCATGGAAGGTAATCACATGAAACAATGTACAGCACACTAGTGTTTTACAAGAATACTGGGGCCCCTGCAGCCTAGCCAAGAGGACACACAAAGTTAACTGTCATACCTGGTGTGGTAGTTAAATTTGTATGTCAACTTGGCTGGACCTGGTTGAGTGGCTGGGCAGCTGGTGGTAGTTATTCCCCATGATGAGACTGGCATTCAACTCCATGGTGGGATCTACCACAAGCAGCTGAGTAGCTGCCTTTGGGATGTGGTCTGCTTTCCTGTATATAAGGAGAAGCCATGGGGACAGTCTCTAGCATGTGGCATGCTTGGACCCTGCATGTAGCCGTGTCATTGTTCAGCAGCCTGCCATGCTCTGCTGACCTTGCGGCTTACAGTGGACTTGAATTAATGGCCTGCTGTGTGGTTTGGTAACGTTGGGACTGTGCCATTTTATTTGTCGACCTTGGGCTTGTTAGCCTTAGCAACCAGTAGCTGCCTGAGTGAAGAGATGCCTCTAGCTTCAGTGGGCTGGGAGCAAGAAGCAGAGCTGAAGCCCAAGGCTGAGGGGCTTTCACCCAGCCCATAGAGCTTGGCACTTTGAACTTGGACTTAAAGCCTCAAAATTGTAAGAATAAACTGTTTGTTAAGGCCATCCCATTTGTGGTATATTCTTGTCTGAGCGGTGCTAGGTAACCAGAACACTTGGTGAGGCAGAAACCAGCTAGGAGATTTTATAGGAATCCAGACCTTGAAGGTGACAAGGTTTGAGATCAAAGGCTATGGTCATGAAGATGGAGTCTAGAGGCCATATTCCAGAGGGAGGAAATACAGTTGGCTGGACTTGGTACCTAATGGGATTTGGGTTTGAAGGAGCAGGAGCAATCAAGAACTCTGGCCTGGGAAGTTGGGACAATAGTGGATCTCGCTAAGGAGCTCTCGTGGTGCCGTACTTAAGGCATCTGACTGCTAACCGGAAACTTGGTGGTTCAAACCCACCAGCCACTCTGTGGAAGGAAGGTGGGGTAATCTACTTCTGTGAAGATTTACTGCCTTGGAAACCCAATGGGGGTTGCTATGAGTCGGAATAGACTTTATGGCGGTGAGTTTGTTTTTCTTTTTTTGGTTTGGTGGACATCCCCAGAGACAGAATTTTAGGGAAAGCTGATGAGTTCAGTTTAAGACTTTTTGATTACCAGGGTCCTTAAACCAGTTCCAGTCAAGTTGACTCCAACTCATAGTCATCCCACATGTGTCAGAGTAGAACTGTGTTCCATAGGGTTTGCCATGACTGATATTTTTGGGGGATTGCCAAGCCTTTCTTCTGAGGTGCCTCTGGGTGTACTCAAACCTCCAATCCTTCAGTTAGTAACTGAACACATTAGCTGGTTGTATCACCCAGGGACTTTGTCAGGGTACTTGGTGGTATGGATATGAGTTTGGCTCAGCAGGGAAATAGGGAGTGGGGGTTTGGCTAAGGGAATGTGAACAGGGCGAGAAGACAGACTGTGGGCTGACTCCCGGGAATAGGCCACTTGGGGTTGGGCAGAGGAAGAGGAATGGAGAGTGAGAGAGGTGAAGAGAGGAGAAATGGGTGCCCCAGAGACCAAAGGAGGAATGGTCACCAGTGTCTATGAGGAAGACAAGGATGGAGAAGCATCTATTGGATTTAGCAAGTAGTGACCATTGATAATTTGTTGGGAATGGTTCAGTAACATGGACAGGGTGCACTGCAGTGGGTAGAGGAGCAAAGAGAAGGTTGGGAACTTGAGACACTGTGCATAGGTAATGCTTCCCAAATTTTTGACTCTGAAGGGGAAGGGATAGGAGGACGTGTGGTTGAGGCAGGGGCTTATGAGATGGGAGAGATCTAGGGCACTTACAAACCAAGTAGAATGCACCATAGAGAGGGAGAGGGCAGAGCCCAGGAGAGGAGGAACAAGGTGGCCATTGCAGTCTCTGTGTGTGTGTGTGTGTGGGGGGGCTCACTGAGGGGGACTGGTGTTGAGAGTGTGTGTCTGTAGTTCAGAAGTGCTTTAACAAGTCTAATTTTCTACATCCCACCACCCCCCACTGCCTATTCTCTTGGGTCATGCCAACTCTAGATTGGGTGGTCAGGTTGGCTGGGCCATTAACTGGGCTGTATTGAGGACTTTGAAGAAGAGGCTGAACAGAAAATCTCACTTTTGGGCTGGAGCCACAGAGGTGGGATGGAGGGAGGTCAGGTTGGGACAGATGAAGGATCATTGGGAAGGTTACAAGTGGTGGTAAGTATTCATTGTGGGAGACTCAAGCAGCAGGCAGCGTGCCAGTCCTCCAGATATCACTGTAGGGTTTGTGAGGATGCAGTCCACTGGTGGAAGGGCATAGCCAGGTGCTGGGAGTATGAGTAACATGCGTCAGTTCCCCTACCCAGAAGGATGCTGGGATTCATGGGAGAGGTCTCAGGGTTCTGGACAGGAAGGCTAGGGTTTGGAGAAAGGCTCCAGTCTGAGGACTAGAACTGATGGGCTGAGTGGGGACCTTGAAGCATACCCATGCCAGCCCTCAGGGAGATGGTGGGGCACAAGGATTTATTTCAGGCATGCAGGATGCTGGGAGGCCAACAGGGAAAGTGTGGCAGCTGCCTTCCCTAAAGGAAATCAGCAGAAGGTATGTCCAGAACAATGGATAGCACAGGTGAGGGTGAGCAGGGGCCAAAAAGTGGCCTTGACACAGGCAGTGTGGATAAAGCCGTCTCTCAGAAGGGCTTTCAGGGATCTTGTGTGGAGAGCCCCACATGAGCCAGACAGGTGCACTGGCTCAGGTGGGATGTGTGAAGTTGCTAGGAAGGTGGGACATGTAGGCCCTTGAGTGCCAGTCAGACATAGCTTCAAATCCTGACTGTACTCATTACTTGTGTAGTGACCGTGGGAAATCTTAGCCTCTCTAAGCTTGATCTCATCTGTAAGATGGAGCAAATCTCTAATGCCCAGGGTCATTGTGAGAAATAAACGAGATGGTATTTGAAAGACCCAGTTGTGATGCGTGGCTCATAGTGGATTCTCCATAAATGACGGTTCTTTCTTTCCCTCTGAAAGGTAGAGACCTGTGCTGAGGACCAGCAGCACAGCTTTTATTTGTCTCAGCTCACAAAGACTCACACAAGGGTTTTTCATCTGTCACCCGATTAGCAGAGGAGTGTTGAGTACTGTAGGAGATCAGAGATGATCACAGGTTCTTTAAACTCTTCCTGCTGAGAGGTAGGCTCTATGGCATTCCCTTTGATCTGGGAGAGCGCTGGGATGCCTTGAACAATAGAATATGGTAGAAGTGATGCGGTATCCATTTCTGGGTCTAGGTCTTAAGAGACTGACAGTTTCCATCCCTTGCTCTTGGACTACTTGGAGCCCTGAGCCACCATGCTAAGAGGAAGCCCAAGCGGCCCTATGGAGAGGTTGGCGTGGAAAGCAACGAAGGCCCTCAGATGAAAGCCTCAGCCGAGCCACCAGCCAACAGTTCACACCAACTTGCCAGCCAAGTGAGTGCGCCATCTCAGAAGTGGGTCCTCCAGTCCCAGTGGAGCTGCCCCAACTTCCATCCCGCGTAGTGGGAGATGAGCCACCCCACTGACCCCTGTCCAGATTGAAGATGGTGAACAAAGTGAAGGAGTGTCGCTTACCCGCTAAGTCTTGGGAGAATTTGTTCAAAGCATTAAAGTGGAACAAGCACACACTGTGGCACCAACAATGTGCTAGATATCAGGCAGGTCGCCAAAGAAATGAATGTGACCTAGGATAAAATACAGCCACAGACGCTGTTCCTCTTGAGAATGCAGCTATGACCATTTCTAGTCAACTTGCTTAGAGATTCCTCCTTCACTCATCAGTCAAGTCTGTTCCTTTTAGCTTGTCGGCAGATTGGTGCTATTAGGGAAGAGATTGAGGTGTCTCTCAATCCCAGGCAGAGCCCATGGGCTTTCAGCAGGGGAGACAGCTGAAGTTCCAGGTTGGGGAAGCTGCCACTGGCACTTAGTGGAGGAGGAAGGAAGCCACGTCTCTGCCTCCTTTGCCTAGGACCAGGTGGAAGCGTGCTATCCTTATAATTAGAGGCACGCAGAACACCCTTGGGCTTTGACGTCCCTGTAAAGTGCTCCATGGGCACAGTGGAGCTGTTCACGGTGACAAAACAGATGGTGCTGCAGAGCTGGGAGGAACTCAGCGGAGGGGTCGTGTTACCTCTAAGAACCAGGCCATCAACAAAGCATGCCATTTCCCACCTACCAAATTAACTGGAAAAAGAAAAGAGAATTGAGTGTCACTGTTAGCAGTGGGCTCTGGAGGAGCTCGCTTCGGTGCTATGTCACAAGCAGCATCTGTGTCTTGCCTGTCTTGGGGGGCCATGGCTGATGAGATGCTCGGAACATTATTAACGCCACTTTGCTGAAAATGCTGCACACTCCGGCTAATGCCTTATGGCATTCACTGCTTCCTGGGGCTCCAAAGATGGAGAGAAAATCCTGAAATAGCAACTCCGAGCTGGTTGTCAAGGCAACAGGCTCCATCAGGATGCATCCGCAGGTGCCACGCTTGGCCCTGAGAGGGGATGGGACAAAAGACATTGCAAATGCAGACCCTACCCTCCACAAGCCTACATTCTTCTTGGGAAGATGAGGTTTTTGGTTTGTGAGTCTGTCAGGCCAGAATTGCCCCACGTATGTCCTAAGGAGCATAGGTACAGCAAGATATTAACTAGTGTTAGTGAAAATAAGGATTGTGTGGACAGATCATTTTGCAAAACACACCAGGCAAACCAAAGTTCAATGTGGCAGAGCTTCACACAGTCTTTCTTTCTTTCTTTATTTGCAGTGTTCTCTGCCCTCCCCTCCCACACCTGGTAAGAGCTTCACAGAGTCTTTAATAAACTTGAATGCACTGTGATAATCAAGAGGGAGATGCTGACTGCTACATTTCCCAAAATTATTTGACCACAGAAACTCTCGTTCACAGCATTTCAGGGGATTAGTAAACCATGGAATTGCTTTGAGAACCCTGAGTTAGGAAGTAATACAAAGCAGCATGTAATTGCGTTCTTAGAATGTGTGGAACAGCTCAGGAGTGGAAGAGAATTCAGAGCAGGGGGAGTTGGGGTTGGCAGGGCAAGTAGGAAAGGCTTCATGGAGGAAGGAGTTGAGTTGAGTCTTGTAAGTTCTGGGTGGGTGAGGAGAGCTAGAGGGAACCCTCTAGAGAGCCATGTGTGGGGGTGAGAAGGTGCTGCTCAGGGCTCTACAGGTATGCAGACCTCATTCAGTTCCACCAGGAATAAAGATGGAGATAAATGGATAGCTGCTGTCGAGTTGACTCCGATTCATGGTGGTCTCATGTACAACAGAATGAGATGTTGCCCCGTGTTGAGTCATCCTCAGCTACCCAGTGCTCACGCACTGAGTATGCAAATGAATGAAATGAGTAAGTATGTGTGCTGAGCAGAGTGCCCTGTCTTACACAGATGGTCTCTCCTCTAGGCCATTGCTATGACCCATTTTTTCTTGGTGAGGTGGAGCATAAGGTGATGCTCAGAGAGAGAAGTGGACATTGAGAAGCAACCCTCCATAGGAATCTGCTACTTCCTTTTCAGATTGTATAGGGCGTGGCAGGTTTGGAGTGGCTGAGGGAGACCAGGAAGTGAGCGGAGCAGTTTGGAACAGCTAGGAGAGATGGACTTGTCTGTCAGTTTGTCGTGCTGTGGTGGCTTGCAAGTTGCTGGGACGCTGGAAGCTATGCTTTGCACAGCATGGATGGGCATTAGTCTTCTCTTCCAGGTGGACATGTTTGTCCCATGGAAGCTGAGCCTTCTCCTCCTCCCAGAGCTCCACCTGCAGTGCAGGAGTGTCTTTCTAGCTGGCTTTGTCTGTCTGGGGTGTCCTTGTGTGTAGACATTCTGCCCATGTCCTCAGGGCAGTTCTGTCTGACGTTTGGAACCAACATGATAAACACCAGTTGGCCATGAATTGATGGAACCAGTTGGCTAATCACTGAGTGCTGTCTGAAGGAGAGTCTGGGTGGAGGCATCCCCTGCCCCTGGGCTAGTCAGGAGGAAGGTGGGTGAGTCAAACACTCTTCTGCCTTCAAGTTGACTCTGAGGTGACATGAAGCATCATAGGCCAAGTCCAGATGAGAGACAGTTGTTCTGGCTCAGAATCAGGCTCAACTCATGTTCTCTGACTCCATGAGACACCCCCTGTGTGGGTGGTGCTTCACATGTACCATCTCATTGAACTCTTACAGGAACCCTGTGAAATGGGTTGATTGTTGTTTCATAGCTGGAAACCGAATTTTGAGACATGCCATGGTACGACAAGATCAGAACTGGATATGCTCATTCAAATTTCAGTACACTTTCCACCGGGCAATGTATTTGTGTATTTTTTCTTCTTAGTTTTGTCCCCCACAAATATCTGGCAGACAGTGGCTCCTAGGTTGGGAAAGACAAACTTTTGCTTCAGCTCTCAGGGGACCCTGGGTTGTGTAAGTCGTTAAAGTGGTTGGCTGCTAACCAAAAGGTTGGAGGTTTGAGTCTCCCCAGAGGTGCCTCAGAACGAGGGCCTGGAGATCTACTTCTGAAAACTTAGCTATTGAGATGGATGACCTTGACTCCAAATCAACTCAGTGGCAGCTGGTATTGATGGTCCCAGCTATCAGTTTTGTCTGTCCTGTGTATCAGAAATGGCCCAGGTCTCAGTGATCTGTGAGGTCTGAGTGATTTGTAGGCAAACATGAAGAGATGTTAACATTAATGCCCAAATTATGCTATCTCTTTGCCTCTACCAATGTAGGTCTGCAGCCCATTTCCCTTCACCTAAGGCATCTGACTGCTAACTAGAAGGTTGGTGGTTCAAACCCACCAGCCACTCCTCGGAAGGAAGACACAGCAATCGACTCCCGTAGTGATACTGCCTCAGAAACCCAAGGAGGGGTCACTAAGAGTTGGATACAACTCTATGACAGTGAGTTTGGTTTTTGGTTTGGTTTTAAGTCTTCTGAGCTATTTTTGGAGAGTCCATATACTCAGGGAAGTGTCCATGTGTTTTCTGCCATCTCACTCTTCCTTGGCTGCAGTTCCCTGGGCACAGATCACCTAGGAAAGGGGCTTCTCCACCTCTGTTGCTGGTGCCTTCTGTGAGAGTCTGCTGGCACTGGCCTGCATAGGTTCTCCCTGTGCTCTGCTGGGCTCAGCTGTTCCTTATTAGGGCCTCCTTAAACCTGCTGGATGCTGAAGCCGTTCTGGGTCCTTGTGTGGAGTAGGGAGACCTGGCCCCATCCAATGGTGTGCCATAGCTGGCTTGGGAGAGCCACTTGTGAACATCTCTTCCCAACTTTGTGTTTAATGACATCACATTAGTGACATCACATGGCTTGACATTGGCCATGGTGGGAGGATTTATACCATGGCAGTTGGCAAAAGCTACATAGCCAAGGCCACTCCACCCCCTCCTGCAACCTATTCTTTAAACATCACTTCCCCTCCCTAACTCCTTGTTGAACTTTGTGCTCTGGGCCTGGAAGCAGCACCGAGGAGCCTGGGAGTCTCATGGAACCTTCCATGAACTCAGCTTCTCCAGCTCCAATGCTTGTTTCTGTCCTTCAGATTCCCTGCAGAGAGGAGCAACGTGGCAACACTTTCATATTTTCTGTCTTCCTCCGCCTCCACTCCTGCACAAACTGGGAAAAACAAAAAACCAAACAACAACGACAACTTGTAACACAATAAACCCCATTGTCCTTTTTCTGTCTAAATCCCCCAATAAAACAAAACAAAATGAATGGCCCCACTGCATATCAATCCATTTAGATAGATACATGGAGGAGAGCAGTTGCCTTTCCAAATCCTAGTTCAGGTCCAGTCTTGACACTACTTAGATATATACGTGTTTAATTTTGATTTCTCAACAAAGCCCAGGTCATGTTGAATGGAATGGAAGGACATTAGCCTTCCAGTCTTGAAGCCTGGGCTCCAGTTCTCATGCTTTCACTGGCCTATTGTGTGCATTCTTTGATGTATTAGCCAAAGATAGGCCATTTGACTACTTCTGACTAATACACTCAAGGGCACACAGTGGGTCAGTTGATAGACCCTTGTCTAATACACTCAAGGGCATACAGTGGCTTTTGCCAGTTTCAGTGGTGTAAATACTCCCACCATGGCCAGTGTTGAGCTATGTGATGTCACTAATGTGATGTCATTAAACACAACATTGGGAAGAGATGCACCCAAGTGGCTCTCCCAAGCCAGTAGGAGCTAGCTGCAGCATCTTGGGGCCTTGAGTGTATTAGTCAAGAGTAGGCCAATTAACTCATTAGGTGGTCTTAAGTGTTAGTCAAAGATAGGTCACCTGACCCCCGTGTGCCCTTGGGTATGTTAGTCAGGATAGTCTAACAGCTAAAACAAGCCCTGGACTCCAGTGGTTTTACTCACTATGTTTACTTCTCACCCACACAGTTTATTCAGTTGATGGATGAGGAGACAAAGTGAGAACTGGATGTTGTGGTGGTTAAGTTTGTGTGTCAGTTTGGCTGGGCCTGGTTGAGTGGCTGGGCAGCTGAATGTAGTTATTCCCCATGATGAGACTGGTAATTGACTCCATGGCAGAATCTACTGTGAGCAGTGGAGTAGCTGCCTTAGGCATGTGGTCTGCTTCTTGTATATAAGGGGAAACCTTGGGGAACAGTCTCTAGCTTATGGCACACTTGAACCCTGCATGTAGCTGTGTCATTGTTCAGCAGCCTGCCATGCTCTGCCAACCTTGGGACTTTTAATGGACTTGAATTTATGGCCTGCTGTGTGTTTTGGTAACATCGGGACTGTGCCTTTTTACTTGTCAACCTTGGGCTTGTCAGTCTCAGCAGCCAGCAGCTGTCTGAGTGAAGAAAAGCCTCCAGCTTCAGTGGGCCAGGAGCAGGAGGCAGAGTTGAAGCCCAAGGTTGAGGGGCTTTCACCCAGCCCCTAGAACCTCGCATTTGAACTTGGACTTAAAGCCTCCAAACTGTGAGGGAATAAACTCCTGTTTGTTAAAGCTATCCCATTGGTGATATATTCCTGTCAGAGTGCCATTAGGGAACCAGAACTGATGTGGAGGTTTCTGTGGGCCAGCCTGGTGGTGACAGTTACCACTTCCTTTACTACTCCATTGGCCAGAGTTTGGCCCCGTGGTCACACTGCAGGGGAAGCTCAAAGAAGAGGTAGGGGGCCATCAGCAGCCTTGGCCATGGTGGGAAGTCCTTTCTTCTCTGCTACCAGGCACCGTGTCTGAGATAAGGAGGCTTTGAGCTCTTCCTCTGTGAGACTGCTTCCCGCTCTGTGAGTCTGTGAGTCTCTGGTTTCATTAATGCCAAAGCAATCGAGCAGAGTTTTCAAAGCAGATTGGGTTTGCTTCTCATTCCTGGCTCGGCTCCCCAATGCTTTTCTGTATGTGGCAGAGACAGCACTTCTCCAACCAGCCTTTCCAAATGCTAATCAAAGGATTAGTGCCCCATCATCATCTCTTCGAAACAATGTCCAGACCCATCTTTCTCCTTCGGAATCTTCTGAGAGACCAAATTTGAACTCATCTCATCAAGGCCAAATGTCAATCATAAGAAGAAATCTATATGAAATTTTAATTGCAAGATGTTCAGTGCAAATTTAATGAGTAGAATAAGAGATCTGAGAATTCCCGCATTCTCGGCTCATGCATAATGTTGACTTAAATTGGCTCTCTGGAGGTGGAGAGAGTTGCATTTTTAGAATTTACGCACCGAGAGAGCAAATGGAGTGGACCCTGAAGGTTAAGGTCATAAATCAGAATCATTTAACTGGCTTTGAGTGATTGCCGTGGACTGTAATGGCAGGGAGGACTGGCTGCAGCCACAAGTGATTACTGTGTCTCCAATTATTGAAATGCTACTCAACATTCATAAATCAGCAGTCATTAATCCCCCAAATAGTACCTGTCCACTTTCTAAATAAATTTCCAACCTGGTAATGGAGATTGAAAGAGGCTGGTGGGCACTAGCTCAGAATTAAAACAAATGAGGGCATTGCTCTGACAGACTGGGAAACATGTCTTTGTGGAACGTGAAGTCACTTTGGGGGGTAGAGATATCCCAACAGAAATTGCTCTTTGCAGCAGAGGGATTATGCCGGCAGTTTCTCCCAACATTTGTTGTCACTTTTGTAGATGATAGCCTTGATGTTTATGTCTCAATCTCTGAAATCTTGCTCGGGACCAAATCAAATGATTTAAAAGCCTCAATGCAATTGCCTGCTCATCCCTGTTTACCTACAGTAATTGGAAAGTAAGTGCAGAGCACAGTGGAAGGCTGGGACATTTATTGAATAACATGGGAGCCAGCGGGGAAGGAAATAGTAATTGATGCATCCGTCACTGGGATAACATATTTGGGAAGAAATCGAGAAATGAAAATGAACAGGAACTCTGAGGGACAAGACCAGAAGTACTTTCATTACCACAGACGCTTCAAGTCCATGTTCATTTTCTCTTTGCCTTGTTTCTGGATGGAGTTCATGAATTATATATAATGGCGACCAGACTTCTGGGTGAGGGCATCATGCTGATATCATGTTGATAGGCACCACTCCATAATGGTTGCATTTTAAAGCTGATAGAAAATGAGATTTGTGCGTGGGTGTCTGGGAGGGATGCTGGATAGATGAGGCTTAAGCTTGGTTTCACTTTGAAAAAGCAGAGGCAAAGAGGTGAGGGCAGAAACGAATGCTGTGTTCACATGCAACGGCTCAAAATAATAGCGTAGAGTCTTTTAATTGCAGTTTTGTTACTCACAGAAGACAGAATCAAGTATTTTAGCTGAAACGCTTTCTCCCTTCTCCCTCCCAGTTAAGGAAACTGAAACCCAGAGAAGAAAGAGGGCCTGCCTGAGGTCAGCAGATCGGCACTAACATCCAGGCCAGCCACTGTGAGAAGGAGCGACACTGAATGTTGTATTCCTTCGGGAGTATACCTTGAAGCACTCGACACAAAGCCCATTTAGTCATCTGTGTGAAGAACCTTAAAAATACCCGTATTCTTTAACTCCTTTGAGATTGGCGCCATCCATCATTCTTGGTATAGATTCTCACTTCTAGTCATTGATTCCAAGAAAATAAATGGAAACACAGGGAGGTGTGTAGAGGTTTCAATTCAATACATTTGACGTAACCTACATGTCCAACAATAGGGGAGTGTTAAAGGTAGCTGTGATGCATCTGTTCATAGGGTAGTAAGGAACCGTTTGAAGTAGTGTGGGTAGAGAACTGAAGCCAGTTCACAGTGAGTGAGACAAGCAGCTGGAAATAGGTATCCATAGGGTGTTCACACCAACGTCAAGGACACCTGGCTGGACAACTGGCAGCAAATATAGAAGGAGCTATTATTTCCTCTGGGGAATAATTTTTTTTTTTTTAATGTTCTGGCTGACGTCAAATGTTTACTGGAAAAAGACATTTTCAATTTGAGTTATACTATTCGTCACAAGAAGAGAGAGCATCTGAAGTTAAACATTTTTGTTGGGTTTCTATAAAATCTGTTTCCCAAATACATTTTAAATGATGAAACAAATCAGCAAGAGCAGTGTATATAAAACAAGAGAGTAGGAAAAGCTTACCGTCTTGAAAACAGCAATAATAACAACAAAACAAAAAACAGCTCACAACAATGATAAATAATTAAAAAAAAAAAAATGACGTGGCTGAACAAGTTTTCTCCACTGCGGTCTGATTGAGACCTTTCTCTCCTTACTGGTAGCTGAAGTTATCTTTCCTATACTGTGTTGTGGACTCTGACTTCCCACAGGATAGGGTCCAGGGTTGCAGGATTTTTCTCATTGTTCCAGCTATCCTGCATTCCCCCTTGTTCCTTAACTCTGATCCAGCCTCACTGAAGCTCATTCACTAAACGTGTTTGCACTGCTCTCTTTGTTCATGCCACTTCAGCAATGGGGAATACCCTATTTTGCCCCTGGCCTTCTGAAAAGCTCCTATTCTCACATCACAACCCTCTTTAAGTAACCCTGTGATGCATTTGCTCACCTCTTCCAGGTAGAATGAGTACTTTCCCCCTTGGATGTCTGAAGTCCTCTTATCATTCTGTGAAGGACTAATCATGTTGCATGGTGTTTATCTGCCTCAATTTGTTTCCTCCACTGGACGATGGGCTCAAGGACTTAGGAACCAAGTCTGACTCTTCCCTGTGTCCCCAGAACATGGCACAGTGTCTAGCACATTGTAAACACACACACACACACACATACAAATGTTTATTTTATTTTTGTTCACATTTTTCTGGCCAGTCACAATGATGCTATTTCAGAATATGTATTTCAGAGTGTGTTTTGTGAATATTCTGATGACAGAAGCACAATGTGTCTATTGCAGGAAGTCTGGGGAATACGAAAAATATGCAGAAGGACATAAGGATTGCCTGAAATTCCAGGACCCAGAAATAGCCTCGACAAGCATTGTCGACAAGGATTTCAAAGCATAGGAACATATGTTGCTGTTAGTTGACATCAAGTCTACTCTGACTCGTAGTGACACTACGTACAACTGACCAAGGACCAGCTAGCTGCCTGGTCCTGTGCCATCTTCGTGATTGATCATTGGCAAGCTCAAGTCCATTGCTGTGGTCACTGGGTGCCTTCCAACCCAGAGGGCTCATCTTTCAGCACTGACAGGTAGTTTTCTGTTGTGATCCATAGGGTTTTCATTGGGTTGACTTTCAGCAATAGATTGCCAGGCCTTTCTTCCTAGTCTTTGTTAGTCTGAATGCTCCACTGAAACCTGCCCACCCTGGGTATTTGAAATACCAGTAGCATAGCTTTCAATAGCACTGTAATATGCAAGCCACTACTATTTGACAAACTCACAGATGGGTGGTGTGTATGAACACATAGATATTTGCATATGTCTATGAAAGGCACTTACTGATGAAGATTAAAGACTACAGTCTGCAGTATGGATTACACTTCAGTATAAAGAAAACAGAAGTCCTCACAAATGGACCAATAAGCAGCATCACGATAAATGGAGAAAAGATTGAAATTGTCAAGGACTTCATATTGGTTCTATAATCAACATTAATGGAAGCAGTAGTCAAGACATCAGATAGCATATTGAACTGGGCAGATCTACTGCAATAGACCTCTTTTAGGACTGAAGAGCAAGGATACCTCCTTGAAGACTAAGATGTGCCTAACTCAAGCTGTGGTGTTTTTAATCACTTCTTATGCATATGAAAGCTGGACAATGAGTAAGGAAGACCAAAGAAGAGTTGAATCTTTTGAGTTGCGGTGCTGGCAAAGAATACTGAGAGTACCATGGTCTGCTAAAAGAACAAATCTGTCCTGGAAGAAGTGCAGCCAGAATGCTCTTTGGGAGTGAGAATGGCCAAACTTCGTCTCACCTACTTTGGTCATGTCAGAAGGGACCATTCCCTGGAGAAGGATGTCATACTTGGTGAAGTGGAGGGTCAATGAAGAAGGAGAAGTCCCTCAATGAGATGGATTGACATAGTGGCTGCAACTGTGGGCTCAGGTATAGCAAGGACTGTGAGGCTGGCACAGGACCGGGCAGGGTTTCATTCTGTTGTGTGTAAGGTTGCTGTGAATCGGAGGTGACTCGATGGTACCTCACAAGAACAACATGAAATGTTGAGACATTCTTTAAAACCAAGTTCACTTAGTGTTTCCATTGCTTTATTTCCCATCATATAAATAAATTCAAGTAATCTGGAACAGGATATTTATGTAAATAGTTTAACCAATCTATGATTAAGGAGCTCTGGTGGCACAGTACCTAAGGCACTTGACTGCTAACCAGAAGGCTGGTGGTTCAAACCCACCAGCCCCTCCTCGGAAGGAAGGTTGGGCAATCTACTTCCATAGTGATTCCATCTCAGAAACCCCAGGAGGGGTCGCTATGAGTCGGGTCCAACTCAACAGCACATAACAACAACAATAACAACAACAAAAAGTATTAAGATGGATTTAAAGCCACCCATTACCATCCCCCTCAGAGAAGCCATGGTTGATATCTGGGGGTGTAACTTTTGGACTTAGCAGTACATTCATAAGTGACGACCTCATCTGTCACTCCACATAGTTCTGCCTTCTGAACCTTCAGTTAATAGCCACAAACTAACCCTAATGAGTCTTGTTAGGTCTCAGCTGTGGCCCACACTGTGTGTCCTCGTATGTCCCTGAGAGACATTCTTCACTGTCTCCCTTGTGGCCACCATCTCACCACTTCCACATATACAACTTCATCCTCACAATGAATTCACTGAAGACAAGAAAGCAGGGCTGAGGCCGAACCAGTGACTACCCCAGGAGGACACGGGAAGGAAGTAGGAGAACAGGATTTGAACCAGGCTGTTGACCAGGTTCTCTGATTTCAGCAGCTTGGGGTGTACTTTTTCATTGCCAGCTATGCCACCCTTTGCTTACTTCCCCCTTCCCACTGAAAGAGACATAGCTTTCAGCAGGCCAACTGCCTGCTGCCCAGGATGGCTGCCTTGACTCTTTGCCTGTTGAGTGGGATGATGGACTAGGAGCCACCCGCCTGGATCCTTCAGGGACTCACAGGAGGATCATGAGCCATCACCTCTTTAATGCTCAAGATGGTCTCTGCCAGTCCATGACTGTTCATCCATGCATTCATTCATTCATGCACTTTGCTGGGTCCCGGGGGTTTCATCATGAACATGACAGCATCCTTGTCCTAGAGAAAATGCATGCATTTATCCCTTCATTCATTTGACAGATTCAGCAAGTACCTGTCATGTCATTGGGGGCAGTGGTGTTTCAGTGGTAGACTTCTCTCCCTTCATACGGGAGCCTTGGGCTTGATTTCTGGCTAATGTATCTCATGCACAGCTCCCCTCTGTCTGTTGGTGGAGTCCTGCCTGTTGCAATAATGCTGAACAGATTTCAGTGGAGTGTTCAGCCTATGATGGACCAGGAAGAAAGGCCTGGGGGTCTGCTTTCAAAAATCAGCCAATGAAAACCCAAGGGTCACACTGTCTGCTCTGCAGCCAGTCATGGGGACGGCACAGGCCTGGGCAGTGTTTTGGTCTGTTGTGCACAGGGTAGCCAGTTAGGAGCTGATGGCACCACCACCAAATCGTGTGTCATCACTGTTCCAGGTGCATATAGCTGTGAATGAAACAGGCAAGAATCACTGTGAGCTTGAATTCTAGGGTAGAAAGATAGAAAGCTAGCAAAATAAAGAAGTAAAATCTGTTGGACTGTGGCATTGTGTTAACTACAATGAAAATCAGCATCAGTTTGTTGTACTGTGTTGGCTTATGTATGGCTAAGATGCTGGCTGGTATGACACTGGCATTTCAAATATCAGCAGGGTCACCCATGGTGGAGAGGTTTTAGCAGAGATTCCAGATGAAGGCAACAGGAAGAAAGACCTGGCAATCTACTTCTGAAAATTTGGAAGGAAGGTTGGGCAATCTACTTCCATAGTGATACTGCCTCGGAAATCCGAGGAGGGGTCACTGTGAGGCAATGAAAATCCTATGGGTTTGTCTGATACAGTGCTGGAAGATGAGCCCCTGGGTTGGGAGGCACTCAAAGTCTGTCGTGGCTGCAACGGTGGACTCAATGATGTCAATGATTGTGAAGATGGTACAGGAACGGGCCCCGTTTTGTTCTGTTGTCTGTGGGGTCACCATGGGCTGGAGCTGACACATACAGGAGCCAGAAGTTCACGAAGCAACAGAAAGAGTTAGGGTGGAAAGAGACGGCCCTTCCACCCCCAGTTAGCTGAGGGTTGGCCTGTCTTCTTGACTGAGAAATGAATTGAGGCTAATATCAGAGCCCCACTCTTCCTAACTTGTGGTCTGTTATTGTCAAAATCTCTGGTTGCTGGAGCTAGATTTTAATCTAGGTTTGTCTGATTTCTTGGTTTCTTTTACTAAGCCAGACACTGGAGAACTAGAAAGGGAGAGAGGGGAGCGGGGTGCGTACCCTGGAGACCTGTATAAACCCAAACCAAACTCACTGCCAGTGATTCTGACTCATAGGGACCCCCTTTGGGTTTATGAGGCAGTACATTTTTGCAGAACTAAATTGCCCCATCTTCCTTCCATGGAGCTGCTGGTAGGTTTGAGCCACACATGTATACACATCTTTAACTTAACATTAAATGTCATCCTGCCTTTGACATAATATTAAACATAGTTTTCCCTCCACGTTAAGGGTTCAGCCATTCTCAGCCAATCTTTCTCTCATGTTTAAAAACTTTCCAGTTGAATGACCTCTCCAGGGATGTTGTTGTTGTTATGCGCCATCGAGTTGGCCCCGACTCATAGCGACCCCTCCTTGGGTTTCCAAGGCGGTATCACTATGGAAGTAGATTGCCCAACCTTCCTTCTGAGGAGTGGCTGGTGGGTTTGAACCACCAGCCTTCCGGTTAGCAGTCAAGTCCATAGGCACTACGCTACCAGAGCTCTGAAGTGCATATGTGGTGTTCCCTAACCAAAACCAGTTGCCATAAGATTGACTTCAATTCATGGTGACCCTGTGTATGTCAGGGTAGACCTGTTCTCCGTAGGGTTTTCAATGGCTGGTTTCTCAGAAGTAAATCACCAGGCCTTTCTTCCTAGAACTCTGGGTGGACTCAAACCTCTAACCTTTCAGTTAGTAGCCAAGCACATTAACTGTTTATACCACCAGACATTCCATTAGTTTCCTAGGACTGTCATAACAAAGTAACACGGACTGGTACAACAGAGATTTGTTCTCTCACAGTTGGAGGCCACAAGTCCAAGGTCAAGCTGTTGCAGGGCTGTACTCTCTCTCTGAAAGCTCTGGGGAGGGAAGAAGACCTCTTTGCCTCTTTGAGCTTCTGGAGATGGTGGTCCTTTGCTGTGGCAGCATAATTGCACACTCTGCCTCTGTCTCCACAAGACTGTCTTCCCTCTGTCTGTCTCTTCTCCTCTTTTGATAAAGTCATATTGGATTAGTGCCTATCCTACTTCATTATGACCCCGGGTTAAGTAATGCTGTTGTTGTGGACTGTCCAGTCCATTCCGACTTATGCCGACCCTATACGACAGAGGACAGCTGCCCTGGAGGCCTTCCTAGGCTGGCCTTTTCAGGAGAACAGGTCTCCGGGTCTTTTCTCTCTTGGAGAGGATGATGGGCTTGAACCACAAACCTTCCAGTTGGTAATTAGCTGTGTACCTAACCATTGTGCCACCAAGCCTCCTTCATTAATAACATCTGCAAATGCCCTAGTCCCACACAAAGTCACAGTCATAAATGCTGGGGGTTAGGCTTCACATCTCTTTTGGAGGGCACAATTCAACCCTTGACACCCGGGCTTGGTGGAGCAGCTGGACTGTAGTGGAGGGAGTGTGGCGGGATGCAGACAATGGCCCCACCCCACCCCTCTGAGTCTGTCTGGGGCAGGCGCCAGGGTTCTTTAGTTTAGGACTTGGGCTCTGGGGCTGGCGGGCCTGGGCTGTGATCCAGGCCCTGCTGCTCCTTAAAGATGTCAACTCTGGCAAGCTTTCGGCCTGGGTCTTACATTTGACAGCTGAAGAGAGGGGCTGATGATCCTACCTACTGCTGGGTCATTGGGAGGGTTCCTAGGCATCAGTTTGTGTGACGTGCCAGGTATAGGGTCAAAAAGAAAAATAACAACCCAATGCCATCAAGTCGATTCTGACTCATAGTGACCCTGTAAGACAGAGTAGAACTATCCCATAGGGTTTCCAAAGCTGTAAATCTTTATAGAAGCAGACTTCCTCATCTTTCTCCCACGGAGCAGCTGGTAGGTTCAACCCACCGACCTTTTGGTTAGCAGCCATGTGCTTTAAACAGAGCACCACCAGAACTCCTGGTATATGATCTGCATCCTCTAAATATCACCTCATTTGTACTATTTTTATTACAGCTTCAACCCACTGGCCTTGTGCCTCAGAATCAGAGTAGCTCTCCCATGCCCACGAACGCCCATGATCAGATATCTCTGAGTCAGGTGAGCCATTCCACTGCGAGGGAAGACAGTAGCACTATGATAGATAGATGTGATCCAAACATGAACGCTGGGTAGAGCTGTCAGACGCTTTTGGCAGCTGTATTATGAACAAAGGCAAAAGTAGGAGCTCTGGGTTACTGGTGTACAAGCACACACTTTTTGCTTTATTTGGAGTCTAATTAGAATTTTAAGATGGGAGGCAGTGTGATGTGGTGGGAAAAGGCCCAACGTGGTGTTCCTGGTCACCCATCAACTCTCGTCTCACCTTGACCCCATCCCCTAACCTTGCAGGGGCCAGCTTTCTGATTTGCAAAATGGGTTGATTGCAAAAGTCCATCAGCAGATGAATGGATAAACATGATGTGGTCCATCCATACAGTGGACTGACCCTCAGCCATACCATAAAGGGAAATGAAGTTCTGGTATCTGCTACAACGTGGAAAACCTTTGTGCTGAGTAAAATAGTCACAAGGGGACAAATAAGGTAGGAGCTTACTTATATAAATACCTACAATAGGCAGATGTGTAGACGGATGGGTCGTGATGAGTCAGAGTCCACTTGAGGGTGGTGGTAGGGACAGGATGGAGGAGGAAAGGCCCCCTTTGTTTCCCTTCCTTGTTTAGGAAGCGTTGAGTTTCGTTTATGGTAATGGAAATTTTGGCAGCGGATATTGGTGATGGTTACACAATGTGATTGATGGCATTGGTGTCAGTGAATTGTACACTTGAAAGATGTGGCATCAGCCAATGTTTTGTCATCTATATTTTTACAACAACAGCAACAAAAAAAGTAGGTTGATTGGACCAAGTGGCCCCAGGACCTTTGTTGCTCTGCGATTCTGTTGGTCTGTGAAATGGACACTGTAGTCCCTAATGCTGTTCTGAAAGAGTGATGAACTGCAGCTCTTTATTGGAGTATGGGGGATGTGTGTCTGTTTCTCTTACTTTAAGAATACTATCTACTTCTGTAGTGATACTGCCTCAGAAACCCAAGGAGGGGTTGCTATGAATCAGGTCTGACTCAACAGCACATAACAACAACAACAATAGCAACAACAACAACAACAACAACAGGTTACTGGGGTACAGACATGCTCATCTCTTTGGAAACAAAGGGAAGATGAAACTCTGGGAAGTTCATTTCTCATCACTTTGCGTGTTATTTATTATGAGTGTGCACACCGTTTCTAAGTTCACACTCCTTCCCAGCACTTATGGATTACATAATGCAAAGATCTGGGCCCAGAACTCCTGCATCCATGATATGAAAAACACACTGGTATACCCACTCACAGCAGAAACATGGTTTTGGTTTTATGCATGCCTTTCAGTTAAAAGATTGACTGGGATTTGGACTCTCTTAGAGTCTCTAACACAGTTTAATAAGGTGCATATATGGATGGAGAACCCCTGGATGGTGCAAGCAGGTTACGATGGACTGCTAACTGGAAGGTTGGTGGTCCAAACCCACCCAGAAGCTGCATGGGACACAGGCCTGGAGATCTGGTTCTGGAAAAATTATAGCGTAGAAAGCTACATAGAGCCTTTCTACCCAGTAACTCATGGGGTTGCCACGACTTGGGATCTACTCAAAGGCAAAAAATGAGTTTTATTTTGGTTAGTGGAGGAAGAGTTTCTGGGTGTTTGTGTTAGACTGGGTTCTCTAGAGAAACAAAACCAGTAAAGCTTATATATGTGTATATATAGAGAAAGTTATCTTAGGAAAATGGCTCACACACTTATAGAAGCTGGCAAGTCCAAAGTTCCTGGATCAAACATCAAGCTGGAAGCTTTTCCCGACTCTTGCAGCCGCAGGGGCTGAGGAGCTCAAGGCTGGCAGGCAGTACACCGGCTGTTGACTCCAACGAATGACGAATCCAAGATCTCCAGGCCGAATGGTGGACTGTTCACTCACAGATAGTTGTAGGCAGCACAACAGAATAGTGATCCACAGAAGAATGTGTCTTTTCCCAGGATGTCCACAGATATACTGGAAGCAGGCCACACCCCTAGGGAAACTCCCTTTCAGCAGATTGCCTTAGAACAGTGGTGCA
Source organism: Orycteropus afer afer (assembly GCF_000298275.1). NCBI lineage: Eukaryota > Metazoa > Chordata > Mammalia > Tubulidentata > Orycteropodidae > Orycteropus > Orycteropus afer. The sequence continues at coordinate 4,570,892 of NW_006921593.1, forward strand.
AACACTTAATGTGTTTGGCCGCTAACTGCAAGGTTGGAAGTTCAAATCTGCCCAGAAGCACCTAAGAAAAAGGCCTGGTGATGTACTTCTGAAAAACCAGCATTGAAAATGGTTCTTCTCCTAGTCTCCACAACCCTGAAACCAGAAGAACTAGATGGTGCCCGGTACCATTGCTGACTGCTCTGAAAGGCATCACAATAGGAGGTCCCAGATATAGAGAGAGTAAAATGTGGAACAAGATTCAAAATCATAAAAAGACCAGGCTTACTGGTGTGATAGAGACTGGTGGAACCCCCGAGACAATGACCCTTAGACGCCCTTCAGATCTGGAACTTAACTTACCCCTGTGGCTCAACTTTTGTGTATGTGTAGAGATCAAAGTTTAATAGTGGTTACCACGGATGGGTGACTATGAGTCAGAATCGGAAACAGTAACAGCAGGAAGGCACATATGCTTTAGAGAAAATCAGCCACATGAGATCCAAAGGGCAGCATTTCCCAGAGATCAAGCTCAGAAGTCAGGAAGGGGTGGGAAAGGAGGAGGAATGGGAACGGGAAATAGAGGGGGGAAGTAGAAAGGGTGCTATTACATGGTGGGGACTGTAATCAGTGTCAGAAAACAAAATGTGCATGAATTGTCGAATGGAAAACCAATTTGCTCTGTAAACTTCCACCGGAATCAAAATAAAAAGTTAAAAAAGGAAATTTTACTCTGATGTACATAGTGTTGCCATGATTCAGAATCGACTCGATAACTGTTTTTTTTTTTTTTTTTAATGGCTGGAGGATTGGGGGATTGTTTCTGGCCCAGAATCACATTTCTGGTTCTTACAAAGGCATTCTGTCTGAACTGCCCCTAACCTCACTCTCTGGGGAGGCTCAGACACCTTAAAAACTCCCAGCCCTTGGGGACTCAGCCTGGTTTCTGACATACCTCCCATCCTGGACTTGCCTGGTTGTAGTTATGGTGTCTTCCCACGTCCTTTCCTCTGTTGCCTCCTTGGTCCTGAGCTGGGTGTTCATCACCTCTGCTCTGTCCTAGATGTGGTCTTTAACCTCCGTTGACTCCAGCCTGCCAGTCGTCTCCTCTCCGGCCCTCACTCTAATTCCTAAAACCTCCACTGGAGTCGTCTCTCACCCACAAGGGCTTGGAGCACTTACTCCAGTTTTCTTGTCTCTCCAGTACTCAAGGCCTAGGAGATGGGGTAGGCCTGAGGGATACTGGATTCCAGAGGGATGGGGACTGCTGGTCAGGGGAGTGGCCCATGATCAGCTCTGGGCTTGAAGCTGAAGTACTGGATGAACCACTTGTGCACAGAGCATGTGATGGGAACTGTCTCAGCTGAATAGCACACACAAGCCCTCAGGAACCTGGTCCCAAGTTTGGTTGGGGTTTACGGGCAAACACCAGGATTTCAAGGAAAGGAGCCACCAAGAGTTAGGCCACGTTTCCTTAAAAAGTTAGATAGAGAGTTATCATGGGATCCAGTAATTTCACTTCTAGGTATTTATGCAAAGGATTGAAAACAGGTGTTCAAAAAGAACTTGTGCTTGAATGTTCACAGCAGCCAAAGTGTGGAAACAACCCACATGCTTGTCACCAGATGAATGGATAAACAAAACCAAAACCCCAGTGCCATCAAGTTGACTCTCACTCATAGCGACCCTGTAGGACAGAGTAGAACTGCCTCATAGGTTTTCCAAGCCTGTCAGTCTCTACAGACGCTAAGGCCAAACCAAACCCACTGCTGTGGAGTCATTCTGACTCACAGCACCCCTATGGGACAGAGTAGAATGCTCCATCGGGTTTCTAAGGCTGTCAATCTTTATGGAAGCAGGTTGCCATGTCTTTCTCCCATAGACCAGCTGGTGAGTTTGAACCATCAACCTTTTGGTTAGCAACTAAATGCTTAACTACTGTGCCACAAGGGCTCTGGCATGAAGCTGGGGGAGGAGGGAATGAGGAATGACTGGTTCATGGAAGCAGCAGTCAAGAATCAGATATCATTCGCAGTGAGCAAATCTGTTGCAAAAGACCTCTCTGAAGTGTTCAAAAGCAAAGATGTCACCTGAGGACAAAGGTGGGCCTGACCCAAGCCATGGTATTTTCAGCCACCTCAATGCATGTGAAAGCTGGACAATGAATAAGGAAGACCAAAGAAGAATTGATGCATTTGAATTGTGGTGTTGGTGAAGAATATTGAAAATACCATGGACTGCCAGAAGAATGAACAAATCTGTCTTGGAAGAAATATAGCCAGAATGCTCCGTAGAAGTGAGAATGAACCCAAATCACAATATAAATTAAAAAAAAAAAAAAAAGAAGAAGAAGAAGAAGAAGAAGTGAGAATGTCCAGACTTTGCCTTTCATAGTTTGGTCATGTTGTCAGAAGGGACCAGTCCCTGGAGAAGGACAGCATGCTGGCTAAAGTAAAGGGTCAGCAAAAAAGAGGAAGAAGACTCAGTGAGGTAGCTTGACACAGTGGTGGTGACAACAATGGGCTCAAACACAGCAGCGACTGTGAGGATGGTGCAGAGTGTTTCGTTCTGTTGTGAATAAGGTCAGATGAGTTAGAACTGACTCGACAGTGCCCAGTGACAACAGCTTTGATGGGTACAGAGTTTCCACTGGTGGTGAAAGTGATCTGGAACTAGATGGTGATGATGGTTGCAACCCTGCTGTGAATGTACTAAATGCCACTGAATCTTACATTTCAAAGGAGCTCTGGTAGCATAGTGCCTAAGGCACCTGACTGCTAACCAGAAGGCTGGCGGTTCAAACCTTCCAGCCACTCCTTGGAAACCCCAGGAGGGGTCGCTATGAGTCGGGTCCGACTTGAAGGCACATAACAACAACAACAACTGACATTTTAAAATGGCTAATGGTTTATTTTATTTTGTGTGAATTTCACCTCGGTAATAAAACGGAAAGAGTTAGGCCAGATCACGGTCTACACTGGTCAGTGGGCAGATGTACTGAGAACCCAGCCATCTTATTGGAACAAGAACCTGGACTAAGGATTGTATCAGGAATAAGTCTGGCTACACAAATAACAGAAAATGTGTTCATGATAGCTTAAACAAGTAGTTGTTCAAGTTTGTCACTCACGAGTCTGCGATGAGTGACCCGGGGCTGCTGTGGTGGTTCAGCAGAGATATTAGCAACCCAGACTCTCATTCTTCTGTCCCACCACCCTTAATGTGTATGTAAGCATTTGTCCTCATTCTTGTTGCCTCATGAGCACAAGGTGGCTGCTATAGTCCCAGCCTTCATAGCAATGCTTAGGGCAGAAAGGAGGAGGACATACAAAGAGGCATAGGGGCATTCCAGTTGAGTCCGACTTTTCAATAGTTTCCTGGAACCTCCCTCACTGACTTCTATCTCATAGGCCAGAACTGAGTCAGATGATAGCCCCTAGATCCATCATTTCTATATCTGTGTTATCTTAGGCAAGTTACTTAACCTCTCTGAGCCTCAGTTTTCCTATCTGGAACATTTGCATAATAATATCAACATGTTGGAATTGTGGTACAGATGAACTAAGGTAATATTAATCACTCAATAAAAAAAAAAAGTCCTTTATATTTTCTTCCTTTTCAAAACATTCCCACAGAAATGTTCTAATATAAACCTGAAATATTTTACGGTGAATTTAATGTGCCTTTTTCTCCCAGATGGATTTTATTCTCAGTCTGTGGGGTTTTCACTATAAAATGAAAGGTTTGTTTCTATAACTTTCTATTTAAAGAATAATTGCAGTCTTTTCCCAATTTGTAGAAGAATTGAAGTCAATGGCTAGGAATTTTCCCAATTTTCATTTTTCCGCTCCAGGACTACATCGGAAACATTTGTCTCCTGCTACCATAATGATCATAGCAGAAACTCGTATGAACTAGAGTCTGACTTTGCACAAAGCCATTATTTGTATATGCCAAACCAACCCAAACCCAAACCCACTGCAGCTGAATCGATTCCGACTCATACCTACCCTATAGGACAGAGGAGAACTGCCCCCGTAGGGTTTCCAAGGCTGTAAATCCGTACTGAAGCAGTCTGCCTCATCTTTCTTCTGCAGAGGGGCTGGTGGGTTTGAACCGCTGACCTGCTGAATTTCTTAACCACTGAGCCACCAGAGTTCCTTTAATTATATCAAGGTTTCTGCAGAATGTAAAGTGACTTCTGGCTGCTCTGCCTCTTCAACATGTTTGTGAAACTTTGTCTCAGGGGTTGTGGGTAGTGTCCGTAGGAAGAGGGAGGTTCCTGCCAACAGAGGTGTGAGAGGGGTCCTGGTTCTCCCAGAGTTACAAGAGAATGCTACAGACACCACCCTGGGGGGTGGTCAGCATGTGGTGTCAAGGTCACACGACTCGGCACCAACCTGCCTGGCCATGGGCCAGAATCTTGGGGAAGGAATTGTATCATTGCGCCATTTTGTTCTGAAAGGAAATAAACTACTGCCGTCTGGTGGATTCCACTCACAGCGCCCCTAGAGGACAAAGTAGACCTGCACCATGGGGTTTCCAAGACTGTAAATCTTTATGGAAGCAGACTGTCTCATCTTTCTCCAGTGGAGTGGCTGGTGGGTTCCAACCGCTGACGTTTTGGTTAGCAGCTGAATGCTTTAACCACTGCACCACCAGAGCTCCTTAGTACACTGAGAAATCGGCAGTGCATCCTTTAAGGGGAGTAACAATGTTTGTCAGAAATTAAGCAACATCGACAATTCCCATTGATCATGCTTTTAAAATATCCAGCCCATCCTAGAACACATGACCTCTCTCCTCCAGACTCTTGAAATGGCCTGTTGCCAGCTTTCTGGGGCTTTGCTAATAGCCTCCTCTTGGTGTTGGGCAGGCCTCGGTCTCACAGGCCAAGCTCAGCCACGGACCTCATTAGAATTGGAGCCTGCGTGCCTGGCCAACAGCTGCCTCTTGCACTTGAAAATGGATGAGGAGAAAAATGGTCCCCGCAGTTGCTATCAGCCTTAAACAGAAACAGCTGCTCCCTGGGAGCCTTTTGCTGGCTTGGTTTGCAGGGAACACATTCCCGGGCAGATGACAGTGCCCGCCTCCCCGCACGGTGACATCAGCCGGTGAGACGGCTGCAGGGGACGGGCCCTGGGGATAATCTGCCTGCCAGGAACACAGGGCTGAGCCACACATTTTATCAAGCTTTAAAAGCACAAACCCTAGCTTAAAGGGAGAAGTATTGCCAGGTGGTGAAAAGTGCTCCCTTTTCCGGAGGGGGAAAAAAAAAAAACCACATAAAGTAAAAGGGAAAACTGATTGAATCCAGGCCTTCTAAGCCTTTTGTTCTTCCTTCTCCATCAGCCGAGCGACAAATGAAGATTTCTCTGGTGGAGGCATCTGCAGGGACGAAGGGCTTTCTGTTATCTGGCTTCATCTGGCATGGAACCACCTTTCTCTGTTTTCCGTCAAAGATGAGTTGAGATGACAGAGGTTGCAGGCCTAGGCCAGGGCCTGGGCTGTGGCTCAACGCTAGTGCTTCCTCCTTATCCTCTTAAGGCTCATAACAAGAGTCGAATCTCTCATTCTTTGTTCCTTTCTGCTTGCAGATCGACCCTGAGGCCCCAGGAAATTACGAGGGTGGTTGACATTTTCCCCTTTGGCCCCTCGCACTGTTTTGTTCAGGCAACCATTGCTGCATTTGTTTCAGTCGTACCAGTCAGGGGCTGTAGTCACAGAGCAGGAGACAGCCTGGTTCAGTGGCAGAATTCTTGTTTTTCATGCAGGAGATCTGGGTTCGACTCCCAGCGAATGCACCCCGCACGCAGCTGGGTGCCGCGACGCTGGCAGGTTTCAGCAGAGCTTTGAGACTAACCTGGCCTCGGAAGGAAGGCCTGGTGATCTAGTTATGAAAATCAGCTGCACAAACCCTGTGGGTCACGACAATGTGATCCTCACTCAGCCAGTCACAGGGATGATGCGGGACCTGGCAGTGTTTTCGTTCTGCCGTGCCCGTCGGGACCAGCTCCACGGCAGCTACCAACAGCCACACTCAAAAGCAACCTTATGTTGCCTCCCACTGTCCCCTTCAATCTGTTTTGTGGGTCTTGGCCCTTCATGGCTTCTCTGGTCACTTGTAGGGAAGGAAAAAAATCCCATACAGGTTCCCGATGCCCAGTTGTAATCAAAATTCTCACATGTGAAGTTGACCAAGCCACACACTCCACGCTGAGCATGGTGGGACAGAAACTCAGGGAAGGGGGGCTTGTCTTCGTCCTCTCTGACCTTACTGCTTGGGGCTTCTGAGCCCTTAGAGGTGAAGTCTGAGGAGGGAGATGAGGTAAGGGGACAGCAGCGTTCTTATGTCCGTGGTCCTTCAGGATGTTGGCATCACACTCTTAGCCCCCGACACTGCTGAAGGGGCTCTTTCTCTTGTAGGCCCCTCTGTGGGATCTTTGATTCTTCAGAGACCCTTTGACCTGCGGTTTCCTTAGTTCCATCGATGTGGGGAGCTCTGATAGCGTAGTGTGTAAAGCACTTGACTGCTAACTAGAAGACTGGCGGTTCAAACCCACCAGCCACTCCTCGGAAGGAAGGTTGGGCAATCTACTTCCGTAGTGATACTGCCTCGGAAACCCAAAGAGGGGTTGCTATGAGTCAGGTCTGACTTGACGGCACATAACAACAACAACATTGATGTGAGTGATGCATTTTCCTTGAACCTATTGTTACTTTTTATCTGGTCCTCTATACCTCTAGGATGGAGCTCATGTGGTGCAGTGGTTAAGGCATTTGACTGCTAACCAACAGGTTGGTGGTTCAAACCCACCAGCTGCTCTGCTTCCATAAAGATTTATAGCCTTGGAAACACTATGTCCTAAAGAGTTGCTAGGAGTTGGAATCAACTCAGTGGCAGTGGATGGGTTATACCTCCAGGAAGAAAGGCCTGGCGATCTACCTCTGAAATTTAGCCAGTGAAACATAGCATTTTCCCATACTGTGCTGCAGAATGAGCCTCCTCGGTTGGAAGGCACTCAGAATATGCAGTGGCCGCCATGATGCACTTGAGCTTGCCCATGGCTATAAGGATGATGCAGGACTGGGTAATGTTTCACTGCACTGTACATGGGTCATCATGAGTCAGAGCCTATTCAACAGCCACTAATGGACAACTAGCAACAACATGGGAAATCTGCCTGTGGTTTTGGACCACTTTGCAGTGTGATGGCCACTGTCTTTGGAGCCTTTGTTTTAGCATTGTGCTGGGCTTGGATTATATTGACTTTCCTGCCTTCCCCTTAGCTTCTCAGCTTTGCCCTCCATAGCCGCATGGGGTGCAGCATGGGGAGAGGGCTTGTTGCATCATTACTGAACAAAGGAATAAAGGCTTCACGGTCCCTTGTATCCAACAACGGTAATTTACTGAGCAGTTACCAAGGGCCAGGCACTGTGTTGACACAGGGGGAGTAATTGGTGGTGTTTTTAGGTGCCGTTGAGTCATTTCTGACTCTGAGTGACCTGTGTACTACGGAACAAAACACTGCCCAGTCCTGTGCCATTCTCACAGTTGTTGTCATGCTTGAGCCCATCGTTGTAGCCACTGTGTCAATCCATCATTTTCACTGACCTTCCACTTACCAAGCATGATATTCCTCTCCAGGGACTGGATTCACTAAACTCACTGCCGTCGAGTAGGACCTGACTCATAACGATCCCTCCTTGGGTTTCCGAGGCAGTATCACTACGGAAGTAGATAGCCCAACCTTCCTTCCGAGGAGTGGCTGGTGGGTTTGAACTGCCAGCCTTCTGGTTAGCAGTCAAGTGCCTTAGGGACTATGCGACCAGAGCTCCCCCAGGGACTGGAGACATGGCCAAAGACATGACCAAAGTATGAGAGACAAAATCTGTCCATTCTCGGTTATAAAGAACATTCTGGCTGTACTTCGTCTAAGGCAGATTTGTTCTTTATTCTAGTAGTCCATGGTACCTTCAATATTCTTCGTCAACATCACAATTCAAATATATCAAATCTTCTGGAGTCTTCCGTATTCACTGTCAGCTCTCATGTGCATATAAAGCTATTGAAAATACCATGGATTGGATCAGACATACCTTAGTCTTCAAAGTGACATCTTTGCCTTTAAACACTTTAAAGAGGTCCTTTGCAGTAGATTTGCCCAATGCAATATGTCGTTTGACGTTTTGACTGATGGTTCCACGGACGTTGATTGCAAATCCACGTAAAATGAAATCCTTAGGAACTTCAGTCTTTCCTCCATTTATCAAGATATTGCTTATTGGTCCAGTTGTAAGGATTTTTATTTTCTTTGTGTTGAGGTGTAATCCATTCTGAAGGGGCTAAACCAAACCAAACCAAACCCAACTCACTGTCGTTGAGTTGATTCTGACTTATAGCTACTCCCATTGGGTTTCCAAAGCAGTGAATCTTTACAGAAGTAGATTGTCTCATCTTCCTTACATGGAGCGGCTGGTAGGTTTGAACCACTGACCTTTTGGTTATCAGTCAGATGCCTTAGGCACCGCACCAGAGCTCTTAGAAGGAGGTAAATACAAACCTATAAAACAGGGTGTGGCTTCAAGGAATGCTTCCACACTAGTTGTGATAACTGGGTTATTGCACATAAAACCATAAATGGAATGGCTGGTTCTAGGGCTGAGGCAGGGAAAGCATAGATAAGCCTAGAAAAACTTACTTCATAAGAAAGTACTTGTGAAAATGATAGAGGCATGTCAAAAGGATATGGAAACCAGCTTGAAGGAGATTCCAGTGACCAAGTCCAGGACAAGTTGAGGAACAAAATATATAAAGATAGCAATGGATATGAACCTGAAATCAAATAAATGTCCATGAGTCCACACTGGTGTAGATTAATCTATAATTAATTAAATAGATTCAAGAGAAGTGAAAGTTCTCCCTGACAGTAGAATTCTCATTATTAAATGCAGAAGGAGTGATGGAAATTGGTAGACACCAGAGTAATCATTGTTTCAGGGTGTGGGGGAGGGGAAAGTGGAAATCATTAGTTGGGAAACCATGAGTTTCTGTTTGAGATGAAGAAAAATTTGGCACTGGTTCCTGGTGATGGGATGGGAAGCGTGACTGATGTAATTGTTGTCACTAGATTGTACACACGGAAAGCACTGAAGCGGCAAATGTTGGGTTATTTATGTTTTTATAACAATAAAAATTATAAGTATTTAAAAATTGTCATCAGTGGATGTTAAAATGAGTGGGCAAAGTTTGATGAGACACAATATTTACGTTATTTCAAAGCACCTTCCCCCCAATACTTTGTTATGGATTGAGTTGTGTCCCCCAAAAAATACATATTGTAAATCTTAACTTCTATGCCTGTGGTAGGAGCTCTGGTAGCATAGTGCCTAAGGCACTTGACTGCTAACCAAAAGGTTGGCAGTTCAAACCCACCAGCCACTCCTGGGAAGGAAGGTTGGGCAATCTACTTCTGTAGTAATACCGCCTTGGAAACCCAAGGAGGGGTTGCTAAGAGTCAGGTCTGATTTGATGGCACATAACAACAACAACAACAACATGTCTGTGGACAGGAGCCCGGTGGCACAGTTGTTAAGCATTCTGCTGTTAACCAAAAGGTCAGCAGTTTGAACCCAGCACACACTCTGTGGGAGAAAGAGGTGGCAATCTGTTTATAAAGGTTTATACTCTGTCCTGTTGGGCTGCAGTGATGGATTCAGGCATAGTAAGGATTGTGAGGCTGGCACAGGACTGGGCAGTGTTTCGTTCTCTTGGACACAGGGTCACTATGAGTCGAGCCGACTCAATGGCGCCTAGCAACAACATAGGGCTGCAATGAGACTGAATCTACTAGATGGTAGTGGTTGGTTACCATTATTAATAATGCATGTGGTTATAATCCTATTTTGGAATGAGTTGTCTGCTATGTTAATTAGGTAGGATTAATGTAGGGTATATCTTGAGTCAATCTCTTTTGAGATATAAAAGAGATTAAACAGGCCAGTGAGAAGAGGATAGACCGGTTAAGATAGATGCCAAGACAGAGGGAGACCAAGAAGCAGAAGGTGAAGAGACAAGGGCCTTGCTCCAGGGCTGACACAGACAGCCTTCCCCGAGGGCCGGCACCCTGAATTTGGACTCTGTGAGAGAACAAACTTCTGTTTGTTAAAGCCACCCACTTGTGGAATTTCTGTTACAATAGCATTGGGTAACTAAGGCAGAGTGTGGTACCAGAGGAGTGGGGAGCTGCTGTAACAGATAAACTTCCTAAAACGTGGAAGCGGTTTTGGAATTGAGTAATGGCTAGAGGCTATTAAAATGCCTAATGGTTGAAGCCTAGATGGCCGTGGAGAGACTGCTGGTAGAATTATGGACATCAAAGGCGATCCTGGTGAAGGCTCGGAAGGAAGTGAGGAGAGCTATAGAAAAAGTCTCTATCATCTTAAGAGAATACGTATGGTGTCAACAGCTGAATGTTGCTAGAAATATGGATGTTGAACGTGCTTTTGGGGAGGCTTTAAAAGCAAATGAACATGTGATGGGACAATGGAGGAAGAAAGGTGATGCTTCTGCAGTGACAAAGAGCTTGTCTGAATTATGCTCAAATATTTCGTGGAAGGTAGAACTTGTAAGTGATGAACTTGAATAGCTGGCTGAGGAGATTTCTAAGTAATATGTTAAATGGGCTGTGTGGTTTCTCTTTGCTGCTTATAGTAAAATTTGAGAGGAAAGAAACAGACTTAAAAATGAGCTGGGCAAAAGGAAAACAGAACTTCAAGTTCTGGAAAATTCTGTTGTATAAACTAAGGCCACATGTCCTATAACTGTCACACACACACACACAAATGGCTAACACAGTGTTTTAGGAGCTCTGGTAGCATAGTGCCTAAGGCACTTGACTGCTAACCAGAAGGCTGGTGGTTCAAACCCACCAGCCACTCCTCGGAAGGAAAGTTGGACCATCTACTTCTGTAGTGATACTGCCTCGGCAACTCAAGGAGGGGTCACTATGGGTCAGGGCCGACTCGATGGCACATAACGACAACAACACACAATCTTCTGCTGAAGAGATTAAGCCTGTGATTGGTGGATCTAACCACTGCCACAGTGGAAAATCCATAAGTTTGATTGAAGGGGATGGAGGATGAAAGGAGAGAATGCTGTCTGCCTCTTGGAATTCTCCAGACAGGAAACAGGCCAAAGAAGCTCCATCTGTTGCCCTCCAAGAAAAGGGAAGAACTGTCCCTGTAGCAGCTCGGAGATCAGCAGAACTGTTGGACGAGCACAGGAAACACAGATGCCTCCATCTCAACAAGTGGGACCATGGCCTCCGGGGCTTCAGAGTAGAACTCCCAGGTTTCACAGAGTCAGGTCTTTACTCGGTTCTGGAATGTGAGGTTGCCATTCAGTTTGGCCAAGAGGATGGTGGTACTGCTATCCAAAGGTAAGGGGCTGTGCTGTCATGCCCAAGGCACAGAAGGAAAAGGCCTGCCAGGGCCAAGGGGTAGGGTCACCATTCAGAGAGACTAGTAGAATGGGGCTATCCAGAGCTAAAGGAGCAGAGCTGTCAACCCAGTGGGCCTGGAAAGTAGAATGAAAGCCTAGGACTGAGAGGCATCCACCTAGAATTCGGAGAGCATGGCCAACACCCAGAGTCTGTAGGGCAGGACCATTGCCTAGATGGTCTCAGAGAAGAGTTCATTATTATAGTTTCAAGGCTTGAGAGCTAATGTAGCTTGTTCTGCCAGGTCTTGGACTTGATTGGTGCCTGTTGTCCATCTTTCCCTCCCATTTCTCCCATTTGTAATGGAAATGTCTACCTTGTGCCCATTCCACCATTGTATTTTGGAACCAGGCAACTTGTGGTGTAGATCTCACAGGTTCACAGATGAAGGGGAATTTGGTCCCAAGATGTAATATACCTAAAACCTCACCCATATTTGATTGGGGTGATTCAGAAGATGAGATTTTTGGAATTTATTGAAGACTTGGGATGCTGTGATGGGAAGAATGTGTTTTATGTGTGGGAAGGACATAAATTTTGGAGAGGCCAAAGGGTGGGATGTTATGGACTGAATTGTGGCATCCAGAAATGTCTGTTGTAAATCCTGACCTCCATGCCTGCAGTTGAAATCCTGTTTGGGGATGAAGTGTCTTTGTTATGTTAATTAGATAGGATTAGTGTAGGGTGTCTCTTAAGCCAGTCTCTTTTTTGAGATTCAGAAGTGATTCAGCAAGGTGAGCAGAGGAGAGATGGGGGTAAGATAGATAAGACCAGAGCTTTGAATTTGTGAAATGCAGTTATACCAGAACAATGACCAGAATGGGAAAAATTATAGGTCGAAACCCAGCTAGAAAGTTAACCTCCCTCCTAGAAAACAGGGACAGCATGATGTTGCATAGCAACCAGATCTCTTGACTGGCAGAGTTGGGAACTAAGGTAGCCTGGCTCAAAGGTAGTGGCTGACTATGTCACTTTGAGTGTGTGTCCCTCTCCTCAGTCCTGGCCATCATCCAGTTTCCTTCATCAGCCTTCTGAAAGGACTCAGTATGCCTTTTTCGAATTTGCCTTTCCAGGGCTTTGGCCCATAATTTTTCCCATTCTGGTTAATAGACACACATTTTACACATTTGGGTCTGTTCCAGTTTTACTGCATCAGCTATGACTGAACTAGTTTGAACCAGTTCGAAGCCCTGACCAACACATAAGGAGATCTCCAAGGAACCAGGAAAGAGAAGCTGAAGAGACAGGGACTTTCCTCCAGACACAGAGAGAAAGCCCTCCCCCAGGGCCAGCGCTCTGAATTTGGACTTGTAGCCCCTAAACTGTGAGAGAATAAATACGTGTTTGTTAAAGCCATTCACTTGTGGTGTTTCTGTTATGACAGCACTAGATACCTAAGACACACTTATTAACGTTCACCTCTGTGATCTTTCTGCCAAAAAAACCCTCTGGATTTAACCATGTGGAACATCAGACAAATCCAACCTTGGGGATGTTTTACAAAATAACTGATCAGTATGTTTCCAAAAATATCAAGATCATGAAAGACACACAAAGACTGAGGAACTGTCCCAGATTGGAGGAGTCTAAGGACACATGACAGCCACATGCAATAATCCTGGATTGGATCCTGGACAAGAAATAGGACCTTAATGGAACAATTGACAACATTTTAACAAGATCTGTAGATTAATTAATTCATAGTATAGATAGTCTCTGATTTACAACGTTTTCCAGTTATGATAAACCACATTTATGACCATCCCTTTTTTATGATTTTTATTTTTTATGGATGTATGTATGAATATAAAATATATATGTAAGTTTATAGATAATGTTTTCTAAATAATGGAGATAAGGTTGTTGAGTTGGATCCCACGCATAGCGACCCCTTCTTGGGTTTCCCAGGCGGTATCACTGTGGAAGTAGATTGTCCAGTCTCCCTTCTGAGGAGTGGCTGGTGGGTTTGAACTGCCAGCCTTCTGGTTAACAGTCAAGTGCCTTAGTCACTATGCCACCAGAGCTCCTACTTATAATAAAAGGCAATAATAATAATAATAAACACTGAAAAAAAATAAGGTATGTGACTTACATTGGAACTAACTTACAGTGGAGTCATTGGAACTCCTTTGGAAGTTGGAGACTACCTGTATTGCATTAATTGATATTCCTGATGAAGGTATTGGGAGCTCTGGTGGCGTAGTGCCTAAGTGCCTAAGACTGGTGGTTCAAACTCACCAGTCACTCCTTGGAAGGAAGATTGGGCAATCTACTTCCGTAGAGATACTGCCTTGGAAACCCAGGGAGGGGTCGCTATGAGTCGGATCCAACTTGACGGCAGAAAAATTTTTTTTTTTTTTTTTTGGTTATGGATGAAGGTATTTATACAAAAACCCTATGGAGCAGTTCTACTCTGAAACACATGGGCTTGCCATGAGTCAGAATTGATTCAGTGCAATGGGTTGGGCTTCTTGGTTTTATCGTTGTTGTATTAGATGATGTCTGGGCAGTGTGGATACGAATGTAAGGGAATTGTATGTACTGTTGTGCGATGTTTTCATATGTCTGAACTTATTTCATAGTTCAAAACAGGGAAAAGTTAAACTGTATAGAGTGGCATTCACTTCCTTTGCCAACTTACCCTGGTGTACCTTTTCAGAATTAACCATAGCTCAGCATCCATACACATCCCCGGCACTTCACCACCAGTGTAAATCATTTCCAGAGCTCCAGGTGCTAATAAAGTCTTCTACAGCTTACATTCCCAAGCAATTGCTTGGGAGCCAGCATGCCTTATTTGGAGGAAGCCAGCATCTCCCTCTTGAAGCTTGCCCATGTCTGGACTTTTTCAAGAATCCTGTCCAAAATGGAATTGGTCTAATCTCCACACACATTCAAACCTTGATCAGCTCCTGCTGTTACTTCTCATGGCCACATGGTGCCACTGTTGGTACTCAGTCCTGCATAATCTTCCAAGCGGGGCTGGTCCCAGTGTCTTCAGAGGCCTTGAGATTTCTGATCATGACCCACTTGCTCAAACCCTAGATTGGCTGATGGCACCCAGATCAGCTTCGTCAGTTCACATATACAGCTTCCTACTTGGCCCAGCTTGCCCTGGAAACACTGGAGCAACTCCTGGAACCTCTACCTCCTCTCCAGGGCTGCACGCCTTCCCAACACTCCAGATGGTACGGCTCCTGCTCCTCTTTCCCACTCCAAGGGGAGACTGTCGCAGAGAAAGCCTCTAAAGGGTATAAAACCAGTTGCCACTGACATGACTCTGAAGGCTGAACAGAGCAGTAGCTCACCTGGGGAGAGATGAGTTGGTATTGACTCTTGGAGTGACCCTGTGGCGCATCCCAGAAGAGGTGCCAGGCAGAGGTTGGACTGGTGGACCTAGAATGAATAAAGGGGACATGGGCCAATGAAGGAGACACACTGGGATGAATGTGGAAGTAAAGCCCTGGCACCATGCAGAGGGAGAGTGAAGAGTTTGCTGGGCACACACTTGAGGGTGGAGCCACAAGGGCCATCAGCATCAGGAGAGAAAGAAAATCCCAGAGCAAGACTGAGCTTGAGCAGCTGAAGAAGGGAAAGCAAGAGACTGTGGAGTTGCACAAGTCAAGGGAGAAGATGCTTCCAGGAGGGAGGAGTGCAGCAGCAAGACGCCGTCAGATCCAGACTGACGGTCCATTGGTGGTTTTGGCAGAAGCATTGCTCGTGGAAGGGGTGGGAGGTGAGATTGTGGAGGGCGAAGGTGCAATGGGTGGACGTGACAAGGAGGCAGTCACTGCCGTAACCTCCTAGATCCCTCCCTTTTGTGCTTCTGCACCTGTGGATGGACTGCATCTTCATCATGCATTCTACCTTCATCTTCCACCTCTGTGCCTTCAAAACGCCCCTCTTTTCCATGTCCCACCTCCAAGCAGAACAAATCCTTCCTGCATCTGCATCCCTAAGACACCGCATTGCACCTCTGAGCAGCAGGTGGAGGTCTTTGCAAACAGAACCCGCGTGGTGGGCTCTGACTTGACGTTGCTCTTCGGTTGTCCTTGGTGTCCATCTTTCCCTCCCTGTGTCTCTCTCACTGCTACCAAGCCCCGGGACCCTGATCCTCCACCCTCTATGGTGAAGCTGAATCCGAGGCTAGGAAAAACTGCCGGCCTGGGGGTGGGAAGGCTTCCCTGGGAGAGCTGGCCAGGGCTGCACTTCTGCCTGAGTCCCTGGGTGGCACAAACAGTTAACGTGCTTGACTGCTAACAGAGAGGTTAGGGTTCGAGTCCACCCAGAGGTGCCTCAGAAGAAAGGCCTGGGGGGTCTACTTCCGAACAAGCAGCCACTGAGAACCCTGTGCAGCCCAGTTCAACTTGGATATGGGTTGAGTTGCCAGGAGTTGGAATTGCCTCAATAGCAAAACCAGTTGGTTTTGTCTCATCTTGACTAGGCCAAACTGCATCCCTTGGGGAGGGAGGAAGGACATGAGAATAAGACCAAGGGAAAGAGTGTTAGGGACATGCTGTTTGGGTCTGGGAACTTCTCACCCGCCTTATAATCCTGGACACTTGTAAGACTCCTGGAGAGTGCATGATGACTTGGCTGGCTGGAACTAGATAGACAAAGAGATAGGAATTTCCTCCTGAGTTTGAGGGGCCACAAGGACCCTGACATCAACGTGGCCCTCTCTCCCTCCATGGATCAAGGCCTTTTGGAGGGTGGGGACTGGGTTTCCCCCTCTCTCTCCAGTGCCTGGCACAGGCATTTGCTGCCTAATAAAAGTGAAACCAATTCAACCCAATCCAACTGAGGTCCAGTTGATGCTGACTCATGGCGACCTCATTATGTCTGAGTAGGACTGTGTTAGTAGGGTTTTCAGTAGATAGCCAGGCCTTTCTTCTGAGTTGCCCCTGGGTGCATTTGAACTGCCCACCTTTCTGTTAGCAGCCAAGTGCCTGAGCAGTTAACACCACTGAGGAACTCTTTCCTGCTCCCTGGTGGTGCACAGCCGATGTTTGTTGAATTGAATGGCAAGACAAAACAGATGTGGGCCCTGGCTGAATTGGCTCTCCCTTGGCAATGAATCGTGCACTTCTCTTTTTATTATTTCCTCCAACAAAGACATCAGAAGCTCAAAGGAAGGGTATTGAGAACTTAGAAAGCCTCTGAAAATCCCTTGGCTTCCTTCAGGACAGGTGTAAGCTGACCCGTGGGCCGGAGCTGAGCGGGGCGCCAGGCAGCTGTCCGACTCTGGAGACGCCAGGCCTCTCAGAGCCTGTCAGTCAGTGTAACAGTTCACACTGCCATTGATTTTTATGTCTTTCTACACTAATTAGACATGTTATTACTAATCTTTGGTAATCACCACAAGGGGCTTGGGGAAAGTCTCGGAGATTTCAATCTAGATTAAAAATAAGAAACATTATCACCTCTGGGAACATGCAAAGAAAGCACATGTTATTTTAATGTTTAAATCAATAAAGCGATCCGGCTTCTGTTTTGTGCGAGTATTGATGAAATTTATAAAAATCCCGTTTAAACTTCTGGCTGTCGAGCTCATCCCCGCGGGGGCTGGGATTGATTTCTCGAAGGGCATCTGTTGGGGGCTAAGAGGAAAGACTATCAAAGGCCCTGCATCACGCGGCTGCATAGCGGAGACCTGGGGGGCAGGAGGGCGCTGCCGGGTCCCAGCTCTGGCTACTTCACTGTGATTCCTATTGATGCCTTTTAAGAAAGATGTACTTGAACTAACGAGAGAGAGAGAGAGAGAGAGAGAGAGAGAGAGAGAGAGAGAAAAGGAATGAAAACTCTCTTCCTTCCTTCATCTCTCTTCCAGTTGTTAGAGTGTAAAGTTCACACTACAACCTGCTTGCCCTGGCCAGGGGAGGTCACTTGGGGGGCTGAGGAAGGAAGGGGAGAGGAACATCCTAACCAAGGACCTTGTCACTGGAGATGTGGGGACAGCAGTGATTTTGGAATGAAAACATAATCTAGCACATTCTCTCAGACTTGAAACTAATGTGTTGACATTGAGAGAGAACTGAGCCTCCTTAAATGACCTGCAGAGACAGACTGTAATTTGTAATACCTCTGATTAGGGATTGAGGTGGCATATGGACTCAGAATGAAATAAAGCTCGCTTAACTTTTTGCCAGGCATACTAGGGGAGGGAGGTGGGGACCAAACACTCTTCCATATGACGCTGCAACAGCACTGTTTCTGGCATCAGCAATGGCGACAGCTTGTGCACCCAGAAGGGAGCCATCGTGTATTTCGACTTGGGAGACTGCCTGTGCTGCCACATCGCCGTGAGCGCTGGGAGTGAGGCTGAGGGGGATGGCCTGTGTCTCTCCACTCCGATGCCTGCACTGGGGGTCCTGGCTCCAGGCTCTGAGGCCCTGAGGCAGCAGAAGACTTGAAGGGGCTTTTCTGTGAGATTACAGGGCCCTGGGTGGCACAGATTGTTTGCTTTCAGCTACTAACAGAAAGGTTAGGGGTTCAAAACCACCTAGAGGTGCTGCAGTAGAAAGTCCTGGTGATCTGGTTCTGTAAAAATGACATTTTTAGCCAAAAAACCATACGGAGCAGAGCTACTCTGTAACATGTCAGGGCACCCTGAGTAGGATCTGATTTGATGGCAATAGTTTAAAAAAAGTTTTTTTTTTTTTTTTTTCCCCCAGTGTGAGCCCAGTTTTATTCTCAGGGAAGATAGCTAGCTAGCTAGCTGGATGGATGGATGGGTGAATGGATAATAGATGGATTCATGCATAGGTAGGTCGGTAGATAGCTGCTGTCGAATTGCTTTGAACTCATGGCAACGTTATCATGATGGCTGGCACGTTCAAGTCCATCATGGTGGCTACAGTGAGAATCCATCTCACCGAGGGTCTCCCTCACCCTGGTCAGCCCTCTGCTTCACCAGACATGATGCCCTCCTCCAGTAAATGATCCCTCCTGATGAAGTGTCCAAAGCAAGTGAGTTGCTTTGTGAGTGTTCTCTTGTGATCCATAACGTTTTCACTGGCTTACTTTCAGGTCTTTCTTCCTGCTTTGTCTTCGTGTGGATGCTCCCCTGAAACCTGTCCACCCTGGGTAACCCTGAGAGTGTTTGAAATACCAGTGTTTTAGCTTCTAATGTCACAGCAGCATGCGAGCCATCACAGTAAACACATCGATAGATGCGTGACGGGATGATAATAATTGTTACTATATATTGAGCATCTACTAAGCTCTGGAGCTCTGGTGGCACAGTGGTTAAAGCATATGACTGCTAACCAAAAGGTCTGCTAACTAGACGTTCCATGGGAGAAAGTTGTGGCAGTCTGCTTCTGCAAAGACTGATGATCTTGGAAACCCCATGGGCAGTTCTGCTCCATCCTGTGGGGGCGCTATGAGTGGGAATCGACTCCATGGCAGTGGGTTTGGTTTGGGCTTTGTTTCTGTAAAGACTGACAGCCTTGGAGACCCTGTGGGCCAGTTCCACTCTGTCTTCTAGGGGCGCTGTGAGTCTGAATCAACTCGCTGGCAGTGGGTTTGGTTTGGGCTTTTGCTTCTGTAAAGATTACAGCTTTGGAAACTCTGTGGGGCAGTTCTACTCTGTCCTGTAGGGGCGCTGTGAGTGGGCATTGACTTGATGGTAGTGGGTTTGGTTTGGGCTTTGCTTCTGTAAGGATCGACAGCCTTGGAAACCCTATGAGGCAGTTCTTCTCTGTCCTATAGGGTGGCTATGAGTGGGAATCGACTCAATGGCAGTGGGTTTGGATTTTTGAAGTTAGTATGGACTAGCTCTAAGTCAAGAGAAGATGGCAGGAATACACAGAGTCACTGTACCAAAAAGAACTGATCGATCTTCATCCATTTCA
>NW_006921593.1:4591520-4593667 GCF_000298275.1 Orycteropus afer afer
AAGAGGGGGAGGCCTTCAAGGAGATGGATTGATATGGTGGCTGCGATGATGGGCTCAAGTATAGCAGGGATTGTGGAGCTGGCGCGGGATCGGGCAGTGTTTCGTTCTGCTGTGCATGGGGTCGCTATGAGTCGGAAACGACTCGACGGCACTTAACAACAACAACAAGCTCTAAGTCAGGCACACTGTTTACCTTTTTTGCCCTCAGTCTAGCATCTCAACAAGGCAAGTATCATCATTCTCATTTTACTAATAAAGATATTGAAGTTTAGACAGGACCAGTGACTTTCCCAGGGTCACACAACCATTGGATGACAGAACTGGACAGATCCCCACCTTCCTGTCCTTGAAGCCTGCAGTTGTCCTTCCTGGCCATGCTGGCCCTGGGGTGGCCCAGGTCTGGTGCTGTAATGTTCATTGGAAGGAGTATCTTGTTGACTTCTGATGCCTGACTGCTTGTGATTTGGACTTTCTAACTTCCCAGGAGCCCTGGTGGCTCAGTGGTTACGTGCTTGACTGCTAACTGAAAGGCTGTTGGTTCAAACCCACCAGCTGCTTCACAGGAGAAAGACCTGGCAGTCTGTTCCCATAAAGATTACAGTGTTGGGAACCAAACGGGGTAGTTCCACTCTATCCTGCAGGGTGTCTGTGAGTCAGAATTGATTCGATGGCAATGGGTTATTTTAACTTCCAATTTCAGTGAAATTCTTCCTGACAGGGAGAGTCTAGTGACCCCCTCCTGCCAAACCAGTCCAGTGAACCATAGTCTCACTCAGAAACTCCAGTTCAATCACTTCTGTTCACAGGGAAGGGGAGGCAGCATTCATTACGTCTACCACACACAGGTGCTTTGTACACTTGATCATATTTTTATCTCTGTCATCGTCACAACCTTTTACAGATGGAGAAATTGCCTCAGAGGGGTTAGTAGACTAACTTGCCCAAGGTCTTGGAACTAGTCAGCAGCCGGGACTGTGACGGAGGATGCCTGATGATGAGATGATACTGACAAGGATAAGGGTGATTTGCCTCACTGCTTGGACCAGCCAACATGGCGTTCTTCAGGAAGCCCAGGGACTGTTTGTAATGAGAGCACCGTGGGCCTCAAGACCCATTCAGGAGGCTGGTAGTCAAGCTTGAGAACATCAAGCTCAATAAATTCAAGAGAAACCCACCCCTCCCCCTGCAAGCTCTTGATCTCAAGAATCTCCTTTCCAGCTGTCTGTTGGATAAGCTGGTGGCCCAAACTTACATGTGAAAAAATTTGAAACTCAACTTACATGTGGTCGTGTAACTACGCTCAGGCCAATAGGACATGACAGGAAGTAGCTCCAACCTCAAGCAGTTTGCCCTGAATGCCCTGGATTTCGCTGTCCTGTGGTGATGAGGAGATGAGCCTACTTTAATCCTGAGAATGAAGAAAAGGACCTGGGTCCCTGGTGGACCTCATGACACAGATCCTACCCAGCCTGGACTTCTATCTTGTTGAAACCAAAGCATTTAGGGTTTTCTTGTAGAGCAGCTTGCTTGGTTGGCTTTCTTCATCCCTCCCCCATTCCATTCAAGCTAGAAACCCAGTGGTCCTCTTTGACATGACCCAGGCCTTCTTTCTACCCTGACCCCCAAAGATGACAGCAAGAGACTAAAACACTAGAGGCATACACAGAAGATGGAAACATCCAGAAAAATAAAACATTCCCTTCTCAGTGTGTAGAAAGAAACCAAGATGTATTGAGTGCTTACTAATTCCACATACTAATAAACTCATGACGAATCATGTTATTTCCCCAAGTCAAACTTTCAACAGCTTTTGAGTGAAGCCGATGTTCAGCTCCCTTGAAGCCTTTTCTGAATAAGGCAGGATACAGGCAGAGAGCATCACCTGGTAGAGGAAAGCACCTGTGAGACCCTCCGTGGCTGGGCCTCTGCCTAGTCTTTCCCCTGTGTGGCCCAACCCCTCTCTGTCGACCATTTCCTCCTTCCAGCGTGTGATAGTTGAAGATGTGTCAACTTGGCTGGACTTCACTTGTGAGTGGTGGTTCCCATGATGGATCACATGACTGCGTCCTAAGCGGCCGGTCAGTCTAGGGGGAGTTTCCCCAGGGGTGTGGCCTACCTGTAATACTATCCCAGGAACAAACTGGAAA
>NW_006921593.1:4594207-4617236 GCF_000298275.1 Orycteropus afer afer
ATATATATATACACTTTGCTGGTTTTTGTGTTTCTCTAGAGAACCCAATCCAACACACAGCGCATGTTGGTGTCTTCGTCCTTGCAGGTCCCTCTGCCTGGAATGCTTATGGCACCTGGTCTACTTGCAAATTCTGACTCATCTTGTAAAACAATCTCAACACCCTTTTCTCTATAGACTCTTCCCCTTCCTCCTCGGCCCTCAAGCACAATGGAGTTTGTCTTTGTTTGTTAACTCTGTCTTGTGCATGAAGACACTACTACACGTGACAGACACTGTGGCATTTGCAAGCTGCTGGTTCTTTGTCTCTCGAGGAGCTCTGGTAGGGTAGTGCCTAAGGCACTTGACTGCTAACAAGAAGCCTGGTGGTTCAAACCCACCAGCCACTCCTCAAAAGGAAGGTTGGGCAATCTACTTCCATAGCGGTACTGGCTCAGAAAACCAAGGAGGGGTCGCTATGAGTCGGGTCCGACTCGATGGCACATAATAACAACAATAGTTCTTTGTCTCTAGGTGGCACAAATGGTTTGCTCTTGGGCTGGTAACTGAAAGTTTGGTGGTTCAGACCCTCCTCGCAGTACCTTGGAAGAAAGGCCTGATGAACTGATTCTATGGCCAAGGGAACCCAATGGAGCAGTTGTACTCTGTAACCCATGGAACACTTGTAAGTTGAGTTTGAGGGGCCACCAGGGTGTCCAAGAGACGGCTGGAAACGAGATCCTGGAGGTCAAGAGCTTGCAGGGGGGAGGAGTGGGTTTCTCTTCAGTGTATTGAGCCTGATGTTCTCAAGTCTGACTGTCAGCCCCCAAATGGGTCTTTAGGCCCACCATGGTGCTGTAATGAAGAGCCCCTGGGAACTGACTCAATGCACAAGATAACAACAACAACAATAGTCTTTCAACCCATCAAACTATACGCTCTTTGCAGGCAAGAACCTCATCTTAGTCATTGCTCTGTGTGTGTCCCCAGCCCAATTTCCAGCCCCTGGAAGGGTCTCAGTAAATCTTGAATGACAGTTGTAATCCTGACAACAATCACAGGAGACCAATATGATCATCCCCACTTATAACGGGATGACCTGACTCGGAAGGATTCTGACTTGCCTGGAACAAAGGTATCTAGTAAGCGCTGGCCTGGGTTTTTGTATCACCTCACAACTGCCTTTTGATGTCCCTACCAAGTGGAGAGTGGTTTCCTTTCAGCAGGACGGATTTTCTGGATTAAGTGTGTCTAGACATCTCTCTCATCTTAATGCGGATTTAGTCCGAGCAAAGCAGGATCTCGCTGACTAGCAGTTACAGCAAAATGAAAAACTGCAAGCCTCCAGCAGTTCTTATCTGCACAGCTCCGGGGACAGTTGTCCTCAAGGGCTCTTGAAACAAGCCTTGAATCGGTCCCCCCTCTGCCCGTCTGTCCTTCTCTTCTTTCCTCTTCCTCCTCCTTCCCTAAGGACTGAGTACACAACTGGGCTTCCCCTTCTGCAGTTCCCACCTGGTGACATGGATTTACTTGGGCCCTTTGGCAGCAGGGCCGTCTCTTACTGCAGCCTCTGTTTCAGGCCTGGCATTTGAACAGTATCTGATGCACCAGCAGGGGGCACCTGCGGCTAGTATGGCTGCCACCAGCCTTGTGTCTGAAGTGCTTGGCACGCAGGACTGGCTTTCCCGGTCAGCCCTGACTTCGCTTGTCCCTGCCAAATGTTGACTTGCGTTTGCCCAGGGTACAGTCCATCTACCCCCTGGTGTTCCAGTGTCTTCTCTTGTTCCCACATGGAGCCCTGCTCTAAACCAGCTGCTGGACGGCTTCTCTGAAGCTCTGCCTTGCAGTTTCCACCCTCTGCCCCATGACTCCAGCTTTTACTAGAGACTAGGCGGTTGGGTTGATAGGGGACAAGCCGAGGCCTCAGAGTGGAGAAAGGGGCTCAGGGTATCCCGTCAAGATGCCTGTTGACACTTGAGACAAGGTGGGCTTTGTGGGGGTGGGGATGGGAGCTGGGGCTTGTCCTCAAAATGCACAAAGAGTTTGCATTTTGTTCTAGTTTATGTCTGTGTGGAAACTAACAAAAGACAGTTGCTTTCTAGTGGATTCTGACTTACAGTGACCCCATGTGGGTCAAGAGAACTGTGTTCCATGGTTGATTTTTCACAAGTATGTAGATTGCCAGACGCTTCTTCACAGGTGCCTCTGGGCACCTCCAACCTCCAACCTTTTGGTTAGCAGCCAATTCCTTGAATGGTTCGCACCATTCAGGACCCCTTTCATCTGCATAGATTATAATGTTTATACAAAGATTTAACCAAATACGAGTGTGTCCCATGTGCCAAGCACCATGCTAATGCTTTCCCTCTAATTATGTCTCTAAATTCTCACAAAAACTCTCTCTGCAGATGATAAGCTTCTCCATTAAAAAAAATAAATAAATCAAGAACCTAGGATTTAGAGGGAGTTCTTCTAAACATTCAAGCACAAACGTTTAAGCGCTCAACTACTAGGTGGAAGATTAGTAGTTCTCACCCATCCAGAGGGCCCTTGGAAGACTGGCCTGGCAGTCTGCTTCCAAAAGGCCACAGCCTTGGAAAACCAGTTCTGCTCTGCACACATGGGCCCTCCACGAGTTGAAATTGACTCAGCAACCAACAACCACGGCAAGACTTAAAAACCCACTGCTGTTGAGTTGATTCTGACTCATAGTGACCCTAGAGGACAGAGTAGAACTGCCCCTTAGAGTTTCCAAGGCTGTCAGTCTTTATGGAAGCAGATGACCTCGTCTTTCTCCTACGGAGCCAGCTGGGAGGTTCCAACTGCTGACCTTTTGGTTAGCAGCCAGATGTCTTAACCAGTGCACCACCAGAGTGCCTTAGGCTTGTTGTTGTTGTTGTTGTTATGTGCCATTGAGTCAGCCCTGACTCATAGCGACCCCTCCTTGGGTTTCTGAGTCAGTATCTCTACGGAAGTAGATTGCCCAACCTTTCTTCCGAGGAGTGGCTGGTGGGTTTGAACCACCAGCCTTCTAGTTAGCAGTCAGGTGCCTTAGGCACTGTGCTTAGAGAGGTTAAAATCACACATTCATGGGTGCCCAAAGCTGAGATCTGAACGCAGTCCTGCCTGTTGCTGGAGCAGAGTTTGGAACCACGCTGGTTCCTGGTTCCTGCTGCCCACAGCCTCGCTTCTAGAGCCTTTGACGCTGTGCGTCCGGCACCAAGCTGAGTGCTCCTGGGAGCATGGGCATCTGAGGCCAAGAGGCAGAGGCTTCCAAGGAATGGGCTGCTGTGAGATTTATTCTGATGCCAAAAGGGGTTCTTGAGAGGGACTTAAAGAGCAATTGCTTCAGCTCTTTTGCTTGACTGATAAGCTTGACTGTGCATTGTAACATATGCAGCCCATAATGAATAAGAGAGAGATTTATTAACATATGTCATATTTGGTTAAGTACTTTATATGTAATGTGAGCATTTCACTTGTACATATTACAATCTCAACCATTTTCAATCCATTATTTTTAACTCCTTGCATTATATTGATGGTAAATTAATTACAACGATTACAAGTCAAAAACCCATATTGTCCAATTATAATTGAATTCTTTTAGCTCCTCTCTTTGAGTTTGGGTGAAAAGCGAAAACACTTTAGAAAGTGCTGCAGTTTCCTCTCAAATCCTGCTGACGTGTGCCGTGTTTCTGTGGCGGTGTGGAGATGGGACGAGGATTCAGCAGGGGGCTTGGCGGAGACCCCGCGGGATAGCAGGGCCTTGACACAAAGCAACTGGGAGCTAGCCAGCCTGACTTCAAATGCAGACTCAACAACCTGTTAGTCGTCGTGACCTTGGCAGGTTATTTAACCTCTCTGTGTCTCCATTTCCTCATCTCTAAAATGGGGCTGATGACTGAGTATCTACTTCCCAGGGCTATTCTGAGGAGCTCTGGTGGTGTAGTGCCTAAGGCATCTGACTGCTAACCAGAAGGCTGGCGGTTCAAACCCACCAGTCACTCTTCCGAAGGAAGACTGGGCAAGCTACTTCCATAGAGATACTGCCTCGGAGACCTAAGGAGGGGTCACTGTGAGTTTGAATCAACTTGATGGCAGTGAGTTTTTTTTTTTTTTTTTAAATACCCCTGGACCACACCAGTTGCCATTGAGTGGATTCTGACTCATGGTGACCCTGTGCATGTCACAGTAGAACTGTGCTCCACAGTAATTCTAAGTGCTATGCTCTTAGGGAAGAATGGGAGGTGGACTATTTGGGAAGCCGATTCCAAGGAAGAGGATACAGAATGAAGATGGGCTCAGCACAGAGAGTGCAGGGGTCGGTTAGTGATGCCTGCCATGGGCACAGCTGCTGGGAGAGGTAACATGTAATGACCAAGCTTTGGTAGGGCTGGGATAGTGCCTGTCTTAACCCCTTCGAAATCCCTGGTCCCTGGGTGGCGCAGCTGGTGAAGTGCTCAGCTACTCACCTAAAGGTTCAAACCCATCCTGTCTGCTCCTACCCCTGTCTCCGTGGCTTTCCGTTCTGTTACTTAAGGCCCAGCTCAAGGCCCCACTTCTCTGGGAAACAGTCAATGACTGCTGGTCTTCAGAGGGTCTCTCTGCTCTGAGTCTGAGCAGTGTCAGTCTCAAGCGCTGTTCTTGCATGTGCCGCGTGACCTTGATTATCGTCTTTGTGTGAGCTCTGGTCTCCTTGACTAGGCACAGACCCTTTGTGAGAACAGGGCACAGTCATACTCTTTCCTTCATGCCCAGCTCCCTCCTTGAGGCCGAGTGAAACAAACAAACAAATAAAAACTCTATGGTCAAAATGATGAATTAAACACCTAGGGGACGAGGTGTTGTAGTGACCCAGTGTCTGGTTCCTTTCTCTTCTGGGCCCGTCTGTTTCTGGCTCATCGGTGTAGGTGAGGAGCTCGGGTCCTCTTGCTTTTCTCCACACACCACTTCGTAGTCACTCTTCCCTGCCTTCCTCACGCTGCACCTTCTGCCTGGGTGGCCTGCTCTCCTTCCTCACCTGCTCCATCCCAAGCACTTTCCAACCTAGCTTGGTTGTGGCATGATGTGTTCTGCCCACCTTGTGTAGCCTCACTGGTTTCCAGACCTGGAGTTTCCTCACAGCCCAATGTGTATCATGCTTCTCTCTACAGCTTTTGACTAGTACAGAGCAGATGCTAATTAATCGTTGGTGACCAGCTGGGTGTAAGCAGAGGGCTTCGGTGGTGCCCAGCAAGGCCCCCGGATTGCAAGGGGCAGTGACTTCCCGAACAGCTCCCCCTCCCCTTCTCTGCAGGATGGGATTTGTTGAGTTTGCTGGCTGTATGCAAGGATGGACCAGGTCATCTTCCTGCAGTTGGACACTAATGAGAGCTGCCTGGTCTCCCTAGCAGCCCTGTCCTGGGCTTGGCTCTTAATCTCTGATTATGCCTGGCTCAGCATGGACCAGGACCTGCTGGCCCAGGGCCAGGGGGATTGACAGCATCAAGGCGGATCCTCAAATGGCATTAAATCTTATTCTGATTTTTTTCCATTCTTTCTTCCCCTGATGTCACCAGCAGATGGAGAATGCTTCCATTGTTTTCCTTTCTTGGCTTGAGGCTGCTTTCCCACTAGACCCCCCACTGAGATGGAGCAAAGGCAAAACAGAAAAGCAGTGGGAGAAGAATGGGTCAGAGAAAATGAGGAAGAGGCAGGGCACATGGGACTGATGAGATTCTGAGTGGGGCTAAGAAAATGATGCTTCCGTGGGACACTAGCTAGAGGGTCAATAGGATCGTGGTATATCTTGACTTCAAAGAAACACCCTACGTTATTCCATCCTGGGGTGAGAGGGAAGCTTCCTACTTTCAGGCCATGAGACCTGTCTCCCAATTCCACGTATCCCTGGGAGGTGCCTACTAATCGCGGTGTTTTGTTCACTCAGCCTGCTATAACGTGACTGTCCTCTCTGCTTTGGCTTAATTAGTGGAGTGCGGAGGAATAAAGCAAATATTTGTGCAACTCCGATGCTACTCTCCTGAGTAGGAGGAAGCATCTCTCCGTGTCTGTGATGTACACACCAAGGGAGTTGATTTGCTTTGAGATCAATCACTATGGTTTCCATTGGCAGAGAATTTGAGGACTCCTGTTGAGAATGAAAAGGAGCTCTGGTGGCATAGTGGGTAAGACATTTGGTTGCTAACCAGAAAGTCGGTGGTTCAAACCCACCAGCCGCTCCATGGGAGGAAGATGAGGCAATCTACTTCCATAAAGATTTATAGCCTTGGAATTCCTATGGGGGTCACTATGAGTCAGAATCAACTTGATGGCAGTGAGTTTGGTTTGGTTTGGTTTGGTTGAGAGTGAGACAGCTTGATCTCTAAATTCTTGGCTCCATTTAACATGGCACCTGGACATTCGATTTGCTTCCAGGCTGGTTGGTTTTTAGCTCAAGAGTGATAAATGTCTTCCTTTCCAACATCAAACATCTCACTGTTGTCATGCAGAAGGGACAGAATTGAAAACATGGCTCCCACTGCTTGGTGTGCTTCCTCTGCTGAATAACTCCTAGGCATCCTGAAAAGTCCAGGAGAAGGCTCTAGGGGAAGGTTCTTCCTTATCTTTTCTTAGCTTCTGGTGCTTCTTGGCAAGTCTTGGCATTCCTTGGCTTGTAGAAGCATCACTCCAATCTCCACTTCTGTTTTCACCTGGCCATCATTCCCCTCTGTCTGTATCTCTCATCCTGTTTTTATAAGAACATGTATCATACTGGATTAGGGCCTGCCTTAGTCCAGTATAGAGTCCCTGGGTAAGGCAAGTGGTTAAGCACTTGACTACTAACTGAAAGGTTGGCGGGTCCAGCACACCCAGAGTTGCCTCAAAGACAGCCCTCGTGAGCTGCTTCCGAAAGGCCACAGCCTTGAAAACTCTGTGGCGTAGTTCTACTCTGCACACGTGGGGTTGCCAGAATCTAGCAGACTTGACAGCCTCCAGCACAACTATCCAGTGTGACCTCATATTAACTAATGACATCTTTACAGACTCTTGCCAAATAGGGCCACATTCACAGTTCTAGGGGTTAGAACTTCATCCTATCTTTGTGGAGTACAAAATTCAACCCACACCACAACTATGTTGCTGGGGTTGTGTAAGGACGGCATCTGATAGATACAGAATGGAATGTTGGCATAAGCCCTGAGCCTGGTCAAGGGATATATTTGGGATGATATGATAGAAGCAGCTGGTCTCTTTTCATTGTCCTGTCCTAATAGTGTCTACCAGTAATTAAGAGTTTCCCTAGCTCCAAAGGCAATGTAGAATGTCCTTCTTGGAAAGTCAAAAGGCTGTTAAGAGGTAGACAGTGTTGCACACAACAGGTAATAGCTTTCAGCCTGAAGTATTTCGAGGGTTTGGGGTCATCACAGAGAAGATCTCAGCTATGTCACACAAAGGAAATCTTTCCTAACGCCTCGTAGCTCCTCAGCACTTTCAATGGGATTCAAGAGGCTGAGTGATGCTTTGGTGATGGGTGTGTGCGTGTGTGTGTGTGTAGACAAGAAGCAGAGAGAGTGAGAGCAGACATGCCATCCTGGCTGTTCCTGGAATTGTTGAGTGTCGTTGCTGAGGTAAGCAAAAATAACCAGGCAGGCAACAAACCAAACCAAAGAAATCTAGAACTCTTTCTCCATTTTTTTTTTTTTTTGTAGACAAATTCAAATCCAATGAGGACTTTGATCAGTTTCTGGTGGTAGTCCCTAACAGAGGTCTCCTTTACATATTACAGGTTTTGAATCTGATGGTTTTGTTAGCTGCCATTGATTTGATCCCTAAATCATGTTGCCCCCATGCACAACAGAATGAAACACTGCCCGGTCCCGTGCCTTCCCATGATGCGGGGTGGATTGGACTGCTGTGATGCACAGACTTCTCACTGGCTGATTTTCATAAGTAGGTCATTATGGATTGAATTTGTTCCCCTAAAATATGTGTAGTAAACCCTAACTTCCATGCCTGTGGTTATAACCCATTTGGCAATGGGTTGTCTTTTTTATGTTAATGAGACCGGTTCATGTGGGGTGTGTCCTAAGTCAGTTTCTTTTGAGATATAAAAGAGGTTAAACAAGGAAGTGAGGGAAGCAGAGAACGGGAAAGATAGACGCCATGCCACATGAAAGTCACCAAGGAGCCAAGGAAAAATGACTTTCCTCCAGAGCTGACAGAGAGAAAAGGGCTTTCTTCCCTATGGTAGTTATGTTTGTGTGTCAATTTGGCTGGGTCTGGTTGAGTGGCTGGGCAGCTGGTGGTAGTTATTCCCCATGATGAGACTGGCAATCAACTCCATGGTGGGATCTGCCACAAGCAGCTGAGTAGCTGCCATTGGGATGTGGTCTGCTTCCTGTGTATAAGGAGAAGCTTTGAGAATGGTCTCTAGCCTATGGCACGCTTGGACCCTGCAGGTAGCTGAGTCATTGTTCAACAGCCTGCCATGCTCTACCATCTTGGGACTTACAATGGACTTAAGTTAATGGCCTGCCGTGTGGTTTGGTAACACTGGGACTGTGCCTTTTTACTTGTCAACCTTGGAGCTTCTCAGCTCAGCAGCAACCAGCAGCTGTCTGAGTGAAGAAATGCCTCTAGCTCCAGTGGGCCGGGAACAGGAGGCAGAGCTGGACCCCAAGGTTGAGGGGCTTTCACCTAGCCTCTAGAGGTTGGCACTTTGAACTTGGACTTAAAGCCTCCAAATTTTAAGAATAAACTCCCGTTTGTTAAGGCCATCCCATTTGTGGTATATTTCTTGTCAGAGAGGCACTAGGGAACCAGAACATTACCCTAGAGCTGGCTCCCTGAATTTGGACTTCTAAACTGTGATGCAGTAACCTTTTGTGTCTTAAAGCCACCTACTTGGAATATTTCTCTTCTAGCAGCACTGGAAAACTAAGACACCACCATATCCTGAATGAATACTGTACAACTGTTTTTGACCCATAAATGTGCATAGTGGTTGCTTCTGCCCTTTCTAGCCTCTCCCTTCCAGCCCCTCACACCTCACTTTTGCATCTGTGGGTTTCTCATTCTTACCTTCTCTTCTGAAACCATAAATAAATCTGTGCTTTGACTAAGGGTTGATAGAAAAAACTGAGAACTAACAGACAGCATTTACAATACCGTGATTATGTAAATAGTATTCACTACAGAGTCGAGCAGTGTGATTAGACCCAAGGGAAACAAGTGTAACCCTGTGATTAGGGTTGGCAGTTGCTGTGATAAAAAGCAACAATGAACATGGAATAGGAAACGAGAGTGGCAGGTCCAATCTGATTCTCAGGCCTGAGGACTTGTGCAGTCCCCAACAGGTGCACACATCCATTAGCAAATAATTGTGGTCATGTAAGAATGATACCAACGTATTAAATGTTTCTTTCAATGTATGTATATTATTTTTTTTCAAATGTCCTAAATTGTTAGGACATAAATATTTATTATGTTGTTGGCACCTAACTACTTAATAAACAAAACCATAGGTATTTATTTGGCCTAGGGGTGCTGTAAAAGAATTACTGAAATTCTAAGGGTCACATGAACTGAGAAAGATGAGAAACCCTGATATAAGCTCTATCTTAGAAAAGTTCCCTTTGGGTACTGTCTAGAGACAGGAGGGGCCCAGGACAAAAACAAGGACAGCAGACAGGAGACTATTGAAGTAGACCTAGTGAGACATAACCATGGTATGGACGAGGGAGGTGACTGCAGAAATGCACATAAATGGATGGATTCAAGCACTTTGTGCCGATAGTGCTGGCAAGATTAGCTGCTGTGGGAGGTGAGCTTAGACATCTGGGGAGGGGTTGATGTCGTTCGCTGAGATGGGGTAACCTAGAAGAGAAAGGGACTTGGAGAGCATACCCCATGGAGTGCCCTCGACTGCAAGTAACAGAAAGCCCTGCCTCAAGTTGGTTTAAACAGTAATTTGTTCCCACACTTAAAAATGGTGACCTCAGAGTTGGCAACTTCAGCAGCTCCACCGTGTTATGTGGAACTCAGTTCTCCTTGGCTTCCTGCTCTGCTGTCCTCAGGCTAAGTCCCCTCTGGGTCTTCAGGTGACAGTCACCAAATGTCCTGGCTTCCCGGGGAGTCCTGGTTTATTATAGCTGTTGTGCCAAGGTAATGTGAACAG
The DNA here is from genome assembly GCF_000298275.1 of Orycteropus afer afer. Classification (NCBI taxonomy): domain Eukaryota; kingdom Metazoa; phylum Chordata; class Mammalia; order Tubulidentata; family Orycteropodidae; genus Orycteropus; species Orycteropus afer. Next base: position 4,604,346 of record NW_006921593.1, read on the forward strand.
AGGCCCCTCCCTTTCTCTCTATTGTTTCCCTATTTGGACCATAAATTAAATGGTTCCTCTGTCAAAAGGGACACTAAAGTTCAAGCTTCACTTGTAAACATAACATCACAGAGAAGGAGGGTGCTCATTTCCTCCTGAGTGTCTCTGTTGACCAGTGAGGAATCTTTTCCCAGCAACCCTCTAGCAAGCTGCCTCTTGTATCTCATTGGTTAGGATTGAGTCATGTGCCTCTTTCTAAGCCAATCAAGGGAGAATGTGATTATCTAGTAAGGATTTACTACAGAATCACTTGAGGGAAAGAGTGAAGAAAACAAGCCAGTTGCTGTCAAGTCGATTCCAACTCACGACAACCCCATCTGTGTCAGAAGTGTGCTCCACAGGGTGTTATAGCTGTGGCCTTTTAGAAGCAGGTCACAGGTCTGTCTTTTGAGGCATCTCTAACCTTTTGGTTAACAGCTGAGTGTATCAACCATTGCGCCAGAAGAGTAGACAACCCCAGAAAATCAGAGCTCCATCAGCAAGGGGTGGTGGCGGGGAGGTGTGGCTAATGCTGTCAGTTAGGCAACCAAGGGTGTCTCCGGCAGAGGGGAGATGACTTCTGTTCTGGATATGGCGGGTTTTGGAGCCTGTGCCCAAGGAGAGGCATAAGGTAGGATGAATATCAGTTGAGGACATTGTTGGGAGTCTAAATTTGACAACATCCACATACAGGTCGTGTTTGAAGTCATGGGGCTGGATGAGATGCCACTAGAGTGCACTGAGAGAAGAGACAAGGGCTTAGGGTTAAGCCTGGGGCCTGGGATGAAGTTGCAGGCTCTGAAAGCTGAATAGTCGGCAGCAGTTGACTTCTTTAGCAACAGAGCAAATGATGTAAAAGTCCAAATGATGTGTCCTTGCCTGGGAGCATGGTGACGTGGACAGCTGCATAGGACTGACCCACTTCTCCTTACAGTGCCTGGGCTGCGCACAAGCAGGAGGGTTGGTGACATCTGTGATGGCCCACATGAGGCAAATTGATTCGGGTGCGTCACGCTGGAGCTAGCCCATACTGCATCTTTGTGTGAGTTAGATAGATGCGCTCCTGGAAAAAGGCACACCTGCTAGACAGAGCTGCTGGTAAATGTGGAGAATGTGTGATTCCTGCAGTGTGAATAGGGTTCTAAAGGGTGGAACTCCACAGTGTGTGCAACAGCTCACCACGGGCCTGCGGAGGAGGCTCTCTAGGATGCGTTACCCCCACCTGGAGGTGCCGTTCCTCCTCTTGCCCCCAGGGCTGTGGTGAGATCTGGAATTGCCTCAGTCTCTGCCATGCACTCCTCTTGAGCCCGAGAACCCTCCCCAGGCTGATGCTTTAGGGGCAATGCTCATTGCCCAGGGTAGAGAGGGCACCATGATCACGGAGCCTGGTTGCCATCCCTCCTCTTTGCAGCTGCTGATTCTCAGACCAGGGCTGTCCAAGTCTCAGCTCCCGAGAATGGTTCCCAGAGTCTCTTGGACATGCTTCGAGTAATGATTTCCTTCACTATGGCTTGTCCATTTATATAACTTCACATCATTGCCTACTGATAGTTGTCAAAAATTTCTAGACAACCTAGATATAATGAGGGTCGTGGCCAAACATTTTTAATGTTTTGGGAGGCTCGTACTGTACACATACACATGTCCCCCCTTTTTGTACATCAAGTCTGGATTTTTTTGTGTATGGGGTGGGGTTCGTTCTCACTCTGTCAAATTAAACAAAGTGTCACAATCCTAGGGCATCTTGGGATTTGGTTTCCAGATGTACAGCTGGTTTCCTGAGGGCCTTGAACAAGTCCGTTTCCTCATTACGATCTCCCCAAAACTGGTGTGGAGCAGCCATGTTGGAAGGGGGCCAGGCACAGTGAGGCATAAGCAGAACAGGGAGCCAGAAGCAGTCTTGGCTGGTGCCCTGGAAAGTTGGAAGAAAGGCATCTAGGCAGAGGCCCAGCTTGAGCAGAAGTTCCGAGAGAGAAAGCACAAAGCTTGTTTGTGGAGAGAAATCATTTAAGTCGGTTGGGACCAGAGATGTCTGTGAGGGGTGTGGTGAAATGAATTCCCTCATGGCCTTTTGTCTTGGTTCTTTGGAAAAATAGTTTGAGAGATTTTTTTTTTCCCCCAAGCCCTGAGAAGTTACCTTTGCCGAGTGTTCTTCCCAAAGGGTTTGCTATTTTTGTTCAAGTTGATTGACATTTCCTGGGTAAGCTGTAAACAACTTAATGGTTGGATTTTTTTTTTTTTTTTTTGCCTGGCCCTGAGCTGCAGCTTGCCCTGTGATTGGTATGCATGTTGGATTTGATTTCCAGACCTACAGCAGGGATTGGTCAGTAGACTATGCAAATGAAGTAAGTTATAGCCTACTATGCCTACCTGAGACGGGACTGGTCAGTTTGTGGCCCCTGCTGGAAGGGGCTATGCCTTGAAATTGGCAAGGAGTTGTATGAATGCGGCCAACCCCACAGAGGATTTTCAGACAGAGAGAAGTAGGAGTAGAAGCAGCAGGAAGATGCAGAAGGAAGAAAGACACGAAGAAGCAGAATAGAGAGGAGGCAAGGAATTTCCTCAAAGAGCCATAATGTGGATCAAGGGCTGTGACAACGAAGACAGCAAGAGGCCTGGAATGGCCAGTGGCAGAACTGCTGGTGACAGAAGACAGGGCCGAGGGGAGCCTGTCCTGAGGGTGCTGAGAGGAGGCCTGCATGGTGGAGAGGAGCTGAGAGAGCTGTCCTGCTCTGAAGGGAGCCTTTGCCTCCATACTTCCTAAGCCTGTTGATTCTGTTCCTGGGTTGTATCTTGCTCCTTAATAAAACACTCAATTGTAGATATGGTCTTTGAGTTCTATGTGGCCACTGGAAAGGGTTATCGAATAAAGAAGAGAAGTAGAGAGTGCCACGGAAGGACAGCTGGTGTCAGAACTGGTAAAAATGTTGGTGAGTGGCGATACGTCTGACCTCCACCTCCACCTCATAGGGATCAGCCTGAGGCTGATCAGGATTTGTATTATCCCCCATGAAGTCAGACAGGTTTTTCTGCTGCTACTGCTCCCACTATTTTACAGGGGGGATAGGGAGAGAGAGGGTGAGAAAGATCAAGGTGGGGTCGGTCGTATCTGGAATGTCTCAGATATTCAACTTTCTTCTTAAGTAAACTTCTGTCTGTTGACGCAAAATCCCCACTCAGAGGTAAGGTGCTGAATGCAGCATGTGTTTGTATTATGCTTCAAGGTCCTAGGGGGCTGCCTGGAGGTGGTGACATTGGGAATTGGGGCTCATTACTGAATGGCAGATGTCCCCATGCATCACCAAGTATGGCCCTGGTTCTGGGGCACCCTGCATTTTCTACAGAGGAGGGTACTTGGGGCAGCAGCAGGAAGAAGCTGACTCACCCCACTGAATTTGGCTCTCAGCCAGGGATGCTAAGCTTTTGTGTGCAGTTTTCTTCCTGGTTGGTTTACTCCAGAAACCACAGGGGGTCAGCGAAGATCCAGGGAGAATCTGCTGGCCTTCCTTGCTCCCCAGGGAGGCCAGGAACTGGGAAGGTCATGTTCTTAAGGCATTTGTGGACACCCGACTGGGACTTACAGCTGCTTCAGAAACTACCCAAAGCAATGGTTCTCAACTTTGGCTTCACATTGGAATCTCTTGGGAGCTTTCAGTAACACTGAGGCTGTGTCTTTCTTTCTCACGATTCTGAATTGTAGGCTGCGAAATGGCCTGTTGTTGTTGTTATGTGCCCTCGAGTCAGCCCCGACTCAGGAAATGGCCTAGGCATTGGGATTCCCACAGGCCTGTGAGGCTGGGAATCAGTGACATGAAGGAGAATCAGTATGTCATGAGGACACTCAAGTCAGCCTATGGGGAGTCTAAGGGGTGTGGCTGCTGTTGTTAGGTGCCCGTGAGTCAGTTCCGACTCACAGTGACCCTGTGTACAACAGAATGGAAGGCTGCCCAGTCCTGTGCCATCTTCATAATTATGGCTATGTCGGAGCCACTGTGTCAGTCCATCTCATTGAGGGGCTCGCTCTTTTTCGCTGACCCTCTGCTTTATGTGCATGATGTCCTTCTCCAGGGACTGGTCCCTGCTGATCACACATCCCAAGTACATGAGATGCAGTCTCACCATCATCCCTTGTAAGAGCTGTGCCTCCTGCTAGTAGCCGTGAGCGTGAGTTTGGAAACGGGTCCTCCAGCCCTGGTTAAGCCTTTGGATGATGACAGCCCCATTGACACCTTGACTGCAACCTCATGAGAGACCCTGAGCCAGAATCACCTGGCTAAGCCCATGGAAGCCCATGAGTGAAGCCCATGAGTAAAGATGGAGGGCGCTCATCTCCTGGGTAGACCCTTCTGCAGAGGGCTGTGGCCTCCCAGAGGGCTGGGCCTCTGTACCTGTGCACAAACACACCTGGCTCAGAGACAAACTCCCTTTTAGCTCTTGAAATACACTTTGGAAACCCAGCCAGGTTGGCACAAAACATCAATCAGGATGTCCTGTTCCTTGTACTAAAATTTTATTTTCGTTTTCTCCTTAGCCCCCAAGAAACCGGTTCTCCATCACTTTATACTGACTTAGCGAAATGTGATTTCAACGAAAGCAAAATTGCTTAATTAGACAATAATATCAGAGAAATTGACCATTATATCTGGTTGTTGACTTTTCAGATGGCCTGTATTATCATTCATATTCTTTCCAGTTGAGTTTTTAAGCATGAAAATAATTTATTGAGGGATTGTTCTTTGAAGCTATTTTTAATAGCCTAATGGCTTTTTAATTTTCAAATCGTTTATATTCATCAGCTGGGGCTGAGAGGGCTCAGATTGTCTTATGCTGCATGGCTGTGCCTCCCCTTCAGTTATTAGCTGGTAGTATGTGGACGGAGACCGTGGGGAAGCAAGACTTCTTCTCTCTTATTTATGGCATCTGGAGGGGCACACCATGAAGGAAATGAACTTTGGGCTGGGAGCCATAAAAATAATATTAAGAAAGCTGCTGTTTATTGATGGACTGCTCTGTGTGAGGCAATTTTTGCAGGTTATCTCCATCCCTCTCTCTAACCCCACAATGTAGGTAGTACCATCTTCCTTTAATGGCTTGGGAAATGAAGGGCGGCCACGTGGGATGTCGACATCATCAGCAACACCACCATCATCCCATCCTCCTCATCTTCGCCATGATGGATGCATGCTGACAGGGAAGCAGTTCATCTCAGTTCACCCTGTGTCTCTACATTTATTATGATTTTTTAAAAAATCAGCAGAGATGCATGTAACAAAACATATGCTACCTCGACACTCTCTACATGTACAATTCAGTGACATTGACTGTGTTCTTCAACTTGGGCAACCATTTTTTGCTATCATTTTCCAAAACTTCTGCCACCATGCACATAAGCTCAAAGCCTCCTAAGACAAAGCTTCCCTTTTCCTTCTCTTTCCCATCCCTGGTCACAATTAGTAATCTTTGGCTTCTATATATTGGCTTAGGAGCTCTGGTGGCATAATGCCTAAAGCACTTGACTGCTAACCAGAGGCCTGGCGGTTCAAACCCACCAGCCACTCCTCAGAAAGAAGGTTGGGCAATCTACTTCCATAGTGATACTGCCTCGGAAGCCCAAGGAGGGGTCGCTGTGAGTTGGATTCGACTTGATGGCAGTGAGCTTGGTTTGGTTTTATATTTGCTTATTGCATGTAAGTGAGATCATACAGTATCTGTCCTTCTGTGACTGGCTTACGTCGCTCAACATAGTGCTGTCTAGGTTCATCCATATTGAACATACATCAATTCTCTTTAGTATTCCATTGAATAGGATTCCATTGTGTGCTGGACCACATTTTGTTTGTCTGTTCGTGTGTTGATGGACATTTTGGTCGCTTCCACCTCTACATTGTCTTTAATCATGCTTCTCTTCACTTTCAATATCACTCTAGGTTGAGCAAGAGTGGTGTCCCTTAATTGCCTATTCACTGGAGGCCAGGCCTTGTGTGGGCACTTTCCCTCCTTATCCCATTTGGCCTCACAGCCCTGAGAGGGCCCTGGACAGTACAAGATGTGCCCTGCTCACAAAGGACTCTGGGGAAGAACCAGAGTACCTGCCCAAGCAGTGACCTGGGCCAGGAAAAGGGAGACCCAGCATCTGAAGTCATGGTAGGGTCACCTGGAAACCATAACCACAACAATCATTGTTTAGACTCCCCTGCACATAGGCTCCCTACACGTCGATGTCTGATGACATGGTGTATAAACATCTAATCCCCACTGCCGTGCAGAGTCTCCCTGGGTCACTCTTGGCGTTTTGGTGTCTATTGCAAGATTTTCTGGCTCTGATTTCTGCGTGGTAAGTTCTCTAATAATGGCTTGTCTGATTAACTCAGCTTTTGCTGTCTCTTTTGTCAGAATCCAACCTGTGTCCCTAGGAGCCACTCCTGCTGCTGGTCTGCTGGCTTCCGACATAGCACCCAAGAGGTACTGCAGTTGTCTTTATTTCATCGATGGGAGTCCCTGGGTAGTGCCAATGATTAATGTGCTCAGGTGCTAACTGGAAGATTGGAGGTTTGAATCTACCCAGATGTGCTTCTGAAGAAAGGCCTGGCAATCTCCTTTGAAAACTCAGTCATTGAAAATTCTGTCGGGCACAGTTCTGCTCTGATGCCCATGGGGTTCACTGTGAGTTGGAGTTGACCTGATGGCAACTGGTTTACTGTATAGATGAGGAAACAGAGGCACTCAGAGGTCAGGGTCAAAGACAAGCAACTTGCAAAGATCATAGAATTGGTGAGCTACGGAGCCAGGCTTGGCACCCAGCCTGCCTGACTCATGCCCCTTGTGTTTCTATAGCACAAAGCTGCATATCAATCGATATCACCACTTCAAAACTCCAGACCGAGGAGGAAGTTCCATGAGACTGGTTATTAGGTAAAAATAGCACAAACACTATTAGAACCACAGGAACATTGAATTGTTTTGTTGTGTTGGAAATTTGTTATAATGAATAAGCTACAGGAAATCACATTTTCTGTGGAGGAAATACAGAGTCTGGATATTGAATTAGCAAGAGGGACCGGTGCTTGAGAGCCATGGGGCAGCTGGACAAGACGTGCGTAAACCTCTCAGTTCCTGCGAGGTTAATTAGACAACCTTGATGCTTGCCAACAGCTACACTTATTCCTGGGACTGTAGGCAGGCTTGCTACAAACACAGCATGAAAAGCAAGGCTGAGGCGACTGTAGCCTGTGTACACCCCCTATAAGTGGAGGACTCTGTGCAGTTTGGAGCACCTCCTTTAAGGGAATCATGGCAGAAATGGAGTGTGTTCCCATAAGAGTGACCACTTGGGGAGGGGGAATGAAAACCATGCTGTCTGCAAAGAGCTGGGGGGAACTGGGGCTTTAAGATCGGGGCAGAAGAAGAATCCAGACAGGGACAAAAACCACCAACTCAGGTTTCGAGGGCTTATCTTACCATTCTCTGTGGCCTCAGAGGACAACCGATGGGGCCAGATGCATGGTGTAGGCTCTTCTTCATCTCTACAGATGCATGGTGCCATCTGAGTAGGTTCTGCAGGAGGGGAGAGAGGGGTGGCTGGTTGGATTGCATGACATGTCATTTAGCTTTCTGTCCTTGTAACTTATTGTAGCATTCCCCAGACTTGGGCATTGCCTTGGGTCTCCAGCCCCTTAAGACCTACAGAAGATGGGCTCAGGACCCCATTGCCTTGGGGAATTCCTGCTGAGAGTTTTGCAAATTTCAGGCCAGTTTGCATTGCTGTGTTTGCCTTTGATCATGAGCTCTTTTTCTTCCTACAACGGTTGTATCATCTTGCAGCCTGTCTTGCTGTCTCTGTTCTATATATCACTAACCTGCATCAGTAGGAAAGTTCCTTGAACACATACCCCCTGCCATTGAGTTGATTCTTACCCATAGCGACCCTGTAAGACAGAGAAGAAGTGCTCCACAGGGTTTTCAATGCTGTAATCTTTATGGAAGCAGTCTGTCACATCTTTCTCTTATGGAACAGCTGGTGGATTCAAACCATCAACCTTTCAGTTAGCAGCAGCATACTACTGAGCCCCTTCTAAAACACAGGCTTTCTTGGAACTGGAAACATTAGGATAAGTGTCATTTGCCCATTTGTCTCATCTATGTTAGTGGCTGAGTAGGAAGGCCTTTGTAAACCCTAATGCACTCCTGAAATGCTAGTTCATTCAAAAGCACTCGTTGCCTGGCTCTGTCCTTGACTTTGTGCCAGGCTCTCATGCAGAAACTAGAAATGCCAAGCCTTCTCTGTTCTTGGGGAGCTCAGGAACTGACCTGGAAGTGGCACTGTGTCATCAGGGTTATGACGGAGGCATGTGTGGATGCAATGGGAGCCAGAGGGGAGGCTTTCCAGAGGAGGTGCTATTTGGACTTGGTCTTGTAGGGTGAATAGACACTGGTCAAAGGGAAGGGCGCTTTATTGTTGATTTGTGGCTTAGGAGACCCCTGGGTGTTACAGAGTAGAACCTCTCTGTGGGGTTTTCTCAGTTGTAATCTTTATAGAAGCAGACGGTCAGGCCTGTTTCTCCTGTGGTGCTACTGGGTGCGTTTGTACTGGCAACCTTTTAGTTACCAGCTGAGCTGAGAAGGGTGTTTTAGGCAGAAGGAACAGCATGTGCAAAGGCTGAGAGACCTAAGAGTGAAGTGTGTTTGGGGAATGGAGATTGGATCTGTCTGGTGGGGTATATGACTGGGTAAGTAAGGGCTATGAGTGGAGAGTGGTGGGAGATGAGAATTAGGGTCAAGTTGTAAAGGATTTTGAACTTGGATATTGTCTCATATAGGAGCCCTGGTGGTGTAGTTATGAAGCATTTGGCTGCTAACCAAAAGATTGGTAGTTCAGTCCCACCGGCCACTCTGTGGGAGAAAGATACCAGATGTGACAGTCTACTTCTGTGCAGATTCACAGCCTTGGGAACCCTATGGGGCAGTTCTATTCTGTCCTATAGGGTCACTATGAGTTGGAATCAACTTGATGGCTGTGGGTTTGGGGCCTGTTTTTGGTTACCCCATATGGACAAGAAGCAACCCAATGGATATAAGAAGAGGAGTGCAGAGGATGGAGCAAAGGGGGCGGGGCGGCGCAGGGAGGGCAGTTGGTCAGGAGATGGGGGATCTTCTGGGCAGTGACGTCAGGGCACGGCTGCCTTGCATGTGCAGCGGTCACACAGGTCCTGCTGTGGCAGTTCAGGCTGTGCAAATGTAACCAATGAAACGTGGATCTGGCTGGTTCTCAGGACGGTCCCAGCCACCAGTGGAGCGGCCCTGCATGGCCTCCGTCAAGGCAGGAGTGTTGGGAGGCAGGGGAGGTCTGCAGGGTGCTCTGGCAGAAATGGAGTGAACATCCGACTGAGGGCTCATGTTGGGTGGAGGGCCAGTGATCCTGTCCGCTGTGTAAATGACCTCAGTGCTCAGTGACCATGAACAGGTAGACAAGCTGGCTTCATCTGCTCTAGCCTTGATCCTGTGGGATCAGTGTGATATGAGGACGGAACACGAAGAATCAATAGTCCAGTTGTTCCTACATGCCACAGTTGAGCTTTTTTTCTTTTTTTGGCTTGAACAAACAGGAGTTTATTATCTTACAGTTCAGAAGGCTAGAAGTCTGAGTTCAAAGTGCCAGGCTCTGGGGGCTGGGTGAAAAACCCTCGACCTTGGACTTCAGCTCTGCCTCTTGCTCCTGGCCCACTGAAGCTACAGAGACATCTCTTCACTCAGGCAGCTGCTGGCTGCTGAGGCTGACAGGGGCTTTTTTTCCTTAAAACTGGTTCATGACAAAATGAAGAAAAAAAAAAAAATTAAATCATGTAGAGCAATGGTTAAGTACTTGGCTGTTAACCCAAAGGTTAGTGGTTCAAATATACCTAGTGGATGTGGGAGAGAAACCTGGTAATTTGCCTCTGCGAAGATTACCAAAAAACAACCAAACTCACTGACATCAAGTCAGACCCGACTCATAGTGACCCCTCCCTGAGTTTCCAAGGCAGTGTCTTACAGAAGTAGATTGCCCATCCTTCCTTCCGAGGAGTGGGATTACCAAAAAAACAACCAAACGCACTGCCTTCGAGTTGGTCCAATTCATAGCTACCCCTCCTTGGGTTTCTGAGGTGGTATCACTATGGGAGTAGATTGCCCAGTCTTCCTTCTGAGGAGTGGCTGGTGGGTTTGAACTGCTAGCCTTCCGATTAGCAGTCATATGCCTTAGGCACTATGCCACCAGAGCTCCTTCTGTGAAAGTTGTAGCCTAGGAAACTCTATGAGGCAGTTCTGGTCTGTCTTATTGGGTTGCTGTGGGTCAGATTCAATGGCACCCACAACAACAGCAATAATACAAAATGTTGTATGGTGTATGGTATGCATTATATATTACATGATGTGCTAACAGAGGGTCCTGCTCTTTTTCCCTTGTGTCCCCCTCTTGCTATTCATTATTAGTTCATCTCAGTCCATCCCCAGAGTTTAGGGCTCAGACTTTCAGTCTCTGACTTCCACAGCAACTGGGGCAAGCAGTGAGGTGTGGCATTCTGCACCCATGGGGGAAGGGAGTGCTGTGCTGATATCGCCCCCTGCCTGGGCATGCCGTATTTAGGACTGTGGTGCTGGGCTGAGGCCCCTCTTCTTGTAGCCTGAGGCACTGGCTCCGTGCTTGTTGGCAGCGGTTCTGTTTCTGCTCACCTGTGGCACTATCTCCTGTGGGTCCAAGGTGATCCCAGACGTGGGTATCACAGCCCTCAGGACCCAGAGGCTCTCTGCTGCATGACAGCAGAGCCAAGTAGCTGGGCTTCGTTGTTGGGTTTGTTTAGTGTCCTGCACCCATGCATTTGTTCATTCAGTAAACACTTCCTGAGTGTCCACTGCTGTGATGGGTGCTGGGGATGCCGAGGGGCATAAAGTAGAGTCACTGCTTTCACGACGTCCTTGGAATCACAGAAACATATAAGCCACCACAGTACCACAAACTGGACAGATGGGTGCTAGTCCTGAAGTACAAAATCCATTAATTTGACCAGTGTTTATTGAACATCTTTATAACAATTCAAACGAGTGACATGGTGAAGTAGTTCTGTTTATTGGTGGCTGGTTAACAATGGGTGCTAGCATTTCACTTCTGTTCTCAGTTGTAACAGCCTGGAGTGTTTTCATCATCCAGTAAAGCTCTTAACTGGTCAAAGCCCAGGTTCAAGAAGATTCTGTTTGCTTTTGTGCAAAGCTTGCCTTTCAAGTCACCCCAATTTGTTCTTTGATCTGAGCATTTGGTCTTGATCTGTGGCTTGGCTCGTCCAATGGCTTGTATTTTTTAAAAATTACTTTTTGAGAAAACATTTTATCTCTTTGTTTTTGCCTCAAGCCTCCAGACTTATAAAAACAAGAGAAACACTTTTAATTGACATTTAATTCCACCCCCCCCACTGACACACACAAATACTCATTGCATTGATTTGTTTCTGATTTTTTTTAAGGCCCTTTAACATAGTCACTGATTTAGAAGGTCCTCAACCATAGCAGAAAAGGCAAAGTAGGTATTAGCATCCCATCTTAAGATGAGCGAAACATCCCTGGCAAGGGCCTCTGTTGGTAGTGGCAGAGCTGGGGGTGAAGTTCAGGTCTCCTAAATCCCAGCCCGTGAGGACGTTGGCAGTTCAGTGGTGGAATTCCCACCAGCCACACGAGAGACCCAGGTTCAGTTTCTGGGCGATGCACCTCAAGAAAAGCCATCGCCCGTCTGTCAGTGGACACTTGCGTGTTGCTCTGATTCTGAATGGGTTTCAGTGGAGCTTCCGGACTAAGAGGGAATAAGAAGAAAGGCCTGTTGATCTACTTCCAGAGCTCAGCCCACAAGAACCTCATGGGTCATGATGGTCCGGCCTGTTGTGCGTGGAGAGGCCATGAATCAGTAGCTGACTCGACAGCAGCTAACAAAAGCAACAGTTATATAAGGTTGACCAAAGTTGCTCAGCTACACCAGAGAAGGCAAGGTGGGCATTACCATCCCATTTCATGGGTGAGAAGACTGAGTCCCAGCGAGCTATTCCAGCTTAGGGACCTCCCTCCTTGGTGGCAGAGTTGGGACTGGAATCAGGTCCTGAATCCTAGACCAGTGCCACAGATGCCACAGGGCTTGTGCCACATAATCTCAATCATATACAAGACTCAGAGGGTTTGGGACGGTGTATTTGCAGGGCAGGCAGAGAGCAGAGAAGTCTTCCTGAGCACCAATTTTTGAATAAACAGATTGTCTTCTCGCTTCCAACCCTGATAGGGCCTGGCCTTCTGTGACCTGTGGTAATTGACCACATCTGCCAGCCCTGGGTAGGTTTCATCTTGGGAGCCTGTTTCCCCTTCCACCATCCCCTTGGGTGTTGCTTGAGAGGACAGGTGAACTGTTTGCCTGAATGGTCTCTCGAGGGCTGATGTTCTTCCAGGGCTCCGGCATGGCCCACTTCCCCAGCCTGGGTCGAGGTGGGGTGAATTACCAGCCCTGCGCTGGCTCGTAAGTGGAAATCCATATCTTGTCTTCTTCTCTTCTGTGCACACCTTGTTCTTCCCTTGTGATTATTGACTGTGTTTAAACAGGCTTTTTGCCTCAGGCCTGGTCAAGGCACCAGTGAGATGCCTGCTCTAATGCCACTTGGCGTTAAGTCCTGTGGGACTGACTACGTGTGTATGGGCCTGGTGCCAACAGGCAGCCCTTTTGGAAAGGAGAGATGCTTTGTCCTGAATAATTGATTGGAAATCCTCTCCTAACACGAAAACAAGAGCCACGTGTGCTCCCTGAGATGTAACAGCAATTCACCAGGATGTCTCACTTGTCCCCCAGTCCCATTCTGTGTCCTCTCACAC
>NW_006921593.1:4618611-4620052 GCF_000298275.1 Orycteropus afer afer
TATATATAAAACAACAACAAAACTCACTGCTGTTGAGTCGATTCAACTCACAGTGACCCCTCCTTGGGTTTCCGAGGCAGTATCTCTACTGAAGTAGATTACCCAGTCTTCCTTCCTACTGTGTGTGTGTGTGTGTGTGTGTTTAGTTCATTTATTTTAACAACTTTAGTAGTAATACAGCGTAAGGGTTCACCTAAATTTTATTTAGACATTTCATTTTTGACAAACGTTCAAGTTCTTTCTAAGTTGCTGCTTTTATTAATAAGGCTGCTATAAAAACTCCTTGTGCGTATCTCCTCGGATGCCCATGAGAAATTTCTGGAGTCTAAGCCTAGCAGCCCATTATTAGGTTTAGCTTTCACTAGCACTGCCAAATTGCCCTCCCAAGGGGCTCTATTATATTGCCGTTTCCCCAGCAGCTTGGTATTAGACAATTTTCTCTCATTGTTTTAATTTGCAATTCCCTGATTGCTAGTGAGGATGAGGATGACTACTGCTTCAAAATGTTTATTGGCCATTCAGGATTATTCCTGTTTTGTGAATTGCATTTTTTTTTCTACCTTTTGCCCATTTTTGTATTTGTTTTGTTTATCTTTTTCTCAACGATTTGCAGAAGCTCTGAATACTAAGCTTTGCTGGTTATATAGATTGCAAATGTTTCTGCTCAATCCTTTTAATTTTGCCCAAAATATCATCTATCATAGAAAAAGTTTTAATTTTCATCTATTTAACCTATGAAGCTTTTGTGTGTGTGCTTTTAAATTTTGTAATAATACCTTCCTACTCTAGGTCATAAAGTTATTTTCCAAAGCTTTCTCCTAATATATTAAAAGTTTATTTCTCCTGTTATATCTTTAATCCTCTTAGAATATGCTTACTTATTGGTTTATTTCTTTGGGGCATGATGTGAACAACTGTTCCAGCTCTGAACATCCTCTCACCCCAAACTTCTTACTGTGGGTGAGAAATAATCCTCTTGTTTAAAGTCACTGTTGGTTGCATTATCCTTATTCTCTCTAGTCACTACTTCTGAAAGTTTCCTTATGTATACTTTGATCTTCTAATTATTTTTCTCCACTCTTCTTTTCTCCTTTTATCTTTCATTGCTTTATTTATTTATCTTTAAATACATTGTATTGAAATATAATTTATTAGTGAAATACACAATCATTGCTTTCTTTTGGAAGACTGCCAGCCTCTGGCTTCCAATTCACTAAGTCTCTCTTCAGCCTGGTCTAAACTCCTATTTAACTGAATATTTCCCCACTATTTGTATATCTTTTTATATCTATAATTTTATTTGTTTCTTTAAAAAATATGCCTTTTTATGTTTCCATTGTGATTTTTTCATGCCTGACAGATTAGATTCTTTTCTTTATAGCTGTACATTTGAAATAAACTTAGTTGATGATCTCTTAGAGCATTCATTCCCCCCTTCCCC
>NW_006921593.1:4620517-4621017 GCF_000298275.1 Orycteropus afer afer
ATGTCATCAGCAGGGACCAGTCCCTGGAGAAGGATTTCATGCTTGGCAAAGGAGAGGGTCAGTAAAAAAGTGGGAGACTTTCTTACATCTCAGTGAGGTGGAATGACACAGTGGCTGTGATGATGGGCTCAAGCACAGCAGTGGTTGTGAGGATGGCACTGGACCCAGCAGTGTTTTGTTCTGTTGGACATGGAATTGCCATGATTGGGAACCAGCTTGGTGGCACCTCACAACAACAATAACATGGCCACTAAGGTTCAGCATCTACTCACCATAATAAGTCTGCCACCTGGGGTTTCCGATTTTGCTTTTGAGCTTCACTGAATATTTTGAATTTTGTAAAATCCATGGTGGTAGTTATGTTTGTGTGTCAACTTGGCTGGGCCTGGTTGAGTGGCTGGGCAACTGGTGGTAGTTCTTCCCCATGATGAGACTGGCAATCAACTCCATGGTGGGATCTACCACAAGCAGCTGAGTAGCTGCCTTTGGGATGTGGTCTG
>NW_006921593.1:4622387-4626047 GCF_000298275.1 Orycteropus afer afer
AAAGAGAGGAAGACCCTCAATGAGGTGGATTGACATGGTGGTGGCAGTGATGGGCTCAAGTGTAGCAAGAATCGTGGAGCTGGCTCAGGACCAGGCAGTGTTTTGGTCTGCTGTGCATAGGGTCTTTATGAGTTGGAGACAACTCAATGGCACTTTAACAACAACAACAACAACAACATATGGAGACCCTGGATGGTACAAATGGTTAACACACTTGGCTGGTAACTGAAAGGTTAGAAGTTTGAGTCCTCTCAGAAGCATCTTGGAAGAAAGGCCTAGTCGTCTACTCCTAAAAAGTCAGCCATTGACAGCCCTGTGGACCACAGTTGTACTCTGACGCACGTAGGGTCGTCATGAATGGGAATGAACTTGATGGCAGCTGCTTGGTTAAAAACCATATACATTATGTAGTATTTCTTTGTGTGTTGAAAGGGATGGGGGCTTCATGCATGAACACAGAATGCCATCTAATTTCTTCCATTTCTTTATAAATAACATATAGGCAACTGCTAAGTTACACGTGAGTTGTGATCCAAATGTTCATTTGCAAGTGAGCAGTTTTTCCCATATGAGGAAAGTGGTATGGTGGTTAGGTGAGTGATAGTATAAACTTCACTGCTTAGGACAGGTGAGCCGCCAGGCTTGAGTTTCATGAGGACAAGTCCAAGAAGCTATCTCAGGGTACATTTACCACCATTCCAAAGCTATCTGTCAGTCTTGTAGGTTGAGAAATGTAACGGATCTGTACACCAGTTGTGGATCCATCTCTCAGCAAAGAACTCATGCAGAGAACAGAATCTGATACTTAAAACCAGAATGCCAATTTAAGAACATATCACAAGCAATAAAACTGTGGAGGGCCTGGATGCTTAAGGCCTCCAGCAGCAGATGCCCTCCCTGAAGCAAGCTGGTGGGAAGCTTGGACTAATCAGAAGGTCTCCTGCTGAGCACAGAATCTCAGCAAAGGGAGTTTAAGTATGTGATCTTCAAAGTGTAATGGCCTCAGGGTCTGACGCTTGCTGTGTCCATCTCTGTACTGAGGGCTCCCTTGCCAGTGGAACCACCTCATTCAAAGCCCATTTGACAAAGAGCCCTGCCCTCCAGACAGAGCTTGGGTGGCCACTGCCAGCACTTTTTTTTTTCCCTCTAATTCTCTCTTCTTTGCTTCCATGACTGTGCCTACTCTGTCTTTCAAACCAAACCTAAAAACCAAACTTGCTGCCGAGTCCATGCAAACCAGTTGCTGTCAAGTCAATTTCAACTCAAGACAACTCCATGGATGTTAGAGTTGAACTGTGCTCTGTAGAGTTTTCAATCGTTGAGTTTTTGGAGGTAGATTACCAGACCTTTCTTCCAAGACACCGCTGGGTGAACTCCAGCCTCCAACCTTCCAGTTGGCAGCTGAGCACTGTCACCCTTTGCACCACCCAGGGACTTGATCTTTCTTCAGTTTTGTAGATATCTTCAGTGCAGTCTTGCTTGGGCCTGAAAGCCTCTCTGCTTTCTTAATGTGATTTTACAAAGCTCTTCTCTGGTTTATTCTGGATGGTTTTGTAGCTTGACTTTCAGTGTGTGATCTTATTTCTACCTTCTTGGTGAGAGGAAAGAACACCTACTCACAGTTGACCCCGTTTCCTTCAGCAGTAGTTCCTGTAACCATTATTTTTTCCAAATCTTTTGTGTGAAAAATTAATTTTTTTAGAAAAATTGGGATAGTTCAATAACCCCTTGTATATGATATCCTTCACCTAAATTCACCAATTGATATTATTTTGCTGCATTTGCTTTACAAATTAAAAACAAACAAACTTACTGCCATCAAGTTGATTCCAACTCATAGCGACCCCTTCTTGGGTTTCTGAGGCTGTATCTCTACCGAAGTAGATTGCCCAGTCTTCCTTCTGAGGAGTGGCTGGTGGGTTTGAACCATCAGCCTTCTGGTGAGCAGTCACATGCCTTAGGCACTAAACCACCAGAATATACATATTTTGTTGTTTGTTTGTGTTCCTGAACCATGAGAAAGTAAGTTGGAAACATCATGGGATTTTATCATCAAATAAAACCAAAACAAATCAAACTCACTGCTGTTGAGTTGGATCCTACTAAAAGCAATGCCTCCTTGGGTTTCCGAGGTGGTATCACTAAGGAAGTAGATTGCTCACTCTTCCTTCTGAGAAGTGGCTGATGGGTTTGAACTGCCACTCTTCTGGTTTACAGTCAAATGCTTTAGGCACTACTCCACCAGAGCTCTTCTCATTAAATAAACTGGCACAAATTTCCTGGTAGAAAGGACATTTGCCTCCATAACCACACTACCATTGTTATACACAAGGAAAGAAACATTTCATAGTCTATAGTTGGGTTTCCCCAACTATTGCAACAAGGTCTTTCCTGAAAGCTTTGTTGCTCATCGTATTTCTGGGGTCATGGAATGCCTTCAGAGTTGGAGGTGTCGAGAACCCCTTAGCCTGCCCTCAGTACAGGTTAAGAGAGGTATAATCTTACTTCTTCATCCGCCCCTCCCCAACTTCCCTGTGTTGGCCAGAGGAAGGGAGGATTAGGCTTGAGGAAATCATAACAAGGTAAGAAGGCAGAGTTGATTGAAAGGTAAATTAAAGATTTATTATCTTATTGACTCTAACTAACAATGTATACACATCCATTTGTTGTCCAAATATGTTCATGATTCTTCTGAGAAACCTTTCATATTCTAGGTGTTACCATGTAGTGACTGGGGGCTGGGCAGCCCAAAAGACACATTGGAAGGAGTTCCTCCTTGCAGGAGTGCTGTCTACTGGTATTACCTGGTTTCACTTAATGATGATGTGATGGTTAAGTTCATGTATCAATCTGACTATGCTATGGTGCCCAGTTGCTTATCATTTGGTCAAACACTGGTCTAGACTCTGTTATGAAGTAGTTATGTGTGATTAAGTCAGTTGGTGTTACGTAAAGCTAATTGATGTCCATAATGTGGATAGGCCTTATCCGGTCAGTTGAAGACCTTAAAATCAAAAAGGGGATTTTCTCTAGGGTACATTCTGCCTCCAGACTATATATAGACATTTTGCCAGAACTCCCTGAGTCTTTACTCTTCCTGTTGCCTGACCTGTGGATTTTGATACACAAGACTGCAAGAATCTCCAGCCTGTGCCTGATCTAAAGATTTTGGACTTGCAAGTCACCTACAATTGTGTGAGCTCTTCCTTAAATTGGTGGTGTAGTGCATAAGCCATTTGACTGCTAACCAGAAAGCTGGTGGTTCAGATCCACCAGCCACTCCTCAGAAGGAAGATTGGGCCACCTACTTCTGTAGAGATACCACCTTGGGAACCCAAGGAGGGGTCACTATGAGTCTCAGATGACTCAACTGCAGTGAGTTGAGTTTATTCCTTAAATTAAACTTCCATCCATCTATCCATCCATCCATCCATCCACCCATCCCTCCATCCAACATATCTAATCTGTCACTGGTTCTCTTCCTGTAGAGAAACCTAAGGTATCTGTCTTTAAGAGCTTAGCACAACTCAAAAGGAAAACTACAGACCAATATCCCTCATGAATATAGGTGCAAAAATCTTCAACAAAATCCTAGCCAATAGACTGCAACAATATATCAAGAAAATCATTCATCATGACCAAGTGGGGTTCATATCAGGT
>NW_006921593.1:4627317-4646812 GCF_000298275.1 Orycteropus afer afer
TCATGGGAGAAAGAAGGGCTGCTTATGCACAGGGAGACAGCTCAGGGGGCAGGAGTGTATGGAGGGATGGACACTAGGAAGCGGTAACTATGGGGAGGAAGTGGGAGGGGAGCTGTTGCATTGTGGTAAACTGTGGTCAATGACATGAGACAAAGAATATGTGAATTGCTGTATGGAAAGTGAATTTACTCTGTAAATCTTCACCCAAATCACGATTAAAAAAAAAAATAGATAAAAGAGTTTAGCACAAGCTGCCTCTCAAGTGTTCAAGGAAATATCCCATATGTCCTGGACCAAGGCTGGAGATTTTCCAGGGCACTCCCTTCTCTTCAGGATGCCAGGTCTGTCTTTCAGCACCTGGAGAGTGGTTCTCCCTGAGGGAGCATCACTGTGCTCCCTGCATATCATTAGCTTGGTTTGTTCAAAGCTTGGTGAACATGAGGGGCCTGTAGACTAGTCGTGGGCTCTCAGAACACACATGGGCGCCTAGCCACCGCTGGGCAGAGCCGTATTCTGCTTTAGCGTTGAGACCACCTGCGTACACAGAGCTCAGCTGTCTGGACTGAGAACTGAGAGCACCTGTGTCAATATGTCATTATTATCTGTTCCAGAAAATTCTTGCCCAGAAATGTAAGACTGTAAACGAACAAATAACTTCACTGTTTAAATTAGAAAATTTCTGAAAACCAAATTATTCAGGCAATAACTTGCTCACCAGAGTAAACAGGTCTATGATTAAATAACCGTATACTCTCCAGATGCACTTCAAGAACCTCGATTGGCTGTGCCCATCAATCCTAAACTATTGCATCATAAACTTTACCCAATGTTAATCAGGCATGGGACTGGGCAGTGTTTTGTTTTGTTGTACATAGGGTCGCTATGAGTCAGAGATGACTCGATGGCATCTAACACCAACAATCAGATCCCTGCATTGAAATACCCATTTTAGGTCACTTGAGCACAGACACCAAATCCAAACCTGTTGTCCTCAAGTCGGTTCTGACTCATGGTGACCCCATGTGTGTCAGAGTAGAACTGTGCTCCATAGAATTTTCACGGCTGTGTATTTTTGGAAGCAGATCACCAGGCCTGCGTTCTGTAGTGTCTCTAGGTGGCTTCAAACCACCAAATTTTCAGTTAGCAGTTAAGCTCTTAAGTACCTGCCCTTGACCTCTTCCTTCTGGGATTCTTCTGAGACTCTCTCAAGGTGATGTTCTCTTTGACTGCGCTTGGTTGGAAAATGTAGCTTTGCTTGATCAGCAGGTTAGTCTGGTGAAGTCTGCGGTCAGCACTGTAGTTGTTGGAAGGCAGAGTTTGGGTCTACTTTTGCAGTTAGTACCTTGGGTATCAGGCAAGTGTTTGTTACCTGTAACCCAGGAGGTACTGTGTTTGCTAAAGTTTAGTTCCTCCAATCCCTAACTTTCTGTGTTATCTCAACCTACATATAATATAAACCAAACCAAACTCACTGCCGTGGAGTCGAATCCAACTCATAATGACCCCTCCTTGGGTTTCTGAGGCAGTATCACTATGGAAGTGGATTGCCCAATCTTCATGGTTCAACTGGGCATGACTCACATTGTGTGTTTTCATGTGGTCCTGTCGCATGTGGTTTCCATGTAGTCACTCCATGAGGAAGCTTCTAGTAAGCATGGGATCTCATGAGGATGCAGGTTCACTGTCAGGTGAACCCTTGGGACATGTGCTTAAGGACTAGATAGCTCTATAGTCATTTGGATAGAGATTAAGCTGCAGATAAGGATGTTGTTGTTGTTATTTGCCGTCGAGTTGGCCCCGACTCATAGTGACCCCTCCTTGGGTTTCCGAGGCAGTATCACTATGGAAGTAGGATTGCCCAACCTTCCTTCCGAGGAGTGGCTGCTGGGTTTGAACCACCAGCCTTCTGGTTAGCAGTCAAGTGCCTTAGGCACTATGCTTCCAGAGCTCCTACAGATAAGGATACAGATGGATAATATTTACAGACTTTGGGTTGAGCATCATGCTAAACATTTACACAGGGATCAATAAACTAAGGCCCATGAGTCAAGTCTGGCCTGCTGTTTTTGTATATGAAGCTTTATTGAAGTATAGTTGTGTCCATTTGTTTATATATTGTCTGTGGCTGGTTGAGTGCTACAATGGCAAAAATTGAGCAGTTTCTACAGAGACTATTTCTACAAAGCCTAAAATATTTGCTATCCGGTCCTTAACAGAAAAAGCCTGCTTATGCCTGGCTTGCAGGGATGAACTTCCTGGATCTTCTCAACAGCCCGATGAGAAGATAATGCTAGGACACTTCTCTGATGGGGACCAGAAGGTCATTGACATTGTCTAACTTGCCCTGAGTGTCACAGCCAGGCTGTCTGACACCAGAGCCAGTTCTCCCCGGTAACCTTCAGGCTGGTCCATGCATGGACCTGGAGGCTGACAAAGGCAATTGAGGGATGCAGCCATGGACATGCTGTGAGGTCTTGGTGTCAGGAAGTCGGTGAGGTAAACCAGCTGTCCTGGTCCTGAGATGGGTTGGTCTTCACTCTGTTGGCCCCAGCCCTTTTCTTGCTCATAGGCCTGGCCAGTGGTAAGTCACATACATCTATAGTATAGCTTAGTGACCAGGCCCTATGTGGATATCATTAGCTTGGTTTGTTCAAAGCTTGGTGAACATGAGGGGCCTGTAGACTAGTCGTGGGCTCTGGGAACACACGTGGGCACCTAGCCACCGCTGGGCAGAGCAAGGGGCGTTGATTGGTTGGGCATCTGTCTGTTATGGATTTCATTGTATCCTTCCAAAATACGTGTTTGAATGCAAATACTTATACCTAGGGATCTAATCCTATTTGGAAATAGCTTTTTCTTTGTTATGTTAATGGGACTATGTCAGTGGAGGGTGTATCATAAGCCTAATCACTTCAGAGATATACAAAAAACAGATAAGACACAGAAGTGAGCCATATGGGGGAGGCAGATAAACCTACAGTCTAGGGACTCCAAAGACCGCCAGCCATGGGATGCTGAGCTAGACAAGGAAGGACCTCCCCTTAGAGCCACATCCTGAAAGCAGATTGGCCTCCTGAGCTGTGGGAAACTAAATTTCTGTTCAGTAAAGCCACCCTCTTGTGTATTTCTGTTATACCAGCACTAGGGAATGAAGACAGCATCCTTGCTGATGGATGGCTCAATATTTTAAGCCTCATTCCTATCTGAACAGTTAACCTGGATGAATGTGGGGTGAGGGGAGAGTTTGGGGAGGTGGGAAGAGAGACATTCTCCTTCCCCAGGAACTTCTGAAAGGACTGAGTGGTCAGGCTGGAGGGCGTTGCCAGGCAGGTGGGGCCCCCAGCCAGACCCTCCGAGTTGTCCTTCCCTGAGTGGACCCCTCTCCCCTTTGGCCATTGCCATCGGATGACCATGAACCATGAAAGACAAATGCACTCTAAGTCCTCAGACAGACCAACCAGGTACACTGCTCATCAGGACAGGCTGACCACTTGTAGTACGCCAGCCACCTGGACACAGCAACCGAATGGAAGGACCAGGCCCATGGACAGCTCAGGACACACCACCTTCCAGGGGCTGCTGTGGGAACTCTGAGCTCCCAGCTCCACTGGCCACAGGCCACACTCATAACCTGTCCCCGTCCCTTCACCATCTTCCCGCAGTGCTCCCAGCCCGCAGAGTCCCCATGGAGCCTTATAAACTGGCTGTGCACATTTCCCCAGCATTCCCTGCGGCTTGTTTTTTCCCATGATCTCTCTGGCAGGCACCTGTAATCTGGTACCAACACACAGACGTGGCTGTTCATAAAAACATAGGGCGTTGTTCCTCTTTGGAATGTGTAAAATTAAATAGGTGCCCCTCTTTTGAACTTGATGATGTACGCCAGTGCTTATCAGAATCTTACACATTTCTGGATCTTTCACAGGGACACACTTTCGACAGATCTGCTTAACTCTTCCCAAGTGAGTATTTAGACAGGGACAGTGACATGCTGTTTTCCTAAGTGCACCATCATCTCTCTCCTTAGGTGTTTATGTAAGAAGAAGGAGCATGTGTGTACAGAGGCAGATGTGTTGAAGTCAACGGCACTGTTTAAAGTTCAGATTTTTTATTACTAATGATCATTTTCTGCTGCAACAAAGTAGGTTACATGCGGCATCGGCATTGTTGGCTGCTGTGGAGTTGGTGCCTTCCTCCCGGCATCCACAGCAGAACAGAGCGCTGTCTGGTCCCACAGCCCCCAGCCTGTGATTGGCTGCAGATCAGACAGTTGTGATCTGTAGTGTCTTCATTGGCTGCTGTTCAGGCCTAGATTGTCAGGTCTTGTGTCCTAGTTGGTCTTAGTCTGGAAGCTCTGCTAACACCTGTTCAGTGTCATAACAACATATAGCCTCCACTGACAGATAAGTAGTAACTACTCAAGAAGTGCATTGAATTGAACTCCCGTCTGTCAGGAAGGCTAGAATTCTACCGTGGAACTGCCAGTGCCACAGATCCAGTTGCTGTGTCAATTCCAACTCTTGGCAATTCCACGTGTGTCAGAGTAGAACTGTGCTCCATGGAGTTTCAGTGGCTGATGCTTTGTAAGGAGATTGCCAGGACTTTCTTCTGAGGTGCTTCTGGGCTGACTTGAACCTCTAACCTTTCGGTTAATAGCCAAGCTTGTTCACCTTTTGTACCACCCAGAGACTCTGTATCAAGTATAGCTGGTTATAAAGTAAATTTCTTAACGGTAGTGTGGTTAATTGCAAAAATAGCTACAGATTCTTTCCCTCCTACATCCTGTCTTTTGGTGGTTCTCTCCCCATGTGTTCCTTGCTTTGGCCAATGGCCTCTTGACAAATAAGATGCAAGCAGAGGCTTGCAACGTGCTTGCACATGGGGAAGTGCCCTTTCCTGGGAAACTGGGACCACCACCGTATGAATGAGTCTAGGCTAGCCTACTGGATGATGAGGGACACATGACACTATTGCCCTGTCATCTCAGTTATTAGCCAGCCAGCATGAGATGTGCTCATTATTCTGGCCTCAGAAACATGAATGAACTCACCCAAAACCAGCAGAAGAATCTTCATTTTATGTCTTCCTGAAACTGAGCTGTGACGTTGGATTTAGAGCAGCCATATTGGGTCCACGAGGCAAGCAGCACTCACTCGGGGATAGCTGAGCAGAAGCATAAGCAGAAACTAGGGTTTCTAATGATGTTATGGAGCACAGCACCAGCCCTGGAAAGCTTTTGACTGGGCTTCTCATTGTACGAGAAACATAAAGTTCTGTTTTGTTCGGCCACTGTTGGGTTTTCTGTTACATGCAATTACATTTCTTCCTAACAAAACCAATAGGGTCGTTATACAGACAGTTTCCCCTACAGAGGCTTCTGAGAAAGGGGAGGGGACTGGGGACCTGAGGAGCTACAAGGACAGAGAAGGGCTTTCTGGGTTGATGAACAAAATCAAGCGGGGTTTCGGGGGTGGCAGTGCCTTAGTTTCCTGGCGCTGCTTTACAGAAATACCACAAGGAGGTGGCTTCAAAGAGCTGACATTTGTTCTTTCACAGTTTGGGAGGCCACATGGCAGCTATCGTCCCTCCATTTGTGCTCGCTCTTACAGGTCTAATCTGGTCTTTTTGTGACTCAGACGTGATTGGGGTTCGGACACACTCTGTACTAGTGTGGCTTCATTAACATTAACCAAATCCACTGCCATTGCATGGTTTCCGACTCATAGTGACTCTGTAGGACAGAGTAGAACTGCCCCATGGGGTTTCCAAGGCTGAAGATCTTTACAGAAGCAGACTGCCTCATCTTTCTCCTGTGGAACAGGAGGACACATTTCCTGTGGAATAGCTGGTGGGTTTGAACTGCCGGGATTAGTAGTCCAATAATACTTTAACCACAGTACCACCAGAACTTCTCTCAGTAACATTTAAAAAAATAAATAAATAAACCAACAACAACAACAAAACCAACCTGTTTTTAAATAGGATTGTGTCCACATGACACAGTGGGTTTAGGGTTGCAATGCATACTGGGGGAGGGCTACATTTCAATCCATAACAGGGAGGAAGTCAACATCAGCAAATAAACTACTTAACCCTGGTGACCGAAGAAAATGACACCGGATGCATTAGCCAGAAGCCGCTAATACAAGCTAGGTGTGGAGCCAGGAAGCAGGGATGCTAAGGAAAGAGAACAGGTATGGGGAATGTGAGGGAGGCATCAGCTCAGGGGACACCTGGAACAGGTATATTATAGTCAAGGTAATCCCAACTATATGAACCACAGAGTGGTTGATGGGAACCCAACAAACTGAGGAGACCAGAAACGAACTAGATTCTCTGGCTTCTGGGCTTGAAGCTTCTCCAATTGGAGCTCCTGGCCTGTGAAAGCTGCAGCCAGTCCCCTCCGGACTGTTACTGAAGAGCCACAAGAGGGGGGCCGCCCCTTCTTCTCAGTGTCAGCTGGATTCCGGAGGACACATTTCCCAAACACCTGAGCTTCTGTGCTTTGCCTTCTGTTCCTCCCCACTCCCTCCCTGCTTGGTGCCAGGTTCCTCCCTCAGCATTTTGCTTCCTGAAATATGGTCTCATTTCCCTACTGTGCCTCTGTGATTTACCGCGTGTGAGCATCACTGCAGAGCGAGGAGGCATTCTTCATTTTCATGCCTGACACATGAGGAGCCATAAAAGTCCGTTTCCCAAGTCAGACTCAAGGGCTTCTTGATTAAGAGTTAAATTGCAGATATGATTTACTCAATTTGAGCTTGAGGGAGCAAGGGGTGTGGAAGATAATGTGATTGGCAAACGCACACATCTGCCTTTCTCGAGTGCACAGGTACCTGTGGAATCCCAGTGAAGGGGATGGGGAGTCTGAACTTGGGTGTGGATTGGGAAGGAGCTGAAGATGTAAGTGATTGGCTGCCCTGGGAACCCTGGGACATGGGAGTTAGAAAACTCCTCTGATGTCAGTTTTGATTAAGTAAAGTCAGCAGACTAAGGGGTGAGACCAAGGGTGTTATGGAAGAACATTCTGGAAGGAACAGGAGTCCAGAGACAAGAATTCTAGTCTTGACTTTGCCACCAATAAACTGGGAATCTTGTACAATGACATATGAATGAGTCTTAGTTTCTTTACCTAAAAAGTGGGGTATATAGTCATACACATACACATAGTTGTTGCCATCAAGTTGGCCGTAACTCATGGCAACGTTGTGTGTAACAGGACAAAACGTTGCCTGGTCCTGCACCACCACCATGATCTTTGATATATTTGAGGCTATTGTTGCAGCTTTTGTGTCGATCTATCTGTTTGAGGGTTTTTCTCCTTCTCGCTGACTCTCAACCTTACCAAACATGATGTCCTTTCCTAGCAATTGGTCTTTCCTGATGACGTGTTCAAAGTACACACACACACACACACACAACTTGATTGCTTTATGACAGAGTAAGTGGTAAGGAAGGGGAGACAGCAAGTACAGAAAAGGGTTTTTTGTTAAGTTTACCATGAAGGGAAGCTGGAAATGGGCCAGGAGACAGAGGGAAATGTGGAGTCAGAGTAGGGTATATTTAACACTGAATATCATAAAACATGTTTCTATAATTCAGGACAGGAGTAAAGTGAATTTCCAGAAAGATGGGATAATTGTAGTCATAAAGCCCTTGAGTGGTTGAAAGAAGAGAGTGTAGAGCTCCAGTGGCCTCTGATAGGCTCCCATCCTGTGAAACAATGGGATACCAAGTCATGGGCATGAAAACCAGCAGGCAGCTGGACTGAGAGTGAGAGAGGGATGGAGTTCTCATCTGATAGCTTCCATTTTCCTCAAGAAGCACAAGGTGAAGTTGTCAGCTGAGATGGTGGGAAGGTGTTTTGAAGGGTTGACAAGAAAAAAGTTGTTCCAGAATCTCAGAAAATGAAGAATGAATCTACTAGGATCATAGGGTGGGGTTGATGGCCATGGTGGAACATTCATATGAGGTCATGGTCACACATTTAAACCATCTGCGAGGTTATGAGGTTTGTTTCAGTGATGTTCAGCTGCATACATGTAGGCACAGAAGAGGTGGATGGATGGTTGGGTTTCAGGATGGATGGTAGTTGCCAGATGAGTGTCTTACAGGGAGAGGTGGGTGGAAGATGTTTGTAAAGGGCTGAGGGACCTATGGACTCTAAGCTCTGTGAAAAGAGGAATGAAAACTTGAGAAAGGTGATGAATCACAAAAAAGGTAGTAGAATGAATGGGTTGGAAGTCTCTAAGGTATCAAAGAATTCTTGGGGTGGGCCTCTAAAGTAAGTGATCAGAAAAGCACAGGTTTATATAGGAATTCAAGTCCTTTCTTTGTGGTTTGTTTAGAAGTTTGAAGATGGGTGATTGTGACTCTAAGGACATGGGTCCTGTCCTGTTGAGGTACAACTAGCCATCTCCTTTCCTTCTCCTTTGGCTTACAGTATTTACATATGTCTGGTGAATAGGTGGACAAGGGATGGATCAGTATAGGCCAGTCTGCCTATTGCTGAACAAAGTCAAATCACGTCTTCTATATGAAATTGAGCAGTAGCACGTGCTGTCATGTGTATGTGTTTTACTTGCGTTAAATGGAGAATCAGTGGTATTCTCCATACTCTTGTGATTCTTTGGCTCAGACCACTGATTGGTGAAGGGAGTGTCTTAGCTGTTGATAACCCAAAGCCAGGGTAGACAGAGGTGGACTCATCTGAAATCTATGTGTTGACACCTTATCACTACACAAGACTCTAAGATTTAAACAACTACTCTGAGAGGCCGGAAGGTTGGTAGGGCTTATAAACAGTTCTCATTAAACAGATGAGGTCAGAGTCCTGGAGAAATTAAGTGGCTTAAATAGGGCATGTCTGCCCCCTTTTCCTGTGGTTCCTATCTTAGGAAAAATGCCACCACCATTCACTCAGCTGTCCAAGCCTGAAACCTTGGGGTCATCCTTGGTTCCCCACTCTCTTTCACTTTCCTCAACAGAGCAGTCACTGTGTCACATAAATACATGGGTGAATGAGTGAATGAATTACACAACATCAATTCAGGTCAGCAAACATTGTCCAGCACCTTCTTCCGGTCCAGGTGGGTAGCATAAACACTATCGTGTCACTTCCTTCCATTCATTTCAAATGAGAAAAACTCCACTCTAATGATTAATCAAAGAACTAAATAAATAAGTTATGGGAGGGATTTATATGTTTACTTTATAAAATGCCTTATAAACTTAAAAGTCCCAGTACTTTAATTACACTTACCTTTTATATTATAAGTTATTTAAAGAGCATGAATTCATGTTCTTATATATGTATGAATGCATTTGGGGTGATAATTCATACATCTGTTGGTGCTATGTATTTGAAACAACACATATACATGTCTTTATTTCTAATCATCATAAAATTATATACTAAAATATTATTGATATAAATATGCAAGATCAACAAATATATGATTAAGCAAATAATCTTACAGCAAACTAAATTGATAATTGTGGACCCACACTAATGATAAAATTGTAAATTAGAATTACAAGGAAAAAATTAGCAGCAACTGAAAACCATGATTAACAGTATTGAGGCAGTGCATGCATGCACATGTGTGCGTACACACATGTTCTTTCATAAAAAGGTTGAGTTGTATCTGCATACTGCAGCAAATTGTATGGACATGACAATATTTTTGGTCCTGCAAGTCCCCCTTGAACTTTGTGACTGTGTTGTACAATAGAATGTAGGGGAAAAGATGACATGGTCTTCTGAGACAAGACTATAAAAGGTGATATATCTCTATCAAGATCCCTACCCTTGAACCTAGTCCCCATGTTATAAGGAAGGCCAGGCAACAAGGAGAGGCCACATGTAAATGCTTTGGCCAAGGGCCCCAGTAGCAGTCTCAGCCAGTGGCCAGCATCAGCCCTGAGGCATGAAATTGAATGACTCCTGCCCCTGCCTTTCAAACTGCCCCAGCTGATGCTTTGTGGAACAGAGACAGACTGTGTTGTTGTTGTTGTTACTTGCCATCGAGTCGGACCCAACTCATAGCGACCCTTCCTTGGGTTTCCAAGGTGGTATCACTATGGAAGTAGATTACCCAACCTTCCTTCTGAGGAATGGCTGGTGGGTTTGAACCTCCAGCCTTCTGGTTAGCAGTCAAGTGCCTTAGACACTACGCTACCAGAACTCCCAGAGACAGACTATGCTCACTAAGTCTTGCCAATTGTGTGGGGTCGGGAGCAAAATTTGTGTTGCCATTACTTTAAGACAAGTTTTGGGGTGATTTGAAACATATGCCTATTAGAAGGTTTACGGTGTTGATCTGGTTTGGATGGCAAGCACATTTTGTAACAGAACTGAATTAGAATCATTGGAAAATTTTAATAATGCACTGATTTTAGTTTATGACTTACTTTGGTCAATCATAAAAATTGTCTTCAGAGAGAAAGTAGGTTTCACACATGCATAAAAATGCATCTGTGAAATTGAAAGCTGCTTTTTTAGTAACAACCACAGAAAAGACTTAACATTTTTGGACTGCTTGTCATTCTTTGGGAGAACTCTGTGGGCCACCAGTAGGTTGTGGACAATTTATTAAGAAACAGCAATCAATATTGTTAAATCTCCAATCAATAACCCTATCTTTGGTCTCTATTAAGATCTCTGTTTATTAATCTCCTTTTCTGTGCTTATTTGCTCTTCTGTCCGGGTTCAAGGCTTTTATCCCCTTTCTCCTGCTCTTCCGGCCTGCTACTCTGGCGTCCCTGCGTTGTCTCTCCTCACCTGTACCCCTGTGGATGACAGAAGAGACTCTGAACCTTGCCCTTGAGCAGAGAATAGCTAAAGCAAATGGAAGAAATGAAAAGGTAAAAGAGCTGAACTGAAGATTTCAAAGAGCAGCTCGAGTAGACAAAGCCAATTACTATAATGAAATGTGCAAAGACCTGGAGTCTGAAAACCAAAAAGGAAGAACACACTCAGCATTTCTCAAACTGAAAGAACTGAAGAAAAAATTTAAGCCTCAAGTTGCAATAGTGAGAGATTCTATGGGCAAAATATTGAATGATGCAGGAAACATCAAGAGAAGATGGCAGGAATACACAGAGTCACTGTACCAAAAAGAACTGATCGATCTTCATCCATTTCAGGAAGTGGCATATGATCTAGAACCAATGGTAATGAAGGAAGAAGTCAAAGCTGCAATGAAAGAACTGGCGAAGAACAAGGCTCCAGGAATTGATGGCATACCGATTGAGATATTTCAGCAAACAGATGCCCCATTGGAGGCACTCACTCAGTTATGCCAAGAGATTTGGAAGACAGCTACCTGGCCAACTGACTGGAAGAGATCCATATTTGTGCCCATTCCAAAGAAAGGTGATCCCACAGAATGTGGAAATTGTAGAACAATATCATTAATATCACATGCAAGTAAGATCTTACTGAAGATAATCCAGAAACGTTTGCAGCAGTATATTGACAGAGAACTTCCAGAGGTTCAAGCCGGATTCAGAAGAGGACGTGGAATAAGAGATATCATAGCTGTTGTCAGATGGATCTTGGCTCAAGGCAAAGAATACCAGAAAGATGTTTACTTGTGTTTTATTGACTATGCAAAGGCATTTGATTGTGTGGATCATGACAAATTATGGATAACATTGAGAAGAATGGGAATTCCCGAGCACTTGATTGTACTCATGAGGAATCTGTACCTTGACCAGGAGGCTGTTGTTCGAACAGAACAAGGGGACACTACATTGTTTAAAATCAAGAAGGGAGTGCATCAGGGTTGTATCCTTTCTCCACACTTATTCAATCTATATGTGAGCAAATAATCCGAGAAGCTGGACTGTATGAAGAAAAACGTGGTATCAGGATTGGAGGAAGAATCAATAACAACCTGAGATATGCAGACGATACAACTTTGCTTGCTGAAAGTGAGGATGACTTAAGGCACCTACTGATGAAGGTTGAAGAATACAGTCTGCAGTATGGATTACGTCTCAGTATAAAGAAAACAAAAATCCTCACAACTGGACCAATGAGCAGCATCACAATAAATGGAGAGAAGATTGAGGTTGTCAAAGAATTCACATTGCTTGGTTCTACAATTGATGCCAACGGAAGCAGCAGTCAGGACATTAGACGACGTGTAGCATTGGGAAAGTCAACTGCGAAGGAACTGTTTCAAGTGCTGAGGAGCAAGGATATCTCCTTGAGGACTAAGGTGTGCCTGACACAAGCCATGATATTTCCAATTGCCTGGTATGCATGTGAGAGCTGGACAATGAATAAGGAAGACCGAAGAAGAGTTGATGCTTTTGAGTTGTGGTGCTGGCGGAGAAAGCTGAAAGTACCATGGACTGCTAAAAGAACTAACAGATCTGTCCTGGAGGAAGTGCAGCCAAAATGCTCCTTGGAAGCAAGAATGGCCAGACTTCGTCTCACTTATTTTGGTCATGTTGTCAGAAGGGACCATTCCCTGGAGAAGGATGTCATGCTTGGTAGGGTGGAGGGTCGACGAAAGAGGGGGAGGCCTTCAACGAGATGGATTGATACAGTGGCTGCAATGATGGGCTCAAGTATAGCAGGGATTGTGGGGCTGGCACGGGATCAGGCAGTGTTTCGTTCTGCTGTGCATGGGGTCGCTATGAGTCGGAAATGACTCGACGGCACTTAACAACAACAACACTTGAGTGAAGATTTTATTTTTAGGTACAAATATATTTGAATATCAGAGATTGAGAGGATTCAATGTCCCAGGTTCTGAGAAAAAGCTAACCAAAATGGTAAGTAATCTTTGTTGTTTTTGTTGTTGTCAGGTGCTGCTGAGTTGACTTTGATTTATAGAAACCCAGTGTGACAGAGTAGAACTATCCCATAGGGTTCTGGGCCTGTTTTGGAATCTTTACAGAAGCAGATTGCCAGATCTTTCTTCCATGGAGCCACTGGGTGGGTTCCAGCCACCAACGTTTTGGTTAGTAGCTAAGTCCGTTACTGTTAGAACACTTGGGCTCTTTATGTAATCTGTAGTACCCATGAATTTACTTTAACCAATGGTACCTACCCTCTCAACTTCCCACAAGCATTCACTTCTCTCATTTTCCATTAGGCTTACTTGTTTTTATTTCAGAATCTCCCATCATGCAGAAAAGTGGTAGGAATAAGATCAGAAACTCCCATGCAATCGTTGCCAAGTTATACAGATGGGCATTTAACCAACTTTACGGATCTTGGAACTGTTTTTAAGCATCTTGTGTTACAGATACAATTCAAGTCCCCTTTGAGCCCTCTGATTGTATTTTTCTTTCTCTCTCACCAGATGTAAGCACTGTTCTGAAATTGGTGATTTCTTTCCCATCCCTGTTCTCATGTTAGTATTCAAAAACAATGTTAGTACCAATTTTTGTGCTTTTAAAGAAGATTGTTATACTTATTTTTCTGTAATTAAATCTCACTTTTATGTGGATTGATATAGTGATCATCCATCCATCTATAGATGTACATGTGTGAAAGTTCCTTTGGAAGATACACCTAGGATTGGGGTTACTGGGTTGTAGGTAGGGATTGCAAATCTTGACCTTCACTGGATATTGCCAAAGAGATTGTACCAATTAATACTCTTACTGCCAATTACGGGAGTTCCTGTTTCTCCATTGTCATTCTTAATTTTTCTCAGATTGTTAGGTGTGAAATTGTATCCTCTACTTGGTTTCATTTGTATTTTCTTGATTACCGGCACTTATTACTAAGCATTTTCTTCTCATGTTTATAGGTGATTTGATTTTTTCTTTTTTGTTAATAACCCAGACATATTTCTGCTCCTTAATTCTTAGGCATCTAATTCTTTCCATCTCCGCTTGCATGTCTAACAGCCACCATTTTTCATGCTACTGCTATAGTAATTTACTTTCTGATCTTCAAAGAGTTATTAAAAAAAGTTTTAACATGAACATGTGATAAAGTTTAAGGATAATCATTATTTCTGTTTTAATACTGAAAAGTACAAAATACTTAGAACACTTAATTCTAATCTCCCACCTCCTGACCACTGCTTAATTGTTGTCTTATTCCATGCTGCTTTATTTTAGTTCCACATTACTTTAACAAGCCTCCTATTTTTCACTTCATTATTGCTTTTTGCTTCTTGCACTCTATACCTTCCTTCTGCCTTTAGTTTCGTTTTTATTGAATTATGTTATGCAATGTTGTTGTTATTATTTGCCGTTGAGTCAGACTCGACCCATAGCGACCCGTCCTTGGGTTTCTGAGGCAATATCACTATGGAAGTAGATTGCCCAACCTTCCTTCCGAGGAGTGGCTGGTGGGTTTGAACCACCAGCCTTCTGGTTAGCAGTCAAGTGCCTTAGGCACTACGCTACCAGAGCTCCTACATTATACAATAATGCATCCATTTTTTTTTTTTTTTTTTTGTATATTTTATCCAAAAAATTCAATTTCTTTTGGCAGCAGTGGAGCTTCATCTGCTAAAGTCATCCCTGTCACGTTTACATTTCTGTTTTCAGATTGAAAATTCAGCATTAATCACCAGCTAATTGGAAAGGAAGTGTAAGGATTTCGTAAAAGTTAAAATAAAACTAACTATACAACCAACCAATCAACCAACTAGTCATCCAAACAAAGAACAAGAAAAAATGTTCAAGCCAGTTGGTTAAAATAATGAAATTGATGTTGTTGTTAGGTGCTGTTGAGTCAGTGCCGACTCATAGCGACCCTCTGTGCAACAGAATGAAGCACTGCCTGGTCCTGTGCCAGCCTCGCTGTACAATCCTTGCTGTACCTGAGCCCATTGTTGCAGCCACTGTGTAAGTCCATATCGTTGAGGGCCTTCCCCTTCGCTGACCCTTCAGTTTACCAAGCATGACATCCTTCTCCAGGGAATGGTCCCTTCTGACAACATGACCAAAGTAGATGAGATGAAGTCTGTCCATTCTTGCTTCCAAGGAGCATTCCGGCTTCACGTCTTCCAGATCAGATTTGTTCCTTTTTCAGCCAGTCCATGGTATTTTCAGTTATCTTTGCCAACACTACAACTCAAAAGCATCAACTTTTCTTTTATCTTCCTTATTCATTGTCCAGCTTTCACATGTGCATGAGGAAGTTGAAAACACCATGGCTTGGGTTAGGTACACCTTTGTCTTCAGAGAGCCATCTTTGCTCTTCACCACTTTAAACAGGTCTTTTGCAGCAGATTTGCCCATTGAAATATGTCGTCTGATGTCTTGACTGCTGCTTCCATCGGTGTTGATTGTAGAACCAAGTAATATGGAGTCCTTGACAACTTCAATCTTTTCTCTATTTATAATCGTGATGCTGCTTATTGGTCCAGTTGTGAAGATTTTCATTTTCTTTATGTTGAGGTGTAATCCAGACTGCAGACTCTAGTCTTTAATTTTCATCAATAAGTGCTTCAAGTCATCTTCACTTTCAGCAAGCAAGGTTGTGTTGTCTGTGTATCGCAGGTTGTTAATAAGTCTTTCTCCAATCCCAATGCTGCATTCTTCTTCATATAGTCCATCTTCTCAGATTATTTGCTCAATTTACAGATTGAATAAGTATGGTGATTGGGTACAATCCTTGTGCACTCCCTTCCAGATTTTAAACCATGCAATATCCATTTGATCTGTTTGAATGACAGCCTCCTGGTCTATGTACAGGTTCCTCATGAGCACAATTAAGTGTTCTGGAATTCCCATTCTTCTCAATGTTATCTCTAATTTATTATGATGCACACAGTTGAATGCTCTTGTATAATCAATAAAACACAAGTAAACCTTTCTGGTATTTTTTCCTTCCAGCCAAGATCCATCTGACATCAGCAGTGATATCCCTCGTCCCATGTCGTCTTCTGAATCCAGCTTTCAGTTGTGGAAGTTCTCTGTCAATATTCTGCTACAATCATTTTTTAATTAGCTTCAGCAAAATTTTACTTGTGTGTGATATTAATGATATTGTTTGATACTTTCCACATTCCATGGAATCAGCTTTCTTTGGGATGGGTGCAGATATGGATCTCTCCCAGTCAGTTGGCCAAGTCTTTCAGATTTCCTGGCATAGATGAGTGAGTGCCTCCAGCGTGGCATCCATTTGTTGAAACATTTCAGTGGGTATTCTGTCAGTTCCTGGAGCTTTGTTCTTTGCCAATTCCTTCAGTGCAGCTTCGATTTCTTCCTTCAGTACCATTGGTTCTTGATCATATGCCACCTCCTGAAATGGATGAACACTGACCAATTCTTTTTGGTACAGTGACTCTGTGTATTCCTTCTACCCTCTTTTGATGTTTCCTGCATCATTCAATATTTTACCCACAGAATCTTTCAGTATTGCAACTCAAGGCTTGAATTTTTCCTTCAGTTCTTTCAGCTTGAAAAATGCTGAGCATGTTCTTCCATTTTGGTTTTCTAACTCCAGATTTTTGCACATTTTATTATAATAATAGGCTTTGACTGCTCGAGCTGCTCTTCAAAATCTTCTGTTCATTTCTTCCATTTGCTTTAGCTACTCTACGTTCAAGTGCAAGTTTCAGAGTCTCTTCTAACATCCATTTTAGTCTTTTCTTCATTTCCTGTCTTTTAAATGACCTTTTGCTTTCTTCATGGATGATAATCTTGATGTCATACCACAATTCATCTGGTTTTTGGTCATTGGTGTTTAATGAGTCAGATCTATTCTTCAGATGGTCTCTAAATTCAGGTCGAATATATTCAAGGTTATATTTTGGCTCTTGTGGACTTGTTTTAATTATCTTCCTCTTCAATTTGAACTTGCATATGAGCAATTGATGGTCTCTTCCACAGTCAGCTCCTGGCCTTGTTTTGGCTGAAGATATTGAACTTCTCCACTGCCTCTTTCCCCAGATGTAGTTGATCTGATTCCTGTTTATCCCATCTGGTGAGGTCCATGTGTATAGCTGCCATTTATGTTGTTGAAAAAAGGTTTAACAATGAATAAGTCATTGGTCTTATGAAATTCCATCATGTGATCTCCAGCATCATTTCTATCACCAAGGTTGTATTTTCCAACTACTGGTGATTCTTCTTTATTTCCAGCTTTCACATTCCAGTCACCAGTAATAATAAATACATCTTGATTGCATGTTTGGTCAATTTCAGACTGCAGACATTGGTAAAAACCTTCAATTTTGTCATCTTTGGCTCTGGTGGTTGGTGCGTAAATTTGAATAATAGTAGTATTAACTGGACTTTCTTGTAGGTGAATGGATATTATCCTATCACTGAAGCGTTGTACTTCAGGATAGATCTTGAAACATTTTTTTGTGAGGTTGAATGCCACCCCATTCCTCTTCAATTTGTCATTCCCAGCATAGTAGATCATATGTTTGCTTGATTCAAAATGGCCAAAACCAGTCCATTTCTGCTCATTAATCCCTAGGATATAGATCTTTATGTATTTCATTTCATTTTTGACAACTTTCAATTTTCCTAGATTCATACCTCATACATTCCATGTTCTGATTATTAATGGATGTTTGCAGCTGCTTCTTCTCATTTTGAGTCATGCCTCATCAGCAAATGGAGGTCCCAAAATCTTTTTTCATCCACATGATTAAGGTCAACTCTACTTTAAGGAGGCAGCTCTTCCCCAGTCATATTTTGAATGCCTTGTGACCAGAGGCTCTCATCTTCCTGCATTGTATATCAGACAGCATTTCAGGACTACTCATTAAGTTTTCCAATAACATATCAAACAGTGTTTCATTGCTAGTCATAAGGTTTTCACTGGCCAATTCTTTGAGAAGTGGATGGCCTATTCCTTTTTCTGTGTCTGTCTTAGTTGGGAAGCTCTGCTGAAACCTGTCCAACCATGGGTGACCCTGCTGATACTTGAAATACTGGTGGCATAGCCTCCAGCCTCACAGCAACATGGAAGCCATCATAGTATGATGAATAGGTCATGAAATTGATAGATTTTCTAAAAGTTAAAATAAAAAATATTAAGCATCTTGTGTAATGTATATTCCTGAGTATTATATGAATCAGTTCTTTTTGCTTCAGATCATCCTAAATCCGAACACTGGCTTGGCCATGCACCAGTGGTTTCATCTTGGGGCATACCTTCTTTGAAACTCAGCTTCGTAATCTAGAGAATGGAGGGACTGCCTACTTGCCATGTTTTCACTGAGAGTTAGAGAAAAAAATGTTTGTATGTAAAAGTGCTCAGAAGAGTACCTGAACGTTTATATTCATTTGGAAAAATGTCCTATCCATTTAACCTCTAACTTCATCAATTAGAGTGTTCTTCCACAAACTCACTCCCCTTCTCTTTTTTTTCCTTCTTTTTTTCCACTCCCCCATCTTTCCTCTCTTCCTCTCTCCTCTGTTCCTCTTCTCTTTTTCCTTCTTCCTCTTCCCTGTTCTCCTCCTCCTCCTTCTCCCCCTTCCTCTGTATATCCTTCTTGTTCTTCTTCTTTCATTCTCTCCCTCTTTCTCACCCCACCCTTGCCTCTCTGCACCTCAATACACAGGGTGATGGGTCCTCTACTATACTCACTGGCTACAGGCATTGACTCATCTCCTTCCAATAGTAAACACTGAAAAAACACATGGCAGCTACACTCCTTGAAAATGCCAGTAAACTTGACGTACTCTACATCTTCTCAGTGTGTGTTTTCCTCCGCCTATAGCTGTGGTAACCAGCTGTCTGCAGGTGTAACTTGGCAGCCCCTCAGCCTGAAGCATCTCTCTCTCTCAAGCAGGAGCTACTCAGCCTTCTGAAACATACACTTGGGTCATAATGTAAGTATGAGGGAATCAACACCCATGGGTAGACCTTGACCAATGGGAATGGACATTGTGGATAAAAGCTGTCCTCTTCCACCTTGGCAGAAAGTTTTGAGGTGCATTGTATGAGGCTGTACCCTGAAAATCAGAGCTCCAGGTTGCCACAGTGATGACCAGCTTAACATCACAGCCTTGAGTTGATGTTGCCTCTCTCTATTTCATTCTTCTCAAACTTTCTCTTTGGGATTAATTCCCTGAATAAAATACTTGCCCATAAACCCTTGCCTGAGGCTAAAACATCTGGCGAAGTTCATAAAGGGACTTGATTTTTCTACAAGTGAGTGAGAGCTTAATACAACCAAGATTTAAGTACGGTGGAGCTGACGATGTGAGCACATTTGTATTAACAAATTTGTGAAACCAAGGCTCTTTAGGTTGCAGAGATCTTTATAATTTATACCATATCCTCCTCTGAAGAGGATCTGAGATGTATTGATTTATAAAGAGGACAGCTAACATTCATTTCAATTTCAAACACTTACAATAAACAGTGTATATAAAGCTTGGCATTTAGCCGCACTCAGTGCATAGGAATTGTAGAACCAAGCAACGTGAATTCTTTGACAACCCCAATCTTCTCTCCGTTTATTGTGATGCTGCTCATTGGTCCAGTTGTGAGGATTTTTGTTTTCTTTATGTTGAGATGTAATCCATACTGCAGACTGTATTCTTC
>NW_006921593.1:4650207-4709990 GCF_000298275.1 Orycteropus afer afer
TCATGCTTGGTAGGGTGGAGGGTCGACGAAAGAGGGGGAGGCCTTCAACGAGATGGATTGATACGGTGGCTGCGATGATGGGATCAAGTATAGCAGGTATTGTGGGCCTGGCGCGGGATCGGGCAGTGTTTCGTTCTGCTGTGCATGGGGTCGCTATGAGTCGGAAACGACTCGACGGCACTTAACAACAGCAACAACAGTGCATGGGATGCCACATCTGCCCAGTGATTGGATCCTGTGGCCTTGAAAGCCTGACAGGGATCATTGTGAGGTGTCTCAGCAAATAGAAAAACCAAATAGGTGACTTCTCCTAAACATCTCTGTCCTTGAAGTGATAAGCATAATTGCGACCCTCTATAGGTCCCTGAGTGGCACTAACACTTTGCTGTTGTCTACTAATCAAGAGGTTAATGGTTCAAACCCACCCAGAGGCACCATGGAAGAAAGACCTGGTGATCTACTCCCATGAAGATTGCATCCAAGAAAAACAGATGGGGTTGTTATAAGTTGGAATTGACTTAATAGCAACACTTCCCCCCCCCCTTCTGGTTTATGATCTTTCTAATTCTCAGTCCTTTTCCTTTCCTTTCCTGCTTACAGTTGGAGGAGCAATTGCATCACTTACTTGGATGACCAGTGGGGAAATGCTCAGGGACATCTCGAGGGTGGTCCCCACAAAGACACTGGTATAGTTGCAGGGTCAGGAACGGAGGTCTGGTTGATCTTTCTCCAGCAGATAACTGGCCTCTGAGTTTCTTCTTGGCTGTTCTTTGGAAGTCAGATGCCAGATGTACAACAAATATGCAAATGGGATGGGGTGATGGGCTAGTCTACCCAGACATGGATAGATTCATGGAGTGCTCTTATTGTGACAGTCTGTACTTGGGACTGCAAATAACAGCTCTCCTCTTGTTCCAATGCTCAAATAGAAGAAAACAAACATATCCAAAGCTATTGCTTTTGACTCCAACTCATAGTGACCCTGTGTGTTACAGAACAGAATCACTCTGTAGAGTTTCATTGGCTGCAGTCTTTATGGAAGCAGATAGCCAGGCCTTTCTTCCATGTAGATGCTGGGTGGCTTCAAACAACCAACCTTTAGGTTAGTAATAGAGCACAAACTGTTTGTCATCCAGACACCCTGTTTCAATCCAGGGAGGTAAGATTTACCTTTGACAAAAATACACAGAGGAAGTCAAGCTGTGTGAGATGGAAGAGAGGAAATAGGTGAAGAGTGACCTAATACATACCCCACTTGCAAGCCCCTGCAGGGATACACACTGAGGGGAACTATCAGACAAGGAAAAAGTGATCAGAGATGAGAGCTCATAGAGGCAAGGGCAGCTCTGGGGACGGACAATGGCATGTGAGCGTTCTGTAACCCACATCACTGACAGGGATCATAACACAGGGAACAGGAATGACATTCAAAGAAATAACAGCATAGGACCATCCCAAGCTGGGCAGAGACCTACAGCTGCAGATCAAACATGCTCCCCAGGCACCAAGCAGAAAGAATGAAAGTAGATCAACTCCCAGGGATACCCCGGTAGAATTCTTGAACTTCAAGGACAACATAATAGCCGCCCAGGCATATAGCAAAAGAGCCCTGGTGGTGTAGTGCTTTAGGCATTTGACTTCTAGCCAGAAGGCTGGCAGTTCAAACCCACCAGCCACTCCGCAGAAGGAAGACTGGGTGATCTACTTCTGTAAAGATTTACCACCTCGGAAACCCAAAGGGTGTCACTATGAATCAGAATCAACTCAATGGCAGTGAGTTTTTGGTTTTGTTTTAGGCATATAGCAGAAAAAACAGGCTAACGACAAAAGGATACAAGTCAGGCTAACCATAGGCTTGCCTTCTGAAGGACTGAAAATGAGATAGCAATGGATGAATGTGAAGAGACTTTTGAAGGAAAAAGCAGCTGTCTATGATTCTGCCCCCATGGATGGTACTAGAAGGTGTTCACCAACCTGCATTCAGAAAGCAAACAAAGATGCTTCCCAGACCCCCAAAGAGTGCCTTATAATAAACAAAGAATTCACAACTAAGGAAGTTGGGCATGAAGGAAATGACAGCAAGCACTGAAATCATTTAAACACAGAATTAAGTTTAAATAACTGTTGTAAATATGTTTTGAAAGCAGAATGCAAATGTCATCATTCATTCTGGAAAAAGAAGATGTTAAAAATAATCATGAGCAAGAATAAGCTAGGTCAAGAATTTCTAACTATGAAAACCATGGGATGGATGGCAGACTAGTTTCCTCCACTCAAAGCAGTGTCATTCTTGACCCACATTAGGGCATAGTTTCCATAACAGTGATGTAGGTTCTTCACAGCTCCTGCTTATGGAGGAACTTCCATGGTCTTAATTTATATCATTTTAATTTAAGGCATTTCTCAAGCTGAAAGAACTGAAGAAAAAATTCAAGCCTTGACTTGCAATATTGAAAGATTCTATGGTAAAATATTGAATGATGCAGGAAACATCAAAGGAAGATGGAAGGAATACACAGAGCCACTGTACCAAAAAGAATTGGTCAGTGTTCATCCATTTCAGGAGGTGGCATATGATCAAGAACCAATGGTACTGAAGGAAGAAATCGAAGCTGCACTGAAGGAATTGACAAAAAACAAGGCTCCAGGAATTGACAGATACCCATTGAGATGTTTCAACCAATGGATGCTGCGCTGGAGGCACTCACTCATCTATGCCAGGAAATCTGAAAGACAGCTACTTGGCCAACTGACTTGAAGAGATCCATATTTGTACTCATTCCAAAGAAAGGTGATCCTATAGAATGTGGAAATTATCAAACAATATCAATATCAAATGCTGGTAAAATCTTGCTGAAGATAATTCAGATATGGTTGCAGCAGTCTATTGACAGAGAACTTCTACAATTGCAAGCTGGATTCAGAAGAGGACGTAGAATGAGGGATATCACTGATGATGTCAGATGGATCTTGGCTCAAAGCAAAGAATATTGGAAAGATGTTTACTTATGTTTAATTGACTATACAAAAGCATTTGATTGTGGGGATCATAACAACTTTTGGGTAACATTGAGAAGAATGGGAATTCCAGAACACTTAATTGTGCTCATGAGGAACCTGTACATCGACAAGGAGGCTGTCATTTGTACAGAACAAGAGGATGGTGAATGGTTTAAAATCAGGAAGGAAGTGTGTCAGGGTTGTATCCTTTCACCATACTTATTCAATCTATATGTTGAGCAGGTAATCTGAGAAGCTGGACTATATGAAGAAGAACATGGCATCAAGTTTGGAGGAAGACTCATTAACTACTTGCAATACGCAGATGGCACAACTTTGCTTGCTGAAAGTGAAGATGACTTGAAGCACTTACTGATGAAGATTAAAGACTTCCGTCTGCAGTATGAATTACATCTCAACATAAAGAAAATGAAAATCTTCACAACTGGACCAATAAGCAGCATCACAATAAATGGAGAAAAGACTGAAGTTGTTAAACATTTCATATTACTTGTTTCCACCATCAACACCAATGGAAGCAGTAGTCAAGACATCAGATGACATATTTCACTGGGCAAATATGCTGCAAAAGACCTCTTTCAAGCACTGAAGGGCAAAGATGTCTCCTTGAAGACTAAGGTGCACCTAACCCAATCCATGGTGCTTTCAGTTGCGTCATATGCATGTGAGAGCTGGACAATATACAAGGAAGACTGAAGAAGAGTTGATGCTTTTGAGTTGTGGTGTTGGTGAAAAATACTGAAAGTACCATGGACTGCCAGAAGAACGAATGGATCTGTACTGGAGCAAGTGCAGCCACAAGGCTCCTTGGAAGCGAGAATGGCCAGACCTCGTTTGACCTACTTTGGTCGTGTTGTCAGAAGGGGCCATTCCCTGGAGAAGGATATCATGCTTGGTAAAGTGGAGGGTCAATGAAGAAGGGGAAGGTCCTCAACGAGATGGATTGAGACAGTGGCTGCCATGATGGGCTCAGGTATA
The DNA here is from genome assembly GCF_000298275.1 of Orycteropus afer afer. Lineage (NCBI taxonomy): Eukaryota > Metazoa > Chordata > Mammalia > Tubulidentata > Orycteropodidae > Orycteropus > Orycteropus afer. Next base: position 4,654,207 of record NW_006921593.1, read on the forward strand.
GCAAGGACTGTGAGCCTGGCACAGGACTGGACAGTGTTTTGTTCTGTTATACAGAGGGTCACTATGAGTCAGAGCTGACTCAATGGCACCTAACAACAACAACAGCAGCAGCAACAACAACAATTTACGTCCACTTGGGTGAGTGGCCAAGGCTCTTCCTTTTCACCACCATCTCCACATAGCTATTCCAAGAGGCTGCTCTTCTGTTGGTGGGGGAAGTGTGGTGGGACCTACAAGAGTCCCAGAATTTTGCACACAGGGTGTCTGTAGGGGTGAGTCTGTTTGTGTGTTTTGTGTGTATAGGAAAGGCCATTCTTCAAGGACAGCCTTGGTTTCTCCATTCTGCTCCTTGGTCCTTTGCTAACTAATGGCCTGCCCTCATCTCTACCCACCATCTTCTTTCTAGTCCCAGATACCTTTTCCTCACCCCCATGCCCACGTCCTGTTTTATCTTGTCTCTGGGATAGAAAAACCATCATGTAAGTAAGCCTAATCCTTTGGCTTTTGGAATCATTATTCTTATTTTGTTATAGACTCAGGAAGGAGGGGGCCCCTAAGGGTCAATGCAAGAGAAGAGGGGGGAAAGTCAAAAGAACCACTAGATTCACAATTTGACATGGACCCTGTCACACTAGTTTTTATAGATTTTTGTAATGTGAAATAGAACACACGGACAACAAAGTGTATAAGACAAAGATACACAACTTAATGATTTAAACCAAAGTGTAACCACCACCTGGGCCAAGGACCAGGCCTTTGCCAGTACTCAGAATTCCTCTTTAGGTATTCTTCTGAGCACCACACCCTCCTCCCTAACAGTAGCACAGCACAACCTTTTATTAGTAATCACTTCTTTTCTTTGTAATTTTACTAGCTACCCATGCATTCACAAACACTATAGTTTGGTTTTGTTCTGTCTTGAATTTTATATAACTGAAGTCACCGTTGTTAGCTGTGTGAGAGTTGATTCCAACTGGCGATGACCTTATTTACAGCAGAACCAATGTTGCCCAGCCCTGAGTCATCACAATCACCAGCATGTTGAAGTTGACCACCATGTTCAAGTCCAATCACCAACATGTTCAAATTACCAACAGTGTCCCTCATCTTTACTGACCCACCACATCACTAAACATGATGTCCTCCTGCAGTGATTGATCCCTCCTGATGACATGTCTTAGAGTATGCATTTATTTGAGGGTCCAGCTTCACCTGGCTGTCGCTGGATGTTCAGGCGTTTTTAGTGGTCAGGTGTCACAGACAATAAGGAGTGTCAGCACTCCTGTTCCTGGATCTCAGGACCCGGGCCTGCATTTCTGTTGACTTTGTCTCCTAAACCCACCTCATGCCATGCTGCTGTATAACCTTCAGCTTCCGTTCCTGAGTTACTGATCTTGGGATGTGATGTTTAGCCCTTTCACTTACATCCCAGCATATGAATGCTTGTGTGACATTGTTACGGGACATAAAAAGTGTTTTAAATTATGAGGAAAGTAGATGTTGAAATAATGGTATGAGAGCCATCAGACTCACATGCAGACATTATCCTGTATGGAAAGGGTGGTGTGGCTTACACGGTCCTTCTGAGGCCTGGTGGGCACTGCTGGTTACAGCTGCAGTTCTCGGTCTCAAAGCAATAGTGTGGACGTGGTTTACAGTCTGCTTGATCTTGCAGCTTCACATTTATGTAATTCTTGACAATTTTTTTCCTGGTTTTAGGCAAGAGTATTATTTATACCACTGTGCATAAAGTGAGGCATTGATTGATGACAGTGTTAATGATATGATGACTGAGTCATACAGAAGCCCACAAAAAGCAACTTCACTCTAGCTCTGTCTGAGTGGCTACTTCACCAGCTTCACAAACACCCAGCAGAAGCTTTTAAATGGCTGTTTGGTAAAAAAACAAATACCAAACCTATTACTGTTGAGTTGGTTCCAACTTATGTCGAACCCACGTGTAATGGAGTGGAGTCGCTAAATAGGGTTCTTTTTCTTTATCCCCCACTTTTTTTTTTATTAACTACTTTCTGTTTTAATTGTGATTTGGGTGGAGATTTACAGAGCAAATTCACTTTCCATACAGCAGTTTACATATACTTTGTCTCATGACATTGACCACAGTTTACTACAATGCAACAGCTCCCCTCCCACTTCCTTCCCATAGTTACCTCTTCCCAGTGTCCATCCCTCCATGCACTCCTGCCCCCTGAACTGTCTCCCTGTGCATAAACAGCCCTTCTTTCTCAATGATTGTTCTCTCCAAGGAGTGTATCTACCTGAGGTAAATGTTCAATTCATATGCCTGTCTTCTGTTTGGCTGGAAACCACAGGTGTGGGTTCAATTCCAGACCTGAAGGGCAGCTAGGGGCCATAGTCTCAGTGGTTCCACCAGGCTCTATCGGACCAGCAAACCTGGGCCCCCACCCCCCTTTTTTTTATCTCCAAATGATTTTGAGTTTTGTTCCACATTGTTTCTCCCTCTCTATCAAGGATCTCCTACATAGATCCCCTTCCAAGTGGATGACAGTGGTAGCCAGGCACCATCTAGTTCTTCTGGTCTCATAGTTGTATAGGCTGCAGATCAGATGGTGTACCAGTCGCTAGGACTAATTGTTTCCATGAATTTTGGGTTTCTTCATTCTTCTTTGCTCTGGACGAGGAGAGACCCATTTTTGCATCTAGATGGCGGCTTGCAAGCTTTTAAGATCCCAGTTGCTACTCGTCAAAGTAGGAGGTGGAACAATGTTTTGTATAGTATGTTATGCCAATTGGGCTTGATGTCTAAATAGGGTTTTCTTGACTGTCATCTTTATGAAGCAGATTACCAGGAATTTTTTTCATGGGTGAGTTTGAACCACTGACCTTTAGGTTGTTGTTGTTGTTATGTGCTGTTAAGTCGGCCCCGACTTATAGTGACCCCTTCTTGGGTTTCTGAGGCAGTATCACTATGGAAGTAGATTGTCCAACCTTCCTTCTGAGGAGTGGCTGGTGGGCTTGAACCGCCAGTCTTCTGGTTAGCAGTCAAGTGCCCTAGGCACTATGTTACCAGAGCTCCTGTTGGTAAACCAAAAAGTCAAACTCACTGCCATCGAGTCAGTTCCTGACTCATAGCAACCCCCATTGGGTTTCCAAGGCTATAAATCTTTATAGGAGCAGGCTGCCCCATTTTTCTTCTGCGGAGCAACTGGTGGATTTGAACCACCAACCTTTTTGTTAGCAACCAAATGCCTTAACCACTACCATGAGCACAAACTGTTTACACCACCCATAAATAGTTGTCTGACAGAAGGAGGCAAACCAGCTCTCTAGGACAGACCAACTTCTGTCCCAGCCATAAAATGTAAGAAGAATTTTTCAGGTCGACATATCACTTTCTCAGGGACATTGACTGGCTAATGGACAATGCCTTCAACAGCAGGGACCTATACTGTATGGTAAGACTGAAAGGCCATTCTCATCCCCAGTCCCTTTTGGAGAATTTTGGGGGAGAGAGAAATGGAGGTCCTTTTATTCTCTCTGTGTATTCTCTCTTTCTCTCTCTCGATAGATAAATTGATTGAGTGGAAAGAATATACCAAAATGTTATTTGGTTTTAGAGGGACAGGTGCTATCATGAATAACTTTTTTCTTGTTTTCCGTTCAGTTGTTCTAAATTTCTGGGATAAGTATGTTTCACTTACCCAATTAGTAAAACAACCTAAAATTCTTATTAAAAAAAAAGTGTCATAAAGAACAAAAAGAAGACATGACCAAAATGGGAGAATATCACTCACCTAGAAATGGGAGATGACATGCTTACTGCTCTCAATCACAACATTCAGTTCTGAACCTGTGACAGCTGAGGCCTGATGGAAGTCTTAAGTCATTTGTCTGCCCTTCATGTGACAGAAGGAGGCAAACCAGCTCTCTAGGAAAGACCAACTTCTATCTCAGCCATAAATGTAAGAAGAACTTTTCAGGTTGACAGAAGACTTTCTCAGAGACATTGACTAGCAAATGGACAGTGCCTTGAACAGCAGTATTTCTTCCTCTCCCCAGCACTGATCCTCAGACTCAAAGGCCAGGACATGACATTCTCTTTCACTGGGAATGTTTTGATGGGGTGTCAGTTAATGTGGTAGGGTTAACGTGCTCTCTGTTTCCTATTCTGGGTGAGGGATAGAACTTGAGAACTTGTGAGACTGAGTGGCATGAATATTGTGGTGATGGTAGGTGGTAGGTGCGCTCAACTCACTGCTGACTCGTGCATCCGAACGAAACGTTGCCCAGTCCCATGAAGTCTTCGCGGTCGGGAGCATGGACTCCATTGTGGTCACTGTGGATTTTGAGTGTCTTGCAAACTAGGAGACTCATATTCTAGCACTATATATATAAAAAAGCAAATCCACTGCATTGAGCAGATTCCAAGTCATAGCGACCCCCCATTGGGTTTCCAAAGTGGTAAATCTTTATGGAAGTCGATTGCCCCATCTTCCTTCCATGCAGCAGCTGGTGGGTTTGAACCGCCAGCTTTCTGGCTAGCAGTCAGATGCCTTAGGCACTGTGACACCAGAGCTCTTTTTTTCTAACACTGTATCAGACAGTATTCTGTTGTGATCATTGGATTTTCATTGGCTAAGTTTTTAGAAGTAGATTGTCAGGCCTTTCTTCCTTGTCTGTCTGAGTCTGGAAGCACCACTAAAATCTGCCTACCATGGGTGGCCCTGCTGGTGTTTGGGATACTGGTGGCATATAGCCTCCAGAGTCATAGCAACATACAAATGCTCACCGTGTGACAAGGTGAGAGATGAGTATGATGGAATGGACTGTATCTTCAAAATATGTGCTGTCCCCCTCTGTCAGCCTCATGCCTCAAAGGCACTTCCATGTGACCCAGCCCACAGGAGGCACATATTTCCCACCTCATTGCCATCAGGCCAGGCCACTGTTAAGGGCCACGGAACATGAACTGAACTGACTATATCACATCCAAGCAGAAGCTTTAAAGAACATTGCAAGGTTCAGTCACTGCTGTTTTACCTCTGTGGTAAGGCCAGTATGTCCCCGAGGGGCTGCTCCTTCAGAACGATTTCTGGAATGAATAAGGTGATGAGCCGAGTTGCAGCTGAGCCACAAAGGATAAGTAACACGAGCAAGAAATCCACCTCTGTTGTTGAAAGCCACTGGGATATTTGGTCTGGGTGATGCAAACCATGTGCAATTGGTTGCAAACCAAAAGATTGGTGCTTTGAACCCACCCAGTGGCTCTGGAGAGGAAAACCCTGGTGATTTCCTTCTGTAAAGATTAAAAACCTGTTGCTGTGGAGTCGAGAACCCTCAGAGAGCAGTTGTGTTGTGTAACACAGGCAGTTGCCATGACTTGGAATTGACTTCACAGCGATAGGCTTGGGTGTGGGATGGTGATTATGGCACACCCTCACAAAAGCCAACTAATGCTTTGGATTGCTTTTCTTGCATATCAGGTACTTCACTGATTAAATTTTCGAGCAAGCGCTTAGAGTGGATATTATCTGTTCATAAAGTGGTATTCGTACGCTTTAAAGCAGAGTTTTCTCCCTGGGTAGGATGTGCTGGGGGCTCACAGACGAGTGTCAGGGAGTCCAGAAACCCCTGTCCTGCAGAATTGTATGTGTTTGTGTGCTATGTGCCTTTGGAAGAAGTTGGTTCAGGGATTTTTTTTTTTTTTTTTCTTTCTTGGAGATGTTGTTGTTGTGTGAGTTTTTTACAATTAGGGATGGTAATTGGGACCGTGAAATCTGGTATGCATAAACAGTTGAATGCAAAACAAGTTTGCTCTGTAAACTTGCACCCAAAGCACAATAAAAATAAAAACAAAATAAGGGTATTATCCTGGATTTTTCTGAGTGGGCTCAGTATAATCACAGGGTCGTTAAATGTGGAAGAGCAGGAAGGAGAGAGGGCCAGAGCAATGCGATGGGAGAAAGGCTCAACCCACGGTTTCTGCCTTTGATGGTGGAAGGAGGCCACGAGCCAAGGAATGTGGTTGACCCGAAGCTGAAAAAGGCAAGGAAACACGTTCTCCTCTAGCGTCTCCAGAAAGGAATGCAGTCCTATTGACACCATGATGTTAGCTGGACAGAATTGTAAGGTAAGAGGCTTATATTATTTTAAGCCATCAAGCATGTGGAAATTTGTTACAGCAGCAATAGGAATCTAATACCATTAGTATACTTTTCCTGACTACAACTGGGCTAAGGGGTGGCAGGCCATGCTGATCTTAAGGAGCTTGCTGAAGTCCTGCATATGAGCAGAATCAGAAAGTTCTTGTCTGATTTACTTATGGGAATGAGAGTAGTGTTGGCATCACAATGCCTGGGCTCAGTCTCTGATCTCCGTCTACTTCCTGGCTCTGCCTCTTTCTGTACCTTGACCTCGTTCTCCTTTGCTGCTGATGGACTTCTTCCATGCTGTGGAGAAGATGGCTTTGGGAAGTTGAAGGGTCACATCCTTCCAATCCTATGACCCCAAGGAAAAATCCTGGAAATAACTCAGATTGGGCTAACATAATTCATGTATTTGTCCCTGAGCCAGTTCCTAAGGCCAGAAGGATTGAGCCCTTGGAATGGCCAGATCCAGGGCAGTGCCCACTCCTGAGCAGGGGGTGGGATCGCAGTCCTCACGTGACAGCCCCTCCAGAGCTGGTTGGAGTTGGGGAGAAGTTTCAGAATGAAAGGGGATGCCAGGCAACCCTACACAGCAGAGATCTTTCACAAGACCCATCTCTCCTTCCTAATTCTATCTCCTCCCCTGTGACTGCACCAGCACCCGAATTTATATATAAATCATCTGCCTTCTGTAGATTCTATATTTTCAGAGTTTCAATCATGGGCCTGTTAATTAGGCCTGTTCCTCACTGTGCTTCAGTGCCTTTGGTTCTGTGACATGGGGCTGCAGGGAAAAGCAGCTAAAGAGGACTAATTAAGACTCGGAGTGCTTTCAATAACGTACATGGAAATGAACAAATTAACTGACGATGCCAAAAAGGCAATATGGCCCCAGTGGGGATTCCTCGTACAGAGATAACATTAAGGAGCGTGATAGTCATTGAGAGGGAACTATGAATTATGAGTGATATTCAATCCCATTACCTCTGAGGTGTCAGATGTAATAGCAGGGAAATGTCATAAGATGTTAGGAGACAAAACAAACTGAGGTTTAGAAAGCCCTAGTGGGGGAAGCAGAGCGGAGAAATAGCAAGATGCTAAGTTGGAGGTTTTGTTTGCAGTCAGGGGACGAGTTCCAGCAAAAATGGCCTGTTGTTGCTGACCTGTCTTTGCAACTGTGTGACATTCTGCTTAATGGAAGAAGATTCCTTTTCTGTTAGGCTTGGGTAGGACTGAGGACAGGGGAGGATTACCCAGCAAGCAAGGTAAGCACGGGCTTGCTTGTGCTTACTCACTAATCTGTAGTGGATAGTTTCACATGTTTTTCAAGACGGCAGATGTGGCAAAAGCCATGTGAAATTGTTCATTGCAGATGAGTAGGTAAACACAAATAAGCCCGTGCTTACTTTGCTTATTGAGTAATCTGACGCTGAGGAAGACACGCTTAATGGACAATCCAGTGAGGTTTCAAAGGGGGTTCCTCTAGGGCAGATTCTCGGAATATGGTCCTCTAAAAACCAAAACCAAACTCACTGCCATCGAGTTGATTCCGACTCATAGCGACCTGCTTTGGGTTTCCAAGGTGGTAAATCTTTTTTACAGAAGTAGATTGCCCAGTTTTCCTTCCATGGAGTGGCTGATGGGTTCGAACCACCAGCCTTCTGGTTAACAGTCAGATGCCTTGGGCACCATGCTACCAGAGCTCCTTAATATCAAAATCAGCTTGTTGTTGTGTTAGGTGCCTTCAAGTTGGCACGAGCTCATGGCAGTCTCAGGTATGACATCCTCACAGTTGCTGCTGTGTTTGAACCCATTGTTGCAGCCACTATGTCACTCCATCTCATTGAGGGTCTCCCTGTTTTTCACTTACCCTCTACTTTACCAAGCATGGTATCTATCTCCAGCGGTTGGTCCCTCCTGATGAGGTGTCCAAAGTAAGCAAGATGAAGTCTTGCCATTTTTACTTCTAAGGAGCATTCTGGCTGTACCTCCTCCAAGAAAAATGTAGTCATTCTACTAGAAGCCCATGGTATAGTCAATATTCCTCACCAGTACCACAATTAGAATGCAACAGTTCTTCTGTGGTCTTCATTTTTCATTGTCCAACTTTTGCAAGCATATGAGGTGATTAGGTCAGACAGACCTTCGTCATCAAAGTGCATCACCAGGAAATTTGTTGGGACCTACTCGAGGCCTACTTGGGAGGTGGGTGGGAGCCCTGCAATCTGTATTTTAACCCTTTTTTGACCCATGGGACATACAATGTCCACTTAACATTTTCTGCCTCTAGGATTTAGTGGGAAACTGTTATCCTACTTTTAGTGCATGCTGCCATCTGATGGGGCCTGTATAACTATATGAATCTAAAGAAATGGGACTAATCCCACCAACCCTATCACCAGAGATCCCTTGGGACTTATATGTCCCACTAATTGTATTAAAATTCACATTATCTCAGAATTTTTTTTCATGTAATTCACAATGGCTTCCATTGCTGAAAACACATGGTTTCAACAAAAAATTCAAAGCAGAAAATCATTCGGTCTTGAAAAGGTTAACCAGGCCAGGTGATTCTGATGTAAGTTCAAGTTTGTGAACCACAGATCTTGGAATTAGGAGCCTGGGCTCTGATCCAAGCTGTGCCAATTACCAGCTGATTTGACCACTTAACCCCAGTGATCCCTCATTGGCAGAGAAAATAGTCCCTGTCCTGCCTCCTTCATCAGGCTTCTATGAGAATCAAATGAGATAATTGATATAATTGAAAACAGTGGAGTGTGACACAAATCGGAATTATGATGATTATTTCCGGGCCAGGTGTTCAGTGGACCCTGATGTGGAGGGCATGGGAGATGATACAAAGGTGAACAAAGGACCTGAACTGAGATTTGATTTCTGGAAAGCAACTGCAGCTTATATTTCTCAAACAAAGGGTCTTAAGAAAGGTTTGTTGGCTTGCAAACTCCTTCCCCTAGACAGCTTTCTGATGAGTTAAGTGTAAAGGTATCAGGAGCATCTGGCTCTCATTTCCCTTGCAATTCATAGGGACATAAAGATGAAAAAGAACCGTTGCTGGAGACGAGAGTGTTGCCAAAGCCCCGACAGAATTGAAAGTGACTCCAGGTGCTCAGTCTGGGACATGTGGTGGGACTTCCCATTGGGTGAAGGCTGAGGCTGCTGAGAGGCAACCACAGCACAAGATAAGATGTCCAGTGCCTGCCAAGATGGCGGCCTTGGAAATCCTGGGGAAGAGGGAGAATGCCCTGGGCAGATGTTAACCATGTGCTTCATCTCCACCCCAGGATGAGTGACTCCGGTAAGAAGGGAAATGAATCCTAAAAGCAGCCTCAAAGGGGAAAAGAAGGCCCCACAGTAAACCTGTAGCTGGTTGGGGGTAGGGTTAGAACTTCAGTCTCCTTGGATGTTCTTGCATAAGCTTCAGAGATTTCCTAGTTGAGCTGATTTTCATAGGATAGTAGAGCCTGAGAGGACTCCAGATACCACCAAACCCCACCAGCGTCCTTCCTTTCAGATGAGATGAATGTAGAAAGGACCAGGTGAAAATGCTAGTACGGGCAGATCTAGGATTCTAACTCAGGCCTTGTAGCTCCTGGCCAAATGACCTGGGTGAAGACCAGGGGCAAAGATACTTTGCTGTATCCTTCATTCCCTAGGCTTAGCTCTGATGGGGACAGGCTCAACACAAACAGCTGTCAGTGGATGCCAGGCATTTTGTGACCAGATCAGAATCCCTGGGTGGTGTGAGGTTAATGTGCTCTCTGGCTAACTAAAGAGTGACTGTTTGAGTCTACCCAGAGGAGCCTCAAAAGGAAGGCCTGGGGCTCGGCTTCCGAAAAATCAGCCTCTGAAAACCCTAAGGCGTGTGCTCTCCAATGACACACGTGATCTTGCTATGAGTCAGAATTGACTCCACAGCAACTGGTTTGGTTTGATTTTGGAATGGTCGTGGCGAGTGGTTGGGGATCCTGCCGTCTCTACTAACGTCATATTCTAGATAGTATCTCTGAGATGCAGAGAGGGCACACCCAGCCTGGAAGCATAACAGAGGGTCTTGGCGAAGACTTGGTGGGAAGCCATGTGGCTTCCTAACTGGGCATTCTCTTTGTACTCACTTGCTCTGGTTATTACTAGAAGGGCCTCTCAGGTGTTTTAAGGTGAGGAACAACTTGGGAACCTGGGAAGCCTAAGAAAGGAGTCCTCATTTACATCACCACGTCTTACTTGTCTTGGTCACCTCACATCACTTTGGAATCAATGTAGGATATAAGTAAATATTTAGATAAAAATCTAAAACAAGTTCTTTCTTTCCCTTCCGCACTATTATTCTTTCTATACTGTACCTCCTTTCCAACCTCTGCTTACTGCAGTTTCCCAATGTGCTGCTTCTACTGTGGGGCTGATATCTTGCAACAATTTAATAGTCCTGGAACAAAGTCAGGAGCAGGGATGAAGGGGGTTGGCATTTCCATGTTGGAGGGCTGTGCTTGAGGTATGATGACAACGAGACAAGGCATGTGAAAAAGATGACCCCAAGGGCCACCTTGGATGAGGAGAGAGATTGTTTGAATGCCTTGTCCTGGAAAGCCACCGTCTTGTCAAGCCATCTACGCATTCTGACTGTGCATAAGCAGGAGGACTTCTGGATGCTTTTGTTGGAAGGTGGTGATTAGTTTTCTGGACTAATTGTAATTGTCAGTCATCTTCACTGACACACAAATACACACATGCATACTGAGCGGTGTCTTAACAAAGCCTTGGCCCATCCATCACAGCTGAGCATGTTCTTGGAGGGCTAATTGACCATGTATAAATTTCCTGTTCAAAATCAGAGCAAAAAATGTAAAAGGGAAGGAGAGAGTTGTAAGGAATAATTAAACTAAAGAATGCTCCTTCAAGGGAAGATGGCAGATGGGGGAAGAGCTAATAGTTGTATTTTCCAGTTGGTATGAGACATGTTGTTGCTTGCTGTTGAGTTGGATTTGACTCATGGAATGCTCATATATAACAGGATGAAATTTTGTTTGGTCCTGTGGCATCTTCAGGATCATTAGTATATTTCAGTCCATTGTGTCACTTTATCTCAGTGAAGGTTTCTCTCCCCTTTGCTGACCTCCACTTTACCAAACATGAATGTCCTTCAACGATCAGTCCCTCCTGTGATAAGTCTAAAGTGAGTCAGAGTCTCGAACAGTATTCTGTGATTCATGGCATTTTCATTGGCTGATTTTTGGAAGTCAATCATCAAGTCTTTCTTCCAGTATGTCTTAGTCTGAAAACTCCACTGAGACCTCTCCACCATGGGTGACCTGGCTGGTATTTGAAATACTGGTGACATAGTTTCCAGCATCCCAGCCACACACATCACTGCAATACAACAAACTGACAGACAAGTGGTGGTTATGAGAGATAGATAAAGAGATAAGGATTCAGAAATGTCCCAGAGTGTCATTCAAGTCCCTCCCAAATATTTTCCTTTCTAGCCTTGTCTGCTAAGTCTACGCATCATGAGTTCTATGATTCAACCAAACACCTTTCTTTATGCTGTGCTTGGACTTCTCTTTTCTCATTACTTTTGTTTGTTGAAACAGAACCAAACTTTGAAAGCAGAATCTTTTCCTCAGCCTTCTTAGAGTGATGTAACTATTTCTTTCTTTGCATTTCAATTGCATTTTCTTGCTATGCCTTTCATGAACTTAATTTTTTTATTATAGTTATATTATATTGTACATCCTCTCCTCCATATCCTATAAACCTCTGGTTGATGGGCATGCGATTGGTGTCTTATTCTAATTTCAGGACTCCATGAATGATTCTACTTACTCTTAGTGTCTGTGGCATTTGATTCCTACTTGATTTCATTCAGTTATATTGAATGGATCAATGAGTCCTGCATCTTCTTGGTTGGTGACTCATTTTTTCATTTATTCAAAAAACATTCTCTGAATACTTAATCTCTTCCTGGCTTTCTGCTCAGAACTAGAATGTGAAGATAAATAACGTGCAGTTGTTGCCTTCACAGAATTTATTGCTTAAGGGAGGATCCAGACAGATAAACAGGCAATTACAACGAAGTATGATCAATGCAAAATAATAAAAGAAATACAGAAGAGTATGGAATGAGGGATGTTTAAGCCAGACTTGGGTGTCAGGGTGGGAGAAGGTACCTAGAAGAAGCAATATTTAAACTGAGACCTAAACAATAAAGTATTCCAGTGAATAAGGGTGGGAGGAGATTATTCTAGGTGGAGGGAAGAGCATCAGTGAATCCCTGGGAGTGAGAGAATGTGTATCAGTTAGCTATTGCTACGACAGAACTGCGTAACAAAAATCTCAGTGACATATGATAATCATGTATTCTCATTCACGGGTGGTGGCTTGTCTAGGATAGTTCTGCTCTCTGTGATTTCATTCTAGGGCCCAGGCCATGGGGGCAACAGCTGTCTGGAAGAAATTCTTCTTGCGGCAATGGTGGAAGTGTAAGAGGGCTCACTTAACCACACAAGCACATGTTCAACCCCTCTTTGCATCATTCTTCCCACATGCCATTGGCCAAAGCAAGCCACACCCTGAATAAGGAGGAGGTCCACTCTCCCTATGGGGCGTTGGTGATTTAGTGGTAGAATCTGCGCCTTCCATGTGGGAGACCTGGGTTCTATTTGTGGCCAGTCCACCTGTGCAGCCATCACCTGTCTGTCAGTGGAGGCTAGCATGTTGCTATGATGCTGATTAGGTTGTAGCAGGGCTTCCAGACTAAGACAGACTAGGAAGAATGGCCTGTTGATTGACTTCCAAAAATCAGCTGATGAAAACGCTCTGGATCACGATGGTCTGAACTACTGCTGCTGACGGGGATGGTGCCGGGCCAGGCAGTGTTTCCTTCTGTTGTGCATGGGGCCACCGTGAGTGGGGGTTGACTAAAAGGCAGTTAACAACAACAACAATCCAAAGACCGGGATTGCCCTTGGGAGGCAGGCACTGCCGAGAAGGGGCACAGAGAGACTCTGGGTGCTGACACTGTTCTCATAGTGGTCTGGGGGTTAGTTACATGGGTGTGCACTGAAGGAAGTGGCAAAAAACAAGGCTCCAGGAATTGATGGGATACCCATTGAGATGTTTCAACAAATGTATGCCGCACTGGGGGAACTCACTTGGCTATTCCAAGAGATTTCGAAGACAGCTACCTAGCCAACTGACTGGAAGAGATCCATATTTGTACCCATTCCAAAGAAAGGTGATTTCACAGAATGTGGAAATTATCAAACAATATCATTAATATCACACACAAGTAAAATCTTACTGAAGATAATTCAAGAACAGTTACAGCAGTATATTGACAGAGAACTTCCAGAAATGCAAGCTGGATTCAGAAGAGGATTTGGAATGAGGGATATCATTGCTGATGTCAGATGGATCTTGGCTGAAAGCAAAGAATACCAGAAAGATGTTTACTTGTGTTTTATTGACTATGCAAAAGCATTTGATTGGGGGATCATAACAAATTATGGACAACATTGAGAAGAATGGGAATTCCAGAACACTTAATTGTGCTCATGAGGAACTGGTACATAGACCAGGAGGCTGTCATTCGAACAGAACAAGGGGACACTGAATGGTTTAAAATCAAGAAGGGAGTGCATCAGGGTTGTATCCTTTCACCATACTTATTCAATCTGTATGCTGAGCAAATAATCCGAGAGCCTGGAGTATATGAAGAGGAATGTGGCGTCAGGATTGGGGGAACACTCATTAACAACCTGTGATACACAGATGACACAACTTTGCTCACTGAAAGTGAGGATGACTTGGAACACTTATTGATGAAGATTGAAGACTGCAGTTTGCAGTATGGATTACACCTCAATATAAAGAAAGTAAAAATCCTCACAACAGGACCAATAAGAAGTATCACAATATATGGAGAAAAGATTGAAGTTGTGAAGGACTTCATATTACTTAGTTCTACAATCAACACCAGTCAAGATATCAGACATCCTATAGCATTGGGCAAATCTGCAAAGGACCTCTTTCAAGTGCTGAAGAGCAAAGATATTTCCTTGAAGACTAAGGTGTGCTTGAGGCAAGCCATGGTATTTTCAGTCACCTCATATGCATGTGAGAGCTGAACAATGAAAAAGGAAGACCGAAGAAGAGTTGATGCTTTTGAGTTGTGGTGTTGGCAAAGAATGCTGAAAGTACCACAGACTGCTTAAAGAACTAACAAATTTGTCCTGGAAGAGGTGCAGCCGGAATGCTTCTTAGAAGCGAGAGTGGCCAGACTTTGTCTCACCTACTTGGGTCATGTTGTAAAAAGGGACCATTTTCTGGAGAAGGATATAATGCTTGGTAAAGTGGAGAGACAACAAAAAAGGAGAAGTCCCTCAATGAGATGGATTGACGCAGAGGCTGCAATGATGGGTTCAGGTATAGCAAGGATCGTGGGGCTGGCACAGGACTGGGCAGTGTTTCGTTCTGCTGTACATGAGGTTGCTATGAGTTGGAGACGACTTGACAGCACCTAACAACAACAACAACAACAACAAACTTCCTTTGTGGGAATTCATCAACTTGTGCACTTAGGGTTTGAGTACATTTTTGTATATTATTCTCCAATACAAATTTTAAAAAGGGAAGGTCAATAATAAGGAAAGCCCGAGAAACTCTCTCAACCCAGAGGAGCCTAAGGAAATGATAACTAAATAGGGTGTGCTGTCCTGGGCAGGAACCTGAAGCAAAATAAATAAATAAATAACACCCACCTACTGCTATTGAGTCTATTCCCACTCACAGCGCCCCTAGAGGACAGAGTAGAACTGCCCCATTGGGTTAGGAGCTCTGGTAGCATAGTGGCTAAAGCTCTTGACTGCTAATCAGAAGGCTGGCGGTTCAAACCCACCAGCCACTCCTCGGAAGGAAGGTTGGGCAATCCTACTTCCGTAGTGATACTGCCTCGGAAACCCAAGGAAGGGTCGCTATGAGTTGGGGCCGACTCCACGGCACATAACAACAACAACAACAATCTTTACAGAAGCAGACTGCTACAACTTTCTTCTGCAGAGTGGCTGGTGGGTTCAAACCACTGAACTTTTTGTTAGTAGCTGAATGTGTTATGCATTATGCCACCAGAGCTGTTGGAACAGAAAAAAGCCATGAGAAAACCTGAAAAAAACATATGGGCTTCAGTGAACAAGGTCCAAAGATTGGTGCACCAATTGTTACAAATGTACCATGTTACAGTAAGATTTTAACAACAGGGCAATCTAGGTGTGGGGTACATGGGACATCACTGTACTGTCTTTACAATCACCTTCACTTGCTCCATGTGCAGCTTTTAAGTCATTTGAAAATCTTCCAGCCTTTTCTTGCACTAAAGGTAGGGCTAAATAAGAACCATGTGCCCCTGTTCTGACTTCTCTACAAATTCGACTGAAAAGCACACTCAGGAGTGGCTCTCCTTCATTATCCAGGGACTGCCAAATTTAAAAGAAAAAGAAGAACAAGGAATGGAAGCTAGAGTCAGCCAGGCTCACCAGACCATCCCCAGGCCTTCCTAGCATATTCCTCAGGGGCTGGCGCCCTGGTCTTTGCAGTTGTCTCATATCCATCCAAAAGCCGAATAATGGAAGAGGAAGACGAGAAGAGCTGATGCATTTAAATTTGTGGTGTTGGTAAAGAATATCGAATGTACCATGGACTGCCAAAAGAATGAACGAGTCAGTCTTACAAGAAATCCAATCAGAACATTCCTTAGAAATGACGGTGAGACTTTGTCTTGCTGTCTTTGGACACATCATCCAAAGAAACCCCAAACTCAGTTCCAGTGAGTTGATCTTGACGGAATAGAACTGCCACATAGGGTTTCCAAGGCTGTAAATCTTTACAGAAGCAGATTGCAGCACCTTTCTCTCACGGAGCAGCTGGTGGGTTTGAATCACTGACCTCTGGATTAGCAGCCGAATGCCTTAACCACTGCACCACCAAAGCTCCTTAAGGATACTATGAGGAGGAGTATTTCAATATACTCATTTATGTTGTTGGCTGCCTTCAAGTTGCCCTCCACTCTGGTGACCTCATGCATAGCACAACAGGACGCTGCCCAGCCCTGAGCCATCCCCCAAATTAGTTGCAGATCAGACCACTGTGATCTCTAGGGCTCTCATTGGCTGATTTTCAGGAGGACATTGTCAGGCCTTTCTTCCTAGTCTGTATTAGTCTGGACTAATGGAGGTTTCCATCTCCCCTGAAACCTCTCAGCATCCTGGCAACACACAGGCCTCCACTGACAGGTTGGTAGCAGCACGTGAGGTGCATTGGCTGGGGATCAAACCCGGGTCTCCTGCATGGAAGATGAGGGTCCTACCACTGACCCATCGGTGCCTTCCCTCCCTGGTAGAGTGGGATCCTGGCACAGCTGGGGTAACTTGAGCACGACCTTTGGGGGCTTGTCACCTACTCCACCCTAGGCAACTTCCCAGTGTGTGGTGGTATACTATCTTGGAAGTAGTGACTCTACCCAAACCCATATTTCCTGGTTCCCTTGGCGCTTCTTCCTGCCATTCTCCTATAGCACCTAGGGACAGCAGACACCTGTCCTTCTTGCAAGAGGAAGAACCGAGTAGGCGGGACAGCAGGATATCCTGGGGCCAATTCAGGAAATGAAAAGAGTATGAGGACAATTAATTACCTTTGGACCCAGAAGATGGAGTGGTGCTGGGCCAGAAAACAAAGAACCCCACCCCTGTCACCATGGAGGTCTCTCCGACTCATGGTGACCCCCTGTGTGTCAGGGTAGAACTGTGCTCCACGGAGTGATTTTTTTAGAAGTAGCCCACCAGGCCTTTCTTCTGAGAAGCCCCTGGGTGGACTCGAACTCCCAACATTTCAGTTAGCAGCCAAGTGAGTTAACCATTGGCACCAACCATGGAAGACTCCTGCTGGACTGGCAGGGGTTCGCTTGGCCTCAGTCTGGTTTCTAACAGGCCTCTGAGAAAAAGGACAGGACTGATTTTTGGTTCTAAATCCAGGGAAGTCTTTGGACTCCAAGGAAATACTAACATCACCTTCATCAGGTGGGGTCTGCCTGTAGGACACCTGCCATCTCCCAGCAGTGTTAGATTACTCAGTAAGCACAGGTAAGCCTTGCTTAGTTACTAACCTGTAGTGAGCAATTTCACATCAAAGATTTGGTGAAATCCATGTGCAGTTGTTCACTACAGATAAGTAAGTATGCCCAGGTAAGCCCGTACTTACCTTGATTGCTAGATAGTCCATCCCTGCCTTCCAGCTTTGTGACAGAAACCTGCCCCAACCCTCAGCTGCCCTCCTGCAGTGGGAAGTCTTCTGAGGAGGAATGGGACTGAGAGGTGGCTAGGGGAATATCTGGTTAAATTCCAGAGTGGGGTCAACTGCAGCCCACATGCTGAGAGTCAGAATGTGTAGAAATGTCCGAGAACAAGGAGAAGGAACCTGAAACTGCCTGGTTCTCAGTGGTTATTGCCTGAGGTGCGCACACAGATAGCAGGTGGAGAGCAGTCTTAGGGAGCGCGTGCCATGGGCCTTCGTAACAATCCTGAGTCTCATTCCTCAACGAGCCCTGCTTCCACGACTTTGATGATTCCTTTTTCACTTGCAAGTTTTACGGTAAGTGCCATAATCCTAACATTTATGTCCACCCACTTGGTAACAATCACAGGTTACTAAGTGGAATCGCAGCTTTGTTCGCTGTTGCCAAGCATCAAACAAAGTTGTGTGTGCTGGACTCCCTAACAGGACAAATAACTGGGGCTGCTGCCTGTTTAGAAACATATTAATTTCCTCTGCAGGAAAATGTGGGTTTTTGATTTCGCATCATTTTGAGACGTGGGTTCTGTGAGAGAGTAGTAGGTAGTATGCAGTGTATAAAAGTCAAAAGCCATGGACATATTTCAAAGGGGTCACTCACCACTTGGGAGGGCTGCAGGGCTGAGACAAGATTCCTCCATGGTGAATGCCTGGCCCATAAACAAACAAACAAACAAAAAACCCAAACTCACTGCCATCGAGTCGATTTTGACTCATCGTGACCCCATTGGGTTTCTGAGGCATAAATCTGGATGGAAGTAGATTGCCCAGTCTTCCTTCTGCGGAGTGGCCTGTGGGTTTGAACCGCCAACCTTCTGGTTAGCAGTCAAATGCTTTAGGCACTGCACCACCAGAGCTCCTGCCTGGCCCACGGTAATTGCAAAATTGTTTTGTTGTTAGCTGCTGTGGAGTTGCCTCCAACTCGTGGCAACCCTAGGAGGGATCAGATTGTTGTGACCCGTTAGGTTTACACTGACTGATTTTCAGGAGTCGATGGCAGGCCTTTCTTCCTGGTCTGTCCGTCTTAGTCTGGAAGCTCTGCTGAAACCTGTTCAGCATTATAGCAACACGCAAACTCACAGACTTGTGTGTGAGGTGCATTGGCTGAGAATTGAACCCAGGTCTCTTGTGTGGGTGGTGAGAATTCTACCCCTGAACCACCAAGGCCATCACAGTTGCTTGAACTGTAGGACCAATCCCCTAACTCCTGACTTCCAGCCCAGAGTAATCTTTTTGGCAAATCCCAGAGGATGAGATTCCAGCCAGCCTCAAGGGACCATCTGCAAAAGGCATGGGTGGCACAAAGGGGCCTGGGCACCCAGCTCCCAGGGCTTCTGCTGCCAAGACCCCACAGCCCCTCTCTCTTTAGTCAGCAGACCCTGTTCCTTCCCTTCTTGGCTCTTCTACAAACTGGCCTCCTTGGCATACCAGGCTGAGCCCCACCTGCTCCTGTCATGGCCCACCCCAGGGCCTCTTCCCTCCTCCATCTGGGGGGCTGTTTTGAGCTTGGGGGATTGTTTTAGTTACCTAGTGCTGCTCTGACAAGAATATACTACCAATAGGATGGCCTTAACAAACAGGAGTTTATTCTTACAATTTGGAGGCTTTAATCCTGAGTTCAAAAGGCCAGGCTCTAGGGGCTGGGTGAAAGCCCCTCCACCTTGGGTTTTAGCCCTGCCTCCTGCTCCTGGCCCATTGAAGCTGGAAACTTTTCTTCACTCAGACAGCTGCTGGCTGCTGAGACTGACAAGCCCAAGGTTGACAAGTAAAAAGGCACAGTCCCGATGTTACCAAACCACATGGCAGGCTAGTAATTCAAGTCCATTGAAAGTCCCAAGGTTGGCAGAGCATGGCAGGCTGCTGAACAATGACATGGCTACATGCAGGGTTCAAGTGTGCCATAAGCTAGAGACCATTCCCCAAGGCTTCTCCTTATATACAGGAAGCAGACCACATCCCTAAGGCAGCTACTTAGCTGTTCACAGTAGGTTCCACCATGGAGTTGATTACCAGTCTCATTGTGGGGAATACTACATCCAGCTGCCCAGCCACTCATCCAGGCCTAAGCAAGTTGACACATCAACTGAACTACCACAGGGGTCATAAGACTGATGCAGGGACTCAGATGGCTTCTCTGCCTTGATAGCAGTTGCACAGAACTGGGAAGCTGAGAAAGGCACAGACCCAGCAAAGGGGAAACAAGTGCAACTGCAGAAAGGGTATTTTTGGAAAATATTTCTCTCCTTTTTTTTTTTTTTTAATTGTCATCTACTTATAAAGCATTAATTTGGGAATTCTAGAGAGCCTCTTTGCTTTCCTCAGAAGATCCACTTACGGAGTGATTGCTTGTCTTCATGGCTTTTAATCAATGTAGCCTGGAGCTGGCTTTTATCAGTCGTGGGAGCTGGTGGTGCACATCTCTTCCCAGATCCACGTTCAGTGATATCATGTTGGGAGTCCTGACCATAGAGATTGGAAAACACAGGTATCAGCTCCCTGGAGCCGGTTTTTAAACTCGTAGCAGCACACCTCCGCTCCTTGACCAGCTTGCTGTGTCAACCAGTGCTCCTTCTCTCCTCTGTAAAACCCACTGCTGGTGCCCCGCGGACAGACGCTCACAGCTCTTCCGGTCAGGGTGTTTGCTTGCTGATCAGGACTCCATGATGCTTGTACCCAAACCTGTTCACGCAAAATATACTTATTGTAGTAATCATGGACTTAGGTAACTACTGAGGTCCTGATGGGACGTGGCATGAAGGCAGTAGAGTTGTCATCACTGGAAATGAAATTGAGTGCCTGGGAAAGATTTTCAGAAAGGCAAGTTGCATAAACACTGCTGTCACATCAAGTGCAGGTAAAAGAACTGAAAGAGCTTGGGGAAAAGCATATACATCTGGAGGGATTCTGGCCTCTAATCCCTTTGAAGTGTCTTTACGTTCTTACTCACTGTCTTGGTTTCCTGGGGCTGCTATGCAAAATGCCATAACAAAGTGGGTAGTTTAAAGAACAAGAATTTACTGTCTCATCATTCTGGAGGCTAAGAGTCTGAATTTGGGGTATCAAGCAGGCCATGCTTTGTCTGGGCAAGAGCCTTCCTTGCCTCTTCCAGCATCTGGTGGCCCAGGCATTGCTTGACTTGGAGTTGCATCTTCACATGGCCTTTTTCTCCTGTGTGTGTCTCTGTGTCCCTTCTCCTCTTCTCATAAGGATGCGACTCAGAAGGGATTAGGACCCACCCTGCTCCCATATGAGCTCATATTAAAGGAATTACATCTTAAAAAACTGGTTCCAACAAGCCCATGTTCACAGGTGCTGGGGGTTAGAACTTCCACATAGCTTTGTGGGACATCCATTCAATCCATAAAATAGGCAATTGGGAATACTAAAGAGCAACGTTGAATGTGTGAATGGACCTTCTACTAGAGGCCAATCTCTCTCTGTGCTTTGCATACAGTAGGTGTACATGTATATTTAGGCGCTCTGGTAGCATAGTGCCTAAGGCACTTGACTGCTAACCACAAGGCTGGTGGTTCAAACCCATCAGGCACTCCTCAGAAGGAAGGTCGGGAAATCTACTTCCATAGTATACCACCTCGGAAACCCAAGGAGGGGTCACTATGAGTCGGGTCCGACTTGATGGGATGTAACTACATATGTATACTTTTTTCTTTTAGGTTAGATTTATTAAATTAATATAGTTAAACTTAAAAACAACCAAACCAAACTCACTGTCGTCGAATCAGTTCTGACTCATAGCGACCCCTCCTTGGGTTTCCAAGGTAGTATCTCTATAGATCTATATAATCTATAGAAATAGATTGCCCAGTCTTCCTTCTGAGGAGTGGCTGGTGGATTTGAACCGCCGGCCATCTAGTTAGCAGTCAGATGTCTTAGGCACTATACCACCAGAGCCCCTAGTTAAACTTTAGAGGCTCTCTTTACTAAATATACACAGATGTAAAGTGTTACATATTCATTGGAGAGAATTGGGGAAATACAAAACTATGTAAGGAAAAAAATTTGTCTTGCTCTTCAGAGATAAGTGTTTTTAACATTTAGGATCATTTTCTTCAGATTAAGTTTTAAGGGGGGGGGGTGGGGAACCAGTATTAGGCATAGAAAAAATGCTTGAAGGAAGAAGGGATTTTTCATTGAGCAAAAAAGGTGAAGGATCACACATTGTAGCTCCAGTTCCCATCCAAACACTCAACTACTCAAGAGGGGAAGTCTTTAGAACCTGCCAGATGGCCAACAAGCACATGAAACGATGTTCAACATACATCACTAGCCATTGTTTTTGTTGTGTGCTTTTGAGTTGATTCTAACTCAATAAAGACTGTACATTAGCCATTGTTGTTGTTGTTGTTTGCCATCGAGTTGGACCCGACTCATAGTGACCCCTCCTTGGGTTTCCGAGGTGGTATCACTACGGAAGTAGATTGCCCAATCTTCCGAGGAGTGGCTGGTGGTTTTGAACCTCCAGGCTTCTGGTTATCGGTCAAGTGCCTTAGGCACTACACCACCAGAGCTCCTACATTAGCCATTATGTTATGTGCCGTCGAGTCGGCCCCGACTCATAGTGACCCCTCCTTGGGTTTCCGAGGCAGTATCACTACGGACGTAGGATTGCCCAACCTTCCTTCTGAGGAGTGGCTGGTGGGTTTGAACCACCAGCCTTCTGGTTAGCCATTAGAGATAGGGAAATCAAAACCGCAGGAAGATACCACCTCACCCCTATTACAATGGCAATGATTAAAAAAACAGAACAAAATAGAAAACAATAGATGTTGACAAACTTACGGAGAAACTGGAACCCTCATCCATTGCTGATGGGAACATAAAATGGTGCAGTCACTGGAAAACAGTTTGGAAGTTGAACACAGAAATACTGTATGACCCAGTAATCCCAATCCCAGTGAAGTGAAAGAAGGCCCATCAACAGAAATCTGTCCACCACGATAGCACTTTCATAATAACCAAAAAGTGGAAACAACCAAAATGTCCATCAGCAGATGCATGAATAAACACAATGTGGTATATACATATAATGAAATATTACAAAGTCATAAAGATAAGTGAAGTCCTGATGCATACTACTACATGGGTGAACTTGAAAACATGCTGAGTGAAATGTCAGGACAAATACTGTATGACCTCACTTATATGGAACAAATAAAATAGAAATCAAAGATTATTGGTGGCTGGTTATGGGGATGGGGATGGGGGTGAGGAAGAAGGGAGTTTTTGCTTAGAGGGCATCGAGTATTTGTTCATGGTGCTGGAATGATTTGGAAAGGAATAAAGAGAGTGGGTGTACAACTTGAAGAATGTAATCAGTTACTGAATTGTACATGTAGAAATTGTTGAGTTTTTATATGTCTTGTTATGTATATTTATACCACAGTTAAAAAAAAAAAAAACTTTCCTGGATGGACTCTATGTTCAGCATGTGGGGTACAGAGATGGATGACACATCGTTGGGACTTGCCCTTGAACATGACAAGATCTGGTGGAGGAAACAGACATAGCAACAGATAATCACAAGGTAGGCTGATAATAGATAGAACAAAGCCCAAACCAAATCTACTGCCAGCAAGTTGATTCCAACTCCTAGCGACCCTATAGAACAGAATAGAATTGCCCCATGGGGTTTCCAAGGCTGTAAATCTTTACAGAAGCACACTGGCTCGTATTTCTCCCACTGTGGCATGAGAGCACCTTGCTGATAATAGAGGGAAGGCCCACTTAAGCTTGTGTGTAATTACACGCAACATTATGTGACATGGATTTTAAGGCCTGTAATAGTGGGCTGCGGTGGTTTATAATTTCTGTTATCAAACCAAAAGCCATATAACAATGGCCAGGAAAACTTTCTCTAAAGATGATTGTTCATAAAGAGGAAATAATTGGAGTTTCACAAACCAGTCATTATAAAAGCAGAAAAGGTTATGATGGTATGTTTTATAACTGCAATCAAAAGCAACAGGGGAACTTGAAAAATGTGCCATTAATTAACTCCGTGAAGGTTACCATCTGAGATGAAAGACAGATTCACCCACGTCACACCTAATGTGTGATTAAGGGTTTAAAATTGGACATTTGACAGGTCAGACGAACTCAAGAATGTCAGCTCTTCTCCCCTCTGCACCGTTTTCATGTTGTACGAGTCAGTGACTCAGTGATGGCTGGCTTTGTCATTATTGCAATAGGCATACGCTGTGGCCTCTTACGATTAAGAAAGATAGTTTGTGCTACTGAACTACTCTGAAATATTCACATCCTTTGGCAGTTGTTCCATTACTCTTGTTTTTATTTTAATCTGTGGTGTCGGTTTCATGAATGTGATGCTTTCTGCAGGATGGATGCTTGGGGTGCTGTGAGAGAGAGAGGCTGTCAATGTGACTAAAGTGAATGGGGCAGGAATCATGAGGGGAAATAGCTGACGTGGGATCCTGGTCTCCTAGGACAGCAGAGTTTCAAATGCCACTGGCTTTGGGGGATAAGAGGAGTTGGTCTTGCTGTGTGTCCCTAGTGGAGTCCCTAGGTTGTGCTAATGGTTAAGTGTTTAGCTGCTAACCAAAAGGTTGAAGGTTCAGGTCCACTCAGAGAAAGAAAGGCCTGGCCATTCATCTTGAAAGGCCACAGCCCTAAAAACCCTGTGGAGCATAGTTCTACTCCAAACACGTAGGGTTGCCATGAGTCGGAATCATCTTAGTAGCAACTGGTTTGCTTTTTGTGTGTGTGTGTGTATCTCTGGGGTCTTAGAAGTGTGCTTCAGTTTCAGGAGCAGTAGCCTGAAGGTTCTCCTACCCAAATGGGAAGGCCCTCTTCTTTGGAAACCACTCGTGGCCTGTTCCTTGGGGACTTGTCATTCCTTGCAACAAATGACAGACAAACACAGTGAACTGTGTTGCCTGTGACTTGACCATGGACAAGTTCCTTCCCCAGGGGGGGCCTCAGTTTCCTCTTCTGCAAATGGCAGGATTGGACAAGATGATGTTTCTGCCTCTGCTCTGTTCTAAAACCCTATGAAGCAACCCTGGGCTTGGAGACATGGAAGGAGTGCTCTGCCAGGGACAGAGGCTGGGTGTGGATGGAGGGATCCTCCTCCTCCCTCCCTGTCACTTTCTTATCCTGTTGTCTTTCCCATCCATTCTCCCACCTCTCCCTTCACCTCTGTGCAGCTTCTCCCTGGCCCAGGTCATAGGCTGGATTCACCAAGCCCTGTTGGATTCACCAAATCCTATGTATTCACCAAATCCTGTCTAATTTTCTTCTTTCAAAACACACAGAAAGAAAATAGACAGTGAAACCCGTGAGAGCCGGAACTGAGCGAGACTGCCTTGTCTTTCCAGATTTCACAACTTTTCCACCTTTGGCGAGGTGCGGTCGTACCACTTTTCTGTTGCTTTAGTGGAAAATATTTATGTTTTCCATGTCTGACAGGTTTCTGTCTTACACAAGGTCCAGCTTTCACAGGTTTTACTATACAGGTAGGTCCTGGATTTATGATGGGGTTCTGTTCCAATGACTCCATTATGAGTTGGTTCTGAAGCAAGTCAAATAGTTCCTGTTTTTGGTTTCTATTACTGCATTTTATTATCAGTGTCTTTATAAATTGACCTTTGAACATCCGTGAGTGAATGTCTGAGGATAACATCAGTAGATCACACACTGCAACATTGTGTGTTGTCCAGATTTCTACTGATAACATGTACAAACAAAACAAATGGATGGTCGTAAGTGTGGCTCGTCATAAATTGAGTATGTTGTAAGTGGGGGATTACCCATGTTATCCTGCTGGTAGGTTGACAACATGTGACTGAGTTCTGGAAGGAAGGCATCTGACTGCTAATCAGAAGGCTGGTGGTTCAAACCCACCAGCCACTCCTTGGAAGGAAGATTGGGCAATCTGCTTCCATAGTGATACTGCCTTGGAAACCCAAGGAGGGGTCTCTATGAGTTAGATCTCATTCAATGGCAGTGAGTTTTTTTTTTTTCTCTCTCCTTTCAATAAACAGTTGCTATTGAGTTGATTCTGACCCATGGCAACCCCTTTTTTTTTTTTTCTTTTTTTTTTAAGGTGCTTTGGGTGGATTCGAACCTTCAGTCTTTTGGTTGGCATCTGAGTGCATTAACTGTTTGTACCCCCCAGGGACTCCGTTCATGGGATGTTGGTATCCATTACTTTTCAGCTCAGTCTTCACCAGCACATCCTAGAACATTCCAATGATGTAGAGCTCAAGCCCCAGCACCCAACTCAAGGTGCAAACCAGGGAAATCTGTGCAGAGTGTACCCGAAGTGCACAACTGGATGGAACACTGACTCATGTGGCAGCCAGAGGCCACCGGCTCCTCCTTGCAGAGGAGCCCTGATGGAGATGTGGGTGTCCCCTACATAGGCCATGTAGGATCCACTTGAGTTTGGCATTTGCCACCTTAACAACCCCAGGCCTTGCCATCTCGTCCCTTGCCAACTGTCTCCTTTAGGGACGCCTGCTTATAAAGAGGTGGTGCAAATGTTAACATGCTTGGCTGCTAACTGAAAGGTTGGAAGTTCAAGTCCACCTAGATGCACCTCAAAGAAACGTCTGGTGATCTTCTGAAAACTCAGCCTCTGAATACTCTGATACACATAGGATAGCGTGAGTCAGAATCGACTCAGTGGCACCAGTTCATCTCATGTTCTTTATCAAACAAAATACTGTCTCTGGCAGGAAAACTAGACCTTCAAACAGAATAAGCATGTTTGCCTGCCGCTATCTCTGCAGCAAGGGCACATTCAGAGGGTGGCTTCTTAGTTTTGATTTTTACACCAAAAGCTGTTTCTTTCTTCCTTATTGGACAATAGAACTCGATTGTCTGGTTGTCCCCAGGGGTCCCAGCCTTCTGATACACAAGAGGATTGCTTTATTGCTCTTCACCAGGATCACCCAGGCTCCTAAAGGCAATCTATGGGGTTCTCTGCTACTCTCTCACTGAAATAGAGAGAAGAACACAATTTTAACCATCAACAGGAATTCTGCTATCCCCAGGGGTTTACACTTTATCTTGTAACAAATGGGAAACCAGTGAAGATTTTAAATGGAGGTGATCACATGACAAGATGTATATAATGGAGTGAATTCTGATGGTCATTTGGAGCAGGGGTCAAAGGTCAGCAAACTTTTTCTGTAATGGATGAGATAGTAAATATGTTTGGCTTTGCAAGCATAGAGTCTCTGTCACAATGATTCCACTCTACTGTTGTAGCTGAAAGCAACCACAGAAATATGTAAGCAAATAGGTGTGGCTTTGTTCCAATAAAACTTTATTTACAAAAGCAGGCTGTGGGCTGGATTCGACCAGAGGGTCATAGTTTGCTGACTCCTGGTACAGGATGCACTTGAGGAGGTGAAGGTTAGAAACCACGGAAGGAGCTGTCGTAGATTTCTGCCTCATTTTGTTGCACAGCCTCTGTTCCCTGTCCTCTGGGTACAGCACTCTATTTTTCCTGTACCTCACTGCTGTCAAGTTGGATCCAACTCAGCGACCCCTCCTTGGGTTTCCAAGACGGTATCACTATAGAAGTAGATTACCAAACCTTACTTCTGACGAGTGGCTGGTGGGTTTGAACCTCTAGCCTTCCAGTTAGCAGTCAAATGCCTTAGGCACTACACCACCAAAGCTCCCACTTTTCATGTAGAAAACCATTGTCTTTATCACTCTCAGTCCATGTGCTTGGGTGGAGTTGAGGCCACTCATCTCCCGGCAGTCCTGTGACCATGGCCCGGTCAGAGTATTGCATTTCTTGGCCTGAGTGGTTGTTCACTTTGTCCTACTGTGGTGGCTTGCATGTTGCAATGATGCTGAAAGCTGTGCCACCAGTATTTCAAATACCAACATGGTTGCCCTTGGAAGATAGGTTTCAGTAGACCTTCCAGACTAAGACAGGCTAGGAAGAAGGGCCTGGTGATCTACTCCTGAAAATTGGTACTGTTTTTGCCATAGAGTAGGTGCCAACTCATAGTGACCCTATATGATAGAGTAGAATTGCCCCCATAGGGTTATTTTCTAGGCTGTAACCTTTATGGGAACACAGCCCTGTATCTTTTCTCCAGAGTACTGGGTGGGTTCGAACAGCTTACCTTTTGGTTAGCAATTTAGTGTTTAAACATTGTGCCACCAACTCACCCACTGCTTTTGTGTCAGTTCTGACTCACAATAACCCTGCAGGACAGAGTAGACTGCTCCACAGAATTTCCAAGTTTGTAAATCTTTATGGAAGCAGACTGACACATCTTTCTCCCATGGAGTGGCTGGTGGGTTTGAACTTCTGACCTTTCAGTTAGCAGTTGAGTGCTTAACCACTGTGCCACCAGGGCTCCTTAATTAGGCAAAAAAAAAAAAAAAACAACTCTATGAACCACAAAACATTATCCAAGCTCTGGGCTCACTTACTTTGGAGACATCATCAGAAGGGACCAATGGCTGGAGAAGACCATCATGTTTGGTGAAGTAGAGGGTGAACAAGGGGGAAGGGACCCCTCAGTGAGATGGATTCCACAGTGACCACAGCAGTGAACTTAAACATCATGGGGGTGGGCAGTGCAAGACTGGGCGGCATTTCATTCTGTTGTGCGTGGAGTCACCATGACTCTCTGGCATTAACTACAATAACAAAGAGGTGTGCAGGGGTGGGAGAGGCTCTATCCAAGCTGGCAGGAGCCCAGAAGCTGAAAGACAGCTTCCGTGAGGGACTGTGTGAGGTTCTGCATGAGTCATGTTTGAGGTCCAGGTGGTGCAGTGAGGTCCGCCATTGTTGGGGGAGTCGTTCTTCCTGGATCTCAGTCTTGGGAAGACCAGGAGCCATCACCCCATCAAGGCCACGGGCCCCTCAAGCAGGACTCAGAGGCAGTGGACAGGAAGAGTGATGCACATCATTGGGCTCAGGAACCTGACCAGCCTCCCTGCAGGCATGAAGGGACAGCCTGCACGTCTCAAAACCATCCACATGCACTTGCGGGGCCCTAAGACCCTGCACAGGCTTTATAATTTGGCCCTAAGGGACGTGTGATCTCAATTTACAGTCACAGCCTTCTCTGAAGTCGAAGACATTACCCCAGGGGAGGACACATCCATGTTGTTTACGGTGAATGGGTTAAAGAAAGAACCCGAACCTACAGCTAAGGGGTCTTCTTTGGTTGCCATACCCTGCTCCCAAAGGGTCATCTTTATAGGGACAGCAATGCAAACGTCGCACACAGCTGCACCCTACTTGTCAAAGGGGATCTTCAGCTTCTGGGAATTCAAAGTGGGAAAGGGAGAGAGTGCAGCCTTTCAGAAGTCGGCTCTCACCCTTCTACAGGGTCCTCATCCTCCTTGGTGTAGCTATCACCAGATCTCTGCTGCGTTGTGCGAGCTGGAATGTGTTGGCATCAAAACATGATCACGTGTTTACCAAGAGAGAAGGGTCATTGCTTCATGCTGATCTGCTTCATGGGTGCCTTTCAATTACAGTAAGTCCCCGGTTTACTAAGTATGGACTTACGGACAACTCATACTTGCCCTTTCATGTTACACACATTTCCCCTCGCGTTGAAACCACTGAACCCACTCCTATTTGCAATGAATTCTTCCTCACAATTCCTTCACTTGCTGCAGGTGCAATTTTTATTTTATTTTTTTGATGGGAAGCACATTTAATTTTTAAGATACTAACAATTGTATATTAAATATTCCTTAAAGTACTCATTAAAGTATTTAATATTAAACATACTGGACTTAACACTTTGGTTCAGGCCGAGGGAATAATTAAGAATTTTTTTTTTTTTTTTTTTTTGCATGTGCAGCTTTTAAATCATTGAAAGGGCTTTGAGCCTTTACTCGCACTAAAGTAAGGCTAAATAAGAACCGTATGTACTTGTTCCGACTCACCTACAAATTAGACTTAAAGACACACTTAGGAATGGCTCTCCTTCATAACCCAGGAACTGCCTGTAACGGGTATGGTGCCTTCCCTGGAGAGAGCTTTAAAGATAGGGTTTTGGGGCTGGCTTCCTGATTGATTTTTTTTTCCTTAAATGTTGTCACACTCTCCTGCCAGGTGCCCACATTCCTCTTGATTTCCTTCCTTGTAGAGTCAGCAGACTTCAAAGGACACCTGCTTCTTATTTATGGTTCAGCTCTGGCCTTGGCTCTTTTTCCATCCAAACCAAAGGGCTGGGGTGCCCTGAACGATGTAGGGCTTGGGTGGGAATGCTCCCCACCCTGCAGCCAGCAGCATCTGTGGGCCCTCTGCCCTCCTGCCAGCTTCCTCGTACAGCTCTGGCAGCAGCCAGCTTGGCAGACGAAGGAATACTCATGGAGGTCTACTTTTTACTGGGGGGAGAGGGGGCATCCAGGATCTGCAGGTCCTGGAGAAACTTCAAACACCCAGAAGGCCCTTTGTAAGGGTGCGGGGGACTTGAGGTATCTTCACAGAGAAGAGGAAGGCAGGGTACCCTCTGCCCATCTGAGACCATTTGCTGTGGAGCTGATTCCGACTCATGGCAACCCCGCGTGTGTCAGCGTAGAAATTTGCTCCACAAGGGTTTCTATGGCTGATTTTTTGGAAGTAAATCATCAGACCTTTCTTTTGAGGCATATCTGGGTGGACTTGAGCTTCCGACCTTTTGGTTAGCAGTCAAACCATTAACTGCACCACACAGGGCCTC
This sequence comes from Orycteropus afer afer, assembly GCF_000298275.1. Taxonomy (NCBI): domain Eukaryota; kingdom Metazoa; phylum Chordata; class Mammalia; order Tubulidentata; family Orycteropodidae; genus Orycteropus; species Orycteropus afer. Next base: position 4,684,388 of record NW_006921593.1, read on the forward strand.
CTCTAACCCTGGAGTCATCTACTTTTTCCTCTTGCATGTGACTTGGGCGTGGTTGCTTTGCTCCTTCCCACTTGGATGACCCAGTGGAAGAGTCTGTACTGTGTCCACACCGGAGCCTGGTGCTGGGGGATTGTATAAGACACAGCCTGTGATGGCTGCTGCATTGGGTCAGACTTCATCACCTGTCTTGGAGGCTGTGACAGCAGCCCCTGGCTTCTCCCTGGGTCAGCCTGGTCCTCCTAGGTCACTCAGGTCACTGCTGTCTGCAGAGCTGCTGTGAACCCACCTCGGGGGCTCTGTTTCCATCCTACGCTCCCTAGCTGTAGGCCCCCACTGACCTGGAATGCAATATGGGAGGTTCTCTCTCAAGTCACACAGCAGCAGGCACTGGCTGGCAGACTGAATTCGAAAATACCAACCACCCTGGTATTCACTCCATTTGAATCCCTATAAGGGCTCCTCAGTGCCTGAAAGATTCAACCCAAGATCCTGAGCTTGTCACACAAAACCTTCCCCGCCTGGCCCTTGCCTACCTCTCTACCATCTCCCACACCTTGAGCCACCAAGGGCTGTCCTGCAGCTTTCCTAGACATGCTGCAGTTTCCAGGTTATGTGCTCTTGTTTCTCTTGGCCCCAGCCTGAGCTGTCGACCTGGAATGTCTTCTCCTGCCCTTGCATTCAGTGTTGCCATCACCTCTCAAGACCATGGTCATGCGTTCCTCCCATCCTTACTGCCCTCCTTGCTTCCCTCTAAGCCCTGTGCCCAGTACCACCCTCCGATACACAAATCCAAGGCTGTACACTAGTCATGTGTTCATAAACCTGGTTGTCATTGGACTAGGATATCCTTATGGGAGGAGACTAGGTCTCAGTCATCGCCATAGCCTGTGGGCATAGCACAACGTTGTGTGACCTGGTGTAGGCCTGCAATCAAGATTTCAGGAGGAAATGAACAAATCATGAAATAACCAGAGGCCTCCAGGAGCTCAGAGTCCAGCTGGAGAATCATAACACCTGAAGGAAGAGACAGAGCCCACCTGGAGAGAGCTAACACATCTGGGGAGATAGAACACACATGGGGAGACAACAGAAGACACTGTAGCTTTGAGCCAAGGCACACCTGGGGCTACCAGAAGCTGAGAGTGGGGCAGGAACAGATTCTTTTTTCCTTCAAAGCCTCAGAAGGAGTTGACAACAACCCTGCTGATCTCAACCCCTCAGCCTCCAGGACTCTGAGACAAGACACTTCTGTTCTCATACACCACCCCCAGCTTGTGGTATTTTGTATGGCAGCTCTAGGACACTAATCTACCACCCATCTATCAGCTGTTGCTGTGATGTTGGAGGGAGCTCTGGTGGTGTAGTGCCCAAGGTATCTGACTGCTAGCCAGTAGGCTGGTGGTTCAAACCCACCAGCCACTCCATGGAAGGAAGGTGGGACAATCTACTTCCGTAGTGATACTGCCTTGGAAACCCAAGGAGGGGTCGTTATGGGCCAGATCTGACCCCACGGCAATGGTTGTGTTGCGTTTTGTGATGTTGGAAGCTATGCCACTGGTATTCCAGATACCAGCAGGGTCACCCATGGTGGCCAGGTTTCAGTGGAGCCTCCAAACTAGGACAAGTAGGAAAAGAGGCCTGACGTTGTACTTACAAAAATGAGTCAGTGAAAACCCTGTGGCTCACAACAGAATAGTGTTCTGTGTAGTGTTGGAAGGTGAACCCTCTAGGTTGGAAGGCCCTCAAAGATACACAGTAGAAGCAGCAATGGACTCAAGTGTACCAACGACTGGGAAGATGGTGCAGGACCAGGCATTGTCTGCCTCTGTCTACATGAGGTCGCCATGGGTCGGAGCCCACTGGACAGCTAAGAACAACAGGACATTAGCACACACACTATTCTGTGTAGCCAAGAGGGAAGGGTGTGGCAGGATTGTGGGGTGAGCATTTCCTCTGTAGGTAGAGTGTAGAGGAAGCTTGGGCATCCTCTCCACCACTGCCCCACCACACATGAAGATTCGAGGCCCAGAGAGAGCAAGGTCACCTTGAGAGCTGACTGCAGAGTGCGAAATACCATTCAGGCTCCCAGATTCCCAGTCCAGGGATTTTCTAAAAGGAGAATTGCATCAAGCTGATGTGCAGGCATTTTGATGTTTGCCTGTAAATAATTGAGGAGCAGGGGACTAAAACAAATCACAATTTCTTTCTAAATATTGATGCTGTGGCTGCTGCTCCTCACAGAAGATTGTGTGTGAAGTGTTCAATTAGATCTCTTTATCTGCCTTTAGAAGTCAGTTTTCTTAAAGGATGCAGTTGTACTGCGTTATTAACACTGACGGCTCCAGGATTCGCATTGTGCTTCGGAAGGCGTCAGGGGAGATACTAATCTGTAGCATGATCCTCACAGTGAGCCTTTCGAGGATTTCAGTGAGACCAGCAGGGGAGGCTGCTCTGGTATTCCACCCGAGAACACATCCGTGGAGCGCTGTGGGATGGGGTTGGATGGTGGGAGTGGAGACCTGAGCTCTGATTGTGGGTTGCTGCTGTTTTGGTTGTTGTTGACTCAGTTCGGACTTTGGGGACCTCATGTGAGTAGAGGGTAGAATTGCCCCACTGGGTTTTCAAGGCTGTAATCTTTCAGAGGTGTCTCTGGATGGACTTGATCTTCCAATCTGTTGGTTAACAGCCAAGCGTGTTAACCATTTATACCCCCCATAGATTCTTTCGTGTGTGTGCTTGTTGTTGGTAAGTGCTACTGAGTCAGCTCTGACTAATGTGACCCTTGCACAAAGTAATGAAACACTGTCCAGTCGTGTGTCATCCTCACAATCCTTGCTCTGCTTGAGCCCATCATTGCAGCCATCACGTCAGTCCATCTTGTTGAGGGTCTTTCCCTTTTTCACTTCACCTCCACTTTACCAAGCCTGATATCCTTCTCCAGGAAATAGTCCCTTCTGACAACATGACCAAAGTAGGTGAGATGAAGTCTGGCCATTCTTGCTTCCAAGGAGCATTCAGGGTCTCACTTCTTCCAGGACAGATTTGTTCATTCTGGCAGCCCATGGTATTTTCAGTTTTCTTTGCCAGCACCACAATTCAAAGGCATCGGCTCTTCTTCCATCTTCTGTATACTGAGACAACTCTTCTTCGGTCTTCCTTATTTATTGTCCAGCTTTCACATGCATATGAGGTAATAGAAAATACCATGGCTTAGGTTAGGCATACCTTAGTCTTCCAATTGACATCTTTGCTGCTTAATACCTGAAAGAGGTCTTTTGCAGCAGATTTGTCCAGTGCAATATGATGTCTGATTTCTTGATTGCTGCTTTCGTGGGTGTTGATAGTACATCCAAGTAAAATGAAATTCCAGACAACTTCAATCTTTTCTCCATTTATCATGGCGTTGCTTACTGGTCCAGTTGTGAGGATTTTCGTTTTCTTTATGTTGAGGTATAATCCATACTGAAGGTTGTAGTCTTTGATCTTTATCAGTAAGTAACTTCAAGTTATCTTCACTTTCAGTAAGGTCGTGTCATCTGCTTATCACAGGTTGTTAATGAGTCTTCCTCCAATCCCATTTCCACGTTCTTCTTTGTATAGTCCAACGTTTCAGATTATTTGCTCAGCACACAAATCGAATAAGTATGGTGAACAGATACAACCCTGATGCACATCCTTCCTAATTATAAACCATGCAGTATCCTCTTGTTCTGTTTAAATGACAGCCTCTTAATCTATGAACAGATTCGTTATGAGCACAATTAAGTGTTGTGGAATTCCCATTCTTCTCAATGTTACCCATAATTTGTTATGATCTACACAATCGGATGCTTTTCCCTAGTCAATGAAACACAAGTAAACATCTTTCTGGTATTCTTTGCTTTCAACCATGATCCATCTGACATCAGCAATGATATCCCTCATTCCATGTCCTCTTCTGAATGCAGCTTGGATTTCTGTGCCCTCAATATACTACTGCAACCATTTTTGAATTATCTTCAGCAAAATTTTGCTTGTGTGCAATACTGATGATATTGTTATATCCACCACTCATCTGTCACTTTGTCACACTGTGGTGGCTTCCATGTTGCTGTGAGGCAGAAGGCTATGCCACTGGTATTTCAAATACCAGCAGGGTCACCCATGGTGCACAGGTTTCTGTAGAGCTTCCAAACTAAGACTAAGCCATAAGGTTGGAACCACCAACCCCAAGATTGTGGGTCCATTTGGCTGAACCTTGATTCTCAGTGGTTTGGCAGCTATGATGTAGTTTTTCAGTTATATAATGTTGCAGTCATGCCCCATGATGAGATCTGATATATATTTAATCACTTCTATGATGAGATCTGCTCTGAGAAACCAATCAGTTGAAAGGAAGTTCCCTAGGGGTGTGACCCTGTTTCCAATATATATGGACAAACTGGCAAAGCTCTCTGGCATTCTGCTTGACCTGGATCCTGCATCTGCCTGGTCATCTTCTGCCTTCCAGTTCATCTGCCCTCAATTGGATTTGAGTCAGCAGCCTGCCATCTTACCTGCCAAACTTGTGTTCTTCAGCTCTGGCCGCTACATGGGTAGGAGAAGCTTCCAGCCTGACATCTAACCCAGGCACCTGAGATTTTCCAGCCTCTACAACCATGTGAGCCATTTCCTTGAGATCAATCAGTTTCTCTCTCTGAGATTCACTGGTTTTGCTTCTTTAGAGAACCCAGCCTAAGACAACAGGGTTTTCTGTGGTCTCTTGGGGGCAGATTGCTAGGCCTGTCTTCTGAGTCACCTCTGGGTGTGTTTGAACCACCAACCTTATGGCTAGTAGTTGAGCACTTAACAGTCACTAGGAGGGATCCATCCCTGGAGGAGGACATTGTGTTTGGTGGAGCACAGGGTCAGCAAGGGTAAGGGAGCCCCTTGGTGAGATGAGTGGGTACAGTAGGTGCAGGGATGGACTTGAACATGCTGGTGATCTTGAGAATGGTCTGTTCTGTTGTACACGAGGTGGCCCTGGTCAGAGTCAACGTGATGGCAGTTAATAACAATGACAGGTGAGTGTTGTTTTAAGCTTTGAAGTGTGTGGTCATTTGTTACAAGGCAACAGGAAAGAAATACCCTCCCATTTTACAGATGAAGAACTGAGGCTCAGAGAGTTAGCTTGCCCAAGATTACAAAACTAGGAGCTGCAAGACCTGGGATTTGAACCGAGGGCTTCTGACTCAAATTGAATGCTCTTAAACACCACCAGTGATTCTCAACCCAGCACCTGGGGAGCTTGTTCATATGAGAGTTGGATGTGCCTTGTGTGTGGGGATGGCTGCCTCCTTCCCTGGGTTATTTGGCATAGTTGTAGAGAGCTCCCAAACGGGCAAGTAGGCGTGAGTGCACTGGGTGGCCCTTCCTCATTACGTCTGGCACTGTGCAGTGAAGAAGATTGGACTAATGGAGACAGCACAAGGGAGCAGGGCTTCTGAGCGGAGGAGATGCACCCATGGTAGCTGTGAAAGGGACAGGCCTCAGCAGCTGACCACAGACAGCTATGTGGAAGGAAAGGCTGTGTCGACCCCTCTACCTCTAGGCCCTCCCAGGCTTTGGGAGGCTGACCATTAGAATAAATTTGCAGAACAAATTGATAATGTTATTACTGTTTGTGTTTGTAATTTACCTTTGGAAAGCTTTTAAAAATCCTGATGCTTAGAGTACACCTGAGACCATTTCACCCTGAACATGGAAGGGCCAAGGCATGACTACTTTTTAAATTTCCCCAGGGGATTCCAGTGATAAAGTCACTTTGTGGGAGCTGGGTGGAAGGGACAGAGAGCCGTGGAGGAGAGGTCCGGGCATTCAAACAGATGGGGGAATTCCTCCGGACATCTCTGGTTCCGGTGCTCAATCTGGTGGTTGGCGAAGCCCAGCCACTCTTCCCACATTGTTTCCTAGTTGTTGCTCTGGGTGAATGGTGCTGACCACTCTGAGTGAGGTCAGCACTGGTGTCACAGGACGGAGACCCCATGAGCCTTCAGTGGGCTCTTGTCTTCTGCTGAGAAAGAATTGCTCAGAGAGATGGATAGATGTTAAAAGCAAGCCTGTAATGAGGAGCGTCAGGTCAGTGGATAGTGCACTAGCTGGGTTGAGCTCTTTTGTTCTACATACAGCAGATATAGAGGCCAAAACACACAAGTTGCACAACCAGCCAATTAGAGACTTGGGTCTCAAAGGTATCCTTTTTTGGAAGCTGGATGGAATTCCTCTTGCAGAGCCTAGAAGAAATCCTGGTTTGCATGCTGGCTGGGCTTCTTCTCCAGTCCTGTACTTAGAAACATGTTTCCTTTTTGTTTGAGCGAATGGAGGCTGTCACAGGACGTCCTGCCCCTACAGATAAACAGCCAGTGATAACAGAGCAGTTAGGTTTTGCAAAATCTCAGCAAGGGATGTTACTCGGTTTGTTTTGACTATCCCAAGTATATGTTATGCTTTCTACTCTCTGTCTACGGGCAGGGAAGTGGCCCAAGATTTAATAATGCAGTAAAGTAGCCATAAAGGAATATAGCAGCAATTTAAGCAATCTTAATAATAAGAAGAAAAATTCAGTAGGGGTTATTTTACTCTTTACATATGTCCCTATCTCACTGTGACTTCCAGCACGGGGCCGTCACGATGAATGTTCTTGATAGAGCATTGTGGTCAGGGACTTACAAAGCAGTGATTCTCACACTTGAATGTACATCCTAGTCCCATGGAAGGTCCTATCCCTAGAGTTTCTGGGTCCTCAGGTCTGGGTGGGCCCTGATTTGGATTCAGAGAGGTTCCCAAGGGATGTTGTTGCTGTTCTGGGGAACCCACTTTGAGAAGCATTGTTTGGAGTTCTCCGTTCTTGGGTTTGAAACAGATGATCACTGACTAGCATGTGACCATACAGGTGGTCCTTAATCTCTGTGTCCTTCAGTTTAATCTTCTGTCAAATGGGTACAATCATAGCATCCATGGCATCAGATGGTTGTGTGGATTCAACAAGAAAACCCTGCAGAGTTGTTGAGACCCTGAGACCAGAAAAACTAAATGGTTCCCAGTTACCACTGCTGACGGCTCTGAAAGAAATCACAATAGAAAGTTCTGGATAGAGTGGAAGAAAAATGTGGAACAAAACTCAAAATAATAAAAAATGACCAGGATCACTGATCTGATAGAGACTGTTGGAACCCTTGGGACTATGGCCCTTAGTTACCCTTCAAGCCTGGAACTAAACTTACCTCTGGGGCTCAACTTTCAGCGCAACAGTAGACAGGCTTATAAGGTGAACAGGAGCCCTGGTAGCATAGTGCCTAAGGCATTTGACTGCTAACCAGAAGGCTGGCAGTTCAAATCCACCAGTCACTCCTCAGAAGGAAGGTTTGGCAATCTACTTCTGTAGTGATACCGCCTTGGAAACCCAAGGAGGGGTTGCTAGAGTCAGGGCCGACTCCACGGCACATAACAACAACAACAACAACATAAGGTGAACAGTAACACCAGGGAGGTACACATGCCTTAGAGCAAGCAAGGAATAAAGGAACAGGAATAAAGCTCAGATGACAGGAAGGGATAGGACAGAAGGATGAAGGGAAATGGTCAATAGCGAAGAAAAGGGGAAAAGTACTGTTCCATTGTGGGAATTGCAGTCAGTGCCACAAAACAAAATGTGTATGAATTATTGAGTGGAAAGCCAGTTAGCTTTCCACAATCACAATAAAAAGTTAAGGGAAAGAAAAAAAGATAATCCTGCAGGGCGTTTAGCATGTATTTAGCACAAGTAAGGTCTCAAGAAATGCAAGTTGTTATTTTAGTCACTGTTCTTCTCCCAGCAGGTTGCGAAGACTGACTCAAAAAGGCTTGGGGAAAAAAAAAAGGAAAAATAAGTTCATTGGCTTTTATGTAAGGAGCTAGGGATGACATTTGCTTTGGGCAGAGCTGGACCCTCCAACTCCCTGCTGGCAGCAGGGTCTCTCTCTCTCTCCCTCCCCCTCTCCCTCTCCCTTTCCCCCTCCTCTTCCCTTTCTACCTTCCTCAAGGTGAGCTTTGTTTCCAGGTAGCCTCTCCCTGCTTGAGGACTAAGATGGGCCTGGCAACTCCAGCTGGTGTCTTCCCTGTGGCTATGACCAAGGCTTTTGCACACACCTTTTGGTCTACCGTTTCTTAAGGAAACCTCTCTTCTTGCATAAGTAATGTTACTGGATGATGCTGTCTAATGCCTTGTGTACAATAAAACTTCAGTTAACCAGTTGCTCAGGGGAATGGGGTGGTGGTGGTGGTGAATGGAATGATTTGATTAACTGAGAGTTAATTAACCAGAAACTTTTTGTAATTGCAAGGCATGCTGCGACTATTCCAACTTACCTGAGTCCCTTTCCTTCATCAGGGTGAGGTAGGAGAAGGTAGGTCAAGGGAGAAGGGGAATGGAGCCGACTTGTGGAGAGTCTCATTGTATTTCTGCCACTCGTCCATCAGTTTGTGGACTGTGGTGCTGTGGTGATTTGCACGTTGCTATGGTGCAGGAGCTCTGGTAGCATAGTGGCTAAGGCCCTTGACTGCTAACCAGAGGGCTGGCGGTTCAAACCCACCAGCCACTCCTCGGAAGGAAGATGGGGCAATCTACTTCCGTAGTGATACTGCCTCGGAAACCCAAGGAGGGGTCGCTATCAGTCAGGTCTGACTCGACGGCACATAACAACAACAACAACAACATGGTGCAGGAAGCTGTGCCACCACTATTTCAAATACCAGCACAGTCACCCACGGTGGAGAGTTCCACTGGAGCTTCCAGACTCAGACAGACTAGGAAGAAGAGCTACTTCTGAAAATCAGCCAGTGAAAAACCCTATGGCTGACAACAGAATGCTATCTGATATAGTGGTGGAAGATGGGTCGCCTAAGTTGAAAGGCATTCAAAATACACGGTGGCCCCCTACCTTGCAGGGTTGCTGGAGACTAGAGAGGGGTCCAGCAGGAAATGTGGCTACCTCAGAAGGAAGATCGGGCAATCTACTTCCATAGAGATGCTGCCTCGGAAACCCAAGAAGGGGTCGCTATGAGTTGGATTCGACTCGATGGCAGTGAGTTATTACTGTCATTCATGGTCATGTTAGGGGAGCAGAGAGGGGGAAGATTAGGAGAAAAGTGGGACAAAGAGACCCCCTGGAAGATTCCTGAAGTTTTTCCTTTATCTGATATCTCTGATATGAATCTCACTTTCTCGTTCGTTCGTTCTTTCTCCTTCAAAGTAGGAAGTAGAAGCTTGCCCTACAGTGTGTGTATTTGCCGATTGTGGTTTACTGAGGCTTTACTGCATTTGCATCTCCAACGGAAGAGAAGAGAACACAGTGGAATGCACAGGCATTGGTACCCACTAAATCAAGTGTTCGTTTGGCTAAGTCACCAGCCTTGGCTGTCATCGTATTTTCAGGGAATGAAAAGAACAGTTCTTTTTTTTGCTCAGAATGCTAGATTTATATTGCTTTCACTTAGCAAGTGAATAATTGATAAGTTGGGGCATATTAACATTGAACAAAAGAGCCCAGTGGTACGAGTGTCCTGGGAAGGCTGCCTAAATCAATATACACTCATGAATTTTGAGTGCAAAGGTTGAGCTGAGAAAGAACACTGATTTAGACCCCCATTAATATTTGAAACACATTCTCCACACGAGACGCCTGCCATTGCCCAAATGGTAACTGAAGAGGCTTCAGAGAAATGACTTCTAAACAAATTTGAAAGCAAGAGATTTTCCCCTCCAAAGATTCCACCCCTCCAAAAAAAAAAATCAATCATATTTGTTTCTGCTGTCAGAAGGCATCTATTAAAAATCTAATTAGAGTATTTCTACCTATTAAAAATACCCATGCAGCACGCGTCTGCTTCAGTGTTTGTAGTTGCTAGAAAAGCAGGTAGTTTCCCTTATGATCAGCCCAGATGTGGTAAAATGTTCCAGCTACTCCTGTTAGCTTTTTCCTCTCCACGTGAGAGTCAGCCTTAAAATGTGATTAATCTAAACATTTTGTAAGGTGTCAAAAGAGGTTTCTTGTCTGATGTCTCATGGTCACCCGAACTGCCAACCCAACCGAGGCCAACATAACATCATCGCTCACAATTTGCTCTTGAAATAACTCCTGCTAGGCCCTCAATTTGCACTATCAATGTAGGAAAATTTTAAACCAAGTGGGAAAAGTCCTTCCAATTTTAATGATTCGTTTAGCTCAGTAGCCCTTTGGGAAGTCCTCTGTAGTGTGTGGTACCAGCACCCTGCTATGACCATTAAAGATGCTCAAGACCATGAGCCCACCCATACTCTAATAACCTAGTCAAGGCAACAATTCTCTGGGAGTAGAGGACTCATGTTTTAGAAGACATTTGGTAGGATTTCAAAAGTGCAAGGGGCCCCAGTGACCCTTAGGTCCAGCCTCCAGCCTTCCTGACAAAATAGCCATCTTCTCCAGCACGTCTCATGCTTGGCTTGAATACCCCTGGTGCTGGGGAGCTCACTACCTTATGAGACAGCCCATCCCATCCCAAGACATCTCTGACTCTTGGAAGGAGGCTTTCTGAGTTGAGTTGAAACTTGCTTTCATACAGCACATGCCCGAGGAGACCGGCCCTGAGCCCCGTGGATGCAGCTTTCTGAGCCAAACGTGGGTTTGTGTTGCCAAGACTGCTTTTCTCCCTTGAAACAGTTAATTTTCAGACTAATTCAGAGCATGTGCTTAGTACTAGGTCTTAGAGGCTAAAAGAAAAATTTGGCCCCTACGTGCCACAGATGGTATTTGTTCTTTTTTCTGGAATTCTTCGGCTGTGTATCTTAATTAATGAACGAGGAAGTTTTTGCAGCTGAGTGGTCCTGAGGAACACTTATTTTTTGAAGCCTCCCCTTATGCCTCTGCAAATGGTTTTTCTGTTTCTCGTCCAATATGCTAATTAACAAGCGAGAAAAGGTCAAAGCTACAGCTTTCAGACTTGCTGGAAAAGGACCGAGATACTTGGCGGGAGGTCATGTTTAAAGATAAAAAGCACTTGTCCCCAAACTCTGAGAGTCCTTTTAATTAGGACCAGAAATGTTAGCTAACCCGTTGCCGGGGAGTTGATTCTGACTCATGGTGATCCCATGGGTGTCAGAATAAAACTGTGCTCCATTGGGTTTTCAATGGCTGATTTTTTGGGATGTAGGTCCTCAGGTCTTTCTTCTAAGGCCCCTCTGCATGGACTTGAACCTACAAACTTTCAGCAGTGGAGAACGTTCATTGTTTGCGCCACCTAGGATCCCTTGAGGGAGCTCTGGTAGCATAGTGGCTAAGACACTTGCCTGCTAACCAGACGGCTGGCGGTTCAAACCCACCAGCCACTCCTTGGAAGGAAGGTTGGGCAATCCTACTTCCGTAGTGATACTGCCTCGGAAACCCAAGGAGGGGTCGCTATGAGTCAGGGCCGACTCGACGACACATAACAACAACAACACAACAACAGGATCCCTTGAGGGGAAGCCTTTTTCAAGCCCCCTTTTATTTGTTATCTATCTGGCCATCTGTTATTCTCACCTGGGGGAAGAGAGACGTTGCTATAGGGGAGAGAGCTTGACTCTTGAGTCAAGTAATCTGTTTTACTCATTCTCCCAATTTTATTTACTCTACCAAGGTCTAGCTGGGACAACTTGGGCAAGACGATAAAGCCTTAGGACCCCAGTTTCCTCATCTGTAGAATAGGGATAAGAATTCTCACAGGGTTCCTATAAAGAAAAAATGAGAAAACATAATCAAGACACTCATCATGGGTTATTGTTAGTGGTGATGGGGTGATAAACTACCCTTAACTCCAGTGGCTTTTAAAAGAAGCATTTAATATGCTCACAAGTCTTCGTGTCCATGGGAAATTCTGTTGGTACAGGCTCAGGGGGTTGGCTGATCTAGGATGGCTTCTTTCATATCTGGGTGTTGGCTGGTGGGCCTCATATCTCTCTGCCTCCAGCAGGCTAGCTTAGGCTCACTTACATGGCAGGGACCCAGCAGAATGGCAGAAGTATGAACAACTTTTGAGGCTTAAAGTTGGAACTGGCATCATACCCCTTACACATTCTGTTGGGCAAAGCAAGTCATTTCAGGGGTGGGGCCATCGATTCCTGCAAAGTCACATTGAAGAGAGCAGGCATAGCTCCCGGCTCATAGCTGTCAACTCCCAAAATGGCAGCTATTAAAGCCAGATTTCACGGACTGCAAATAGCAAGGACTGATCTTGCCTGTGTATCTTAATGGAGACGTTTAAAATCTGTGCATTAGAAGGCACCTATTTCAATAATTTTGTTGTCGGCACCAGTAATACCTTACGGTTATACTTTCACTGGAATCCATGAAGGGGGTTTGGAGCCAGCCGTTCATGGCAGAAGCTGGACAATTCTGTAGGTCGTTCTGAGAGCAGAATGAAGGGACCCACAAGTCAGACCTGCTTTAGCCCCTGCAGAGAAGATCATGGGAAATCTGGAGGTTTGGGACACTGCTGCTCCTGAACCCTAAAGAGAGAACAACAAGTTAAGGCCCCTCACACTGGTACAGGAGGTCCACCTCTGTTGGCCATTGTCTTACTCACAGCAGCAAGCAAGAGGAATGGACATTGATAGCCTTATCCTGGCCTTGGAGTTTCTCCATTATTTTACCCTGTTATGGAGTGAATTGTGTCCCCCAAAATAGGTACTGAAACCCTAACCCCTGTATCTATACTAAGTGAGCTCTGGTGGCACAGTGGGTAAGGCATTTGGCCACTAACCAGAAGGTTGGCAGTTCAAACCCACCAGCTGCTCTGTGGGAGGGAAGTGAAGTAGTCTACTTCTGTAAAGATTTACAGCCTTGGAAACCCAATAGGGGGTCGTTGTGAGTCAGAATTGACTTGATGGCAGTGGGTTTTTTGGTCTGGTATCTATAAATATGAACCTGTTTGAAATGTGATTGCTGTTACCCACTGTCACGTTGACTCCAACTCATGGTGACCCTGTGTACAACAGGACAAAACATTACCTGGTCCTGTATTATCATCATAATTGCTGGCGTATTGCAGCTGTGGTGCCAGTCCATCTTGCCATGGCTCTGCCTTGCCCTCACTGGCCCTCTTCTTTCCTAAACATGCTGTCCTCCTCTAGAGGTTGATCCCGCTTGGTGACATGTCCAAAACAAGTGAGTCAGAGAGTGCTCTTCATTGTCTTCATTGGCTAATTTTCAGAAAGGAGCTCTGGTGGCTTAAGGAGCTCTGGTGGCGTAGGGCCTAAGGCATTTGACTGCTAACCAGAAGGCTGGCGGTTCAAACCCACCACCCACTCAACGGAAGGAAGACTGGGCAATCTGCTTCTGTAAAGATTTACCACCTCGGAAACCCAGAGGGGGTTGCTATGACTCAGAATGGACTCGACGGCAGTAAGTTTGGTTTTTTTTTTTTTTTTTTGGCAGTTTTCAGAAGTAGATCACCAGGTCTGTATTCCTAGTCAGTCTTAGTTTGGAAGCTCCACGGAAACCTGTTCATCATAAGTGAACCCGCTGGTATTTGAAATACCAGTGGCACAGCCTCCAGCTTCACAGCAGCCTGCAAGCCACCACAGTACAAACTGACAGAGCAGTGGTGGTGTTTGGAAGTAGAATTTTATTAGGTTAATGAGGTTGTACCAGAGTAGGGTATGGTCCTTAACCTAATCACTTCTGAAGTTTAAAAAGTGAAGACTGGACACAGAGACACATACACAGGGAACACAGAGGCCGTGTGAGGATCACCTGCAAGTCAAGGAACATCAGGGTATGAGGAATGCCCAAGGCTGTTGACAGGGGAAGGATCGACAGGGCCAAGACCCTGATGTGGACTTCAGCCTCCAGGACTCCGACAGAACAAACGTCAGTCTTTTAAGGCCACCCACATGTTGTATATGTGTTACAGCAGCACCAGAAACCAAGACATTCCTATTCTACCATTGCTGAGAAGAAGGGTCTGAAAGTTAGTGTGATTTATAAACGGCAGAGCTGAAGTGCAACTCAGGGAATGGTGCCTCAAAAGCTTTTGCCTGTTCCTTCACGCCTCACTGCCACCAGATTCCGTGGCAACGAAGACCTGTTCAAAGAGAAGAAGTAATTCTTGGTGGTGCCTACTGCATGTAGGAGCTCTGGTGATGCAGTGGGTAAGGCATTTGGCTGCTAACCAAGAAGTCAATGGTTCAAACCCACCAGCCACTCCATGGCAGAGAGATGAGGCAGTCTGGTCTCATAAAGATTTACAGCCTTGGCAACCCAATGGGGATCACTATGAGTCAGAATCAACTCTATGGCAGTGAGTTGACTGTGTCTCAGGCACAGTTCCAAGTATTGGAAGTCAGTATCACTTTTCATACAGACCACCCTACTAACTTTGAGCTCCATTTTTCAAATGAGGAAACACGGGCTCAGAGAGTTTATGTAGCCTGTCCAAGGTCAAGCAGCCAGGAAGCGACAAAGCTGAGATTAAGGCTCAAATGTGTCTGATTCTTCACCACCACTCTAAGACATGGAGTCCTCTGGGTGGCGTGAACTGTTCAGCACCCAACTGCTGGCTGAAAGGTCAGTTCAAACCCACTCAGAGGTACCTTCAAACCCACTCAGATGGGCCTGGTGATCTGCTTCTCAAATATCACAACCTTGAAAACCCCGTGGAGAAGTTCTACTCTGCACACGTGGGGTCGCCAAGAGTTGGAATCGAGTTGATGGTAACTAACAACCATAAGAAACCACAAGACAAATTTTGAAGTGAAGGCTCTCTACTGAGCCCACAACCTCACAGAATGGGGGTGAACCCATCTCTTAGGAAAGAGCCCTGTAACAGTCTACCAATCCCTGTCATCCTTCCAGATGGCAGGGGCCCTGGGATGTGTGAATAGGCTCATAAATTGGTTGCTGTCCCTGGCTGGGCTGGTGACCACCTGGGCTGATCCCAGTTGCTGCATGATGGGATGGGCTGGAAGACACAAGTTGCGTCTTTAGTGCAAGAGGGTTTGTCAGGAAACGTCGAGGACAAACCAACTGTCCGGTGAAAATCTGGCTTGGCGTTGCAACACCCACTTGGTGTCCTCCACGTTCTTGCACTTGTCAGCTTTTTGCACAGGGCCGAGTGGGGTGGCAGGGGCAGTGCACGGGGCCCCGTAGGAGTTGCCAGAGGAAGAATGGATTCATTCTTGGGGTCCAGTCACATGGTGGGGTCCCAGGGACAGCCACAAAGTGAGACACGCTGCCTCAAGCCCGCTGGCTTCATACAGGCTCTCAGCCCCTTCCACTGACCGAGGCTTCCAGGTGGCTGCCCCCAGCTCATGCCAGCTGCTTCCTTCCCGCTCTTCCCACACTGCTTCCTTGACTTTGACTCTTGTGGCCACTGTTGCTCTCAGTATCTCTTTCCAGAGCCCAGGGCACTGCTTCACCCACGGGGCTCTTCTGCTTCGAGTGGGTGATGCTACCCTGGGTGTCAGAATGAGGTAGGGTCCTCCCCAAGGGGCCCTCTTTCAGGGGCCAGCTGCCATGGGGCTGCAGTCCCTCAGGCTGAGTCTGGGTCTTCGTGACCTGGCTCTGAGTTTTCAGTCCTATCTCTCCTCTCATCCATGCACCCCACCGTCAGGGATCAGGATGTGGGCTGTTCTGTGTGCTCAGTTACTACCTAGTGTCCAGAGCCCAGCAGATAGAATGGACTAGACTTCCCTCCCCCAGGGGGTTTCCCCCGAGCCCTACCAGCCTTTAGCTTTCCTCATTGCATCCGCTCTTCAGGTTCCTCTCTTAACTCTTTTTAAAGTGGTCGCAGTCAAGTCAGTACGGACTCACTGCAATCCTGTGTGTGTCAGAGTAGAGAACTGTGCCCCGTGGAGTTTTCAGTGGCTGCTTTTGGGGAAGCAGATTGCCAGGCCTTTCTTCTGAGAAGCCTTTGGGTGGATTTGAACCTTCAACTTTTTTGGTTAGTAGCATGTTAAAGTGTTTTTACCACCAGGGACTTCACTAGCCATACAACCTCCAGCTTAAGACTTGTCACAGCTGACGGAGAGGCTGCCCTCCTGTCTATGACATCTCTGGGCCTCACTGCTTGCCACTCCCCTGAGCACAGGGAGCTGTCACCCCAGCAGGTCCCCCTCCCCTGATGGCTATGTTCACATCTTCACAACTTTGTTACTTCTTTCTTTTCTGCTGGAAATGCTCTTGGTTGTTGCTTGGTGCCATCAAGTTGGCTTTGACTCATAAAGACCCTGTGTGCACCAGGATGAAACACTGCCCCGGTGATGCACCATCTGCACAGTCCTTGCTAAACCTGAGCCCGTTGTTGCAGCCACTGTGTCAATCCATCTTGTTGAGGGTCATCCCTTTTTCACTGACCCTCCCGTTTACCAAGCATAATATCCTTCTCCAGGGAATGGTCCCTTCTGACAACATGACCAAAGTTGGTGAGATGAAGTCTGGTCATTCTTGCTTCCAAGGAGCATTCCAGCTGTACTTCTTCTAGGACAGATTTGTTCATTCTGCTGGCAGTCTATGGTATTTTCAGTATTCTTCACCAAATACCATAACTCAAAAGCATCAACTCTTCTTAAATCTTCCTTAATCATTGTCCAGCTTTCACATGTAGATGAGGTGATTGAAAATACCATGGCTTGGGTTAAGTGCACCGTACTCTTCAAAGTGACATCTTTGCTTCTTAACGTTTTAAAGAGGTCTTTTGCACCAGATTTTCCCAGTGCGATATGACATCTGATTTCTCGACTGCTGCTTCCATGGCTCTTGATTGTGGATCCAAGTAAAATGAAATCCCTGACAACTTCAATCTTTTCTCCATTTATTGTGATGTTGCTTATTTGTCCAGTTGTGAGGATTTTTGTTTTATGTTGAGGTATAATCTGTACTGAAGGCTGTAGCCCTTGATCTTCATCAGTAAATGCTTCAAGTCATCTTCACTTTGAGCAAGCAAGATTGTATTATCTGAATATTGCAGGTTGTTAATGAGTCTTCCTCCAACCCTGATGCCATGTTCTTCTTCATGTGGTCCAGCCTCTCGGATTATTTGCTCAGCATACATATTGAAGAAGCAGGGTGCCAGGGTATAACCCTGATGCACACCTTCCTGATTTTAAACCTTGTACAGTATCCCCTTGTGCTCTTTGCACAACAGCCTCTTGGTCTGTGTACAGATTCCTCATGAGCACAATGACGTGTTCTGGAATTCCCATTCTTCTCAATGTCATCCATAATTTGTTATGTTCCTCACAGTCAAATGCCTTTGCACAGCCAAAAAAACCCAAGTAAACGTCTTCCTGATATTTGTTGCTTTCAGCCATGATCCATTTGACATCAGCAGTGATATCTCTCATTCCACATTCTCTTCTGAATCCAGCCTGAATTACTAGCAGTTCCCTGTCAATACACTGCTGCAGCCATTTTTGAATTATCTCCAGCAAATGCTCTTTACCACCTCATAAAATCTATTATCAGCATCCTTTCTGCAGCCTTTCAGACTTGACATGTGCAAGAGTTTCTCCCTGCCTGAGACCCTCAGCTCTGTTTGCTGCTCAATATTGCCCTCTTCTTTGTGTGCCCTCTTCTTCCCCTGGGACACTGTTAGGTCCCTGAGGGCAGGGGCTTGTCTGCTGTATCACCAGCCCCAGAGCCTGGTGGGAGGGAGGGCAGCGGTCACCAGGTGCTTGGCTGGTGTTGCAGGAAGAGTGGACCTCCATGCTTCTGATTTGCCGACACACTCAGAGGCTCTTGGCCAAGCTTCTCCTTTTTCGTCTTATCCATATTCTGATGCTGGGTTTGGTTCCTTCCAGTTCTTTCCACAGCCCTCATGGGCTGCTGGGGACTTGTAAAAACAGCTCTCTGGCTTCTTGCTATCACTGCAAGCAGTCTCCCTGGGGAGCGTCTTCTTGCCTGTCTCTGATTGCTGTCTGAAGCCTATTGAATTTCAAGACCACACTGCACTTGCAGCTGGTGTTTTCCAAATATGGTGGGTTGTTTGCTGGTGTCGGGATGTGAGAGACCTGCATTAGGAAGGTCTAAGGGGACATGAGCTTCAGAACTACAGCCTGGAGTGCTGTGGGGTGGTGGTAAGGGAGCCAGGCTCAGAACAGAAAGGCTGGCTCATTGAGAAGGGATGCTGGTGAGTCTTCGATTCCTTTGTGTCCATTTCCTTATTTCTGAAATAGTTTATACATGGTACCCACCTCCCTCATTTATTACAGGACACTCAAGACTATGTTAGCTCAATAAAAGTTAGCTGCGGTTGCTGTCCACCACCCGACTGTCAGTGGTTGGTGCTAGCTTGCATGTTGCTGTGGTACTGGAAGCTATGACACCGGTATTTCAAATACCAGCAGAGTCATTGATGATGGACAGGGTTCAGCAGAGCTTCTAGACTGTCACAGACTAAGAAGAAAGACTAAGAAGAAAGGCCTGGGATCTACTTCTGAAAATTAGCCAATGAAAGCCCTATGGATGACCACAGAACATTGTCTGAGATAGTGCTGGAAGATGAGCCCCTGATTGGAAGGCACTCAGCATGCACAGTGGACGCAACAGTGGAGTCGAGCAGACCGTTGGTCGTGAAGACGGTACAGCGCTGGGCAGTATTCATTCTGTTGTTCATGGAGTCAGCCTGAATCAGAGCTGACCTGATGGCAACTAACAACAATCAGGTTATTGTAAGTACTGTTATGATTTCCTTTCATTGTGTCGTCGTTTCATAGCACTTCAGAGCTGCATGAGGTCTAGAGATGATTGGTTCAAATCTCTGTACATCTGATGAGGAAATCAAAGAAAGTACATTCACAGAGGGGAAGGATTTGCTCCAGTCATGGAGTCAGCATGGGAGAGCCAGAACAAGACCCAGCCACACTGGGGATGAGGGTGGAGCTCTTTCTTTTCACACAGTGCTCTTTCTGGAGGAAGGAGCTCTGATGGTGTCGTGGTTAAGGCATTTGACTGCTAACAAAAAGGTCAGTGATTCAAACCCATCAGCTGCTCTGAGGAAGAAAGATGAGGCAGTCTGTGTCTGTGAAGATTTACAGCCTTGGAAACCCAATGGGAGTGTCTATGAGGCAGAATTGACTCATTGGCAAGGAGTGTGGACTTTGGTTTGGTCTTTCTGGAGGAGCGAGCCCTGGATTGTCAAAACTGTTAAGATGCTCAGCTGCTAACAGAAAGGTTGGAGGTTTGAGTGCACCCAAAAGTGCCTTGGAAGAAAGACCTGGTAATCTACTTCTGAAAAATCAGCCACTAGAAGCCTTTAGGAGCACAGTTCTAGTCCAGCACAATGGAGTTGCCGTGAGTTGGAGTCAACTTAACCACAACTGGATTGGTTTTTGGTACATCTCATGCGCAGACATCAAAGCATTCGATTGGTGGCCACATGGCCACTGGGAGGTGGTATGAGCTGTGTGTCACCCTGACTTTGCCAGCTGTGGTGCCACACATGCTACTTCTGCTCATAGAAGACACTCTCAGTGCAGAGTGATCAGAGGTGAACCTGAGCCCCGAGGGTTCTTTGAGCTCTCTTCACACATCTTTGTCCCCATTCGGTGACCACTATCAAGCAATGAACTGAATTCAGGGAACTTTAAGCGAAAAAGGATCTTTGGAACATCAAGAAATGGGGGCCCAGTCAACTTGAGTGCCTTGCTGAAGGTCGTGAAGCTACTGAATGGAGAAATCCTGCCTCTCAGCCCAGGCTCTCCTCACCTCTCAGCCTCACTGCCCAAGACTTTGGCATAAGGGCTGAGTTAACCCTTACAGGGCTGTGCTCACTGGGAGAGAAGCCATTACTGGCTCCAGCCTTGGGGAAAGGCAGTCATGTTTGGTTGGCCATTGATAGCTGAGCTGAATTCTTTCTCAAGGACTGGGACAGACACAGCTAGAACTAAGGTCAAGGCCCCAGTTCAGGAGGTAAACCTCAATGGCAAATTAGAGCTTATATAGAGAATGGGCATGGAAGAGTGGGGCCTAGTGGCTACCAGCTCAGTGGAGTAGGAGCAGGAGAATGGGCTGATAGGCGTGGACTACTCCACATGTGACCTGAAGATCAGGCCAATGCAGTAATGTCTGCTGTATGGTACTAGGATGGACTTTGGGATTGGGTGGGCTTGTAGATTATAACCAGAGTGACTCCAGCAGGGGTGGTGGGAAAGGCAGAGTCTGACAGGGGTGGTTTAGGACTTTAAATACAAGCTATTTTCAAACCTTAGAAATCTGAGTGGAGTTCCTGAGTAGGGCAGTCAATGTACTCAGCTGCTAATGGAAAGGTGGGAGGTTTGAGTCCATCCAGAGGCACATCAGAAGGAAGACCTGGTGATCTAATTCCAAAAAGTCAGCCAGTTCTACTCTGACACCTAGGGGTTGTCATGAGTTGGAATTGACTCAACGGCAGTGGGTAGTACTAAGTCTGAGCGGTGCTTCAGGGCTTTTGAATGTGTGTACAGTCTTGTCTTAGGCTGGGAGAGAGATGTGTATATGTGTATATATGAAGAGAGAGAGATTTAATTCAAGGAAATGGCTCATGCAGTATGGAGGCAAGTCCCAATCCATGGGTCAAGTGGCAGGCTAGAAGCTTCTCCTGATTCACATGGTAGCAGGGACTGATAACCCCAAATTGGCAGGTCTGATAGTGGGCTGCTGGCTCATGATCTGTGGGAGCTGGCAAATTTCAAAATCTGCAGCTCAGATGGCAGGCTGCTGGCTCATGGGGCTGTAGGAGCTAGAGCATACTAAAATCTATAGATCACATGGCAGGCTGCTAGCTCATGGTCCAAGAACCAGAGATCAGAGAATGATGAGTTGGATGCAGGATCTAGATGGAAAGTAAGCTTTGTGAGACCATCCATATATATTGGATACAGGCCACACCCCCACAGAAATTCCCTTTTTAACCAATTGGCTACTCAGATCACAAAATGGAGGATGATTACATCAGATCACAAAATGGAGGACAATTGCATAGTTATATAAATGACAAACCACTGAGAATCATGGCCTAGCCAAGTTGACACATAATTTTAACTATTGCAGTCTGCCCCTTGTCAACTTGGCACCTGTATACATCTCCTTAAATCATATATAATCTTTAAATAAAGACAGTTATAATATCATACCTGAGCCTTACATGATATAACTTGCATGCAATGAAAAATGTACTGGTCCTGTTTAGATATTCCCCAAAAAAAACAACAAACCGAACTCACTGCTGTCAAAACAGATCTGACTCCTAGCAACCCCTCCTTGGGTTTTTGAGGCAGTAACACTACAGAAGTAGATTGCCCAACCTTCCTTCCAAGGAGTGGCTGGTGGATTTGAACTGCCAGCCTTCTGGTTAGCAGTCAAATGCCTTAGGCACTATACCACTAGAGCTCCCATTTGTATATCATGTTTTATAGTAAGTAATGGGATAAAGGAGGGAATAAAACAAAGATATTTGCCATATGAATAAAAAATGCATACATATACACATAAAATAAGGAAGAAGTACTGAAAACAATTACAATCCTCATTTCTGCAACTGGTCACGTGGTTGTAGCTGTTACTTAGAGCTACCTTCTTCCATCACCCATTCCGTATTCCTTTTGCCCTCAGCATGTATTTCAGCTGGTCATGGTTCTTTGCTTGGTGGAGTGATCCAAACCTTCATTCCTGAAGGATCTGGGCCATTAGTAGTCAGATTTCTGTAGTTTTCCATTGACTTTAATCATAGGGCATGGTAATACTAAAAGAAGTCCTAAGGATTCTCCTGTATTCTAGACATACTCTTTACCTCATTATATAATATCAATCTGAATTCCCTTTGGTAATCAGAATCAGTATGGTAATTCCCTTCTTTGTCTATTGATCCAGATGCATGAGGAGCCCAAAGTGGTCAAGATTCTTAATTTCCAGTTCATGGAATCAGTGTTGTGTCTCCAGCTGGGAGCATTCTTCCCTTTGGAACTAAGATCTCTAGACCAGCAGAGCATAGGTTTATGGGAACAGGAAGCATACATTTTGTGAGTAGATCATGAGGGATAATAGCGAGTGGTACAATTCCCACTTATATCCCTTGACTCCTGGACCTGTGAATCCTGGCTGTTGGAGAAATAGCATCATATATTGGATGCTGGTTCAGAGCATATACAGGCTCCAACAACAACAACAACAACAGAGAACATTGCTTCAACCCTGCAAAGTATTACCACCTAGTTGGTGCCATAATTGTGTCTTTAGAAGGCCATTCCATCATTCTATCAAGCCATCTGCCTCAGGATGATGGGGAACATGGTAAAACCAGCGAATTCCATGAGCATGGGCCCATTATTGCACTTCATTTGCTGTGAAGGGAGTCCCTTGATTTCAGGTGATGGTGTATGGGATACCATGATGGTGAATGTAAGTCCACAGATAGTAGTTTTGGCAGAAGTATTGTGTGCAGGGAAGGCAAATCTATATCCAGAGTGAGTGTCTATTCCAGTAAGAACAAAACACCTCTCTTTCCATGATGGAAGTGGTCCAATGTAATCAACCTACTACCAGGTTGCAGGATGGTCGCCCTGAGCTATGGTTTCATATCATGGACTCAGTATTGGTCCCTGTTGCTGGTAGATTGGATATTCAGCAATAACTGTAGCCAAGTCAGTCTTGGTGAATGAAAGTCAGTGTTGCTGAGCCCATGCATAACCTCCATCCTGGCCACCATGGCACTTTGTTGATGAACCCATTGGGCAGTGACAGAGTGACTGGGGAAAGAGGATTTCTGGTTTCCACAGAATGCATCATTCCATCCACTTGATTGTTAAAATCCTTCTCTGCTGAGGTCATCCTTTGGTGAGCATTCACTTAAGACACAATATCTTTTTATTTTTCCCCCATTCACAGAGATCTATCCACATGCATCTTCCCTATACCTTCTTGTCACCAATTTTCCATTCATGTTCCTTCCAAGTCACTGACCATCCAGTCAAACCATTGAATCAGCATACAATCACATATCTGTCCATTTCTCATTCCAAGCAAAATGAACAACCAATGCACGGCTTGAAGTTCTGCCAACTGGGAGGTTTCCCTTCATGACTGGAGGTACCAGAAAGGGGCCATAGTGCTGCCACTGTCCACTTTCAAGTGGTGCCTACATAATGTGCAGAACCATCTGTAAACCAGGCATGAGTTTTCTCTTCATCAGTTAACTGATCGTAAGGAACTCCATGAGGCCACAGGTGCAAACTGGGAGAGGGAGGTGATGTGACTGGAGTGGAGACAATAGGCATTTGGGTCACTTCCTCATGCAACTTCCTGGTGCCTTCAGGTTCTGCTGAGCCTGATCTTATGTATACCACTTCCATTTAATGATGGAGTGCTGCTGTGCACATCTGACTTTATGGCTCTGTGGGTCAGACAACACCCAGTTCTTGGTGGGCAGATCAGGCTGCATGATGACTTGGTGGCCCATAGGTATGTCCTTTACCCCAGTAAGCAGTCACTCTCCTAAAAGGTTATAGATCTCCTTGGGGAAAGCTAGGAGAAAGATTAACAGTATAAATTTTTGGCAGTGTAGTGGGGTCCTTCCTCATGGGCACCTGGCCTCCTTTTGACTCAAGATGATGTAGTTCTGTAAATTGGCTCAAGGCTGGGAATTGATTGAGGGGCTGTGATTTTCTGTTCTGGTGATTTGAGTGAGACTGCTGCTCACCTGGACTAGAAATCTTCTGCTTGACAGATCAAGTAAATATTCAGTAGATTTCCCATCTATTTCACTCCTAGGGACACCATGTCTAAGTAGTCAATGACATAAGTCCATGAGTCAGACTGTTCTGATTACTTCTTTGATTCGGCAGTCCATAACAATAACTCCTCCCACCTTGTTTTTGTTAATTAAGTGCTGTCAATTGGCCCCTACGACCATGGGGTCCAGTCATCCCCATTGTAGTTAGGTGTCTTAATTCTGCTGGGCAGTTCCCATTGTCAAATCTGGCTTGCATAAAATAGCAATCATGGAAGTCTTCAAGGATGCTGGAGTTCCCTTCACAAATTTGTACCTCCACATTGTGATGAAAGGTGTATCCTCTGGGTGCTCCATTGATGGGTTTGTGGGTCCAACCTGATAAAGCCTCTGCAACATGCCAATTTCCCTAAGCCTTTGGATACTTCTACACTATACAAGGCAGGTCTGGCATTTCAACTTGATTTAGCATAGGCTACCACTTAATCCATGCTTCAATAAACCAACCAAATGAACTGTTAGATCTTTTTCTACTCTCTAGACCTGAGATATTGAATGAATAATCTGTGCTTAGTGGGCCCCTATCAATAAACGCAGACTGATCGAATTTTATCTTCCTTGGGTCATTATCCTGTACTCTTAATAGCCATTCCCACATATATTCCCAGGTTTTTGTTTGTACATATTAGAAAAGTCAAGCAATTCTTTTGGAGTGTAAACATACCTCCTCATAGGTCACACTTTGTACTTCATCTCTAAGGCTCACTGGGACACAAGTTCAGTTTCAGGTTTAGAAACAAAAATGGATGGTGGGAGTGGGTCCTGGGAACATTCAGCAATGTCTTATAAGGCATTTGCCTCAGGCTATACCTCAGGCACTGCCTCCAGACACTGGCCCAGGCAATATCTTAGACAAAGACACCTCAGGCAGAGCTAGGTTAATTTCAGTGGATGACAGACCAAGGTGGAGAGTATAATGGCTTTACTGGGGAGGGTGGTTTAGCAAACAAAGATGGAGTAATCCCTTCAGATGTAAGTAAGAGGTTGGTTCTATGGGCAGGAGTCAGTCAATGGAATTTAGGGGCTCAGGGTCTCCAGCATCCTGATTATCTGCCCATATGCCCCTATCCCAAGTTTCAGGACCTCATTTCTTCCCAACCAATGCCCTCAACTTTAACTTTAGATGCTATTTGAGTTGGGAATTTAATTGGCATTGTAACCCAGTGACTCCTGTGATGAAACTCTGGGTTTGGTTTTCAGCAGTATCAGCTCTGTTACTATAAGAAGTAAGGCTTTCTTTCAGGGCACAAATGGCAGCAGGTCTTTTTATGCAGCACTTGAGCTGTAACTGTGAAGCCTTGAGCTCATCCCTTTGTTTCACCACTTATGCAAAAGTAGAACCATATATAGCTTTGGTGGCATAGTGCCTAAGGCATTTGACTGCTAACCAGAAGGCTGGTGGTTCAAACCCACCACCAGCCGCTTCTTGGAAGGGAGACTGGGCAATCTACTTCCATAGAGATACCACCTTGGAAACCCAAGGAGGGGTCACTATGAGTCAGAATCAACTTGACAGCAGTAAGTTTGGTTTGGTTTTATCTATATATCTCTATGTCTATATCTATATAGATATGGCCATATACACATAGATGACAGTCTACTTCCATAGTGATACTGCCTCAGAAGCCCAAGGAGGGGTTGCTATGAGTCAGATCCGATTCGATGGTGGTGAGTTTGGATTTTTGGTTTGGTTTCATATATATATATATATATAAATATGAATGTGTATATGTGTATAGGAGCTCTGGTAGCATAGTGGCTAAGGCACTTGACTGCTAACCAGAAGGCTGGCGGTTCAAACCCACCAGCCACTCCTCGGAAGGAAGGTTGG
>NW_006921593.1:4710530-4715277 GCF_000298275.1 Orycteropus afer afer
CGGGGCTGACTCGATGGCAAAACAACAACAACAACTATATATATATATATATATATATATATATATCTTCAGAGTGGCTAGTGGGTAAGGCATTTGGCTGCTAACCAGAAGATCAGAGGTTCAAACCCTAGCTGCCTTGTGGGAGGAAGATGAGGGCATCTACTTCCATAAAGATTTACAGCCTTGAAAATCCATTAGGGGTTGCTATGAGTTGGAACTGACTCAATGGCCATGGGTTTGGTTTTTTGGGTTACATATATATGTATATATATATATATATAGAGAGAGAGAGAGAGAGAGAGAGAGAGGGAGAGGGAGAGATTGACTGATTTAATTTCAGGAAGTGGTTCTCACACAGTTGCAGAGGTTGGAAAGTCTTGAATCCATGGGTCACACACCAAGCTGGAGACTTCTTCTGATGCACATGGTTGCAGGGGTTGAGGGACCCTAAACTGGTAGGTCACATGGCAGCTGCTGGCTCATGTCCCAAGAACCAGAGATCAGAGGATGATGAGTTGGATGCAGGATACAGATAGAGAGGACCTTTGCAAGAATGACCATATAGATTGGATGCAGGTCACATCCCCAAGGAAACCTTTTCAACTGATTGACTGCTCACTTTAGATCACAAAATGGAGAATGATTGCATAATTAAATAACTGCCAAGCCACTGGGAACCATGACCTAGCCAAGCTGATACATAACCTTAGCTATCACAATTATCTCATTTTACTCTGTGGATAATAGTTTGAGAGAGGCTGGAGAAACATTTGATTCCATTTTATGAGATAAGAAAGTTAGGAACTAGAGAAATTATGCAACCATGTCACTGGCCAACCTGGGACAAGTTGTATCCTGACTCTCAATCCAGAGCATTTTCAGTTATACAATTTTCCAGTGGGAAGTCCTCCACTCTTGCCCTGTTCCAGCACCCCACTTTAGCCAATGTTTCTTCAGCTTTGATGACTAAGGTATGTCTGACCCAAACCACAGTCTTTCCCGTTGCCTCATGTGCATGGAAAAACTGACAATGAAAAAGAAAGACAAGAAGAATCAATGCCTTACAACTATGGTGTTGGTGAAGAATATTGAATGTACTGTGGATTGCCAGAAGAACAAACAAATTTGTCTTAGAAGAGCACAACCAGAATATTCCTTAGAAGTGAGGATGGCTCACTTACTTGGGACGCATCATCAGGAAAAACTAATTGATAGAAGAGGACATTTGGTTGGTAAAGTAGGAGGTCAGTGAAAAAGAGGGAAACCGTCACAGAGATAGATTGACGATAGCTGCAACAGTGGACTCAAACATACCGACACTCATGATGGTGGTGTAGGATGGGCAGTGTGTCCTTCTGTTATATGTAAGGTGGCCGTGAGTTGAGCCAACTCAGTGGTGGCTAACAATACCAACATAGGCTCTCCCTGGCCCTGGCCAACCTCTCCAGCTTCCTCTCACCCACAATTTCTTCACCCTCTAGCCACACTGAACTATTCCGAACTCTGTCTTGCCTTCAGCCCTTTGCACATGCCTCTTCTTCTACATGGGATGCCCCATTTCTTTCTGTCTCAAGCAATCTCCTACTCCTTCAGGCATCTGTCAGACTCAGCATCTTCTGAGGGCAGTCCCTGAAGCTGCTCAGCTAGGTGTCCTTCCTGAAGAGGCCATGTTGGAGTTGGAACCAATGTCCATAGACCGGGCACCATTACAAGGGTACCTTCAGCGGAGGCCCAGACACAGGAGCAGACTAGGGAAGGACCGCCAGCCTATGCCAGTCCCTTCAATTTGAATCATGCATGCTGTGGTACAGAAGGCAGGAAGGAGGGGCTGGGGCTGGCTCCTTCCTTCCTGGGACCTTGGGTTTGCTGGGAGGGAGGTGAGGTGGAGGTGGTGGCTACATCAAGGACTTGAGTCTTATAGACTCATTCTTCAACCTCAGCATCTCCATGAGCTCACAATCTTGGCTGGACATGGTCAGACACCCTTAAGTAATGTCTTTAAAGGCTCTGTGCACTTTAAAGTGGTGGTTTTATTTAATTTCAACAAAGTTGTACTTGCAATTAGGTCTGTCCAGATAATTAACTCCAATTTACTAGTTTGCAACTAGTAATTAATTACTGAAGTCTCCTGAGTGAGTCTTGGAATAGAAAGCCTCTGAGAACAGAGGATTTATTCTGAAGGCTCAAAACCATGGTCACCTTTGGGACCTTGTTTTCCTTGTGACTCATTATGGCTCTAGCTCTTACACAGGGGGATGGTGACTGTGAGCAGTTCCTCAACCTGCCCCACTCTGTTTTCTCTCCTGGGAAAGGGCCACAGTGCCTGCCTCCTTTAGCTCACAAAGGAGTCCCTTAGGTACTCAATGACTAACTGAAAGGTTGGTGGTTTAAATTCACCCAGAGATGCCTTGAAAGAAAGGCCTGGTGATCTATTTCTGAATCAGACATTGAAGACCCTGTGGAGCACAGAGCTACTCTGATACACAGGGGTGCCTTGAGTTGGAGTTGACGCAACAGCAACTAGTTAGTTCACAAGAAACAATCATCAAGAGAAACTGGATTTGGGGGTTGAAATGCACCCCTTTCTCATCCCACAAAACTGCCTGGCTGTCCCTGGGTGAGGTCAAAGAACATTCACTTGCTCTACCACTGAGCATCTCTCAGGTCTGGACCAGGTGCCATGGTCACCATTTTCTTATGGATCCCATAGAGAAAACCTAAGAGGAGGCAGGGCTAGATCCTGAACTCAGTTGTCCTTGGATGTTGCTGTCCAGTTCTGCTTTATTCTATAGATTTTTAGATTTCTCAACTCACCTGTGAAATGTCATTCCAAAGAAAGGTGATCCAACAGAATGAGGAAATTATCCACCAGTATTTTTAATATCACATGCATGTAATATTTTGCTGAAGACAATTCAAAAATAGTTGCAGCAGTATATTGACAGAGAACTTCTAGAAATTCGAGCTGGATTCATAAGATGACATGGGATGAGGACTATCATTGCTCATGTCAGATGGATCTTGCCTGAAAGCACAAGGTACTAGAAAGAAGTTTACTTGTGTTTTGTTGACTATGCAAAGGCATTTGACATTGTGGATCATAACGAATTATAGATAATATTGCAAAGAAATGAGAATTCCAGAACACTTCATTGTGCTCATGAGGAACCTGTACATAGGTCAAGAGGCAGTTGTTCAAATAGAACAAGAGGTTGCTACATGATTTAAAATGAAGAAAGCTGTGCGTCAGGGTTGCATCTTTTCATTGTACTTATTCAATCTGTATGCTAAGCAAATAATCCAAGAAGCTGAAATACAGGAAGAACAACATGGCATCAGGATTAAGGGAAGATGCATTTACAACCCACAATGTGTAGATGACGCAATCTTGCTTGCTGAAAGTGAAGAAGACTTGAAGCACTTACTGATGAAGATCAAAGACGGTGGTCTTCAGTATGGATTACACATCAGCATAAAGAAAACAAAAAAAAACTTTACTGAACCAGTAAACAGTGTCATGATAAATGGAGAAAAGATTGAAGTGTTAAGGATTTCATTTTATTTGGATCCACAGTCTGCACCAATAGTAGCAAAAAACCCAAAAAACAAACTCACTGCCATCGAGTCAGATCTGACTCATAGCGACCCCTTCTTGGGTTTCTGAGGCAGTATTACTATGCAAGTAGATCTCCCAGTCTTCTTTCTGAGGAGTAGCTGGTGGGTTTGAACTGCCAGCCTTCTGGTTAGCAGTCAAATGCCTTGGACACTACACCACCAGAGCTCAAATGACGTATTGCATTGGGGCAAAGACCTCTTGAAAATATTCAAAAGCAAAGATGTTACTTAGATGACTAAGGTGTACCTACCCCAAGCCATGGTGTCCTCAATAGTCTCATATGCCTGTGAAACCTGGACAATGAATAAGAATATTGAATATACCATGGAATTCCTGAAGAATGAACACATCTGTCTTGGAGGAGGTACAGCTGGAATGCTCCTTAGAAGCAAGAATGGCAAGACATCGTCTGTTTTACTTTGGGCATATTCTCAGGAGGGACCAGTCCTTGGAGAAGGAGACCATGCTTGGTAAGAGAGCGTGTTACTGAAAAAGAGGAAGACCCTTATGTGATGGATTAACAAGAGTGGCTGTGATGATGGGTTCAAGCACAGTGACTATTGTGAGGGTGGCACAGAACTGGGCAGTGTCTTGTTCTGTTGTACACAGGGTCATTATGAGTTGAAATGGAGTCAATGGCACCTAGCAACAACAATAATTAAGAAGTTCTGTTAAAGACGTGAATTGAGAAGGTGAAAGGGCAAACCATAGAGTGGAAGAAATACATGCAAAGCCTGTATCCTAAAGGACTCCTGTGGCAAATAGTTAAAGAACCGAAAGAACTCAAAATTTGCACAAGAACAGTGGTGCCCTGTTTCAATACTGGGCAAAAGACGCAATTCACAGAAGAGTATATCTAAATGCCAGTAAGCGTATGTAAGAGTGCTCAACTTCATTAGTCATCAGAAAAATGCAAATTAAACCCAAACATGGCGCCATCCTATGCCAGTATTTATAAAATTGATGAGGACCTGGGACAGCTAGGCTGTCGTACATGCTGGTGGGAAGATAAACTGGTTCAACCTCCTTGGAAGAATGTTTGGCATTATTCACTAAGGATGAGCCTACACATATGCTATGACCCGCAGTACTGGATATGTATCTAAAAAAATGAAACATGTTCTTTCCTGG
>NW_006921593.1:4722618-4728439 GCF_000298275.1 Orycteropus afer afer
AAAAAAAAAAAAAAAAAAAAGAAGTGCCATCGAGTCAGCCCTGACTCTTGGTGACACCATGCACAATGGAATGAAACACTGCCCAGTCTTGTCCCATGCCCAGGATCAGTTACTGATCTGGTCGTTGTGTTCCAGATGCTCTTCACTGGCTTTTTGTTCCTAGTCTGTCTTAGTCTAGAAGCTCCACTGAAGCCTGTTCAGCATTATAGTAACACACAAGCCTCCAGTGCCAGCCGGGGGGTGGCTGCTTGCGATGTGCCCTGGCTGGGACTCGAACCCTGGTCTTCTGCACGGAAAGTGAGAATTCTACCACGTGAATGTAATGGAATACTACATAGCAGTGAAAGTCAGTTAACTACTGCTGTTGGCACAATGGCTCAGGCAACTCTCACAGGTAAAATGCTGAGAAAAAGAAGGCAGACCACCCTCTCCATAAGGAAAAAAAAAGAGACCAGCAGGGAAGGGGTTAGCTATGATTCCATTTATACAGAGGTGAAAAGTGTGCAGTTTTATGATGAGAGATGTCAGAACAATGGTTACTGTGGGAATAGGGATTACAGGTGGGTTGGTAAGGAGCAGGAGGAAAGCTTTGAGAATGCTGGGGGTGGTCTTGATCTTGCTTTTGGGTGGTGGTTACACTGGGTATGCTCACATTCTAAAATTTTTTATTAAGCTGTAATTTGAAAATCTGTGTATTTTATTGTATGTATGTTGTTCCTTGATACAAAAGTTTACTAAAAATAAAATACTGACCCTTGGGCCTCACTGTAGATACTTGAGTGAGAATGTAGGGGGTGTGGTGGGGCCTGGGCTGGTGCCTTTTCAATCCCTGGCTGCTTCTTACATGCAGGGGGCTTGACCATTCCTGCTCTAGCCCAGGCATCATCCACCTGTCCTATTCTCATCACTTCCTGTATCGTTTACCCCATGTGCATCTGACGGTGGGGGGTGGGGGTGGGGCTTAGTTCACTGGTTACTCACTGGAAGGACGTCATTGATATGGACACTGTTCCATCACTCAGGAAATCCAGACCTTGGTCTGATGGCCCTTGAACTGACCAGTGAAATCGCTGATGTCTATCTGTGTGGTTCACTCTTTAGATAAGAATCTAATGGCTCTCTCTCAGTTATCCTCAGCGTCTTGCCCAGGTCACCTGGCTGAGAAGCAGAAACCAAAGCTAAACTTGTCGCCTTCAAGTTAGTTCTGACTCATAGTGACCCCATCTATCCCAGAGTATAAATGAGCTCTGTAGGATTTTCTTGGTAGATTGCCAGGCCTCTCTTCCTCAGCACTGCTTAGTGTGTTTGAACTGCCAAACTCTCGATTGGTAGTTGAGTGGAAACTGTAGGCACCACCCAGGCACCTAGGGTCCTGGCTGCTACCTCTCTGAACCCAAAGATGAGAGGTCCAGCCTTACGTAATGAAGAATTACGGATGTTTGAAGAGATAATTGACCGGAGGAGAATTATGGGTGAGAAGGAGGAATAACTTTGGATTTCTAACTTACGAGGAGCTCTGGTAGTGTAGTGGTTAAAGCATTTGGCTGTGAACTAAAAGCTTGGTGGTTTGAGCCCAACAGCCTCTCTGTGGGAGAAAGATGAGGCTGTCTGCTTCCGTAAAGATTTGGAAATGCTATGGGGCAGCTGCACTCTGTCCTATAGGGCCACTGTGAGTTGGAATCAACTCGATGGCAGTGGGTTTTGGTTTCTAACTTTTACCTGATGCAAGACTTGATTTTTTGGAATAGAGAGATTTTGTGTATGTATTATAATCATTACTGCTTTTGGCTTCTCATCTTGAGCTGGGTCTCAGATCCAGCCTGTCTCCTAACAGCAACACACTGGAGGGTGTCTTTTGTCTTTGGTCCCTGCTGAGGACTCGAGACTGGGGATCTTCCCCAGAAAGGTGTGAGGAGTTGAGATTCCTTAGGCAAGTGGCAGAGTGAATGCATAAGCAGTGGTTTTGCATAATGAGGCGTGTGAAATCCCACTGGA
Organism: Orycteropus afer afer; assembly: GCF_000298275.1. NCBI lineage: Eukaryota > Metazoa > Chordata > Mammalia > Tubulidentata > Orycteropodidae > Orycteropus > Orycteropus afer. The sequence continues at coordinate 4,724,614 of NW_006921593.1, forward strand.
GGTTGTTAAAACAGCAGACAGACTGTGGTGAACAAGAAGGAAGGTAGGCTTTGAAAACAGATGGCTTTGAAAACCTGGCAAAGCCCCGTTTCAGAGTTTTAAAAATTGGTTTCGTTAATGCAAGCTATTTTTTCAAAAACAATTTTACATGCATATTTTAAAGTTCTGTTTTAATGATAAAGTTCCGTGGGTAATTGAACATCGGTTTCCATCCTGCTGTAAACACCCCAGCAGCCACATGGGATGGACGGCATGCACAGAGCCCGGGACTGATCCTGGGCGTTTGGATTCAGATATGCTACTTGGGTTTCAGGTTCGGGTAGCTTTTTGGACTTGCGTGCAGGGTGGGTGTGGGCCAGTGGTCTGCCCTCGTTGCTAAGGAGACCACCTGTGAGCTCCCTGTGGGTACCCGAGCTGCTTGGAAACCCTCTCCCACATCTGTTCCGCATTTCTTTCAGGAAAGGGTCTGGCCCCTACTTGCCTTTATGACCTCCTCTCTTAACCTATTCCCCTTACCTCCCACGTTGCTAATCGTTCCTGAGTATGGTGTGCTTTCGTGGTTCACCCCACCTTCGTGCAGCCTGAACCCTTTGCCTGCAGCATGCTTCTTTTGATAGCCCTCAGATTCCTCAGTCACCCATCACAGTGACATTTCTGGATGTTTTGACAGGTGATGAACCTCTTCTAGTCCCTCAGTGACATGATTACTTCACCTCTGAATCCAAGGCTGCCTCATGTCTTTTATAGATTGATTTCTATATAACCTGGACTTTTTTTTGGAGGGGGGGCACATAGTGTAGGTGCTCTTTCAACCAAACTTCAATAACCAATTGACTGGCTTTAAAATGCTTCCTCCCTAATTGTGACGATCGGGATGGTGAGAGCAGACTTATGTGCTGTTGTTAGTTGTTGTCGCGTTCATTCTGACTCACGGAGACCCCATACGTACAGAACTGAACTGTTCATAGGTTTTCAAGGCTGCACCCTGTCAGAAGCAGACCACCAGGGCTTCCTTTCTAGGCCTCTCTGGATGGGTTCAAACCACTGATCTGTTAGCTAGTAACCAGTTGTGCCACCCAGGAACCACTTGAAGACTTACATAGTACTTGGTGTGTCCCAGCCAGGAGCTCTGGTGGCGTAGTACCTAAGGCACTTCACTGCTAACCAGAAGGCTGGCAGTTCAAACCCACCAGCCACTCCTTGCAAGGAAGGTTGGGCAATCTACTTCTGTGGTGATTCTGCCTTGGAAACCCAAGGAGGGGTCACTATGAGTAGAGCCTGACTCCACGGCACATAACAACAACAACAACAACAACATGTCCCAGCCATATTCTGAGCACTTCTAGTAACTGATTTAATCCTCACTATAGCTCTCTTAGGAACTCTGGTGGTGTAGTGCCTAAGGCACTTGACTGCTAACCAGAAGGCTGGCGGTTCAAACCCAGCCTCCTCCTGGGAAGGAAGGTTGGGTAATCTACTTCCGTAGTGATGCTGCCTCAGAAACCCAAGGGGGGTCGCTATGAGTCGGCTCTGACTTGAGGGCAGTGAGTTTGGTTTTTTTTTTTACAGCTCTCTTAGGTAGGTACTATTACAACTCTGCTTCATAGATGGAAATTGAGGCATAGGGAGATAAAGTACTTACCCAAGTTGATGCAGCTAGTAAGTGGCAGAGCTAAGATTTGAACTCGAGCAGCCTGGCTCTAGCGTCCTTGGGTTGTAAACTACTGTTATTTACCACCTCTGGGAAACATAACTGGCTTGTACTGTACTGACGTCTTACAGCTGTGAGGCTTCTTGTTTTGTGATCCGGAGGTTTTCAGAGGCTGATTTGCAAAAGTAGATTACCAGCCCTTTCTTCCTAGTTTACTTTAGTCTGCAAGTCCTGCTGAAACCTGTCCACCGCGGTGGCCCTGCTAGTATTGGAAATACCAGTGGTGTAGCTTCTAACATCACAGCAACAGTGTAAGTCCCGACAGTACAACAAACAGGTGGGTGGTGGTGGAATGGAGGGTCAGCAAACCCGAAGGAAACCCTCCATGAGGTGGGCTGACAGCCTGGCTAAAATAACGGGCTCAAACATACCAAAGACTGTGAACGTGGTGCAGGCGCGGGCCATGTTTCATCTTGTTATACATAAGGTCACCATGAGCTTGAGTTGACTCAATGACAACTAACAGAGGACTCTCTACTGCACCATGGACTGCTGCTCTCAACTAAAGTAAATGCTCACCAACTCGGTTGCATTTCTGCCAGCTGTCCTTGTTATTAGGATTATGTAATTTAATTATTGCATAAACTGATGCAATGTGGTGAGTGCAAAAAGGAAGTCATGTATATGAACTCTAAGTTGAACATTTGAGGAAGTCTCAGTAAAGGCACACTGCTGAAAATATTGTTGTCCGGTTATGGTTAGTATAATTTTTACAGCAAGAAAAAGGTGTGAGTCATTAGAATGAGAGTAACAACTGTGAAATACTGGGGATGGGGGGTATGTGTGTAAAGACCGACTCAGGTGCTGCTGACAGGTCCTAAAGAAACTCCTGGAAATCACAGAGGCCGGGTTAAAGGTAGGGGGCTATGTTGCCCCCGTGACATTCTTAATAAGGCCCCTGGCTCCCTGCACACTCTGGAGGTCCCACTCCTCAGTATAAAGGACATGATCACCTTAGTCATGAGTGTGGCTGAAGGCAAGACAGGAGAGGCAAGACGCTAACCATGAGGCCCTTCTTCAAAGGAGAAAAAAAAAACCTTGTCATCATGTGGATTCCGACTCACGGCAGTTTCATGGGTGTCAGAGTGGAACTGGGCTTCACGGGGTTTTCAGTGGCTGAGTTTTGGGAAGTAGTTCATCAGACCTTTCTTCTGAGGCTCTCTGGATGGATTTGTGTCTTCTGCCTTCCAGTTAGCAACTGAGTGTGCTAATTATTTGCACAATCAGGCACTCCTCCCAAAGAAAAACCAAACCCAAGTCAAACCCATTGCCCTTGAGTAGATTCCAACTCGTAGCAACCCTAGAGGACAGAGTAGAACTGCCCCATAGCGTTTCCAAGGCTGTGAATCTTTTTGGAAGCAGACTGCCTCATCTTTCTCCCATGGAGTGGCTGGTGGGTTCAAACTATGGACCTCTTGTTTAGCAGCTGAATGCCTTCACCACTGCATCACCAGAGCTCCTTAGACATGTCTGTGTAATCGTGCTTCCAAATAGTATTGCTCAACCATAGCTGCGGTTGTGAGGGTGACGCAGGACCACGCAGTATTTCGTGGCTGTGAGTCAGAACTGATTTGACGGCATCTAACAAAATCGTTGTCCATGGCAAAATGCAAAGATCTCTCTTGTACCAAAGGAACTGGGTATGCTGAGCCAGGTAATCATGATGTATGTGAGTCATAAAACCCTGGGAAATTGAGAGACCTCCAGTTGTCCAAGGGTTGGACAGAATGATCTCTCCAATGCTGTCCAGTTCCAATGCTCTAGAATCCTATCACTGACACTTCTTTGAGTCCCTGGGTGGCACAGTTGAGCGCTCCACTACTAGCCAAGAGGTTGGGGTTCACCCAGGGGTCCCCCAGGAGAAAGGCCTGGCAATCTGCTTCAGAAAGGTCACAGACCTGAGGCCCCTACAGGACAATTCTACTCTGCACACACACACAGGGTCCCCGTCAGTGGGGATGTACTCGGTGGTGCTAACAACAACAACAACAACAACAAAAGGTCTTGCTAGAACTCTCTGGTTCACTTCTCAAAACCCAAAACCAAATTCACTGCTGTCGAGTCGATTTTGACCCATAGTGACCTTTCCTTGGGTTTCTGAGGCGGTATCACTAC
>NW_006921593.1:4728864-4774211 GCF_000298275.1 Orycteropus afer afer
CTTCCTTCCGAGGAGTGGCTGTTGGGTTTGAACCACCAGGCTTCTGGTTAGCAGTCAAGTGCCTTAGGCATTTTGCTACCAGAGCTCCTACTGATGTCCTTTCCGATTGCGCCAGTCATTGTTCTGTGTGGTGGCTTGTATTCTGAGTTTTAGTTAAGGCTGTGGCCCACAGATAAATTTTAATAAATTTTACTTCAGATGTTGCTCTTGCATACATCACTCGAGAGACATCAATATCTGAAGTAGCTTTCAGGTTCCATTTATAATCGTAAAGTATTTATGGAAATGCCTGCAGTACAGAGCTGATGCGTGCGCGAGATCCCAGGACAGCTCGTGTTCACATTCTTTGGTTGGTCTTGTGCCCCTGTGACTGGGATCACAGCAGCCTCCCAGTTCCTTGACTAGTCCAAGCTCCCCCTCCTCTTGGAAGCCACTCCTGACCTCAGTAATACAATGAGTAGCCCTGCCTGTCACCTGTATCCTGATGCTTCTCAAAATGTAGTTGCTAGCTGCTGTCTGGGGGGTCCCTAATTCATGGTGGCCCCATATGCAATGGGATGAAATGCTGCCTGGTCCTGCACTGTCCATGGTAGGATGGGAGTGGCATGATCTGTGGGGTTTCCAGTGGTTCATTTTAAGGAAATAGATTGCCAGGCCTTTCTACCTAGTCTGTCCCAGTCTGGAGCTGAAACCTGTTCAGCATCATAGCGACAGGCCAGCCTCCACTGACAGACGAATGGTGGCCGTGCATGGGGTGCGTTGACCAGAACTCGAACCCGGGTCTGCTGCGTGGAAGGGAGAATACTGCCACAGAACACTGCCCTGTTTCTCACAACGGTCCTCTTTAATTCTTTGTAAGTGCTAAGAGGGAGCTCTGGTGGCGTAGTGCCTAAGGCATTTGACTGCTAACCAGAAGGCTGGCAGTTCAAACCCACCAGCCACTCCTCGGAAGGAAGATGGGGCAATCTACCTCCATAGTGATACTGCCTCGGAAACCCAAGAAGGGGTTGCTATGAGTCGGGTCTGACTTGACGGCAGTGTTTTTTTTTTTTTTTTTTTTTAAGTGCTATGAGGGCCAGGCCCCTTTGCTCCATGTCCCCCAAAGCCAGAGTCATCCTTGCTGACAGAGAGTTCCTTGGGGAGTTACATATTTCAGAGGAACAGATAAAGCAGAAAACATCGAGGAAAAGGTTTGTTTGGGTTGTTTATTTTCAGAATCACACTCTTAGTCTAGATGACGTGATTTCACAGTGGCCTGTCCAGTTCCAGTGTTTTAAATTTACCTCCGGGCACATAGACACCACTGAAGAAAGACGTTGTCTTCCTCTCTTACTGGACTCTTGACTCTGAACTGCTCTCCCCTCTTCCACTGGCACTCTACTCGGCCTTCTCTGGCTTCTGGACGTGACGTTCCTGCTCTCTTTCTGGGCTTGCTTTGCTCTAAGACTTGCTGGTCAGCACTGACCTTGGCCCTGGTCTCTCTGTGAACCATGGTTCCTCTTTTTCCTCCAGCCAGGATGCTTTCAGGGTAAGCACTTCTCCCATCTCAGTCTAGCTCCAGGTACTCCACCTCTTCATCCTTCCTAGACCTGCCACATGGGGGCCGCCCGCTGGCCTAACCCAGCCCTTGTGCCCGACCGACCTGAATGTAAGAACACAAGTTGGAAATATTCAGTGTGGGAATCTCTTTGAGTAGGGGTCAGGAGAGATTGGACTCAGAAGATAGGCCTGGGGCAATTTCCACAAAGAACGTCGGAATCAAACACCAGTCACCAGGTTGTGTATGTCTTGGATGTGTCCCTAACAGCCTTTGTGGCCTCCCAGAGGAACCTTTCCTTTCTTGGAAAGGTTGCCATTGGCATTGACTTTTTCTGCTACCCTTGGCTGGCTCGTCAGCTGTGAAGTATTACACAGGTCAGGTCAAAGGTTATTGGTAGAGACAAAGTGATAGATAAAAATGTTAATACCATCATTTGGAGGCCCTTGGTGTTGACTGAAAGGAGCTCTGGTGGCACAGTGCCTAAGGCATTTGACTGCTAACCAGAAAGTTGGCAGTTCAAACCCACCAGCCACTCTGTGGAAGGAAGATGAGGCAATCCATTTCCATAAAGATTTAATACCTCGGAAACCAAATGGGGGTTGTTATGAGTCTAAATCACCTCAATGGCAGTGACTTTAGTTTGGTTTTGGTTTGGTGTTGACTTAGGGTAGCCATAGTGGGTAAAGATTTTTTTCCATATTAGATAACAGTGTACTTTAGAAAAGAAACCATGACTCCTTAATAAAGCATAAGACATATAAAGAATGAAGTGCAAGTACTTTAAGTCAATCTACTTCTGTAGTGATACTGCCTCGGAAACCCAAGGAAGGGTCACTATGAGTCGGATCTGATTCAACGACAGTGCATTTGGTTTTTTGAGTATTATAAATGTATGCCGTCGGTGGTATTCGGTTCTGTGGAGTCGTCTCTGACTCATGGCGACCCTGTACATAGCAGAACTAAATGTTGCCTGGTCCTGCACCATTCTCACAATTGTTGCTGTGTTAGAGCCCCTCATTGCAGCCACTGTGTCATTTTGTCTCATTGAAAATCGTCCTCTTTTGTGCTGACCCTGTTCTTTACCAATCATGGTGTCATTCTCCAGGAACGGAGATGTGTCCAAAGTAAGAGATGAGGTCTTGGCCTCCTCGCTTCTAAGGAATGTTCTGGCTGCACTACTTCAAGACAGATTTGTTCATTCTTCTGGCAGTCTATGGTATATTCAATATTCTTCGCCAACACCACAGTTTGAATACATCAATAGTGTGATTTGTTTTCACAGACTGAACAGACCCGCTTAATCCACACCAATACCCTGACGCAGATTAACGTTGCCCCTGTTAGTAGTTTATGTTAACGGAAGCCCCCTTCTCCTGCCCCGTTTTCCAGTTACGCTGATCTACATACGCTCTGAGCTCTCTGTGCTTGGCCTCTGTGCTTGGCTTGTCGTTTGCAATCTCTGTCCACAATGCCCACCTAGCTGCTGCTCGGCCGGATGGCTGAGTGTCTTCAAAGGAGCAGCTCAGCTGTTACTCTCAGGAGGCATTTCCCAGCTTCCTCCTGGGGTTGCCCTCTGTGCCCTGCTGGGCTTCCTCCTGGCCAGCTCTCATTGTCCATGATCCCTCCCGAAGTGGTTATTGTTACCTGCCATCCAGGTGGCTCTGACTCATGGGGGTCCCATCCACAACAGAATGAAACTTTGCCTGGTCTCGTGCCAGCTTCACGATCATGGGCATACTTGGGTCCATTGTGGCCAGTATGTGATGTGGTACCTTCCAGTCTTGTGGGTGCATCCTCCAGTGCTATAGTGGGGAATAGTCGATTGTCACCCAGAGGTCTTTCATTGACCAACTTCTAGAAGTAGATCACCAGGCCTTTCTTCCAGGTCTGTCTTAGTCTAGAAGCTCTGCTGGAACCTGTCCACCATGCATGACCCTGCTGGTATATAAAACACTGGTGGCATAGCAATATGCAAGCCACCACAGTATGACAGACTGACAGATGGAGCTTGGTTCTAAATTACACACTCCTTGTCTTTGGCTGCTAGCACAGTTAGGAGCCATAGTCCAGTACATGGCTACATGTTCTTTACCTAAGCAAAGACTGCACCGGCTTGAGGCAGAGAAGTTGAGAGGCACCTTGTGGGCAGGGCAAAGAACTCAGGCCACAGAACAAATATGCCCTGAGATTCTTCTGGGCAGAGGCTCCGAAACCACGGAGCCTCCCCACAGCAGCCTTCAGGGTGTGCTTCCGCAGGGGGCAAGTGCGAGCACTGCCCACCTTAGACATTTTTGCATCTCTGGAATTAATAACGGATCCACTCCCTGCAAATGGGCCAGGTGTCCAGTGCACATCGGAGGGAGGGGAGCCCGAGGGGAGTGGGCTGGGAAGGATGCACCGTTTGAGTTGCTTAAACAGCTGACAGCTGCGCTGACTTAATTGGGTTTTATTCTATTTGATCTTGGATAAAGAGGATTTCTGAGAGTCCATTTTCTCCTTCGTAAGTGTTCTTGCTAAAAAAAAAGAAAGAAAAGCAAAGCCGTGGTAACGCTTGTCATTCCCGGATCATTGCTAGCCACACTTGCTACACATGGGGGCAGTAGCACACCGTCAACCCGTTCGGGGCCCCTCGAGAGCTGATTTATGAATCTGGAGCATTTGCTGGAATTTTAACTCCACTTAGATATTTTCCATTTCATATATATTGGCGAGAAATATCACTTAAGACAAAGTTGGAAATAAATTAAGCAGGAAACCACATAAAGGGGTTTATATTAGCTTTCCTGCCATCGTCTGTGAATTTTGATACTTCAAATGTTTTCAGACTATATCACAAACCACTAGTTGGACGCTGATGGAGCCAGAAGGCCATTCCCACCACCTTGAGGGTGTTTCTGGGACTTCCAGGTCAAGGTAGGGAACCTCTATGTGTCAGCTAATGGTTCTGAATGCCTAGGCTGGACCCTGTACTGTTGGGCTGGGGGTGGTCACATGTGTTACTCAACAACAGTTCGGGAAGTTCTCATTGTTACCCTTATATTTTCAGATGGGGAGTCAGGCTCAGAGGGATGAAGTGAATTGCTCAAGGTCACATAGCTCTGGGGATAAAGAAACTTTAAAATCCTCCCATGGAGGCAGGAAGGACTTTGGTCTTGTTCACTGACGTATACTTAATGCCCAGGGCAGTGCCAAGACACATGGTGACACTTAATGGATATTTGTTGAATGAGTAAATGGCTGACGACTTTGTTGATTCCATATGCAGTTTTCTCCATTGTACTGAGGTTTAAGAAAAAAATAACTGGGTGAATTCCTACTCACGGCCACCCCATGTGTGTTGGAGTAGAACTGTGCCCCATAGAGTTTTCAACGGCTGAATTAGTGACAGGAGCTCACCAGGCCTTTCTTCCAAGATGCCTCCAGCCGGACTTGAACTTCCAACCTCCCGGTGGGCAGCCAAGTGCTTCATGGAGGGAGTTGGCAAACATTCCTGTGGAGGCTGTATTACTGTGGCAGCCCCTGGCTTTGAGGGGAAAGCTCATTCCTCCAGGATTTCTGAAGACCCTCCCTCCAGAGTCGGAGTCTGGGGAGAGATGCCCACACATTCTCGAGAGTGACTTCTTGCTGAACAAATTCACCGTGAGGCCAAAGAGAGAAAACAGCACAGCATGGTTTTAGAGCATCAGCTTTCATTTGAGTTAAATGGTGTGGAACTTGGAGACAAGGCGCTATTAGTTACTTACGTAGGGGAGGGTAATGTTTTGATTCCAGTCATTCCAAACCACGGAAACCTTCAGGGGTGGGCAGGAAAAGGATATAACCCAAGGGGACAGTTCTGTGTGAGGCAGAGACCCAGATTGGGGGGTGGGCCCTGAAGAACCAGTGGTCTACTTGAGACTGTTGTTGTTGTTAGGTGCAGTCAAATCCATTTTGATTCATAGAGACCCCATGTCACAGTGTAGAACTGCCCCAGAGGGTTTCTAGGCTGAGACTGGGAATCCCCCAAATGGCCAGTATTGTGATTGTTAGTGCCATTGACATGAGTGACATGGCAACCTGGTGTATAACCATGAAATGTTGCCCAGTCCTGTGCTTCACGATCACTGCTAATTGGAGTCCATTGTGTCAACCTATTTCATGAAGGCCTCCCTTGCCTTTGCTGACTTCCACTTTATCAAACGTGATGTCCTTCTCCAAACATCAGTTTCTCCTGATGATGCACCCAAAACAAATGAGTCTAAGTCTCATGTTGTTCTCTGAGAGTTTTCATGGGCTGGTTTTCAAAAGTAGACCCCCAGGCCTCTCCTCCTGGCCTGTCTTAGTCTGGAAGCTCTGCTGTCCATCACAGGTGACCTGGTGACATAGGTCCAGCATCACAGCAACCCTCAAGCCACCATGGTAGGCTCACTGACAGATGAGTGGTGTACTGCCCATCTTAGGTGAGAGCTTCTCTACACACGGGGTTCCCTATCTGCACACCTGAGCCCCAGGCTTTACCCAGTCCACCCCATCACTGCCCAGAGCCCCACCATCACTGAGTTTTGTTAATTTAAGTTTTGGAATACGTCTTGAATCTGAACTTTCTTTCCCATCCCCCAGCCACATCCACTGTCCTCATTTGAGCTGAGTTGCTTTGGCTGACCAAAAAAACAAACCAAACTCAGTGCTGTTGAGTCGGATCCAACTCATAACGACCCCTCCTTGGGTTTCCGAGGCAGTGTCACTACAGAAGTAGATTGCCCAGCCTTCCTTCCGAGGAATGGCTGGCGGGTTTGAACTGCCAGCCTTCTAGTTAGCAGTCAAATGCCTTAGAAAAGCTCAGCACTCCATCTGCTGCCAATATTTGGTTAGCTACCTCATGTTCCCTGGAGTGGCTGAGACACTTTGGATTCACAAAACACAGTTTTGTGCTGCTGGCCTACTGGGTTAAGACAAACCCTGTAGCCTGTTATGGAAGCCAAGCAGGATCTGGCATCTGCTGGCCTCTCCAGCCCATTGTCAGTCATGCCGCTCTGCCCTTCTGCACAAGCCTTTCATTTGCCTGGAAGGTCCTTCTGCGTCCACACATGCTGCCCCATCCTTCCAGAGGAGCTCAGATCTCATATTGTTTGTCAAACCCATGGTCTTAGTCGGGGTCTCTAGAGAAACAGAACCAGTGATCTGATTGATCTGTCTGTCTCTCCATCTTCCTATCTATCTGTCTGTCTGTATCTCTGTCTATATCCTTGGTGGCACAATGGTTAAGTGCTTGGTTACTAACCAAAATATTGGCAGTTCAAACTCACCCACCAGCTCTGTGGGAGAAAGACCTGGTTTTCTGCTCCCGTAAAGATTACAGCCAAGAAAACCCTATGGGGTAGTTCTACTCTGTCACACGGGGTCCCCATGAGTTGAAATTAACTCAATAGCATGCACACACACACACACACACACTCAGACCCACGGAGAGAGATTTACTTGACAGGATTGGCTCATGCAATTGCAAGGGCTGGCTCATCCAACAGCCGTAGGTCAGGCAGCAGGCTGGAGACTTCTGTAGGCTTACTTCTTAAGATCTGTAGGTCAGGCAATGGGAAGAGTGCAGAGTTGAGAGAGAGAGAGTGAGGTGGGGGCAGAATTTTGCCAAAGTATCTATTTATAGTCTAAAGGTAGACCACACCCCAAAGAATATCTTCTTTCAATTGATTGATTACATTACAGGTGACTTCATTATATTATATTACATTATGAGTAACTAGTCTAATATTTGGCCAAAGCACTGAGAGTTATAGCTTAGCCAAATCAACACACGAAGTGACCCATCACACCCATCCTGGCTCAGTGGGCAGAGCTTGCCCTCCCCTCCTCTGGCTCGAGTGGCACTTATTTCATTGTATCATCACTGAACTGCTTTGGTTCCCATCTGCCTCCCACCTCAAGGTCCTGAAAAGCCATGGTTCTGCTTCTCCAGTGCCTAGATGAGTTCTCGACAGTAAACACATGTTACAGCCATAGCTTTGCACTGATTCTTTCCAGTTCAGTCACGGCTGATGAAGAGAAACCAGACGGATTGGAATTTGCAAAATGTGGGTGCCTGGAATGATACTCAGAATGGGGAAAATTAGGGGTGGACACCCTGCTAGAAACTTTATCTCCCTCTCTGAAAATGACGACTGCGCACAGTGCATGGCAACCAAATCTCTTGACCAGCAGAGTGGGAAACAAAAGTGCTCAGCTCAAAGATGGCGGCTGACTGCATCGCTTTGACTGTGTGTCACACTCCACAGTCCTGGCAGTATTCCAGTCTCCCGCATCAGGCTCCTGGAAAGGGCTCGCTGTGCCTCTTCCAAGTCACCCATTCCAGAACTTTGACCTGTAATTTCTCCCGGCCCTGTGATTGTTCCAGGCACCCTCCTTTTGCAAATTCTGGTCCATTCTGGTTTTGCTTTGTGGGTTATGACTGAACTGGTTTGAACTGGTTCAAAGTCCTGGTTACAACTTGTGGAATGAATGCATAATGAGTACAGTGTGTGTCTGAGTCTAACTAGAGTTTCAAAATATTGGTCAGCTAGACAGCCACGATCCCTTAATCCCAAAGGCTTAGCCAGATTATTTGACCTAATTCTTTAATACCACATCATCAGATAATTCTGGGCCAGCAGGCCACTGTAATGTAGGCAGATATAGTGCTGAATTCCACCTCCACCACAGCGTGGAGAGCTTGGAGTCCCCTACTTAGCCTGTGCATATAGAGACATGTCAGAGGATTAGCATTCTTGGAACGGGCAGGAGAGAAGCGGTCATCAAAACTGCCAAAGCACTATCGGCAGTGAATCGCTGACCCAAGACCTGAGCCAATGGCAGTGAGAGCTGCAGATTTCACAGGTTGGTCATGGGGGAGGCTTGTTAATTTCACAGTTTATAGAAGATTAATGGTCAAGGAAATAAGATACAGCTGCAACCATCTAATTGCAAAAAAAAAAAAAAAAAAAAATGCTTTGTCTAAAATACAGTTCAGGAGGACATAGAAAGGAAACTGTAACATTTTCTTTGGAAACTGGGCTTGACCTCATGATTTGGCTTCAAGAGCTACTTGCTGACCAGAGTGAGTTTCTCCCCAGGTTTGGAGTGTGGCTCAGTAAACTAGCTCCTTACTTGCTGGGGCCCAGATGGGAGAGCCTACTCTTGAGATTGCTGTGAACCGGAAGATACACGTTGACCCCAATTCCCTGGAATCCTCTCAGGTTGTTTCCAGCTAAGAGCAGGGCTCACAGGAAGCATCTGGAGCCAGAGAGGTCTGTCCTGCACCGTGAACATCGTTTTCCAGTGGACGCTGGGATGCTTACTCAGGGCAGAGGGTGTTGACTGCCCTCTCTGCCCTGGGGTATGGAGCTTGCCTCTCACATGCTACGCAGCAAGAACCTCATCCAAGATCAGTTATAGTCAATAGCCTCCATCTCTAGAATCTCTCAGAACACACTCAGCCAGCCACGTGGGCCTGGGTTCATGGCTTGGCTCCAACACGTAGGAACTGTGTGACCTTAGGGAAGTTGCCGAACCTTTCTGTGCCTCACTTTTCTCAAGTGTCAAATGGGAGTAATAATGATGCCTACTCTACAGGTCTGTTGTGAGGATAATAGTGGGCTGTGCATGTTAAGTTCTTGGCGTCAGATGCAGACAAGCACAGTCACCTGAAGCCACACGTTGAAGATGGGAAGGCATTTGGGTCCCTGAATCACTGTGGTGAAGGCCAGCAGCTGACCAGGAGCCCACATGTGACAAAGAAAACTTTTATTGGACTCAGCTACCAAAATTTAGAAATTGTACTTTCTTCATAATCTCTAGTAGAGTAGTGGATAAGGCATTTGGCTGCTAACCAGAAGGTCAGTGGTTCAAACCCTCCAGCTGCTCTGTGGAAGGAAGGTGGGGTGTTCTACTTCCATAAAGATTTACAGCCTCAGAAACCCAATGGGGGTGGCTATGAGTTGGAACTGACTTGATGGGAATGAGTTTGGTGTTTTGAGAAGCGTTACCTTCACTAGTATTACTTTTCCCAGGAAGCCAGAAGCGTGCCCGATCCTTCTTGCTCCTTTGTGCCTCATCACAAAGTAAGTGGACTCGTGGTTCCTCCATGGCTTCCTACTTTCATGAAGTAAATATCCGGACTAGGACCAGGTTGGCCTTCCTGGGACTGATAATTTGTCCTCGGGCCTCTTGTGCTGCTGGGGTCTATGTTGATGATGGAGGCCTGATGGCTTCTGTGATGGATGGATGAGTGGACACAGCTCCTTCATGTAGGCCCATTACTCACGTTTGGGAAGTATATCGTGGTGACCCAGTCCACTCTCTTGCCTTAGCCTCCAGTTTTAGCCACAGCTGTGTGAAAAGTTCCTAAGTGGGCTTCAACCCACTGTGGTCGGACAGCAGTTTACCTCAACTGCCACAATGTTGTGATTGCTGTGTGCCTTTGAGTCACACAAAGCAACCCTAAAGGATGGAGTCGAACTGCCTCACAGGGTTTCCTAGGCTGTGATCTTGACGACAGCAGCTAGCAAGGTGGAGCTCTCCTGTGGAGCTGCTGGTGTGTTCAAACCGCTGACCTTTCGGTTAGTAGCTGCGAGCTCAACCACTATACCACCAGGGCTCCTTATAAGTGCCACAATAGTCTTTCACTTTCTACCCTTCAGGCTTCTGTGGTCCCACTGACGTTGGTAGGAGCTAACTTGTCAAGCATACCTGCACAGCCAGGAAGCGGGGCAGCCCTCAACCAGTGAGTTGAGGAGCCAGCGAGTAAGTACTGTGGGTTGATCTTGGGCGGACAATCCTGAGAGTTCTGTGCTGTAGTAACAGTGCCATCAGAACTTGTCTAGATCCTTTGGGGATAAGAACCAGGACCAGCTCGAAGCTGATGCCTATGAGGTGGAGGTCAGACATGGCTCCACTCTGCAACTTCTTTATCACGTCTGACCCTAGCCATATACCCACAGCACTCACTGCTTCTCTGCTGAGTTTGTTTGATAATTCATTGTAAAGGCCACAAAGGTCATACTTACTGTCAAGTGGTTTGTTGAGAAAGTAACAGGTTACAGCTGGGCATCAGAATCAACAAGTGCAACATAGGGTCAGGATCAGGAAGCACGTAGGCAGAGTGTGGAAGGCCCCCCAAAGTGGAGGGCACGTCCCACCCTTCTTCAGTGCAGGGCAGTGCTCTCGGCTCCTCTGCGGGCTGTGCAAGCCAGCAGGCCCTTCCCTCTGCTATGTGGGCCCCTCTAGGCTGTACACCCTCTTCTTGGCCCCCTCAGGACAGGCCTCTTCTCAGCCACCTCAAGACAGGCCTCTCAGCTGCTCTGGGCTGTTCCAGGAAGCAGGCCCTTCTCTTTGCCATGCACGCCCCCTCTCGGCTGTGCAGGCCTGTCTGCCCTCAGCCTCCCTGCTGTCGGCCACTCCACTAACTGACTCAATCATAGCCAGTGCAGCAGCTTGGTTCAGCTCTCTCTCAGCTACAGCCCTAGCAGCAGGTTTCTGCTGTCACCATCAACTCTGTCATAGGGCTCCTTATGGGCCCCTTCCAGGCTCCTTGCTGTCTTCAGTGTTACAGCCTGGACCTGCGTTACAATTCTTTGAGGAGGTTCCTTGCCTCCTCTCTCTCCACGGCTTCTCCTTCCTTTTTTCCTTTCTGAGGACCTCTGTGGGGTTGGCTGCTTATGTATATATAAGCAAACTCCTTGTCAGTTTCAAGACATGGCCCTCTCATAGTAGGGCCACAAGTTGACCAATCCCCTGGTGTGCCATGAACTCAAAACCCAAACTCCCTGCCATGGGCTGCTTCAGACTTGTAGCAACCCCCACTGGTTTGCAAAGCTATAAATCATGGAAGCAGACTGCCTCGTCGTTCTCCCATGGAGTGGCTGGTGGGTTTGAACCACCAACCTTTTGATTAGCAGCCAGATGCCTTAACCACTATACCACCAGAGCTCCTTATGTCACTTCATTGCCATTTGCATAGTGTATTAACCAGTCCCTACAAGGTGCATGCCAAGCACAGGTCAGCCTGCAGCTCAGGGCTGGGGGAAAAAAAAAAATCAAGCCATCAAGTTGTTTACAACTCACCAAGGAAATGTCAATCAACCTACACAGAAGGAACAAATCCTCTGGGGTTGAAAACTAGGGCAAAGGTAACTCCTCAGGGCTTAGAGGAAAAATCTCTCCAACTGGTTTTCCAAAGAACCATAGCAAAAGGCCACAGGAAGGAACTCATTTCACCACAAGTTCTATACAGTCCTCAGAAGGTCCCAGGTGGGCCCAAGCCCCAAAGACATATGGCAGTGACCTCACTAGCCACACTTCCGTGGGTTTTCCTCCTTCCCTCTCAGTCCCGGCCCCTCTCTGCTGCTCCTGGAAATGACCTCATAAATAACCTGCCGACACCCCAAACTCTGCTTATGGAAGGAACCTGCTAAGGCAAGCAGTGAGTTGGATGTCTCCATTCATTCAGCTTTGCCTCTTACTTTGGCAGTTATTGAGCACTTCAGTGAAGCTAACTACCCATCATATGCAGTTCCTCGTGTGTCTTCCCATTGGTTATATTCTGGCGGAGATGGGGGGCAAGTATTACATTCCTCACATGCGCTAACAGATATGAAACCTGAGCAGACTCACGAGACCAGAGCCAGATAGTGTTGTTGTTGTTGTTATGTGCCGTCGAGTCAAACCCGACTCATAGCGACCCCTCCTTGGGTTTCCGAGGCAGTATCACTACGGAAGTAGGATTGCCCAACCTTCCTTCCGAGGAGTGGCTGGTGGGTTTGAACCACCAGCCGTCTGGTTAGCAGGCAAGTGTCTTAGCCACTATGCTACCAGAGCTCCTAGCACTCCCTAAATAATTTCAGTCGATACTTATTTCAGTCAGAGGGTTTGTATTATCCATTACTGGTTGTTGTGAGCTGCCACTGAGTTGACTCCTGGTCATGTTACTCAGTCCTGTATCAGCCTCAGGATCACTGCCATGGTTGAGTCTACTGTCGCTGCTGTTGTACAAACCCATCTCAGTGAACGTCCGTCTCGCCCTCAGTGGTCCACTACTTCACCAAACATGCTGTTCTCCAGCGATTGATCCCTCCTGATGATGTGTTCAAAGCAAGCACGTTGGACAATGTGCCGTTTTGATTGAAAAGGTTTTCTTTGGTTAAGTTTTGGAAGTAGATTGCCAGGTCTTTCCTCCTCGTCTCTTTGGAAGGTCTGCTGAAACACATGCATCGTGGTATTTGAAATGCCAGTTGTATAGCTTCCAGCATCACGGCAGTATGCAAGCCCCTGTCTACAGCAAGGTGACAGACAGGTGGTGGATTATGCATTATGTATGGATCCAGTGGTTTATTCCTTTGCATCAAGACACGCTCTGGACTTGAAATGCCATGTCTTGACATGTCAACATACAAAAGACTTCATTTCACATTAGGTGGTGTCGTATTCTGTAAGAACAGTGCTTGTCAATCTAAGTTCTTAATATCCATATGGTGAATGTGGGAGTTTGTTCTTTATGAAAAAAAAATCCTCTTTTGTAATTAATTGCAGTAAGAAATGATCTTTTACCCCATTGTTGTCTATCATGTGCCTTTTGCCAATTAGGATGGTTGCAATTCATGGCTTAATTTAGTGAAACTTGAAATTTGAAGAAATATTGCACCATCTTTGAATATTAATGCAATTTTGTTTCTCTGGGGTATTAAGCCTTCTGACATCCTGGACTCTTTCTACTTGGTAGAAAGGTTTTGGGTTTTCAACTCAAATAAAGCTTAGCTCACATATATAATCTTTCCTTTTAATGTGGAAAAAGTTTGTCTGTTCTTCTGTTAGCCTAGTTCTTGTCAAGAAGAGGAGACTTCTTTAAGAGATAAAAATTCCAGACATCATAGAAGCCCTTTGGTTCTTATCCAGACTATTAAAAAAAAAAAAAAAAAAAGTTGCCGTCTAGTGGGCTCTGACCCAGGGTGACCCCATGTGTGTCAGGGAAGAGTTGTGAATTCCTGTGGTTTTCAGGGGCTGATATTTCAGAAGTAGATTTCTAGGCCTTCCTTCTGAGGTTTTTCTGGGTGGACTTGAACTTCCAACCTTTGGGTTAGGGGCCTAGCATGTTAATAGTTTAACCATTAACACCTAGGGACTCCACCCAGATCATGCTCCCTGAGATTTCATTGAAGGTGAACTAGTCCGCTTTGAAAATCCATCAGAGCCCTTAGCATAGTGCCTGGCACATGGTCTCCAACAAAACCAAAATTTGTTGCTATCAAGTTGATTCCAACTCATGACAGCCTCACCTGGTAGAGAGTAGAAGTGTGCTTCCCGGGGTTTCCTTGGCTGTAATCTCAAGAATACATTTGATGTATTGAACGTTTATTATGCAAGACCAGATGAGCTGTGGGATGATATCAAGTACATTATGGTGCAAAAGGTCGTTCAAAAGACAGGAAAGAATGAAAAGACCAAAAGGGATGTCAGAAGAGATTCAAACTTGCTCTTGAGTGGAGAGTAGCTAAAGCAAATGAAAGAAATGATGAAGTAAAAGAACTGAACAGAAGGTTTCAAAAGGCAGCCCAAGAAGACAAAGTATTGTAATGAAATGTGCAAAATCTGGAGTTAGAAAACCAAAAGAGAGCAACACACTTGGTGTTTCTGAAACTGAAAGAACTGAAGGAAAAATTCAAACCTTGAGCTGCAGTATTAATGGATTCTATGGGCAAGATGGCAGGAGCTCTGGTGGCATAGTGCCTAAGGCACTTGACTGCTAACCAGCCACTCCTTGGAAGGAAGACTGGGCAATCTACTTCCACAGAGATACCATCTCGGAAATCCAAGGAGGGGTTGTTATGAGTCAGATTTGACTCGACGGCAGTGAGGTTTTTTTTTTTTTTTTTTTTAAATGGGCAAAATATTAAGCAACACTCAAAAGAAGATGGAAGGAATACACAGAGTCATGCACCAAAAAGAAGTGGTCAACATTCAACCATTTCAGGAGCTAGCATATGATCAAGAACTGATGGTATTGAATGAAGAAGTCTAAGCTTCACTAAATGCATTACTGAAAAAACAAAACCAAAACCAAGAACCAAAAAAGCTGAAAAACAAGACTCCAACAATTGATGGGATACCAATCATTTCATCCTTTTTTCAACAAATGGATGCAACTCTGGAGGCACTTATTCATCTATTCCTGGAAATTTGGAAGACAGCTACCTGGCTAGCTCACTGGAAGAGATCCATATTTGTGCTCATTCCAAAGAAAGGTGATCCAACAGAATGCAGAAATTATCAAACATTATCATTAATATCAGACACAAGTAAAGTTGTGCTGGGCATAATTAAAAAATGATTGCAGTGGTTCATCAACAGGAGCCTGCCAGAAATTCAAGCCAGATTCAGAAGATGACATAGAATGAAGGATATCATTGCCAATGTCAAATGGATCATTGAAAGCAGAGAATGACAGAAAGATGTTTATTTGTGCTTTATTGACCATGCAAAGGCATTCAACATTGTGGATCATAACAAATTATGGCTAACAGTGTAAAGTATGAGAATTCCAGAATACTTAATTGTACTTATATGAAACCTGAACATAGACTAAGAGGAAGTTTGAACAGAACAAGGGGATACTTCATACTTTAAAGTCAGGAAAGGTGTGGTTATATCCTTTCATCATACTTATTCAGTTATATATCCCCGAAATATGTTGAGCAAATAATCTCAGAAGCTGGACTATGAAGAATGCGGCATCAAGATTGGAGGAAGACTCATTAACAGCCTGTGATACGCAGATGACACATCCTTCTTGCTAAAGCAAAGAGGACTGGAAACACTTTGTGATGAAGATCAGAGACTATATACAGCCTTCAGTATGGATTACACCTCAACATAAAGAAAACAAAATTCCTCGCTATTAGACCAATAAGCAACATCATGATAAATGGAGAAAAGATCGAAGTTGTCAAGGATTTAATTTTACCCGGATCCACAATCAATGCCCATGGAAGCAGCCCTTAAGAAATCAAATGATGTATTGCATTAAGCACATCTTCTGTAAAAGACCTCTTGAATGTGTAAAAAAAGCCAACATGTCACTTTGAGGACTGAGGTACACCTGACTCTCTGGTGGTGTAGTGCCTAAGGCATTTGACTGCTAACCAGAAGGCTGGTGGTTCAAACCCACCAGCCACTCCTCGGAAAAAGACTGGGCAATCTACTTCCATAGAGATACTGTCTTGGAAATCCAAGGAGGGGTCACTATGAGTCAGAAATGACTCAATGGCAATGAGTTTGGTTTGATTTGACCCAAGACATGGTATTTTCAGTTGCGTCATATGCATGCAGAAGCTGGACAATGAATAAGGAAGACTGAATTATGGTGTTGGTGAAGAATATTGAATATATACCATGGACTGCCAGAAGATCAAGGAGCTCTGGTGCCGCTGTGGTTAAGGCATTAGGCTGCTAACCTAAAAATGTCAGCAGTTTGAACCCACTAGCCACTCTGCAGGAGAAAAATGAGGCAGTCTGCTTCTGTAAAAATTTACAGCTTTGGAAAGCCTATGAGGGATAGAGATTGCTATGAGTCAGAATTGACTTGATGGCAGTGGGTTTGGTTCTGGTTTGGCCAGAAGAACGAACGAATCTGTCTTGGAAGAAGGACAGTCCAAATGCTCCTGAGAAGCAAGATGTGAGACTTCGTTTCATGTATTTTGGAACTGTTACTAGAGGGACCAATCTCTGGAGAAGTACATCATGCTTAGTAAAGTAGAGGGTTAGCAAACAGGAAGAAGACTCTTAATGAGATGGATCGACAGTGGCTAGGGCAGTGGGCCCAAGCATGACAGTGATTGTGAGGATGGGCAAGACTGGGCTGTGTTTCATTCTGCTCCCTGTAGGGTTGCTATGAGTTGGAACTGACTTGACAACACTTAAGAAGAACAAAAAGCAATCTTTATGAAAGCAGATGGCTAGGTCTGTCTTCAGAGGTCCCTCTGGGTAGGTTTCAATCACTGATCTTTTTGTTAGTAGACGAGCATTTAACTCTTTGTGTTACCCAGGGCCTCCTTGGTGCATGGTCAGGGCTTATCAGGAAATCTCCCTGTGATTAGTGAGGACATTATATATCCCACAATCACCAGGTCAAGCACTTTGTGAGAAGTGCTGATGCTGTCTGAACTTTGCTCCCCGAGAGCTTGCTGTCTCCAGGTCTCTGCATCTTGAGGAGTCCCTGAACATCTCCCAGTATCAAAAGCCACAGAAGTACACAGAGACCTGGCAGCTAATGAGCACATGACCGACTTGGCAAGAAAATGCAAGAGGTCTAAAATTCCCTAAGAGGAGCCAACTCTTTAGCAAGGCCCTTCCAGTGGGCTGATGGGAACTGGCTCCCTTCCCCTGATCATTGCTTTGTTCTTGCCTGTGGAGACTTCCCAAAATATGTCCTCTGGAGACTCTCTGGGTTTGTTTTAAAAGTTCACCCTCTTTTATTCCCCTCTCTAATGCAGGGCTTGAGAGCTTGAACCAAGTGTTGTTGTTAGATGCTACTTGAACAATTTCTGTTAGAAAGATCAGCACAAGGTTGGTCCCCATAAGGCAGAGGTTAAAGATGTCCCAAATGTCCAAACTACCATACCACTCCATCATTTCAGACATTAACTCCTCCTCCTCCTCTTAGTAATCTCCCTCCTGTCTTAGGGTTCTATATTTCACTGTAATGTCTCTCAGAACTCACAGACACCCAAGGGATCGTCATGTAGTGGTGGTGGAGGCTGGCAGGCTAGCAAGTCCCAGGTCTGTGAGTATGTCTGGAGGATCCTCCCAATTCTCAGGGTTTGATGAACCTAAATCAGCAGATCAGATGATGGCTGCTGTCCCAAATCCAGCAGTGAGATGATGATGAGCCAAAATTCAGAACTGGAGCAAGAAGAGAGTGAACCTTCCCAGAAGATTCCTATGTATACCCTCGAAGAAACTGTTGTTGTTGTTGTTATGTGCCATCGAGTCGGACCTGACTCATAGCGACCCCTCCTTGGGTTTCACTACGGAAGTAGATTGCCCAAACTTCCTTCCAAGGAGTGGCTGGTGGGTTTGAACCACCAGCCTTCTGGTTAGCAGTCAAGTGCCTTAACCACTATGCCACCAGAGCTTCTTCTTCCTTGAAGAAACTAAGGGTGGTAATTTGAGCTACCCGCTCCAGCAAGGCGGGACTCAAGGTCTGTCCTACCTGTGGGACTCCAACAGAAATACCCCAAGTGGATGGCTTTAACAATCAGGAGTTTAAAAGCAGCTGCTCAGTTGCTCATGGCAGACTGCACCATGGAGTTGTTTGCCAGTCATTGTAGGGAATAATAACTACCAGCTTCCCAGCCAAGTTGATACATGACTTTAACTACTATACCACCATAAATAGGCATGGATTATAGGATTTACAATACATCACAAAATGGAGGACAATAGCTAGAAGGGCCACATCAGGCAGTTCACCACAGATGCCATTGAATCAGCTCCAACTCATAACATACCCTTTGTACCACAGAATGAAACACTGCCCAGTCCCGCATCATCCTCACAGAAGTAAGTACATTTGAGCCCATTCTTGCAGCCACCATGTCAATCCATCTCTTTGAAGGTCTTCTTTTTCACTGACCTTTACTGAACATGATGTCCTTCTCCAGGTTTGGTTCCTCCCAATAACGTGTCCAAAGTTAGTGAGACAGTCTCATCATCCTAGCTTATGAGGAGCGTTCTGGGTATACCAAATAGGGTTGGTAATTTTTCCATATTCTTTCAAGGTACATCCTCAGCCAGCCTCAGTCAGAGTTGCTTGGGTTCAGGAGTCTGAGCTCTTGCTTGTTTCTACCAGTTCCTTATAAACATCCTTAGTCTACCAGCCACTCCTCGGAAGGAAGGTTGGGCAATCCTACTTCCATAGTGATACTGCCTCGGAAACCCAAGGAGGGGTCGCTATGAGTCGGGGGCCGACTTGACGGCACATAACAACAACAACAACAGTCTACATTTTGTCCACTTACTGAAAATGTCAACTGTTTCCACGACTCCTGCCTTTCTCAGCCTCAGTCCCAATTTGTAACTGGAATACTCTTCCCAGATTACCTATCCGCTAACTCTTTCATCTTTCCCATAATCTTTTCTTTCATATGATTTATTCTTTCATTTGTTTGTGCATCAAACATTTATGGACAACTGGGCTTCATGGAGCCTGAGATGAATCAGACAAATGCCATGCCCTTGAGCGGTTCACAGTCCAGGGAGTAAGAAAGACACATGAATGGAAAATTATCATTAGAGTGAGAAGAGCTATGAAAGTCGAAGCCCAGGAGTTACAGGGACAGAGTAGAGGCTACTAGCCTGGCTAGGGGTTCAGTGAGGGTCCCCTGGAAGAGGTGCAATTTTAAGGATGGAAAGTGTATAATAGTTAACTAGCTGAAATGATAGAAAGGGGCTGGTTCCCAGAGCATGTTAAGCGTGAGGCTGGACAGATAATGGTGGTGAAGATTTGTAGGACTTGACCACCATGAGACGCGCTTGCACTCTAGCAAGACCTTGAACTATCTCCACGCAATGGGAATCACTAGAAATATCCTTGGCAGAAGACTAGCTTTCTGGTCTCTGATAGAAGCTTGGGTTGGAGGAGGTGATACTGGATGTAGATAGGCAGGTCTGCTGCTGATGGAGTGTAAACCCAAATGCCAGCTTTAAGCAGAGCAGCAGAAGAGGACGTTGAGAGAAGTTACTGATTGAAAGGCTTGATTGGAGTACAAGATCAATGGGAACTTGCGATCAGTCGGATATGAGATCAGTTGGATGAAGACAATGGCAGAATCTCCAGGGTCTCTGAATTTGTCTAAATGTGTTTGAAACCCTAGGTGGCACAAACTGTTAACCACTCGGCTGCTGACCAAAAGGTTGGTGATTTGAATTCCCCCAAAGGTGCCTCAGAAGAAAGATCTGGTGATCTATTTCTGAAAGATCACAATCACTTAAACCCCCATGGAGTGCAGTTCTACTCTGAAATGCATAGACTTGCCATGAGTTGGAATCAACTTGATGGTAACAGTTACTGGTCCATCCAGTTCTTTCAGAGACTTCCTTTCTGCACTTCTGGACCATTCTCCTTTGACCAACCACATCATTAGTGAACTTCTTACTCAGCTCCTTCCTCAGTCAAGCCCACCTTCTCCTTAGGTCAGCCTCAGAACTCTTCCCAATATCTACTAACTTAAAGTTTATTTCCACTTCAGTATTATCAGCATGATTGATACTGCCATTTATATTAACAATGAGTTTGTTCACCAAAAAATAGTTAGCATAAGAAATCTGCATAGTGTTTTGGGCCTCATTAATTTCACCAAGTTTATATAAATGACAGCAGGATGGCAAGTCAGTGTTATTTGTTGTTAGGTGCCATTGAATTGGTTGTAACTCATGTTGTTATTGTTGTCATGTGCCATCAAGCCAGCCCCAACTCATAGCGACTCCTCCTTGGGTTTCCGAGGCAGTATCACTACAGAAATAGGATTGCCCAACCTTCCTTCCCAGGAGTGGCTGGTGGGTTTGAATCACTAGCCTTCTGGTTAGCAGTCAAGTGCCTTAGGCACTATGCTACCAGAGTTCCTGGTTGTAACTCCTAATGACCCTATAACAGAACAAAACACTGTTGGGTCCTGTACCATCCTCACAATCATTGCCATGTTTGAGGCCATTGTTGTAGCTACTGTGTCCATCCATCTCATTGAGGGTCCTTTCTTTCACCAACCTTGTACTTTACCAAGCACAATATTCTTCTCCAGGGATTGGTCCCTCCTGATGACATGTCCAAACTATGTGAGACACAGTCTCACCATCCTCACTTCCAAGGTGAATTCTGGCTGTACTTTTTCCAGCACAGATTTGCTCGTTCTTCTGATAGTCTATAGGATATCCAGTATTCTTTGCCAACACCATAATTCAAATGCATCAGTTCTTCTTTGGTCTTCCTTACTCATCATCCAGTTTTCACATGTGTATGAGGCAATTGCAAAGGTCAAGATCACCTTAGTCCTCAAAGTGGCATTTTTGCTTTTTAACACTTTAAAGAGGACTTTTGCTGCAGGTATTCCCAATGCAATACGTTAGTACAAGTCAGTAATGATGACTAATTAATAAACATGTCCCGGGGAGGTGTGTCCTGGCTTGAGGAAATGACCCACAGGCTATGGGGGGAGTGGGTAGATGGTTTCTAGTGAGCCAAGCCTTCCTCTTCTGTCAAATGGAGGGGACCCATCAGCAAATCCCCCAATGTGATGCGTGAGGTTGGTGGGCTTGCTGAGTTTGGTAAGCATTGACCACGGCAGATTTTATTTTAAAAACCACTTTAATGACTAAGGTGCACCTAGCCCAAGCCATGGTCTTTTCAGTTGCCTCATATGCATGCAAAAGCTGGACAATGACAAAAGAAGACAGAAGAGTTTATGCATTCAAACTGTGTTGTTGGTGAAAGTATTGAATGTACTGTGGACTTCAAGAACAACAGATCAGTCTTAGAAAAAATATGACCAGAATGCTCCTTAGAAATGAGGACAGTGAAACTTCGGACTCATTATCAGAAAAGACCCATTGCTAGGAAAGAACATCGTGTTTGGTAGAGTAGAGGGTCAGTGAGAATGACCGTGAGATGGATGGACACTGTAGCTACAACAAGGGGCTCAGACATACTAACACTCGTGAAATCGGGGCAGGATTGGCTTCTCTGCTCTACGTAAGGACATAGCAAGGACTGTGATGATGATGCAGGACTGGGCCACTCTGTGGCTGCTGTCTCACTCTGTTGTCCGTGGGCTCGCTACAAGACGGAGCCGACTGGACGGCACCGCCACCGACCACCATGCAAGGTCGCCATGAGTCAGAGCCAAGTCAATGGCAACTAACAGCACCGAGCAGCAGATTTGCAGTTTGAAGAGACACCCTGGAGCCTCAGTGGCCTTTCTGGAGGAGGGGTCGCACCTCACCCTGAGACCCCCTTACCTCTCTGAAGCTTCGTCAGGAGGAAGTCTGGACCAGGAGAGAACATACAGGTCTCTGCACTCTCTTCTGGCTTTGAATCCTGGTTCTTCCACTTACAGCTATTTAACTTAGGGCACCTCCTATAATAAGTGGGGGGCTGTGGTGGTTATGTTTGTGTCCACCACAGGGGCATAATCTGTGAATTTTAGGAATCTGTGGATTTAATGAGGTGATGTGTCGAAAGGGTCCAGGTGGCCTTGAACATAGAAGGTGCTGTCCCTCCTTCCTACAGCCCTCCTCTGGACAGGCGTCAAAAGCAGTCTGACAAGTGTCCCTTTGATGGCTGTGCTCAGCCGAGACATGGCTATGCTAGCCCTTCAGAGGCCCCAGTGGTCCCTCTATGCTTCCCTGCATGCTGAGGGTGCCATTGGGCGTCGCCCTGTTCTGCGTAGCTGTGTGCTGAGGGAGTAGTGTGATGGGGACGTTTAGACAGAATCCACGGCTTCAAAGAGCAATTTGTTTTGTGCACACAGCCCTGAGCAAAGGCAGAGGGAAAAGAGGCGCACGTGGTCTACAAAGGAGCAGATGGGTACTCTGAGGGATCCCTCTGTGAGGGCTGAGGGGTGTGGGCTGGGGATTTGAAGGCTGCTCTGGCAAGCCACCTCCAGGAGAGGCTAGCATTGCTTCCTAGTCCGGCTTGTGTGTTTTGTTTTGAGGAAAATTATTCTCTTAGATATTTTAACTGATTGCTTGAAAAGCTGCGTGGATATTTTGCTGAGACTAAGAAACCCTAAGGGGCTGGTTTGGGAACAAATTAGAGGCAGATTTCACCTACACTGGGGGCTTTTGTCTCTGAGCCAAGGACGGTGCTGGCCATGTCTTAAGGAGCTGGTAACAACTCTGTAAATTAAGTGCATCCCCACTTTCAAGGTGGGTAAGCTGAGACTCGGGAGGTCACTGGGCATGCCCAAGCATGGGAAGAGGTGGAAGGGTCTGGGGTGACCGATGCGTGCTTCAGTTGCAGCCTCTTTTCCTTATTTCCACATCTGTCTCTTTTGCCAGAGGCCCTGGCTGAGAATGCAGAGTGTGTCTTGCTTGTTTCTGGGACCTTGGAGTCCAAATGTAAACCTTGGCACCCACTTGGGGTGCTGTCAGTGCTGAATGGTGCCCAGGGAGGCCCAAGATCCAGATGTGCACTTTGGACAAGTGGCTGGGGGCCAGTGGGTAGAAAGCAGGGCCAGGGCAGTACCCACGGGTGATTGTGGGTGCAAGGGCGCACCCATGCTTGCTAAGAGCCAGGGCTGGCATACCTGTGCCAGGCACTGGCTGTGGTGGGCCTGCCCACCCTCAACAGCAGACATACAGAGGGGCAAGAGTCTCATTGTGGAAACAAGAGGAAATGGAGACCCTGACCTGTTTACCAATTTTCTGCAGGCTACGCAGGGAGTGCTTCTGCGGGAGCTGCCCCTTCCTGATCACATGTCCAAAGTACGCGAGACAAAGTCTGGCTCTTTTCATTTCTCAGGAGCTTTCTGGTTGTGCTCATCTAAGACAGATCTGTTCATTCTTCTGTCAGTCCATGGTCTATGTAGTATTCTTTGCTAACACCATAATTCAAAAGCATCAATTCTTCTTCAGTCTTCCTTATTCATTCTCCAGCTTTCACATGCACATGAGGTTATTGAAAAGACAATAGGACGTGTATGTCATCAGTAGGGACCAATCCCTGGAGAAGGACGTCATGCTCAGTGAAAGGTCAGCAAAAAAGGAGACCCTCAGTGAGGTGGATTGACACAGTTGCTGCCAACAACAGGCTCAGACATAGCAGTAGTTAGGAGGGTGGCCCAGGACGAGGCAGCCATTTGTTCTGTTACACATGGGGTTGCTATGATTTGGAGCCAACTCAAGAGCACCTAGGAACAGCAATGCAGGGAATAAGGAGTGAAGCCAGATGGTCTGTTCCATGTCCCGTGCTCTGGCAGCTATGGAACCAGGGAGAGTCAGAAAGCCAGAGCACAAGGGAGTCTCTTTGAGGACCACTTGGGAGAAGGCCTTTATCTCTGGGAGAAGGCAGGGAGGGAAGGGGCTTCCCTCAACTGAAAGCTGATCAGAGTAGGATCAGGTGGACGCTGGCTTGGTGCATTAAGAGGGAGGTGGCCCATTAATTTCCAGCAGGAAATATTGGGCTGAGAAGCCAGGGTCAGAGTGGAAATACCCAAGGGATCAGAACAGGAGCAGGGCTGGGACAGGTATGAGGTGGTTTAGAAGCCAGCAAGATGGAGACTGCAGAGCAGGGTGAGTGGGGCAGGGAGGGGACCAAGGATGGCAGGGGTGAGAGCGGGCTGGGCAGCTCCTGGCCTCTACTGAAGGAGGTTCTGTGTGGGCGTGTGTCCTTGGACGTGGCACATTCTTTGCCCATCTGCTGTCGTAAAGATGCAATCTTGTTTTGAGCCAGACACCAGACAGCTATGTTCCGAGGAGACCCGGAAGTGGATGCTGGGAGAAATCAAGGAATACACCTCGTGCAGAAATGAGGGCAACACAGGTTCTGTTGTCCACATGTGTGAGCATACAGACCTAACTAGTTGCTGTCAAGTTGAGTGCAACTCACAGAGATCCCATGTGTGTCAGAGTAGAACTGTGTTCCATGAGTGTTTCAGTGGCTGGTTTTTTGAAAGTAGATCACCAGGCCTTTCCTTCAAGAGACCCATAGGTGGACTTGAACCTCTAACCTTTAGGTTGGCAGACAAATGCTTAACTCTTTGTACTACCCAGGGACTGAGCCCTTCTTTAGTTCCTAGCAAAGGTTACCTGCTGGAACCCAGAAAGAACCTCTCCCTGAATGTTCTCCATCTGCAAAGCCAACAGGGGTCTTGTTGCCACGGGTGCTGGCACTCAGCAGAGACGCCCTGTTTGTGTGCCAAGGACGCTGCTCCCAGGCACTGCCGGAGCTGCCTGCCTTGGAGCGCTAGCATGGTGCCACGGTGGGGTTCTAAGATGGGTGGATGCCCTCCTCCTGACTCTGGGTCCCCCCTTTGCACCTGGAGATCTCAGTTACAGCAGGATTGACTCCTGTGTTTTGTGAGTCCCCTGGGAAACCACCTCTCAGCCTTCTGTCTATAGTCTTACTCTTCACAGAGAACATCTGGGCAGGGAGAATGGCTATGACCTGCTTGTACCTGCCCCATCTTCACATACTGCCCCATCTCCATTTGCATACACCTCCTTCACATGCAAATCAGCATGCAGGGACACCTGCACCCCAACACACCCCCGGCCAAGGGTCCTCTGGGTACAGCCACGTTTCTGCTTATATTCATGGGCATGAACTAAGGAGCACATGGAGAGTTACATCTGGGCAGAGTGATGGCAAGGAGCCCTGATGACATAACACTCAAGTGCTCGGCTGCTCACTGAAAGGTTGGAGGTTCGACCCCACCCAGGGGTTCCATGGGAGAAAGACCAGGTGACCTGCTTTCATCAAGATTACAGCCTAGGGAACCCTATGGCACAGTTCCGCTGTCATGTGGGGTTGCTATGAGCCAGAATTGACGGCACCCAACAACAACTGAGAGATAGCCAGGGGTATACAAAGGCCAGGCAGTGGGAGACCTACACCTTGAGTGACAGCAATACTGGCATTGATTGTCCAAAGAGAATTTCAGACAAATAATAAAAATGATTTATTAGTTTCCTCAGGATCAAATGACCACAAATTATTTTCTTTTGTTGTTGTCAGGTGCCATGGAGTCAGTTTCAACTCATAGCGACCCTCTGTGCAATAAAACAAAACACTGTCCAGTACTGTGCTGTTCCTGCAATCATGCCTGAGAGCATCATTGCAGCTGCTGTGTCAGGGCATCTCATTGAAGTTCTTCCTCTTTTTCTCAGACCCTCTACGTTACCAAGCGTGATGTCCTTCTGCAGGGACTGGTCCCTCCTATAACAGGTCCAAAGTACATGAGATGAAATCTCACCATCCTTGTTTCTAAGGAGCGTTCCGGCTGCACTTCTTCCAAGACAGATGTGTTCATTCTTCTGGCAGCCCGTGTATATACAATATTCTTTGCCAACACCGTAATTCAAATGCGTCAGTTCTTCTTTGATCTTCCTTATTCATTGTCAAGCTTTTGCACACATGTGAGGTGATTGAAAAGATCATGACTTGGGTCAGGCACACCTTAGTCCTCAAAGTGACATTCTTGCTTTTTAATACTTTCAAGAGGTCTTTTGCAGCAGATTTGCCCAGTGCAACATGCCATTTGATTTCTTGACTGCTACTTCTATTGTCATTGATCGTGGATACAATTAGAATGAAATCCTTGACAACTTCAATATTTTCTCCATTTATCATGATGTTGCTAATTGGTACAGTTGTGAGGAATTTTGTTTTCTTTATGTTCTCTCCATTCTGAAGGCTGTAATCTTTGATCTTCATCGGTACTTCAAGTCCTCTTTGCTTTCAGCAAATAAGGTTGTGTCATCTGCATATTGCAAGTTGTTAATGAGTCTTCTTCCAATGCTGATGCTGCATTCTTCTTCATATAGTCCAGCTTCTCCAATTATCTGCTCAGCATACAGATTGAATAGGTATGGAGGAAGGATACAGCCCTGACACATACCCTTCCTGATTTTAAACCACACGGTATTCCCTTGTTCTGTTCAAAAGACTTCCTCTTGGACTATGTACAGGTTCCTCATGAGCATAATTAAGTGTTCTGGAATTCCCATTATTCACCATGTTATTCATAATTTATTATGATCCACATAGCCAAATGCTTTCTCACAGTCCCTAATGTAAACATTCAGCTCATATGCCTGTCTATTATTTGGCTGGAAGCCACAGGAGTGGGTTCGATTTCAGACCTGAAGGGCAGTTAGGGGCCATAGTCTCAGGGGTTCCACCAGGTTCTATCAGACCAGCAAAACCAGTACTTTTTTTTCTTTTTAAATGATTTTGAGTTTTGTTTCACAATTGTGGAAGTAACTTTTGAGATTTATGTAACCTGCAAATGAGAGGGTGGTGGCTCAGAGGCAGGATTCTTGCCTACTGTGCAGGAGACCTGGGTTCGAGTCCTGTCATTGCACCTCACGCACAACCTTCACCCACCCCTCTGTCAATAGAGGCTTGCTCCATGATCTTTTCCATCACCTCACATGCATGCAAAAGCTTGAGCTTCATTTCAGCAAAGCTTCCAGACCAAGACAGACTAGGACGAAAGGTCTGGTGATCTCCTTCCACAAAGTACTCAGTGAACACCCTAGTGTGGCTCACCGTGGTCTGACCCTGCTGTCCCTGGGGTCACCGTGAGTTGGAGCTGACTGGATGGCAGTGTGCAACAGCAAGCTGCAAGGGAGCACATTGTTCCTCCTCATCTTGTCTTAAATATTGTCTTCCACAAGGAAATCACTTTGGAAAACTCTTGGTTATGCAGTTGACCTCAACGTACATGGTCTTAGATACACACATTGCTTCTGAGAGTAGCTTCCTAGTACGTTGGCATCATTGGAATTTGCTTCAGGCTCAGTTCATATCTCTGATGTCTGTGGTACAAGTGTTCCTGTGTGTACATAGTAGATTTGAAATAGACAATGGGACAGTGTTTGGATAGATAAAGAAACAGAGCTTGAATTATTGGAGGTCTGTCATTCCATCTGCAAATCCTCGCCTAAAATTTGTGTTCATTCTTTTGGAAACATTTCTTTAGTTTTTTTTTTCCCCCCTCTTTTATTAAAAAAAAAAAAAAAATGTTGTTACTGTACCCTGGCCTGGAGTTGGCCCCCATGTACACTCATGGTGACCCCATGCACAGTGGGGATCACATTGTGATCCAGAGGGTTTTCACTGGCTCCTTTTCAGAAATAGATTACCAGGCCTTTATTCCTGGTCTCTCTCAGTCTGGAAGCTCCACTGAAGCCTGTTCAGCATCAGAGTAATATGCAGGCCTCCATGGATAGATGAATGGTGGTACATGAGGTGTGTTGACCAGGAATCAAACGGGTCTCCCACATGGAAGGTGAGAATTCTACCATGGAACCACCAATGGCCTCATTAATTTCATTAAAACACATTAATATGTTACTTCCCCCTTTTAATAGTTATTTTTAAAGCACTTTTTACTGTTGTGATTATATATTCATAACATAATTTATTCCAAAAAGAGAACTTTCACTGTCTTCATTTCTTTTCTGGCCATTATTATTGTGTCACTTCTCGATATTACTGAAAATAATTTTGATATACCAGTGGGGGAGGCTGGTGAAAAATGGTTGCTTTGGGTCAGTATGCCCAGAGCCACAGGAGAGAGCCTAGGTATGCCAGCTCTCAGTAAGCAAGAAAGTGGCAGGACCCGGTCACAGAAAGATGGCCAACCTTCCAGGGGGACATTTCAGGGCATTATCTCAAGTACCCACTTTTCCCCTGACACAGCTGTGCCAGTGCTCCATGGGCCCTGGGGCTTCTCCAATCTATCACAAATTTGACCTGAGTCAAGGTTAGGGTTTCACTAGGCCACTGAGGGTAAGGAAGGATTTAGGGGTGGAGAATGGGAAACTCAGGGGCTTTTTAGGCCACCTTGGACAACCTGGCTTAGTCAGTGCCGAGGTTCTCAGCTTGTCTAAGTTACCACGTGGATTCCCAAGACCCTTTCAGGGTTTCCATGAAAACCTCTGTTTTCCACCTACATATCTGTGTAAGGCTTTTTTTTTTTTTTCTTCACATAATTTAACCAAAATATCATATCACAACAGCTTGCATAAAGAAGCACATAAGCCCAGCTGTCTTCCATTAAGTCAGACATCAGAGATCGGCAAAAGTGGAAAACAATGCCACCCTTGCTGCTGAATTTTTGTTTGGAGAATCTAGTTGTTTGTGTAAAAATATATTATTTATGTTATTATGCAATGGGTTCTTTGTTATTTTTGAATGAATTGATAAATAGGTAATTTTAAATAGTCTCAGTTTGAACTTAGGATGCAGTATACAGCAAAGATATAAACCACATAAACAAAAGCATTTTGGGGTCCTCAGTCAATTTTGAAAGTGTAAAGGGGTCTTGAGATGAAAATATTTGAGAACTTCTGAGCTAAAATATGGACTATACTTTATGTATAGTAGGGGACCAAGAGAAGTTTAGAAAGGTCAGTCAGGGACACATTATCCATTGCTTTAGATGCCAAGGTGACCCTGCATTTATTTTTGTAGGCAGTAAGGGGCCTGTGAATATTTCTGTGCAAGGAAGTGACATAAAGAGAGCTGTGTTTTAGATTAAATGCATCTAATGGGGAGTGTGGACATGGAGACAAGCTGGTGACTGCTTGCAGTAATCCAGGAAAAAAAAAAAAACCCATCAAGTTGATTCTGACTCAGTACCACTAGAAAGCAGAGTAGAACTGCCCCATAGGGTTTTTAAGGCTGTAAATCTTTAAGGAAGCAAAGCCCAAACCAAACTCACTGCCGTTGAGTTGATTCCAACTCATAGCGCCCTTAGAGGTCAGAGTAGAGCTGCTCCATAAGGTTTCTAAAGCTGTCAATCTTTGTAGAGGCAGACTGCCTCATCTTTCTCCCGAAGAGCAGCTAGTGGGTTCCAATTGCTGACCTTTGGGTTAGCAGCCCAATTCTTTAACCATACCACAAACAGACCTCCTTTAGTAATCCAGAAAGATGTGGGAAAAAAGTTGTTCAGTCCCAGAATACAGGGCAGGACAGAGAAAGGACCAGGACCTAGCAGAAGACACATTTGCTTGGGCTGGTTGGGGACTAGGAGTTGACTTGACTGCCCTCTCCAAGGCAAGAGGCACTCTAGTGTCTGAATGGGAGGTGCCCTTCAGTAGCATGTGGTGTTACGCTAGACTTTAGGGACTCCCACAGGAATACTGAGAAACAGGTTTTCAGGAGGAGTCGATACCTGGTAAGTGAGTCACCATTTGAGATTAAGACTCCATCCCCTGAAAGAGGGAGGCTTGTTGGACCAGGAAGCTCTCATGCACCAAGAAAGGGGCAAAGTGGACACATCCCACCTCCGTTGCTAATGTGTGGTAGGCATCAACATCAATCCAGTCCTCAAAATGTGGAGAGGGATCTAGTCTTCATCTTCCCCCTTCTCCACCCTCATCACCAGCTGCCCAAGTGGCACAATCTCTGACTCTAGCCATGTGCTCACAGGCTAGATCACCTTCTTTCACATTGCCAGCTAGGCAGACACCAGCCCCTGTTTGCTCTCACTGCCCAAATGGGCTTGTTAATTTGTTACAATGACTCATACAATTCATGGAGAATACACCAAACTTATAGCTACAGCTTTATTGCAACTAAAAAGAATACAGATGAGGAGATGTGTAGGGTGAGGTCTGGGAATCCTCTCAGCACAGAGCTTACAGGTTCTAAACAGAAATGCATGGTTACTAACTAGGAAGCTCCTCTGAGCCTCAGGGCTCAAGGCTCTTATTGGCCTCCCAACATGGCCATAATAGATACCTATACCTCTTGAGGCAAGTTAACATGGCCCCAGGTGGTCTGTCTTGATCTGATCAGCCTCCAGTCATTAGTTTCAGATGTGGCTTGGCTTGAAAGAATTGAGAAGAAAGGCCAAATTGCTTTTTGCAAGGTGATTATGCTTCAGACCTTAGACCTGGGAGATAACTGAAGGGTCAAGAATAAAAAACAAAACAAAACAAAAAAAAAAACAACTAATACTTATTGAGTGCTCATTATGACCTAACCCATAGGCCTCCAAAACAACCCTGTCTCCTTATAGGCAAGAAAACTGATCTCAGAGGGGTTATATAACTTGGCCAAAGTTATAGTGATTAAGCTGCCAAGAGGAGAGCCAAATCCAAACCAGCTTGTTGTCAAAGTTGAGATTCATCCCCACCCAGCCCCATGACAGCTTTCTGTCTCCTTTAAGGGAAGATAACAGAATGGACTCCCTGGGTGATAAACACTGTTAAGAGCTCAGCTACTAATTAAAGGGTTGTCAACTGAAATCCACCCCAAGGTGCCTTGGAAGAAAGGGCTTCCCATCTACTCTGAAAGATCATAGCCGTTAAAAACCCTGTGGAGTACAGATCTACTCAACTTGATGGCAACTGGTCTTTTTTTTTGGTTAACATAATTGAATCACAGAGCAAAACTGGACCTCTTCTTAAGGTTTAGACATATATCCAACTGCCTTCTTGACATTTTCACTTGGATGTCTACTGCATCTCAAACTCTACATGTCTGAAGGCAAGCCTTAGTCACCCCACACCTCCAGCCCCAGTCCCCCACTCCACACTCATCTGAGTCTGTCAGTTACTCACACCACCTTCCTCATCTAGGTAGTTGTCACCACCACCCACCTAGCTGCTCAAGGCCAAGAACATAGGGACCATCTAAATCCACACCCTTCTCGATCCCACCCTCCCCAGTTAGCCAGCAGGTCCAGCAGACGCTGTCTCCACTATACATTTCCATTGCAGCTGTTTCTCTCCCTCTTGGCAGCCATCATACTAATCTGGGTTTGAACCGCCAGCCTTCTGGTTAGCAGTCAAATACCTTAGGCACTATGCCACCAGAGCTTCATTTTTTTGCTTGTCTCCCACTTGGCTGCCATCATGCTAATCTGAGTCCCATCACATCTCAGATATTTTCCACAGTGGCCCCCAACTGGTTTCTCTGTCTCTAATCTTCTCCCTCTCCAACATGTTACTCACATAGAAGCCAGAGTGAGGTTCTTAGAATGTAAATTGGATGGTAGCACTTCCTTGTTAAAACAATTCGGTGGCTTCTCCCTGCTTTTGCGCTGTCATGTCAGGCTCTTGGCTGCCTGTACGCAGTCTGCAGTCCCCCGTGAATGGTCACACCTCCATGCATTGCCCACTCCACCAACCCTTGCTCTCTTTGTTCCGCCACACTGGCCTCCTTTGTGTTCCTCAGACATTCGAGCTCTTGCCCGCGTATCTGAATTTATGATCTCTTTGCCTAAAATGTTATGACCCTACTTAAAAAAAATCATTTTATTTATCTGTTGTTGAAAATATACGCAGCAGAACATATACCAGTTAAGCAACCTCTCCATGTGCAGTTCTAGGCCATTGATTATACTCTTCAAGTTGTGCAGATGCTATCAGTTTTCTTTCCTGCATTGTTCTTCCCCTACTAACATAAACTCACCACGCCCCCTCCAATCTTCCTATTTAACCTTTTGAGTTGCTGTTATCAATGTAATCCCATATAAACAACAACAACAACCATTGCTATTGAGTCAATTCCAACTCATAGTGACCCTATAGGATAGAGTGGAATTGCCCCATAGGGTTTCCAAG
The DNA here is from genome assembly GCF_000298275.1 of Orycteropus afer afer. Lineage (NCBI taxonomy): Eukaryota > Metazoa > Chordata > Mammalia > Tubulidentata > Orycteropodidae > Orycteropus > Orycteropus afer. The sequence continues at coordinate 4,760,717 of NW_006921593.1, forward strand.
GCTGTAATCTTTATGGAAGCAGACTGCTACATCTTCCTTCCACTGATAGGTTTGAACCACCAACCTTTGGGTCACTAGCCTAGTGCTTAACCACTGTGCTATGAGATCCCGTATAGATGCTACTTTAAAAGATAGCACAATGTTAAGGCAGCCATTCTTCACTATTATTTGGTTTAAAGAAGACTTCAGAGGATCTTTTTGGTTTGAGGTTTAAAGATGATCTGAGAGCAATAGTTTCAGGGGTCCATCCAGCCTCGCTGGTTCCAGAAAGTCTGGCTTCCATGAGAATTTGAAATTCTGTCTGCCTTTCTCCCTTGCTGATCAGGATTCTTCTGTAGAGTCTTTGAACAAAGTGTTCAATAATGGTATCACTCACCATCTAGTTCTTTTATTCTCATAGCAAAGAGGTAGTTGTTTATGGATGATGCTACTTCTTTATATGTATACTTCTTTTTCACACCCTGGTATTGGCTCGGAGATTACTTCCTGAAAGTGTCTTACTCTAGCCTTCTTTCTAAAGAGGGTTTACTCTCTCCTAATTTCTCCCTGTGATACCACCATATTTATTTCCTTCATAGCATTTTTTTCACCTTCTGGAATTATTTGTGTGTTTTGTTTTGTCTACCTCTCTCTCCAACTCTAATGTACATTCCTTGAAGTCAGGGACTTTTGACAACTGCGCTGTCTTGAATTATGTCTGGTACGTAGCATTTGCTGTAGGTGTATGGTGGCAACTTGGAAAGCTCAGCTCTGAAGACCATTCTGAAAGCCAGGGTCCAGGGTCCTCAGATTCTTTACAGTTTCTTCCAGGTCCACTTGCAGTGGGGTCTGGGGCTTGGAGTGAGTAGGCCTGCAGTGCTGTCACCATTGCTCTGGTCATGGAGGAAGGGAGGTGGGGGGCAGGAGACCCAGTCTTTCCATACCATTTTCCCTGGAGCTCCTCTGTGTAGTTTCAGTCCCAGTGGACAGCCTGGCAGCAGGCTTTTCCTTCCTTCCTGCGTTCTCCTTCCTCCTTCAGGGTGACATCCGGCTTTTAGCTCATGGGCAGAGTGGAGAGGAATTACGCCCCCTGAGAAGGTGTCTCGCAGCTCCATGGCAGCTCCGGCTCCTGCTCCCGGGGTCTCGCTGATGGATCTTTCCTCCCAGGCAACCGCATCACTGTTCTATTAATAAAATACCTTTCAAGGTGCATCATGTTGACCAAATATATCACTTCTTCCAAAAGAAGGAAAGATGGAAACCTTGGACAATCACTCCAGGAAGGCTGAGTCCCGACATCTAGATACCCTTCTCGATACATTTTGCAAAAGAAAGGAGCCTGGTTGATCATACACCTGTAGTTTGGTGGCAAGAGAATTTAATAAAGATCTCAGAAACGTGGACCCTTCCTTGTCCTGACTCAGTGACCCCCACAGAGCTTAGCCCCCCTTCTAGGTGTGAGGAAGCCCTTCCAGCAGGTCGTACAGGTGATAGGGAGGTGTACTTCCTGTTAACAGGAGGGTAGAGAAAGAGGAGCTTTTGGAGAGATTGTCACCTGGGCTCTGGCCTGTTCTTGCTTGTCTGTCAGAACCTGCAAGGAGCCCAGGTAATGAGAAGCAAACCTGTCCTCCCAGTCCCAGCCCAGGTTTCCTTCTGCTTAAGGCAGATTCACCTGCCATGTTCTCTTAGCTGAGGCCTAGGTAGAAACTGGAGCAAATCAGAAAAGTTTAATTGGGCCCCAAATGTGATTAACCAAGCCTCGCTCGCATATGCTCTGCCGGTGTTTAGCATGCCACAAACTCTAGCATTACCCCGTGGGTCCTCAAAGCCATTCGGCTTTTAATGTTCCTTGCCTAGTTTACTCAAGTTGGAATTTAAATCAAAGGGTAACATCTATATTGGGGATAACTTTATAGCTTATCTTAATATAACTGCTAATATATGTCTTGTTTTAAAGGAGCTTTTTAAGAACAATGGTTTTAACAACATTATGTACTTCGAAGGGAATTTGGTAAGCAGTTGCCTGAATCAGGCACGCTGTAATTTGAGGCATTATTAAAACAGAACATAAAGAATGAGAGAGACAAGGCTCAAAGGTACTGGACCGGAGCCAAAGCAAATATTGGAAAGCTCCTAGGAATAAAAACAGAGCATCTCACACCCTCCTCCTCGGATCTAAGTGTGGCGCCTTGACAACTGGGTCTCTTACTGGCCTTCTGTAAGGAGGCAAGTGTTAGACCCGAGATCTTTTTGGAGTTAGAATTTCTGGTGCCAGCGTGAGGAAGAAGATCCTTTACTGACCCCTCTTTGTCCTCTAGTGTCATGGGACACTCACAGTGTGGTTTAGGGAACCTGGCATGTGAGGGGACCAACAGTGAGAGTGTCTGACCCTGGCTATGCCTCTAACCTGCTCTGTGGCTTTTGGGGAAACACCTAACATCACAGGGCCCCATTTTTTTTTTTTTTTCTCCACCTCTGAGATGAGAGATTTGGGCAAGACAATGACTATTATGATATATGTTGGCTCTAATTTTATGGCTGTGTGCCAGAGTCCCATTTTTTTTTTCTTTTTTCATCTTGTACTGCATGGAATCAATGGATTAATTTGTCAAGTGTCTACTATATACTTAGCTCCATGCTGGATTCAGCGATCAATACTGTATACCACAAATATTTACTGACAGGCAACGGGTTAGGTTCTGTGGATACAAAGAGAGATAAAGCCTGAAAGTACACTGTCCTGTTTGTTGGTGTTGGTTTCCATCTGGTTGGCTGTGAGTCATAGTGACTGTATGTCAAACAGAATGAAGCGTCTGGCCTTGCACCATCTTCATGGTTTTTGATGTGTTCGAGCCACTGTGTCAGCCCATCCCATTGAAGGTCTTTCTCTCTGTCACTCATCCTGTACTTTACCCGAGTGGCTTGTTGGCCCAGGGGTACAATTCTTGCTTCAGATGCAGGAGGCCCTGAGTTCAAATCCTGGATTGGCCCCTATGTTTATTTCAAAAAGTTAAAAGAAGAAGAAATGGAATTCAAGGACTTCTGCTTCCAGAAGGGATGGAGAAGCTGTACGGAAAGCAGAGCCCTGCCTGGAATGACTAGAAAAGCCAGGTAAAATGTCACCTGTCTGAAGGCAGCAGAGAGCTGTCTAGAAAAGGAGAAGTAGAGGGGTTGAGAGTGTGAAGAAAGAAAAGGGTTGGGGTGCAGGACCTGACCTGGCTTCTGTAACTGCTCTTTCCCTGGCTACTTCTGGGCATGAGCAGGGTGGAATCCTGTGCCAAGCTCATGCAAAGTCTGGCAGAGGGGTCTTCCTGGGGGGGTGGGGGATGGGTAGAGAAACCAGCTAAGCTTTGGAAAGAGGCTGGAAGTCTCAAGCACTTGGTCAATTTTCCTCTCAGGAAATTTGCCAAATACTGGGGCTTTGCAGGATGGGAGACTAAAATTCTGACTAGAAAGTCTCTGAAAATCCCAGTGGAGGTTTTTATAGTCTTGGGAGACAAAACTTAAGTTCAGCAACAGCCAAGAGGTGGGACCCTACAGAATAAGCCAGTTTTTTGTTGGAGAGCTGAAGTGGGGCAGCAGTGAACCAGAAGTAGACAGAAAATAGTGAACCAAGGCAGCAGTTATCTTTGAATGGTGGGGTGGAATTGCTCAGCCAGCAGGCTGTATGATGCTAACCCTTTTGTGACCCATGGGACATATAATGCCCACCTACAATTTCTGCCTCTGGGGTTTAGTGGGAAGTTAATGTCCCACTTTTAGTGCATGTTTTCATATAGTGGTGGGGGAAAAACAGGCCTCATTCCACCAATCTCAGCAGCAGAGACCACTCAGGATATATGTGTTTCACTAGTTGTATCAAAATCCATATTGCCTTAATTTTTTTTCCATTTTATTCAAAATGCCTTCCATTACTGAAAACACATGGTTTCCATCAAAAAATGAAAGCAGAAAATAATCCAGTCTTAGATGCGTATATGGCAGGTGGTAGATCCAGATTGTTTGACTACAATTGTCTGTTTCCCGAAAGATTACATGAGATGGGTACTTTAGGCCACTCTTCAGGAAGACTGACCCCAGGGCATTTTTGTACAATTTTTCAGGCTCATCTTCAGACTCTCATGCCATGCATCCTTTTCAGGTCCTGGCTTTTCACAGAATGTCCTCTTCCTATTTATCTACCAGGTAATCTCCTACTTACCCATCCAGCCATAGCTCAGTTCCATCATTTCTTTGTGGCATTTTCTGATCCCCAGGACTAATCTGTTTACTTCCTCTTATGTTTATGTTTATCCCTTATATTATTGCCTTTAATAACATTGTGTTACTACATTATTTTTGGAGGTTGATATTTTTTATTGTGGTTAAAAACATACATAATGGAACATTTGCCAACTCAACTTTGTTTTACATGTACACAACATTCTTCATGCTGTGTAACTGTTAACCATTACCCGTATCCAAATTATTCCACCAACATTAACTTGGTGACCCCTAAGCAGTGACTCCTTCTCTCCTCTTCTCTCCTGAGACTACTAACCACATTTTGGTATTTATATATTCGCCTATTCTGAATATTTCAAATAAGTGGGATCCTACATTTTTTTTCTTCTTGTGACTGGTTTGTTTCGCTCCTCATAATGTTCCCAAGGTCCATCTTTTAGCATGCAGCAGGTCTGCCTTCTTTTTGGCTCAGTAATATTCCATTGTATGTGAATACCGTATTTTTGTTTATCCGTTTCTCGGCTGATGGACATTTAGGGTGTTCCCTCCTCTTGGCTATTATGCATAGTGCTGCAGTGAACCCTGGTGTGTGAGTTTTTGTTTGCATTCCTGCTTTCCGTTTTTTTGTTTATATATCTAGGAGTGGAATTGCTGGGCCAAATGATGAACTTTTTAGGGACCACCAAATGTTTTCCATAGTGGCTGCACACTTTTATTCCCATCAACAAAGGGTAGGGGTTCCAATTTTTCCACATCCTTGCAAATATTTGTTAGTTTCCTTTCTTCTTCTTCTTCTTCTTCTTCTGTTATTTATTTATTTTTTTTCCAATCTGTTAGGATAAGGTGGTATGGTGGTATCTCATTGCAGTTTTGATTTTCATACCCTCTGGTAGCATAGTGCCTAAGGCACTAACCACTGGACCATCAGAAACCCTTGGTGGATGTGAGCCTTTTGAGAAATGTTCTTTCCTGGAAAAATCCAACATCATGAGGCTAAATGCTTCCTTCTGTAATGAAAGTTGTCACCACCATTCAGGGACAGTGATTGAGCCAAGTCCATCCCATCCAGCCAGCAGCCCCACACCAAAGCAATGGAGTCATAGGACAAGCCAATAAGACACTGGGTAAAGAAGGAAATTTCCGAGGGAAGTTTATTACTTTATCATTAAAAACAGGTTTACTACCCACAGGAGAATAATGAATGTCAATTTCAAGGTTGAAGCAGTAATTAAAAGCTTTGGATATGCCTACTCCTTCTTCTACGCAAAAATCCTCATGGTCATTGAGTGGATCATTCAACCAGGCTGATTTTTTGAGCAAAAGAAAGCTCAAAAGTGGGAAACAGATGATAGAGCGGCTCCATCGGTCTTCAGTGTGGTTAATATGCAGTTAGGTTTCTCACACAGTAATATGTAGGCACTTGATTGACTTTCGGCTGGCCTCTTTTTTTTGAGCAATGACTGGTGGATTGTAACAGTACTAATTATGATCTTCCCTTTAGATCACTATCATCAAATGCAGGAGAAACTTTGAAATATGTGTGATTCTTTGAACTGCTTACTAAAGTCCACCCTACCCCTTTCATACCCAGAGGTAGAACTTCATCAGCTTTCCTGTGGTTTCAGAGAGAAATACATTGGATCCCGTTAAGGAGAGATTCCTCTGCTCCATATAATAGGACAAATCACTATTTTTTTGTGAATTAAAACATATATTATAAATATTAGCATCTGTCTCTCATCTTTGAGCTTAACTCTGGCCTTAAACTCATTTAATAAAACAAAAATGAGAAATTCTAAGATAACAAAAACACAGACACCAGTCAAAAGGGTTTTTATTCTTGTATTTCCTATGAATCGGAAGACAAGAACTATGGAGATATTAGCTATATACTAATACTGTGTTATGCCTGCATTGTCAATGATTAGAATGGGCCAGGGCTGCCATCACTACAGCCTGGTCTCTACGAACAGCTAATGCACCAGATGCCAGTGCAAGCAGGTTGATGCTTTGACCCCTGCCGTTGATCCCTTCATGGCAGAAATTATGTATCCACAAAGCCAAAACAAGTCCACTGCCATTGAGTTGATTCTGACTTATAGCGATCCTCATTGGGTTTCCAAGGCAGTAGATCTTTAAGGAAGTAGACTGTCAAGTCTTCCTTCCATGGAGTGGCTGGTGCGTTTGAACTGCCAGCCTTCTAGTTAGCAGTCAGATGCCTTAAGAACTGTGCTACCAGAGCTCATTTCATGTACCTACAGTGACACACATTTACAGTCCTCTCACCCAAGGTTGTTACATACAGGTGTGCAGGTTGTATTTTACATAAGGGCACCTAGTTGGGGGGCAAGTGGGAGCTTAAATGGAGGCCTTGCCCTGCCTTCGTGGTGGGGGGGTGAGGGATGTCCTTTTTGCTCACTTATACAAAGTCACTGTGCACTGATGGCTAACCCATGTGCCCTCAGGTTTTCTTCTTCCAATGGTGAGCACTTATGTCTAACTCACCTAAAAGCAACAAATGAGACTACACTGGTTTTGCCTTTATCCCATTTTGAATTCTTCTAAAAGAAGAATTATAGGTTTTAAAAGGTAAAGAAAATTTACATACAGTGAAATGCACATAAATTAAAACAAAACAAAAAAAACCTCACTGCCTTCCAGTCAATTTGACTTACAGCGACCTGTGATATCTGAAATTTGTATGTCAACTTGGCTGGGCCTGGTTGAGTGGCTGGGCAGCTGGTGGTAGTTACTCTCCATGATGAGACTGGCAATAAACTCCATGGTGGAATCTACCACAAGCAGCTGAGTAGCTGCCTTTGGGATGTGGTCTGCTACCTGTATAGAAGGAGAAGGCTTGGAGATAGTCTCTGTTTATAGTTTATGGCACGCTTGGACCCTGCATGTAGCCATGTCGTTGTTCAAAAGCCTGCCATGCTCTGCAGACCTGGGACTTAAAATGGACTTGAATGAATGGCCCACCGTGTGGTTTGGTAATATTGGGACTGCGCCATTTTATTTGTCGACCGTGGGCTTCTTAGCCTCAGCAGCCAGTAGCTGCCTGAGTGAAAAGATGCCTCTAGCTTCAGTGGGCCGGGAAACAAAACAAAAAATTGAAAGATGCAGGGATGGTGATTCTTGCTGTTGTCACCCTCCATCAAATCAGCCCCAACTCACGGTGACTCCATACACAGCAGAACGAAACTCTGTCTCATCCCGTGCCATCCCCATGATCCCTTGTGGACCTGACCTTTGTGATCTATGGGTTCTCACTGGCTCATTTTCAGAAGATCACCAGACATTTCTTCCTGGTCTGTCCTAGTCTGGAAGCTCCGCTGAAACCTGTTTAGCATCATTGCAACACACCAGCCCCCACTGACAGATGGGTGCTGGCTGCCCACAAAGTGCATTGGTCAGAAATCAAACCCGGGTCTCCTACAAGGGAGGCAGGAAGCCTACCACTAAGCCATCACTGCCCCCAGGGTGATTCTCGCCTATTGGTGAATGACTATGGTTTATCATGGACATAACGAAGTGGACACTCCAGTTTAAGCTACTGCTATAGATATAGTAGCTATATTGGAAGAAATCAATAAATCCCTGGCACTGGTGTACAGCTATTGACCTACAGGAGTTTTCTTTTTCTATTCTTATCAGTAACAAAAAGAAATCGATTACTTTTATATGCCAGGGCAGCAGTTCACTCTTGCAGTTTTACCTCTGACCTATGTTAACCCTTCTGTCTACTGAAGTTAACAGTCTGGAGGGATCTTGGTTGTCTTAATAGCCTACCTAACATCACATTAGTCCTTTACATTAATAAGATGTGTTGATTGGTTCTAGTGAGCAAGAATTATCGGACAAAAAAAAAGAATTATCGGACAGCTTAGATGAGTTAAGTCCCCGGGGTGACGCAGGTGGTCTGCAAACAGCTCCTAACCTAAAGGCTGGTGGTTTGAACCTACCCAGTGGCTCTACAGAAGAAAGCCTGGTGAATTGCTTCTGTAAAGATTGCAGCCTATGGAGCAGTACTGCTCTGAAGCACATGGGGCCACTGTGAATCGGAATTGATTTGATGACTGTGAGCTTGGACGGTTTAGGTGAGTTACTTGAGAGGTGGTTCTCAAAGAGTGGCCCCCTGGCCAGCAACATCAGCACCACCTGGGAACTTGTTGGAAATGCAGATTATTGGATCCTGCCTCACACCCACTGAATCAAAAACTCTTGGCATGAGCTGAGCTGTCTGGGTTTTAGCAAGCCCTCTTGGTAATTTTAATGCGTACTCGTGTGTGATGAAGTCTCACCTTCCACGAGGGAGACTGGCTTCCATTCTTGGCCAGTGCATGTCATGAGCAGCCACCACCTGTCATCAGAGGCTGTGCATTGCTCTGATGTTGGAAGAGGTTTCAGCTTCCAGACTATGACAGAGGAGGGAGAAAGGCCTGGTGATCTACATCTGAAAATCAGCCAGTGAACACCCTGTGGGTCACCATGGCCCCATCCACCAGTGAGCACGAGGATGCCACAGGAATGGACAGCGTTTCATTCCGTTTTGCATGTTGTTGTTGTTGTTATGTGCCGTGGAGTCAGACCTGACTCATAGCGACCCCTCCTTGGGTTTCTGAGGGGTATCACTACAGAAGTAGATTGCCCAACTTTCCTTCTGAGGAGTGGCTGGTGGGTTTGAACCTCCAGCCTTCTGGTTAGCAGTCAAGTGCCTTAGGCACTACACTACCAGAGCTCCCATCCGTAGAGTCACATAATGGCAGTTTGATAACCTCCGTCTTAGTAAAACACACATATGCCAGAGCATAGATGATAAAGCCCATGAAAGTTCAGGCTTACACCAGGAACCTGCCATATCAGTGGGCATTCAGCAGTCTGGGACCTATTGGTACACAGTTTTAAAAAGAGAGAGACAAGTTGCTGTCTTTTAGAGCGCCTGAAGAAAAGAAAGAGATACGATGCTTCATGGGCTAGTTTGGATTTGGGAGGCACCCCGTTACACGTTTGGGCATGTGGCTGTAACTCAAGCAGGGTCCGGAGCAGAAGACAGCAGGTCTAGACTGCAGTACAATCTGCCTTGACATTTGGACCATACAGCCTTGTACTGTTGTTGTTGTTGTTAGGTGCCGTCCAGCCGGCTCCGACTCATAGCGACCCTGTGAACAACAGAACAAAACATGGCCCGGCCCTGTGCCAGCCTCACAACCCTTGCTATGCTTAAGCCCATTGTTGCAGCCACTGTGTCAGTCCATCTCATTGGGGGTCTTCCCCCTTTTTGCTGACCCTCTACCAGTTTCGATACCCTTCTCCAGGTCCCTTCTGACAGCATGACCAAAGTGAGATGAGGTGTGGGCATTCTCACTTCTAAGGAGCATTCTGGCTGCACTTCTTCCAGGCCAGATTTATTTGTTCTTCTGGCAGTCCCTGGTATTTTCAGTGTTCTTTGCCAACACCACAATTCAGTTTGTCGTACTGTGGTTTCGTGTTGCTGTGAGGCTGGAAGATATGCCACCGGTATTTCAAATACCAGCTGGGTCACCCATGGTGGACAGTTTCAGCAGAGCATGTAGACTAAGACAGGCTGGGAAGAAGGATGGGGCCATCCATCCACATCTGAAAACATTGGCCACTGAAAGCCTTATGAATATAACCTTGCAGACCACCAATATTCTAACCATCTGTGGCATATAATGGTGGTCATAGTATTTGCCGGAGTTCCTGGATGACATGAATGGTTAAGTGCCTGGTTACTAACCTACAGGCTGGTAGTTTGGGTCCATCCACAGGCACTTTGGTAGAAAGGCCTGGTGATCTACAGCCATTGAAAGATCACAGCCATTGAAAATTTCAGTGGAACACAGTTGTACATGGATGGGGCAGCCATGAGTCGGAATGGACTCAACAGCAGTGGTTTGGCTTTCGTTACGGTATCTCCAGCCCGTCTCAGCAGGGTACTCACAGTTGAGAACCCCTAGGGTTCAAGCCAAGCATGGGTATCTTGTATGGGACACTTCAGCTTCTGATGTATAGTTAAATGAAATGAACTTTTGCGCTTTTTCAAGTGCTGAGTACATGCTATGAGTCTGATTACATTCTCCATGACACCTGCACTGGGAAAACAGGAATGAATGTGGGGATGTGTGAAAGGCAGTAGAGAAAGAGAAAGGAAAATTTTGGACCTTGAATTATTTGACTTGAGGGAAAAGTGGAGAGTATGCAAATATGGGCTCTCATGAAGCAATATTGGAACCTTGTAGTGCAGTGGTTAAAGCACTCAGCTGCTAACCAGAAGGTCAGTGGTTCAAACTCACCAGCAGCTCCACAGGAGAAAGATGTGGCAATCTGCTTCCGTAAATATTTACAGCCTTGGAAACCCTATGGGGGGCAGGGGTCACTGAATCCGAATTGACTTGAATGCAGTGGGTTTGTTTCTTGGATCATGAGGCAATATAAACAGTGTTTATAGATGTTGTCAGGAGGGGCTAGTCCCTGGAGAGGGCCATCATGCTTAGCAAAGGAGAGGATCTTAAGAAAGATGGATTGATAGAGTGGCTGCAATGGGTTCAAACATAGCAATGATTGTGAATATGGTGCAGGGCTGGGCAGAGTTTCGTTCTGTTTCACCTGGGGTCACTGTGAGTTGGAACAGATCCATGGCACCTCACAACAACAACAACATACATGGAATGGTGTCTTTTTTTTTTTTTACTAGGGCTGCCATAATAAGTATACAGACTGGGTGGCTTGAAACAACAGAAATTCATTCTCTGATGGTCTAGAAGCTCAGAGTCTAAACTGGAGGCATCAGTGGGCCCTGCTCCCCTACGGCTTTTGGAGAGGAATCCCGCCTTGCCTCCGTGTAGCTTTGGATGGGAGCTGGCCATCCTTGGCGTCCTGTCCTTGCAGTCCATCATTACAGGGCTGTCTCCCCTCTGGGTGTCCACATCTTCTTATAAGAACCTCGGTCATATTGGATCGAGCCAGTTCAACCAGGTGTGGTCAAGTTCATTCCCATTCATGGCAACTCCATGTCTCCTAATCTGTTGTGACCTCATTTTAGCTTGATTACATCCTCAAAGACCCTCTTTCCAAGCAAAGTCACGTGCACAGGCTCAGGGAGGATGTGCCTTTTGGGGGACACTGCTCACCCCAGTGCAGATGCTGAGGGAGTCTCAGCAAGGCAAAGTTTGTGTGAGGTCACTGTCCCCGGGGGCCACGGAGACGTGGAAGGTGAAAGTATCAGAAATGGACAGAATTCTGCAGCTGGAGAATAAATAAAAAGTATGATCAGAGGGATAACCCAAGGGCTACAGAGGGAGTGACCGGCCGTTGTTACAAGCTAGATGGTGGCCCAGCTCGGAGTGAAATTGGGTTCGCTGTCCCTAGCCTGTGCTCTGTGTGTCCACACATGGCCTTGTGCCTGCGTTTGAATCCAGGAACTATGAAAACGCACCTTGTTCTCAGTCCTTAAAACAGCACCCCCTGGAGGACAGGGCCTGCTTCCACGTCGGTCCAAGGGTTCTCTCATTTCTGCTGCTCCAGTCGATTGGCTGGGAACCTCCCGTGACTCAATTAGTTTGTGGTGCTTCAGAGCAGTCACATTAGTTTCCAGTGGGTCCGGCATCGTCTCTTCTTTCTTGAAGTGAAACCTTCCCTTGGCATTTCTGTCAGGCACTTCTCCAGGCCTGGATGAGAGGGACAAAGAGGAAGGGGAGAGGGCATCAGGGTAAATGCCAGGTGTCCAATTAAGGTTGCATTTAACCTTTGTCAATAAAGCCCCTTCTCGGCCTGCTTCTCAGACCAGGGAGGATCATTAAGGAATTCACTATGATGCCTCACACTGCGAGGGGAGAACGGGGCTCATAAACTCCTTCCTGGCCAGGTGCGAAGCCCGCTGTTCAGAACCAGCCTCTCCAGAGGCCAACCGCAGCAGAAGCAGGAAGCCTGTGGTGCTCCTGGGGGAGGGCACTGTTTACTTTAGCGTGTGGTACGGAAAAGCCATTGTGGGGCCAGCCCAGCTGCTGGGCTTCCATTAAGAACGAGAGAAATAAAATGAAACGTAAAACACAAACTGTGGGAAAACAGGCAGAAGCAGAATTGAATACTTAACAAGCCCTTGCTCGGGGGACACTGAAGTGGCTTGGATGCAGTCCAAGCAACCCCAAGAGATCAAAATCGTTCTATATGTGTATGCATACCGATACACCCATAGATGTATTATTTATGTGCGTTATATGCAAGCGAAAAAAAAAAGCACAAACCTTTTGCTGTCAAGTCAGTTCTGACTCACAGCCATCCTATAGGACAGAGTGGAACTGCCTCATAGGATCCAAGGCTGTAATCTTTACTGAAAAAAGACGGCCACACCTTTCTACCACGGAGCAGCTGGTAGGTTCAAACCACCAACCTTTCACTTCACAGGTGAGAGCTTAGCTACTGTGCCACCAGGGCTCCTTACATTATATTGATATGCATGTATGTATGAATATGTATCTATGACATACATACGTGTGTATTATTACATTAATAGGGAGGAGTATTTTGTATGAATATGTATGTATGTATACATACCTGGGTGGTGCAGATGGTTGGCGCCCAGCTGGTAACTGGAGGTTCATGATCACCCAGTAGCACCACAGAAGAAAGCCCTAGCAATCTGCTTCCACAAAGTGTGATGTTGTTGTTGTTAGGTGCCGTCAAGTCATCTCTGACTCATAGCTATCCTGTGCACAGCAGATCAAAACACTGCCCAGTCCTGTGCCAGTCGCCCGATCCTTGCTATACCTGAGCCCATCATTGCAGCCACTGTGTCAGTCCATCTCATTGAAGCCCTTTGCCTTCTTCGTTGACCTTCCACTTTACCAAGCATGATATCCTTCTCCAGGGAATGGTCCCTTCTGACAACATGACCAAAGTAGGTGACACGAAGTCTGGCCATTCTTGCTTCCCAGGAGCATTCCAACTGCACTTCTAAGACAGATTTATTAGTCCTTTTAGCAGACCAGGGTACTCTTAGCATTCTTCTCCAACATCACAACTCAAAAGCATCAACTCTTCTTTGCTCTTCCTTGTTCAGTGTTCAACTTTCACATGCATAAGAGGCAATTGAAAATTGGGTTAGGCACACCTTAGTCTTCAAGGAGACATCTTTGCTCTTCATCACTTGAAAGAGGTCTTTTGCAGCAGATTTGTCCAGTGCAATATGTCATCTGATGTCTTGACTGCTGCTTCCATTGGTGTTGATTGTAGAACCAAGTAATATGAAGTCCGTGACAACTTCAATCTT
>NW_006921593.1:4775521-4812906 GCF_000298275.1 Orycteropus afer afer
GTGTTCTTCCCTTTTGGTTTTCTAACTCCAGGTCTTTGCATGTTTCTTTATAGTAATTGGCTTTGTCTGCTCAAGCTGCTCTTTGAAATCTTCTGTGCAGGTCTTCTATCATGTCATTTCTTCCATTTGCTTTAGCTACTCTCCATTCAAGGGCAAGTTTCAGGGTTTACAGTGAAGAAAACCCCGTGGAGCTCAGGTATACTTCGCAACATGTGGGTTCATCACAAGTGGGAGCAGACTCAACAGCAACGTGTTTGCAGTTTGGGGTGTGTTCTGTTACCTAGTGCTGCTCTGACAGGAATAGACCACTGATGGGATGGCCTTAACAAACAGGAGTTTATTCTCTTACAGTTTGGAGGCTTTAAGTCCGAGCTTAAAGTGCCAGGCTCTAGGGGCTGGATGAACACCCTTCGACCTTGGGTTTCAGGTCTGCCTCCTGCTCCCGGCCCACTGAAGCTGGAGGCTTTTCTTCACTCAGCTGCTGGCTGCTGAGGCTGCCAAACCCAAGGTCGACAAGTAACAAGGCACAATCCCAATGTTACCAAACCACATGGCAGGCCATGAATTCAAGGCCATTGAAAGGCCCAAGGTCGGCAAAACATGGCAGGCTGCTGAGCAACAACATGGCTACATGCAGGGTTCAAGCATGCAGTAAGCTAGAGACTATTCCCCAAGGCTTCTCCTTATATACAGGAAGCAGACCACATCCCTAAGGCAGCTACTCAGCTGCTCACAGTAAATTCCACCATGGAGTTGATTGCCAGTCTCATCATGGGGAATACTATATCCAGCTGCCCAGCTACTCAACCAGGCCCAGCCAAGTCAACACATAAACTTAACTACCACAGAGTGTGTGTGTGTGTGTGTGTGTGTGTGTATCTCTATAAATGTGTGTTTCCACTACCTGTCCATCAGTGTGTCGTACTCTGGTGCTTTGTGTGTTGCTATGATACTGGAAGCTATGCCACTGATATTTCAAATACCAGCAGGGTCACCCATGGTGGACAGGTTTCAGCAGAGCTTTCAGACTAGGAAGAAAGGCCTGGCAAGCTGCTTCCAAAAATTAGCCAATGACAGTCTTATGGCTCACAGCAGAATATTGTGTGATCCAGTGCTGGGAGATGAACCCTGTAGGTTGGAGGCACTCAGAAATACACAAACGGCCACAACAACTGACATGAGTGTATCAATGGCTGTGAAGATGGTGTGGGACTGGGTAATGCTGTGCGTGGGTCACTATGAGTCAGAGCCATTTGAAGAGAATGAGCAAGAACAGTGTGAGGGTGTACATATGCCTGTGTATAAATAGTTTTATGTATATACATATGTATGTATATGTATGTGTGTACATATACATTTTTTTAAAAAAACTAGAACCAGTTGCTGTTGAGTTGATCCCAACTCCTAGTGACTCCACATGCATCAGAGCATAGCTGAGCTCCAGGGGGTTTCAATAGCTGATTTTTTGCAAGCAGATTGCTACGCCTGTCTTCTAAGGCCTCTCTCGGTGGGTTCCAACTGCCAGTTATTCTGTTTAATAGTTGAGCACTTAAGTTTGTGCCACTGAGGGACATATATGTAGAAATTACTTAAAGGAAACACACTGAAAGTACTTGCCAGAAATATGGCATCACAAGGCTGATATTACTTATATTAATTCGTATGCCTTTATTCATTTAGCATTTATCAAGCTATACAGGTCACTGGCTGCTAGAGACCCAGAGACCAAAGGCTCAGTGCGCGACAAGCTCACTGTCCATGATCAGAGGGGAGAGTCCATCCCCCTGTTTCTAACCACCTGTTGGTGTGACTGTGGTGAGTCAAGGCTGCGTCTACACGCCCACTCATCCATGCTGGTGGAAAATGCACTAGGACCTCACTAGGTAAATGGACAAAGGACAACAGCTGACAATTTACAAAAAAGGAAAGAAAACAGTTAGAAAATAGTATGTGAAAGTGTTCAATCTCGTTAACAATGTTGGAAATGCAAATTATAATGTCATTTTAGCCTATTAGATTTGCAAACCTTTTGTTTTTTAAATCATACCGAAGACTAGTGTGAGTGCAGAGAAATAAATAACTCCTTGCCCCTGCAAATAAGTAAATTATTTTTTGAGAATATTTTGGAAATGGTTACCAAGAGTCTTTAAAAGGTCTGTATTATTTGACGTGATTGTCCTTTGAGAGTCAGACTCTCAAGGAGATGGATTGACACAGTGGCTGCAACAACACACTCAGGCACAGCAACGATTGTGAGGATGGTGCAGGGACAGGCAGTGATTCTTTGAGTTGGAACTGATTCAGTGGCACCTGACAACAGCAACAACAACAGCAATGGAAATAATCAAAGATACAGGTGAAGATTTATCTAGAAGGATGTTCATGGCATGTGTATTTTCCTGAACAAAAGAAGCAAATTAAGTGTGCAACAATGGGAAGGCAGGCAATTAAATGAAGGCACATATATAAAGCAGCTCATTTGTTGTGTTTATTTGGATTAAGAATCATGATGTTATGACTTTGACGATCAGTTATCGATAACAGATCTGGTCATGATGTCACTGAGTCCCTGGATGATGCAAATGGCTAAGGTGTTTGGCTGCTGACTGAAGAGGTGGCGTTGAGAGTCCACACAGAGGTAGGTTGAAAGAAAGCCCTGCGATCTACTTTGAAAAAATCAGCTGTTGAAAACTCTATGGAGCAAAGTTCCACTCTTGACATGTAAGGGTCACCGTGAGTGGGAGTCGCCATGGGGGCAACTGGTTTTGGTGTAATGATCTAACAGTCAGTGGAAGAAAGTGGACTACCAACTTCGTGTTAGTGGTGTGGTGCCCATTTGGTGAGGAAAAAGAAATAGATGAACATTCTGCTTATGTCTTCTAAAGTACTTATTGGATCTCTTCTAAAAAGCCCTCTAACTGTAATTGATTAAAGAATATGGGTCAATTAAACACATGCATCAGATGTTAGGAATGTTAGTGGGATATTGACATGTACATTTGGGAATAGAGTCTTGCAGTGTGAACACTACTTATGAGGCTTAGAAAAAGAGGAGGAGGAAATTCAGCCAACATCTCCTGGGGGCAGATATTCTCTGTCCAACGGAGATTCACTTTGTGGGTTTTTCCTTTAATCTGAGCTCTTGGAGTTTCTCAGTGGCGCACGTGGTGAACGCACGCGGTGAATGCACACAGGCCCTAACCAAAAGGTTGGAGGTTCAAGTCATCAAGAGGTGCCTTGGAAGAAAGCCCTGCCAATCTACTTCCAAAAAAATCGCCATTGCAAACCCTGTGGAGCACAGTTCTACTTGGACACACCCGGGGTCACCACGAATCAGAGTCTGTTTGACGACAGTTGGTAAAAGTGAGGTACGAGTGAATTCTCTGCACCTCTTCTTTTTTTTTCAGAGTGTTGTGGGCAATTTGGTTTCACTTACAGGTTCTTGTTAGGAAGATTCTTGTAGAGTTACTGCAGGGACTTCTCCCTCAGAGTGTGTGTGGGTGGGAAACTCACTGAGAACAGAGAATTTAATGCACCATTTTGGTTTTGAGGGATGAAAAGGAAATGCTCGCAGCCCTAACTCACCAGGGGTAAAGGCTGAACAAGGATTCTGGGACTGTGGGCAGACCCGCACCCAGCACTTTGAGCATGGTGTGTGGGAGGGAAATGGAGAGCAGTGGGTTCTGGGGCCTGGGCACTGTGACTGAGGTCTACCCTGAGGAAAGTTCTCTCTTCTCGGTGATACCTTCACAGTTTGTCGGCAGCAGCTTCTGTGGCAGGCAGTGGGGAGGTGACTCTTCCCTGACTCAGCCAGCTTGGTCCTGGCACCCGTGGGGGTGCCACCAGTCTAGCAGGTGTTGATGTTAAGGTGCCTTCGAGTTGACTTCGACTCATAGAGACCCTGTATGCAGCAGAATGAACACTGTCTGGTCCTGAGAGGTGGAGGAATGAAGGAACAATCGTAGGTGAGATGGAGACGGCTGTATGAATTCCTTTGAGTGGGATGTTGATTGACCCATTTTAGACAATGAAAGCCCCAGCATTTCTGCTCAATTCAGGGAGAAGAGACACCTTAAGAAAAAGACAAGATGTCTGCTAACAAGGCCTGAAGTGGCTCCGGTATTCCTGGGAAAACAAAAGCTCTGAGGCCATCTGTGTGCATCCTCTAGGGTTTTGATGATCTCCCATCAATTTTCTCAATGAATGTATAATGTGTAATAAAAGGACAAAGAATAAACATTTCAAAATCCTCCCCCCAAACAAACAAACAAACAAAACCCAACCCAAACTAAAGCAACCAACATGTCTGCTTGTCTCATGGGAAATGAGCAACAGAACTGGAATTTACACCCACCTCACCCCGCTGGTCACCTGGCCACGCAGGTCACCTGAGGGATGTGCAGGCCCTTTGGAAATGTGCAAACTTTGTATCCTCAGCTGCTGACCAAAGGGTTGGCAGTTCCAACCTACCTGGTGGGTCCACAGGAGAAAGACTTGGTGGCCTGCTCCTACAGATTCCAAATCCATTGCTGTGGAGTTGATTCTGACTCATAGCGACTCTATAGGACAGAACAGAACTGCCCGTAGGGTTTTCTCGCCCTGGTAGTCCATTGGTTAAGTGCTTGGCTACTAATTGAAAAGTCACATTCCACCAGCGGCTCCATGGGAGAAAAGTGTGGCAACTGCTTATGTAAAGATTACGCCTTGGAAACCTTATGGGGCAGTTCTGCTCTGCCCTAAAGTATTGCTGTGAGTCAGAATCACCTCGGTGGAAAGGGTTTTTGTTTGTTTGTTTTAATCTTTGTGTGATATCCACATTATCAGGATGGCCCAGCCCCTGGAGAGGGACATCATGCTTGGCAAAGTAGAAAGTCAGGAAAAAGGAAGACCCCCAATGTAACAGGTTGACATAATGGCTGCAGCAGTGGGCTCAAACGTAGCAAGGACTGGGAGGCTGATGCAGCAGCGGGCAGGGTTTCGTTCTGTCGCACGTAGGGTTGCTAGGAGTCAGCACCGATTCACCAACACCTGACAACTGATCTTGACGGAAGCAGACTGCCACGTCTTTCTCCCATGGAGCAGCTGGTGGGGTTGGGACCAGGCCTAGGAAAACAGTGGGGCAGTTGTACTGTGTCACATTGGGTCACTGTGAGTCGGAATTGACACACCTAACAAAAACAGAAGACTCCTCCCTTTGATGGCTAGTGTGGCATGCTGGTCCCCTCCCCACACATCTGATGGCTTCACCCCAGGCCTTGGTGGGGGCCAACATTAGCCTCTGGCATGACTGGCAGCCAGTGTGGGATTACCCACGAAGCAAGGTAAGCACAGGCTTACTTGTGCTTACTTCCTAACCTGTAGTGAACGGTTTCACATTTTTCCACATCAAAGATTCTGCTTCTACGTATGTCTGGCTTTATTCAGTGTTTCTCTCAACCCACAGCAGTTTCCTACAGAATCAAAGCCTATTTTTCATGTTGACTGCTCCTGATAGAGATGGAGTATCCAGGAAGTGAGGGAAGCACGAGCTACCTTGTGCTTACCTACTAATCCGTGGTGAATCCCATGCTCACTACAGAGTAGTAAGTCAGCCCAGGGAAGCCCACGCTTACCTCGCCTCCTGGGTACTCCACCCTTGCTGGCAGCCCTCTTAGACGGCTCCTCCCACTGGGAGACACAGAGCTTGAGGGATTCTGGCATCAGCGGGCCTCTGGATGGAGCTGAGCAGACAAATCCTCATCCCAAAGCCCCAGACAGCCATCTGTGCCCCGGGCGCTGCATCAATCAGTGGGAATCTCCAGTCCATAATTCTAGTGGAACCATCTCTGATGGCTGCTACAATTTGCTCTCTCTCTTCTGGGTTAGCGACCAGCTGTAATTGATGAGGAAACTGACAGCTCTTTGTCATTTGGCAGCTGGCTTCTTCTTTATCTATTACCTATGACCATCTCTCTCCCTCCCTCCCTGGGACTGGGGGAACAGATGCAGCTCCTTCGCTCCCTGCAGACAAGATCTATAAAGCCGTAACATGTTTTCAATGCAGTTCAGCTTCTTGAAAATACATTAATTGGAGAGTTCCAAAATAATTAGTTTATTATAGTGGGCCTGTGAAAATGAACTTGCATCTCATTTACGAGCCATTAGATCCCATGTTCTGCGAGCCTGGTTGCTGTTAATGCCATCAGCATGTAATTTATCGTTCTTTATTGAAGTGTGGCACGGTGGCGCTTCCCTTCTCCCAGCCCCCACACCTGGGGCCAGGGCTGGAGAGAGGGGCTGAGAAGTCTCCCCTTAACCAACCTGGCGCTTGTGTGACAGTGGTCCCCTAGCCATACTCCAGGTGAGTTACACTTCAAGGTCACCTTAATAAGAACATTTGACATTCATTCCATTTCTTTTAGAAGCAAGTACACAACAACAGAAACAGTTGCCATTGAGTCGATTCTGACTCATGGTAACCCTGTGTGGGTCAGAGTAGAAGTGTGTGCCATAAGGTTTTCAGTGGCTGTGACCTTTCAGAAGGTGATTACCAGGCCTGTCTTCCGAGGGACCTCTGGGTAGGTTTGAACTGTCAAGCTTTTGGTTAGTAGCAGGATATTGAACTGTTTGCAGTTGTTATTGTTGTTATGTGCCGTTGAGTTGGACCCGACTCATAGAGACCCCTCCTTGGGTTTCTGAGGCAATATCACTATGGAAGTAGATTGCCCAACCTTTCTTCCGAGGAGTGGCTGGTGGGTTTGAATGGCCAGCCTTCTGGTTAGCAGTCAAGTACCACCTAGTAAAGCACAGGAAAAGGTAGGAGGGGAGGACAGAGCTAAGACATGCGCAAGCCAAGAAGAAAAACAGTTCAAGGTGCAGGAAATGTGTGGTAGAACCCATGGGTGGATGGCCATTGTTCTAGGAAGAGAGAGGACAATTAGGGCCTTTGTTGGTACAAACTTGGGTTTTTGTTTGTTTGTTTGTTTGGTTGGTTGGTATTTGCAGATAATATGATGAAAATCAAAATAGCTATTATTGTCCACATGATAGTGAAGTGTAAGGCACCAAAACCAGACCAAAGCAACAAAGAATCCCACTGCCAGCAAGTCAGTTCGGCCTCATGGCGACCCCGTGTCTGTCAGAGAGGAGCTGCTCGCTGTAGCGGTTACAGTGGCGGCTGTTTTGGAGTCAGATCACCAGGGCTTTCTTCAGCGGCGCTTCTGGTGTAAGGCATGGAAGGATGAAAGGAGTCATGGTCCCTTCCTTAAGGAACTGAAGGTCTGGTGAGAGAGAAGGGCAAGCATTGAAGAGGATTTGTACAATAAATGAGTAAGAATCACTATAGTAAACCCTTGAGGGCATCAGCATCTGTTGTCATCCTGGAGTGCTGGAGAGCTCTGCTGAGGTGAAGACAAAGAATCTGGGGGTGAGGGTGTGGAGGAGTGGGGAGTGGGGAGTGGAGCACATCAGAACAGCTTTTCATCACCTTTTAGACCTACAAGCTGCCCTGTGGTGGGGTAAGGGACAAGGCTGTCTGTATTAGTTTCCTAGGGCTGCTGTAACAAAACATCACAAACGGAATGGCTTCTAAGGACAGAAATCTGTTGTCTCGCAGTTCTGGAGGCCAGAAGACCAAGTCAGGGTGTTGGCTGGGCCATGCTCCCTCTGAGGACCTTAGGGGAAAATCCTTACTTGTCTCTCCCAGCTCTGGTGGCCCCAGGTATCCCTTGGCTTGTAGATGTATTGCTACATGGCCATCCCTTCCTCTGTCTGTTGCAGTACATATCTTCTCCTCATTGGTAAAGACACTTCTCAGACTGGATTCAGACCCATCCTACTCCAGTAGGACATTATGGTAACCGACAACATCTCCAGAGACCCTATTTCTGGGAAAAAAAAAAAAAAAAAAAAAGTCCCGTTCAGAGGTACTCAGTATTGTGACTTCAGTGTATCTTTCTGGGAGACATAGTTCAATCCATAACCCTGCAGGAATGCAATGCTGGCAAGGGAGAGTGGACCACAGCAGAACCATGGCCCAGTGCACATCATCTGCATCCAACATGGCCCTGGGATGCTGAGCATCAGCAGGAAGCAGTCGCCCTGTGTCCTTGCAGGGCTATCATCCAGGGGCTGGCAGGTCTTCAGCAGAAGCTTGGCCCTGGTCATAGAATGAGATCCCATCTCGGTTTTTTCCTTGTAGGTTTATTACTGAAGACCCAGAGGTTCCCTCCATGCCCTTTTTCACTCTTAAGAGGGCAGGCTGGGCTTTGTGACTTGAGGGTCTGTGAGGAGGCAAGAGGCTCCATTTTTGGAGGGCTCATAGAAGAAAAGACCTGAATTGACACAAAGGAGTTTGAGATGTCTCAACAGTCAGGGTAGTCTATGGGTAGTGTGGATGGTTAGGCTCTCAACTGCTAACCAGGGGTTGGTAGTTTGAATCCTCCCAGAAACACTTTGGAGGAAAAGCCTGGTAATCTGCTTCCCAAAGCTCACAGTCTTGAAAGCCCTTGCCTTGTGGCCTAGGCAGCACCATGTGGATTTGGGCCAGAAGAACCTCAGAGGCAAACAGAATGCACTGCAGGAGCCCAGAGCCCTTCCCAGAATGGACGGCTGGTTTGATCTTCCCCTGCCTCCTCCTTTGTAATCCTATGGAAGACAAACTCACTGCTGTTGAGTCGGATCTGACTTCTAGTGACCCCTCCTTGGGTTCTGAGGTGCTATCTCTACAGAAGTAGATTACCAGTCTTCCTTCCCAGGAGTGGCTGGTGGCTTTGAACTGCCAGCCTTCTGGTTAGCAGTCAAATGCCTTAGCACTAGGCCACCAGAGCTTCCCTGTGGAAGAAGAGGGACTCATTAATGGCTGATACCTGAATTTAAGCAATCTCGCTCAGGGACTTTAAAGTCTAACACTCATAGTGGCCCCTCCTTGGGTTTCCGAGGCAGTATCACTACAGAAGTAGGTTGCCCAACCTTCCTTCTGAGGAATGGCTGGTGGGTTTGAACCACCAGCCTTTTGGTTAGCAGTCAAATGCCTTAGACATTATGCCACCAGAGCTCCACAGTTTGCTTAAGAAAATAAAATAATCTAATGGCTTTTGCTTATGACCCTGTAAGCACCCTCTGTGATGTAGACAGAGCCCTGGAAGAAAGCAGTGGCTCATGAAAGTCTTGTGAGAGGTGATACTTCACAAGACTCACCGGGGAGAAACGTTATCATCCAGCACATGATAGAGGAAGACCTAGGGCGCTGAACTTCACAGGGGCAAAAAGGTGAAATCTCATCAAGTAACCATTTTTATAGCTGCT
This sequence comes from Orycteropus afer afer, assembly GCF_000298275.1. Lineage (NCBI taxonomy): Eukaryota > Metazoa > Chordata > Mammalia > Tubulidentata > Orycteropodidae > Orycteropus > Orycteropus afer. The sequence goes on from NW_006921593.1 coordinate 4,784,807, forward strand.
TTACATGAGAACAATTCACAAAGCAGTATGATTTAGGAAACGGAGTCCAGGAGGAGGAAGAGGAGGTGGGGGAAGGAGAAGAAACAAGAGGAGGAGAAGAAAGAAAAATAAGATGATCTGGCAAGGGCAGCTAGTTAGCCCTGTCATTTTTTGTAAACAATCATTCCCAAGCCCCTACTTTCTGTATCTGTGATAGAAGATAATGGGATTGGACCAAATCTTTTCTTCCAACAAAACCTTGAACAGAAGCCCAGTCTATAAAGCAGACAAGAGTGGGAACAATTAAATGGAAGGTGTGTGTGTGCACGTGTGCATGTGTGTGCGTGTGTGTGCATGTAAAGACTTTGACTATATCTGGGGTGAGCTGGAGCAGCTCTGTGTGCCCAGGGGACCTCTCTTGTTTGGACATCCTTTTGCTGATGTATGGAAGTGTCTGGAAGGCACTGGGGAGGAGGACAGGGCAAAGGACATGTTGTTAAGCCCCTGACTAAGGGGAGGGGCTGCACGAGTGACCATCATCACAGGACTGGACCAGAGTCACAGTGCAGGAGAGAGATGGAGACTGCTCAGAGGCCACTCTGACATCGGCTGGCAGGCTGCCTCCAGTGCAATCCAAAGTATCTGCTTAGCCAACCTCATTTCTTGGAAGGTAGACGGGCAAGAAGAGGGAACTCTGGGCTTAACTCCAACCCACAAGCTAAGCTTGGTTGGTGAAGCGGAGGTGCCCGGAGCCATGAGGATCAATGAGGACCACAGAGAGTTTGTGATAGCCAAGGTGGGAGGGATCTCTAGAATGGGAGGCCCCTCTGGGAAGAGAAGCTCAGAAAACCGTTCCAGAAGGTTGAACAGTGAAGGAGGTGTCCACGCACTGATGACATGATTTTATGAGGTCCTGGAGGAAGGGAGGGGGGCGTCCTTAATGCAACTAAGTGTCTGCTGAGTCCAGGTGTGAAGATGGCACATCTGTAAGATGAACATGAGGACCTATGCCCAGGACGATCTGCTAGGGGAGTGTCCCAAAGCTACAGCCCCATGTTATGTGGAGCTGCCAACAAGGCCAAAGGACATGCAATAAAGGGTTCTGATTATCACCACAACAAGGAAAGGGTCAGATGCAGCTGAGGCCGCTGCAGGCGCTGATGAGGTGAAGGGGTGGAGGGGAGAGGGAACAGACCTCTTGGCCTCACTGGATTCCTGTTTCTGCAGCTGGAGGCATGCATGTGCATTGTGGACTGGGAACCAGGACTTGGGCAACACCTAGGAGTGGGGACGCCCTTGGCAGATGAAGGGCTGGATTCATTCCCTGAGTGAGAAGACAGGAAGGATGTCGCCGCTGTTGTTAGCTGCTCCCTTATGTTTAACAGAAGGAAACGTTGCCCATCCTGTGGCATCTTCATCATCACTGGGGTGTTTGAGTCCATTGTTGCCACCATTGTGTCTGTCAGTCCACCTCAGTGAGGGTGTTCCTCGTTTTCGCCGACCTTCTACCTCACCAACCACGATGTCCTCTCCTAGCAATTGGTCTTTCGTAATAATGCGTCCAAAGAGCTGAAGTCTTGCCACCCTCACTTCTAAAGAGCGTTCGGGTTGTAGTTCTTCTAAGCCCGGTCTGTTCATTCTTTTGACAGACCACGTATGGTATTTTTGCCAACAGCACAGTTGAAATGCCTGAATTCTTCTCCATCTTCCTTTTTTATTATCCAGGGAAAGAGTAAACAAAAACCAAACCAAGCTCACTGCCATTGAGTAGATTCTGACTCATAGCGACCCCTGTAGGGTTTCTAAGGCTGTAAATATTTAGAGAAGCAGACTTCCCCTTCTTTCTTCTGCAGAGTGGCTGGTGGGTTTGAACCACTGACCTTTGGTTAGCAGCTGAATGCCTCAACCACTACACCAACAGAGGTCCTTAGAGAGAGAGTGTTGTTGTTGTTATGTGAGGGAAAGAGTAGAAGGTGTTAAATGAAGAGGCTTAAGTCCGAGGCCTCACACTGTGACTCTGAAACAGTCTCTTAACCTCCCTGTTCTTCCGTCTCTTCCTAAATGAAATGGAGATGATGATCATAGCAACAGTTCTCAGTGTGGTTCCCAGACCAGCAGCAGCATCTAGGAACTGTATGGAAATGAAAATTCTCAAGTCCCACCCCAGACCTCTTGTTGCTGGTAGTGGCTGTCGAGTGGACCCCTGGCTCATGGTGATGGATGCACAATGGGTTGAGATGCTGCCCTGTCTTGTGGTGCCATCCCCATGGTCACTTGCACGTCTGACGTTGGTGATCCATTCCTTTTCATTTTCTGAAGTAGAGTGCCAGTCCCGTCTCCCTACTCTATCTTAGTCTGGAAGCTCTGCTGAAACTGGGTCAGCATCATAGCAACCCCTAATCTTCCATTGACCCACAAGTGGTGGCTGCCCATGCAGTGCACTGGCCAGGAACGGAAGCCGGGTCTCCGGCGTGGAAGGTGAGAAGTCTGTCAGTGAACCACCACTGCCCCTACTGAATCAGAAGCTCCCTGGGTGGGGCCGGCAAGCTGTACTTGGCCAAGTCTTCTGGGTGATTCTGTTGCCCGCTCAGGTTCGAGAACCTGTAGGACGCCGCATGGTTGTTAAGACACTTAGCCAAGGTCCCATCTGGGAAACACCTTTGCAATCTGCAAAGCATCTTCAAACTATTAGTTTCTGGCAAATGGGTTCGCATGGCCTGGCTTAGATGAAGTACATCTTAGACAGAACTGTAGATGACATCACTGAGGCGCTGCTGGCTGGCAGAGTGCTTCTAGGAAAAAGAAAGTCTGAGAGTTTCAAGTCCAACCAGATGGGAAGGGTACAGGGGAGGCTACGGTAGCAGGAACAGCTCTCTTCCTCTCCAATATTTCCCCCCAAGCACCTTCCTCCTTTCGTATAACCGGTGTATAAATACAGGTGCAAGTGCACAGAACTCCTCCATGCAGGCAGCAGCCGTCAGCCCGCTAGCCCCAGCACGCTCATGGGTAACATAGATGAGACCTGGCTTCAGACTGGGGAGGGGTTGCACCTTTAAGATTTGCCTCATTGTTTACGAGTGGAATCACTCACTTTACACATCAGGACGGATAAGGATGTGTCACTATTAATACTGGGCATTTCCCTGTTGTCACATGTTGTTAGAGGGACAATTATTTCATGTCTGAGTAGAAATCTTACTCGGAGGCTAAAGTTAATGTAGCATATGGAACTTTGTGAAAACAGGGCTGGCGCGTCTTGTGAACACAGCCAATTGCCCATTACTGAGGTGGTTAACATAGCTCTTCCACTCCATCCGTTTTACTGTATATGAGATGATGATTGTTTTTCTTAGAAGAGACTCCCGCCCCTCTGAGCTCAGAACGATGGACCGCAGACTCACAGGTCAAAGATTAAGAGAGAATTGATCTGTGGCTCTCGCCAATCCCTTGTTCTGCTGGCTGCCCCCGAAGGATAAATCTCGTTTTCAGATAAATCCAGATCGCTTTTCCAATAGATCAGGTTTTGGCCTCCCCTGGTGAACAGGACTTTGACATAACCTGGACAGCCTCTCCGCAGCTATGAAGAAATCATTTCTAACGTGTGAGGTTAATTCGCTAAATGAAGCGTTGGATCTTCTTTCATGGAAGCAAGAAAAATGTTCGGATGAGGTTAGAGAGGCAGGGCCAGCTCAGAGAACATTCCCTGTGGTTCTACCCCAGTGTACACGCTCTTGGGCGATTATTGCTGTGCTCAGTGGGCGGGCAATAGGAAACAGCCTTTGTTTCTGTAGTGCCCTTGGTGTTTTGAGCATTTTCTCATGTATTATCCTAATGGTCTCGGGAGAGATGGAGGATATGGGGTGTGGGGTGAACCCCACGTGGCAAATGAGTAGACAGGTTCTGGAGACAAGCTGGCTTGTCACTGAGCACACGTCAAGTTACGCCTTCCAATGATGTCTCTGTGGTCTCTTCCACTGTGTTAAGACCTCTTCTCATTCAATACATCTAACTTCAAGTGCTCACAGAAGAAAAAGGCGTTCGATGAGTCAACAGCAGAGCTGTGATGTGTCACCTCCCTCCAGGGCTCGGAATCCCTGTCATTATTGTGCCCCTTAGGGACATTTCACCTAGGGAAGGACTTCAAGGGCTCTTGAAAGGCCTTTCCAGAAGCAAGGACTAATTTATTTGATTAAACTTGTTACCTCACATCATCACATGGTGGGAGGTCAAGTCCCTGAGGATTGTTACCGGGAAAAGCTGCAAGGGAGAGGTGGTCAAGGATGTGGAGCGTACAAAGGAAGCAGGGACTGGGCCTTCGGTTGAGGTTTCAAGGCATTGTTCAGAATCTTCTCTCGGGAAATAAGCCCACCACCTTGGTTTTCTAGCTGTTGCTGCAACAGAAATACTACCAGTGGGTGGCTTTAGTTAAAGAGAAGGTGAACAGTGGCACGAGGGAGGTGTACGCCCCTTAGAACAATCAACCATTTGAGATTGAAATGATAGCATTTGCCTAGGGACAATGTTCAGGGGCAGGAGGGCCTAGGAGAGAGGGAGGAATGGGAACAGGACACACAGGAGGAAGTGGGATGAGTGATGTGGGAATTGCAGTCAATGTCATGAATCAAAATGTGTGTGAATTGCTGAATGGAAAACTGACTTGCTCTGTAAACCTTCACTCAAATCATAATAAACAGTTAAAAAAATTATCTCACAGTTCAGGAGGCTGAAAGCTCAAATCAGAGTCTTAACCGAGTTGATTCCTTCCTTGTCGGTAGCCCCGGGTGTTTGTTGGTTCCTGGGCTTGTAGGTGGTCCTCACATACCATCTGTCTTCCTCTGTGTGTGTGTGTGTGTGTGTGTGTGTGAATAGCCTCAGGCTTTCCTTAATGTTCTTTGATTTATAGATGATCCTCACATAACATCTGGCATCCTCTGTGTGTGTATGTGTACGTGTGTGTGTGTGTGTTGATAGTCCTGGGTGTTCCTTAACGTTCCTTGGTTTACAGATGATCCTCACCTAGCATCTGGCTTCTTCTGTGTGTGTATGTGTGTGTGTGTCAATAGCCCCAGGCTTTCCTTAACATTCCTTGGCTTGTAGACAATCCTCACACGGTGCCTGTCTTCCTGTGTGTGTGTGCGTGTCTGTCTATTTAGCTCTGTTTATAACTCAGGAGTGATTAGATTTCGAACCCACCTATTTGAGGTGTGATCTAATTAGCATAAGCAGGAAAACCCTCTTTCCAAACAGGACCACATCCACAGATACAGGCATTCAAATTCCAACATGTATTTTGGGGACACACAGTGTAATCCATAACACCTACTCTCCCATCAGTGGAGTGGCCTTGGTTTTTCGTGATGTTGTTCATCCTCTCTGTCCCCTCCTCTGCTGTTTATTCATCTGGGGGTGAGCATCTCACCCAAACAAGGTTAGGATTTCCTTACCTGAAATAGTACTTGAATTCACCATGCCTTTATCTCAGTAGTAACGAAAGTGTTAACGTTCAGAGAACTGTTGGCATCCGTGTTACTATCTCATGGAGGAGGTCAGGCAGCAGGGACCATGGGTGAATGCAGGAAAAAGCAGGGATGAGAGAGGGGAGCCCAGTCTCTGGTTCTAGATGTTTCGAGGCCCATTGCTGTCCTGCCCATCCTAAGGCTTGGTTGTGTAACAGTTTCATAGATTACGTGGGCCAGTAAATTTCTTTCTTTGCCTGAGCCAGTTGACTTTGGGCTTCCCTCATGTGCAGTTAAGTCCCATCTAGACAGTCCCTGCATCTGCAGAGTGGCATCTCTGTCTCCCTGGCTTCCCCCAGAGGGAGCTGGAAGTGAAGGCAGGTAGTGATGAGGCCCATTTAGCCCGAGCTGAGAGAGTTAAGTGGGCAGTGGGATGTTTCCACTTCAAAGGCAGTAGCAACCCCGAGACCCGAGACCCTCGGAGAGCTCTTTGCGAGCCCCCCTCTGGCATCTAGTACTCTGTTGTCAACCTTTCTGCCTCGGCCTAAAGTTCTTTGAAAATTCTTAAACATCTCTTCTGAAAATTCGTGGACCTCTTCCTCCCCAGCTTTGAGTGAGGGACCCTGCATCCTTGTCTCACTCCTAGACTGGCCTGGCCTGCTGGCCATGCTCCTACCCCAAGATTGTTGTTGTAAAAGCAGGAATGCCCTGTGTCACGTACATAGCATAGTGCCAGGCACATGATGAGTGTGCAGTAAGCATCAGCTCAGAGACTGAGCCGGCCCCCTGCAGACTGACAGACACCAGGGGACTGCATGAGGCCAAGTGACAAGAGAGAATGAAAGAGAAGACATTGCCGTGTGCTGTGGCCGATGTCCTAGGATTCACCTTCCAACCCCGGGCTTGTTCGTGAGCTCTCCCAGCCTGTCTGGTTATTGACCTTCTGCTGCCTCTTTGAGAATCTGATGAACTGCGTGTTTTCACTGTGAAGGTGCCTTGACAGCTCCTTTCATGGGCTCCTGATATTCCATCTTTCTCTGCCCTCTGATGGCTTGTCAGGGAGCTAGCTCTGGTGGCACTGTTTAAAAAACATTGAGCTACTAACCAAAAGGTTGACTGTTCGAACCCACCAGCTGCTCCACAAAAGAAAGATGAGGCGGTCTGCTTCCATTAGGATTGACAGCCTTGGAAACCAGTCCTATTCTGTCCTCAAGGGTCACTATGAGTCAGAATCAACTCGGTGGCAGTGGGTGGGTAGCTTGTCCCACCATCCTTTCATTTCTTCATCCACCGACTGAGCAGTTAGTGAACACTGGCTTTGTCTCTGGGGTGGCTGCAGTTTTATTGCCAAAATGCTTCTCTGCTGAGGTCAATGTGAGCCAATAGGAGGCACAAGGGCTCAGAAGTCAGACAAGTAGGAAGCAGAACCTGGCTCTGCCACTGAGAGTACTAAGGCCTTGAAGAGGGGACTGACTGTCTTTGAGCCTCAGTTTTCTTATCTGGCAAATGGGGATAAGATACCTACCTCATAGTTCCATTGAAAAGATTAAATGAATCCTGCATGTCACATGCTTGCTGACCCATAGTATGTGACCCATTATATTTCTGACCTTCTTGAGTCTCAATTGTCTCATCTATAAACCAGGGCACATTCTCAAGGGCTCAAATACTGGTGCCTTCCTTTTATCTATGAGGCTTGAGACCCTCCTGCTATTCTGCTTCCCCAGTCTTGGGGGACACAACCCATAACGCCATCAACCCTGACCTCTGAGATTCTGTAGCTATTTAACTTTCTTAGGCTGTACAGCACCCATGATTCTCCAAACCTCACCTGTCTCCAACTGACTGTCTGTCTGGGTTCTCTAGTGCTGCTGCTCTAAAAGAAATACTGCAAGTGGGCGGCTTTAACAAACAGGAATTTATTTTCCAGGCCAGAAGTCTGAATTTAGGGTGCTATCTTTAGGGGAAGACTTTCTGTCTCCATTGACTCTGGAGGAAGGTCCTTGTCTCTTTTGAGTCTCTTTTGATCACCAGTTCCTGATTGATCTTCAGGTGGCTGGGCATTTATTTTCCCCCATCTCTGCTTTCTTAATCTGCTGCTTTTATATCTTGTAGGAAATTGACTCAAGACACACCCTACAGGAATCCTTCCTCATTAACATAACAAAGACAAGCCATTTCCAAATGGGATTATAACCACAGGCTGAGAGGTTAGGGTTTACAACATGTATTTTTTGGGACTCAATTAAATCCATAACACTGCCTCAGGAGATGTCCGTGGGACCCCACCTCCTGCAACCGCCAGCAGGGTCTTACCCACCATGTGCAGCCAAGAGAGTATTGCCTGCAGCATCTCTGTCTAATGGCTTCCTTACTCCTATTCAGTCAAGGACAGGAGATTGCTCTCAAACCTATAATGACATTTTAGATTCTTGTCTTGAATGTGACTGGGCCCCCTTAGGTCATGTGCATCCCTTGGCATCGCCAGGAGAATACCATGTACCCAATGGTTTATATTAGGAGTTGGTAAACTGCAGCCTATAAGACCAAACCTGGCTCACACTATGTTTTTGTAAGGCCAGTGAGCTAAGGAGGGTTTTTACATTTTTAAATGGCTGAAAAAATTAAAGAAGGATAATATTTCATGACATGTAAAATTATATGAAATTCAAATTTCCATGTCCATAAATAAAATGTTACTAGAACCCAGCTGTAGCCATTCATTGATATATTATCTATGGCTTCTTTCTTGATACAATGGCAGAGAGGAGTTGCAACAGAGACTGTTGGTCACAAGCCTGTAATATCTGGTCTACCTCTTGGCTTAGACTAATCACTGTCCATGTGTGCCTGGGACTGGGAATGGGGGGCTATGTGGATGAGAGGGAGGATACTTTAACAAAGTCAGGATTTAATTAAGAAGGAAGGAAGGAAGGAGGAATTGATGCTGGGTGGGAAATCAATGGTGCCTACTACACTTGAGCAAACCTTCTGCTTCTCTGAGACTCAGTTTCCCTGTGTGCTGTTGTAGACTCTTGCGCTTTGTGGAGAATTGTTGGGAATTCATGGGAAAGCATGTAGACGTGACTGAGGGGTAGATGAATGGGGGGACGGATGGGTAGATGGGTGTATACAAACGGGAGGGTGGAGAGGTGAGTGGATCCACATCAGCCAAAAGAAGCTTTATTCTGTTGTCATGTGGGAGCCTTTGAAGTGTCCTAAGCAGGGGAATGATGAGGTGGCATTTGCATTTGAGAGCAATAACATGGCATTTTGTGGCTAGAGCAGAAAGGTCATCAGATCCGAGAGGGAAAGGAAGGGAATATCCTTTGAAAAGGGGCAGGAGACAGACTGGGGAAATTATCAGGCTGCTTTCTCCTTAACCTTTCTTCTCGGAGAGGGAAGAGGCAAAGGACAGCACAAAGGGGAGAGATGCCTAGTCTGTGTGAAGCATGATCAGAATCACCCTGTTAAGACGGGTACCAGGCACATGGTCAGGACGCCATGTGCCTTGCAGTGGCTCTCAGGCCAGGAAGGTGGTGGAGATGACACAGTACAGGGGACTGCAGGAGAACAAGTAGTGACTCCATGTCAGAGGCTGTGAGTTCTGGTCCTGGCCCCACCACTGGTGCTGTGTGACCTGGGGCAGATGGGTCCACCCCTTTGATTTTCCATTTTCTCATCTGTAAAACTTCTGGGGAAAAAGAGCTCTCTGTAAAGTGTTCGTTTGAAAATATGAATGTACGAACATGGGCAGACTCTAGTTTTTGGGGCACCTAAAGTTGAAATGAGAGAAAATTTCCTCTTTAGGGAAATTTATGCAAAATTGCATGAGAAAGTAACTATTTATTTAGAAGGCAAGAAATTCAACAAATTATACTTTTTAAAAAAGTGGGTGTATTCTACAAACATCACAAAATCCAGAAAAATAATCAAATTCACATTATTAATGAACTACTGGACAAAACCTTATAATATTTTTTGCAGCATTTGTTGGCTGTATACTTTTTGATCACTTGTTCATTTGACAATGATTTTATTACATTTTCTGAAGCAACAATAGAAAGAAAATTCAGATAGAATTCAGATAGAAACTTGGTCTTGATTACTGGATGGCAAAGTACACATGACTAATTGGATGGTGTTGTGGTTAAGGTCGTATGTCAACTTGATTGGGCTAGGTTTTGAAGGGCAGCTGGATATAGTTATTCCCCATGGTGAGACTGTAATCAATCCCATGGTGGAATTTATTGGAGCAGTCGTCTGCTTCCAGTGTATAAGAAGCAGCTTTGGGAACAGTCTACAGCTTTTGGAACACTTGAATCTTGCATGTAGCTGAGTCGTTGTTCAGCAGCCTGCCATGTTGTCTGCCAATTTTGGGACTGTTGATGAACTTGAATCAGTGGCCTGCCATGTGGTTTGATAATTTTGGGACTGTGCCTTTTTACTTGTCGACCTTGGGTTTGCCAGCCTCAGCAGCCAGCAGCTTCTGGAGTTAAGAGAAGCCTTCAGCTTCAGCGGTCTGGGATCAAGAGTCAGAGCTGAAGCCCAAGATCTAGGGGCTTTCACCCAGCCCCTAGAGCTGGCACTTTGAACTTGGACTTCTAGCCTCCAAAACGGTAAGAGAATTAATCCCTGCTCGTTAAAGCCATCCACTGGTGGTATTTTCTGTTAGAGCAGCATAAAGTAACCAAAACAGAGGGCAGAAAACACAGGCCTCCCCAAGCCCATGCTCTTCCTGTTTGTGCTACAGCTGCCAGTCTGAGACCTGTGAGCACAGGGATTCTGATATGTTCCATTTGGCATGACTCCTAGCAGGACAGGAACGTAAGCACGAGGTGTTAGTGATTGTACTTGCTGTATCAGCAAGTGGATTTCTAAAAGAGGACTTACATGTGTGACTAGGCAATGATGGGACCTGAATTCGTTTCTGACACCATGACCTGTCTGATGTTAGAAATGTTTTTAACAGTCCTCCCCATTTTGTTATGAACGTTTTCACACATACAGCAAAGTTGAGAGAATGTTACGGTGATCACCTGTATCCTCACCACCTAGATTCCACCACTAATGAAACTGTACTTCTAAAGCGGACAACTGGTGTAGTTCCTTTGCTAAAACCCTCCATTGACTTCTCACCTCAAAGATGAAAAAACAATTTCTTACCATGGTCTTCAAAGCCCAGCATGACCTGGTCTGCACTGTCAGACTTCCCTCTTGGCCACGACTCTTCAGCCACAGCCCTCCTGTTGCTTCTCAAAAACACCAAGTACATTCTGTTTTTTCAATTATTATTGTTGTTGTTAGGTACCGTTGGGTTGTTTCCAACTCATAGTGACCCTATGCACAGCAGAAAGAAACACCACTCGGTCCCACGCCAGCTCCATGATCCTTGCTATACTCGAGCCCATCATCACAGACACGTGTCAATCCATCTTGTTGAAGGTCTTCCCCTCTTTCATCGACCCTCCACCTTACCAAGCATGGCATCTTTCTCCAGGGAATGGTCCCTTCTGACAACATGACCAAAGTAGGTGAGACAAAATCTGGCCATCCTTGCTTCCAAGGAACATTCTAGCTGCACTTCCTCTAGGACAGATCTGTTAATTCTTGTAGCAGTCCATGGTACTTTCAGAATTCTTCGCCAACACCACAACTCAAAAAGCATCAACTCTTGTCAGTCTTCCTTATTCATTGTCCAGCTCTCACATGCATATGAGGCAATTGAAAATACCATAGCTTGTGTCAGGTGCCCCTTAGTCTTCAAGGAGACATTTTTGCTCCTCAGCACTTGAAAGAGGTCCTTTGCAGCTGACTTGCTCAGTGCTATACCATCATCTAATGTCCTGACTCCTGCTTCCATTGTTGTTGATTGTAGAACCAAGCAATGTGAATTCTTTGACAACCTCAATCTTTTCTCCATTTATCATGATGCTGCTTATAGGTCCAGTTGGGAGGATTTTCATTCTCTTTATATTGAAATGTAATCCATACTGCAGACTGTATTGTACAGTCTTCATCAGTAAATGCCTCAAGTCATCCTCACTTTCAGCAAGCAAAGTTGTGTCGTCAGCATATTGCAGGTTGTTAATGAGCCTTCCTCCAATCCTGATGTTACATTTTTCTTCATATAGTCCAGCTTCTCAGGTTATTTGCTCAGCATATAGATTGAATAAGTATGGGGAAAGGATACAAACTTGATGCACTCCCTTCCTGGTTTTAAACCACACAGCGTCCCCTTGTTCTGTTCGAACAACAGCCTCTTGGTCAATGTACAGGTTCCTCTTGAGCACAATTAAGTGTTCTGGAATTTCCATTCTTCTCAATGTTATTCACAAGTTGTTATGATCCACACAATCAAATGCCTTTGCATAGTCAATAAAACATAAGTAAACATCTTTGTGGTATTCTTTGCCTTGATCCAAGATCCATCTGACAGCAGCTATGATAGCCCTTGTTCCACATCCTCTTCTGAATCCAGCTTGCACCTCTAGAAGTTCTCTGTCAATATACTGCTGCACCCATTTTGGAATTACCTTCAGTAAGATCTTATTTGTGTGCAGTATTAATGATATTGTTCGATAATTTCCACATTCTGTGGGATCACCTTTCTTCGGAATGGGTACAAATACAGATTTCTTTCAATCAGTTGGCCAGGTAGCTGTCTGCCAAATCTCTTGGCATAACTGAGTGAGTGCCTCCAGTGGGGCATCCGTTTGTTGAAATATCTCAATGGGTATTCCGTCAATTCCTGGAGCCTTGTTCTTTGCCAAATCCTTCAGTGCAGCTTCAACTTCCTCCTTCAGTACCATTGGTTCTAGATCATATGCCACTTCCTGAAATGGATGAAGATCTACCAGTTCTTTCTGGTACAGTAACTCTGTGTATTCCTTCCATCTTCTTTTGATGTTTCCTGCATCATTCAATATTTTGCCCATAGAATCTCTCAATATTGCAACGCGAGGCTTAATTTTTTTCCTCAGTTCTTTCAGCTTGAGAAATGCTGAGCATGTTCTTCCCTTTTGGTTTTCTAATTCCAAGTCTTTGCACATTTCATTATAGTAATTGGAGTTGTCTGCTCAGGGTGCTCTTTGAAATCTTTTCAGCTCTTTTATCGTATTTCTTCCATTTGCTTTAGCTACTCTCCACTCAAGAACAAGTTTCAGAGTCTCTTCTGTCATTCATTTTGGTCTTCTTTTCTCATCTTTTTAGTGACCTCTTGCTTTCTTCATGGATGATGTTCTTCATGCAATCCCATGATTCTTCTGGTTTTTGGTCATTGGTGTTCAATGCGCCAAATCTGTTTTTAGATGGTCTCTAAATTCAGGAAGGATATATTCAAGATCATATTTTGGCTCTCATGGACTTGTTTTAATTGTCTTTAATTTCAGGTTGAACTTGCATATGAGCAGTTGATGGTCTGTTCCACAATCAGCTCCTGGCCTGGTTTTGACTGAAGATATTGAGCTTTTCCATTGCCTCTTGCCACAGATGTAGTCAATCTGATTCCTGTGTGTTCCATTTGGTGAAGTCCACATGTACATCTGCCATTTGTGTTGTTGAAAATTATTATTGATTATGGAGCTCTGGTAGCGTAGTGCGTAAGGCACTTGACTACTGACCAGAAGGTTGGTGGTTCAAACCCACCAGCCACTCCTTGGAAGGAAGATGGGGTGATCTACTTCCATAGTGATACTGCCTCGGAAACCCAAGGAGGGGTTGCTATGAGTCGGGTCCTACTCGATGGCACATAACAACAACAACATGGTAATTGTATTTTTTATTGTAAGTTGGGTGAAATTCAGAGCAAATTCATTTTCCATACAACAGTTCATACACATTTTGTTTCATGACATTGATTGCAAGCTCCACAATGTAACAGCTCTCTTTGCACTTCTTCCCTGTGATTACCTTTTCCCAGTGTCCTTCTTTCCTATGCATTTCTGCCCTCTGAGCTATCTCTTTGTGCAAATTACTGGCCTTTTGCTCTCCCGTGGTTGATTGTTCTAAGGAGTGTACCTAGCTGGTGTAAATGTTCATCCATCTGTTGTTTGGCTGGAAGCCACAGGAGTGAGTTCAAGTCCAGGCCTGAAAGGTGACTAGGGGCCATTGTCTTGGCAGTTTCACCAGGCTCTATCAGACCAGGAAGCCTGTTTTTTTTTTTTTTTTTTTAAATGATTTTGAGTTTTGTTCCACAAAAAGTATCAATTACATTCTTGCTCTAGGGTCTTTGTCTTTGTGGTTTCTTTATTTAGAATGCTTTTCCAGGTATTGCATGGGTTGCCTCTCATTTTTTTTTTTTAATAATATATTATTGTATTTTTGGTAGGTTACAGAGCACATTAGCTTGCCATTTAACAATCTCTATACACATTGGTCAGCAAAATTGGTTACATTTTCCACGATGAGTCAACATTCTCATTATTTCTGTTCTGATTGTCTTGTTTCCATTAATCTAGCTTCCCTGCTCCCACCCCTTGCTTTCTCACCTTGGCTTTAGGATAATTGTTGACTGTTTGGTCTCATATAGATGAATTTTTTAAAGGAGCACAGTACTTAGAGTTGATACTGTTTATTTTATGAGCCAATCTGTTATTTAGCTGAAAGGTGAACTCCAGGAATTGTTTCAGTTCCATGTTTAAAGCGTATCTCAGGGCAACAGTCTTGGGGGTTCTTCTAGTGTCTGCTGGTCCAGTAAGTCTGGCTCCTTTTCAAGAATTTGAGTTTTGTTCTATATTCTTTCCCCATTCTATCCAGGACCATCTACTGTGTCCCTGCTCCTAATGGTCTGTAGTGGGAGCCGGGCACCATCTAGTTCTTCTGGTGTCAGGACAGATGTGGCCAGGGTTGATGTTAGAAAAATTTTTCACACATATATTTGCACCTGACTTCTGCTCCTTTGCCCAGATACTTCTGATGCTGAATGTGATAGAAGGTATGTGTTGTGGTTTGTCTTCTTTCCCTGCATCTTTGTTTCATGATCCAGCTGAGTTGTTGTGTGTAATAGGAATATTCCTGAACGCCAGAAGGGCCAGAACAAATGAGTGCAAATCTTGCATATGTTGTTATTAGTGGCTGGTGAGTCAGCGCTGACTAATTGCAACTTTATGTGTAACAGAATGGAGGAAGTATCACTTGGTACTGTGCTGTCTCCATGGTCATTGGTATGTGTGAGTGCATTGTTGTGGCTTTTGTGTAGTGCCTTCTGACCTGGGGGTCTCATCTTCCAGCACTGTATGTTCTGTTGTGACCTGTAAGGTTTTCACTGGCTAATTTTCAGAAGTAGATCGCCAAGCGTTTTTTCGTAGTCTGTGAGTTCGTTGTACTGTGGTGACTTGCGTGTTGCTATGATGAGGGAAGCCATGCTACTGGTATTTCATATACAGTAGGTTCACCTGTCTTAGCCAGGTTTCAGTGGGGCTTCAAGACTAAGACAGACTAGAATACCACATATGTATTTGTGAAATGGGGAGAGCAGTAGTAGCATCAGAACCTGTCTTAACTTCACGGGGGTAATGAAAATCAAGATCAGGCCACGGATAACACTTACCAGTGGAGTCAGACATACTTCTACTCTCCAACTTTTTTACCAATTTTGACACCAGCTGTTCCTCCCATGGCACTCTATGCTTCTCTGGGTTCAATAATCCATTGCAGTGGCCACAGGGAACTCACAGACCATACTTATACTTAAGTATAAGTATCTATTATGCTATAAAGGAACAGGGTCTATTAAGGAACAGGGTACAACTAAGGATCAGGTTCAACCAGTTACAACTTAGGATCAAGATCGGGAAGTGTGGAGGCAAAGTCTCCCTTCAGAGCAGGACAGCTCTCTCAGCTCCTCTCCACCATGCAGGCCTCCTCTCAGCCCCCTCAGGACAGGCTCCGTTATGCTGCTGGACCCCTTCTGGGCCTGTTGCTGTCTTCAGTGTTACAGCTCCTGACCCGTGTAACAGCTCTTTGAGATTCCTTGCCTTCTTTCTCTCTCTGCTTCTTCTTTCTTCTCTTCTTCTTTTGTTTTTGGCTATGTCTTTTTGCTGCTTCTTACCCTGCTTCTTTCTGTCTGAAAAACCTCTGTGGTGCTTATAGATACAATTCCTTGATAATTTCGAGGCACAGCCCCTCCCAGCAGGGGCAGGGGCACAAACTGACCAATCTCCTCTCGTTGGGCTACAGACACTTCATTTGCATAGTCCCTTGACCAATCTCTGCAAGAGGCATACCAATTACAGGGCAGGCTGAATCCCAGGGCCAGGCAAAAAGTATCAAGGCGTCAGGTTGCTTACAGTTTACCCAAGAAACGTCAATCAACCTGGACAAAAGCAATAAACTCTCTAGGTAGAAAACCAAGGCAGATGTAACTCCTCAGGATTTAGGGAGAAAATCTCTGAAGCTGTTTTTTCAAAGAACGCAAGCCAAAGGCCACAGAAAGGAGCTCATTTCACCACAGTACACCTCATCAAATTAAACCTAAAAATAATTAATTGAAAGAAGGTCTCATATGTGGGAGTATTTGGGGAGAAAATAACCATATGTAGAAAATTGATAGCTTTGATGCTAAAATTCAAAGATACGTACACAGACAACAATATAAGTGAAAAATAACTTACTCTCACATTTCCAAGAAAAGAAGTGTAATCATAGTCAAACGTGTGGCCTTGTCTTGGGCCTCTCTTTCTATATGCGTGTAGCTGGGAAGCCAGGAGACAAAGACATATGGATGTGGGCAAAACTCTGAGGAATCTTCCAGGCAAAGAATCAAACTAGGCCACACACAGTTTGAGCTGGGGAAGGGAGGGTTGGCAGGAGGGTAGGAACAGAAAATCCGTTGTGTAAAGAGGCTGTGGAGCACGGAAACAGTATTCAACCCAAGGGAAGAATGAGTCCATTTCAATGAGTGAGACTCAATGATAGGGCCCATGACTCATAGGGGAAAGTGGTATGAAGGAAGAGCTTGGTGGCCACTTCTTGGACCCTTTCCAGTCTTCTTGTCCTTGCAATGTGGTCCAATACTGGGTCATCAGGGTAGCTCTAGTAGCTGGCATGCACAGGTCTTGAGGACAAGAACTGTGTATTATCCTTCCTTGTGTCCTGCATGTTCTTCACCCATGACTTTACGCATTAGATGCTTAGTAGTATGGTAGAGATTGCTTTATGGAAGTCATGAGGCCTCCCTGGCATAAGATAAACTCATCCAGGTCCCTGAAGCTCTATCATCAAATGTGCAGAATATACTGCCACCCATGAAAATTGCCATAAGGAAGATGATTGGTGTAATAGTTAAAGTTGTGTATCAACTTGATTGGGCTGTGGTTTTGAGTGGCTGTGCAGCTGGACGTAGTTACTCTCCATGATGAGATTGAAATTACCTTCATGGTAGAATCTACTGGAGCAGCTAGGGAGGTACCTTTGGGATATAGCCTGCTTCCAGTATATAAGGAAAAACTTTTAGGGAAAGTCTCTGGTTTTGGCACATCTGGAGCCTGCATTTGGCTGACTCTTCATCTTGGTGGCCTGCCATGTTGCCTGCTGATCTTGGGATTATTTCTGCACTTGAACTAGTGGCTTGCTGTGTTGTCTCCTAATCTGGGGACTGTGCCATTTTACTTGTCGATCTTGGGTTTATTGGTCTCAGCAGCCAGCAGCTGAGACTTTTGCTGTGGGTCAGTTTGTGCCCCAGCAGCTGAGACATTTTCTGAATGTCTCCAGAAAATGCCTCCAGCTCTAGTGGGCCTGGGGCAGGAGGCAGAGCTGAAGCCCAAGGTCAGGGAGCCTTCACCCAGCCCTTAGAGCCAGCACTTTAAACTCAGACTTTTAGCCTCCTACACTGTAAGAGAATACATCCCTGTGTGTTAAAAGTCTCTGTTAGTGGTATTTCTGTTATGGCAGCACTAGAGAACCAGGACAGAATTTGGTAGCAAGAGTCAAGTGCTGCTCTCCCAGAACCCTGAAATGTGGAAGCAGGAGTGGAATGTGTTCTTGGACCTGAGGTTATTGCACTGAGGCCACGGCAGAGACTGGCAGAGAGATAAAGGCAGCAGAGCTGAGATACCCACGTGAGACAGAATGATGGGCTTGCCAGACCACGGAGCAAGAAAGCTGAGTGTCTTTGGGCAGAATACTTCCTGGCAGAGTGAGTTGCTTTAGGCACTAATTAATAGAGCTAAAGAGCTTTGTAGTACTTGCTGGAATAGGGCAGGGGCCTGGCTAGCTTCTTCAAGATACCAAGGAACCAGGAAGCAGAGCTGCCTCAGTCTCAAAAGGTGGGACTGTGGCCTTTGGGTGTGGAACCATCACAGCCTCCTAGGTTTTAAGGGTCAGATCTTCACCAGCTTGGTTCTAGAGTGTGGGCTGCCATACATGAGGGCCAGTAGGATGGGGCCATGTGCCCTGCCTAAAAGTGAGGGGGTAGGGCTGCCATGCCCAACACCCAGAGGAATGGGCCTGCCAGGCCAAGGGGGTGAGATCGCAACTCAGATGGATGAGGAGACTCGAGCCACCCAATGAAGATGTGTACAGATGCCAAGTTGACATGGGTAGTTAAAGTTCTATGTCAACTTAGCTGGGCTGTAGTTTTGAGTGGCTGGGCAGCTGGATATTGTTATTCCCCATGATAAGATTGTAATCACTTCTGCGGTGGAATCTGCTGTAAGCAGTTGCCTTAGGGGTGTGGCCTGCTTTCAATATATATAGGGAAGCTTTGAGGAAGGTCTCTAGTTTTTTGGCACATTTGGATCTTGTATTTGGCTGACTCTCTCTCTCTCTTTTTAATTTTTGTTGTAATTTGGGTGAAAGTTTACAGAGCAAATTCACTTTTCATACAGCAGCTCGCATATACTTTGTCTCATGACATTGACTGTAATCTCCCACAGTGTAACAGCTCTCTCCTCTCACTTCCTCCTCATAGTTACCTCTTCCCTGTGTTCTTCCCTCTCATGCACTTCTGCCCCCGAAGGTGTCTCCCTGTGCATACATAGCCCTTTTATTCTCTCGTGATTGATCTTCCGAAGGAGTGCATCTACCTAAGTAAATGTTCAGCTCATATGCCTGTCTTTTGTTTGGCTGAAAGCCACAGGAGTGGGTTCAATTCCAGACCTGAAGGGCAGCTAGGGGACATATCATCTCAGGGGTTCCAACAGGCTCTATCAGACTAGCAAACCAGGTCCCTTTTGTTTTGTTTTGTTTTTTAAATGCTTTTGAGTTTTGTTCCACATAGTCATCCCACTCTATCTAAGATCTATTTGTCTGACTCTTGACCTGCTCTGTTGCCTGGCCATCTTGGAATTGCTTCTGGACTTGAACCGTGGTCTGCTGTGTTGCTTGGTGATCTTGGGATTGTGCCATTTTCCTGCAGACCTTGGGTTTGTCAGCCTCAGCAGCCAGCAGCTGCCTGAGATAGGAGACACCTTCACCTCCAGTGTGCCTGGAATAAGAGTGGAGCTGAGGCCCAAGGGTGAGAGGCCTTCACCCAGCCCCTAGAGCTGGCACTCTGAATTTGGGACCTCTAGTCTCCTAAACTGTAAGAGAATAACGTCCTATCTGTTCAGGCCATCCGCTTGTGGAATTTCTGTTATAGTAACACTAGAGAACCAAGACGGTTGATGATTCAGGAAACAGTGACTAGCCTAAAAAAGTCAATGTGACTTTAAAGGAGCTCTAAATTCAATTAAATTTGAGAGCTCACCAAGAAATTTAGTACAGATCTGAAAATTTAGTCCTAGGGTGTTTTCTAAATAAAAATAGGTGATATTTTCCTTTTGGTTATGAAGAAAGATGGAAGAAAAGAAAAAGGAGGGCCAGAGAATGAGTTCAGAGGTTTTTGTATTGTCTACACCAGAGTTTTCCAACCCTGATTTGGTGATTTCCTGGGATGCTATCTATTATTTTTCCAGGGTTGTCATGGCATTCTTAAAATAGGATAAAAATAAAGTAGATGCTAATTATCATCTATAACTCTGTTTTGTGTTCTCAGAGTGCTTTCCTTTTTAAAAATAAAGAATTGATTTTGCCAAGGGAATGAATGCATCTAGTTTTTACAAGTCACGTTGTATTAGAAGGCTAATGATGAGAAGCTGCAGTCTTCTGTGGGGCCCTCCTTGCCCCGGTTTGCTTGCTAGAGATGACCACTGTCCACTCTTTCAGCTATTTCTTCCAGTATTTATCTCCATTATTTCTAAATAGCATGTGTAACCTGATGTTAAATAGATTTTTGCTTTGGTTTCAGAATTGTAGCTAAAACCACAAAGCTGAAAATAATAGGTGCTAAGAACTCCCACAGCCTAAAGAGAATGGACAAGATAACCAGATTCATCTCTGAATGGCTTACTGATGTGGCAGAAGTAATAATAGATCCCACTCAGGGCCTGCTTTCTGTGTTGCAGATCCTATTCTCAACCCCTTAGATTCATGGACTCATGTAACTATTTTAATGATCCCATGAAATACTGTTTTACAGATGAGCTAGCTAAGGACTGCCAGATGCTATTGAGTTGATGCCAACAGATGACGACTTCATGTGTGTCAGAGTAGAACTGTGCTCCGTAGGGTTTCCAATGGCTGAGTTTTCAGAAGGAAATTGCCAAGGTTTTTTTTCTGAGGCACCTCTGGACAACCACAGCTTCTAACCTCTCCATCAGCATTAGAGGGTTAACTGCCCTACCCAGGGACTCCAACTGAGGATAAGTGCCCAGGGACAGAAACAGGTTCTTATTCTGGGAAGTCAGAGTAAAACCATGCTGTAATCATTTGAGAGGCAGATCACCAGTGCTTTCTTCCATGGCACTGCTGGCTGGCCTCGAACCTCCAACCTTTAGGTCAATTATAGACTGCAAACTGTTTGCACCATCCAGGGATCCTCTGGCCAACACCCAACAAACTCAACTCAACTCACTGCCATCGAGTGGGATCCGACTCCTAGCGACTCTTCCTTGGGTTTCCCAGGCAGTATCACTACGAATGTAGATTGCCCAATCTTCCTTCCAGGGAGTGGCTCGTGGGTTTGAACTGTCATCCTTCTGGTTTGCAGTCGAATGCCTTAGGCACTACGCCACCAGAGCTCCTGCAACACAGAAGGGGTGAAATTACTGACGCAACTCCTCCCTACTCCACGTTCCCTGAGCTGAAGCACAGCTGGGGCAGAAGAGGAGAGCATGTGACCAGACCTAAGATGAAAGTGTCAAAGTGAAGAAAGTGGACGGGACATTTCACACCTTTTCTTAATTATTATTTTATTGTGATTTGGGTAAAAGTTGACAAAGCAAATTCATCTTCTATACAGCAGTTCACATACACTTTGTCTCATGACATTGACTGCAATTTCCCACGATGCAACAGCTCCCCTCTCACTTCCTCCCCATAGCCACTCTTCCCTGGCTCCTTCCCTCCCAGGCACTCCTGCCCCCTGAGCTGTCTTTCTGTCACAGCTTTCTTAAAATGACCTGAAAGTTATGGGATCTGGCTGAGAGGTTCTTAAGTGAAGGAAAAATGAAGTTCACTAGAGCTCAGTTGAAGGCAGAGATCAGGGAGGGAATGGAAATGAGCTTGTGTTTCTACTGGTGCAACTGTGCATCACCTCATGTTTTCACTGCTGTTTGTTAAGTCATCGGTTTAAATATGTGAATATGTCTTTTCTTTTTTTGTAATTGATGAATTAGCTTTTTCTGTTTTATGCTTCCTCCCTGCACATAAACTTTTCTTCTCCTACCTTATATAGCTGTCTATTTAGAAAAATCAATCATAAACATTTCTGTCATGACTGTCTTCATATCGTTCAGGAGCCCTGGTGGTGTGATAGATAAGAGCTTCGCCACTAAGTGAGAGATCAGAGTTGTTGACCCACCAACTTTCCTCAGGAGAAAGATGTAGCAGTCTGCTCCCTAAAGATTACAGCCTAGACAATTCTATGGGGGCCGTTCTACTCTGTCCTATAGGGTTGCTATAAGTTGAACTAATATTGCTCATTTGTCTATGCCAAGAAATTTGAAAGACAGCTACCTGGCCAACTGACTGGAAGATATCCATAGTTGTGTCCATTCCAAAGAAAGATGATCCAGCGGAATGTGGAAATTATCGAATAATGCCATTAATATCACACACAAGTAAAAGTTTGCTGAAATTAGTTTCAACTATTGAAAAATAGTTGCAGCAGTATATTATCAGGGAACTGCCAGAAGTTCAGGCTGGATTTGGAAGAGGACATGGAATGAGGGATATCGTTGTTGATGTCAGATAAATCTTGGCTGAAAGCAGAGAATACCAGAAAGATATTGACCTGTGTTTTATTGACTATGCAAAGGCATATTCGACTGAAAAGAATATGGATATTCTTTTATGTGGATCATAACAAATATGTGGATCATAACAAATTATAAATAACATTGCAAAGAATGGGAATTCAAGAAGACTTAATTGCATCATTCAAACAGAACAAGGGGATACTGCATGGTTTATAATCAGAAAAGGTGTGCATCAGGGTTGTATCTTTTCACCGTAGTCATTCAATTTGTATGCTGAACAAATAATCCAAGAAGCTGGACTGTACTGAAGAAAGACTGATTATCGTGATATACAGATGACACAACCTTGCTGCTGAAAGTGAAGATGACTTGAAGCACTGATGAAGACCCTGGTGAAGATCAGAGACTACAGTCTGCAGTATGGATTACATCTCAACATAAAGAAAACAAAAATCTTCACAACTGGACTGATAATCGACATCATGATAAATGGAGAAAAGATTGAATTTGTCGAGCATTTCCTTTTACTTGGATCCACAATCAGCACCCATGGAAGCATCAGTCAAGAAATCAAATGATGTATTGCATTGGGCAAATATGCTACAAAAAACCTTTTTAAAGTGTTAAAAAGAGAAGGTGTCACTTTGAGGACTAAGGTGTGCCTAACTCCAAGCCATGGTCTTTGCAGTTGTCGCATATGCATGGGACAGCTGGACAATGAATAAGGAAAACTGCATGTTCTGGTTCCCTAGTGCCTCTCTGACAAGAAAATATACCACAAGTGGGATGGCCTTAACAAACAGGAGTTTATTCTTACAATTTGGAGGCTCTAAGTCCAAGTTCAAAGTGCCAGGCTCTAGGGGCTGGGTGAAAACCCCTCCACCTTGGGGTCCAGCTCTGCCTCCTGCTCCTGGCCCACTGGAGCTAGAGGCTTTTCTTCACTCAGACAGCTGCTGGCTGCTGAGGCTGAGAAGCCCAAGGTTGACAAGTAAACAGGCACAGTCCTGATGTTACCAAACCACACAGCAGGCCATTGACTCAAGTCCATTTTAAGTCCCAAGGTCGGCAGAGCATGGCAGGCTGCTGGATAACGACATGGCTACATGCAGGGTCCAAGCATGCCATAAACTAGTGACCATTCCCAAGGCTTCTCCTTATATACAGGAAGAAGCCCAAATCCCACAGGCAGCTACTCAGCTGCCTGTGGTAGCGTAGCTCCCACCATGGAGTTGATTGCCAGTCTCATCATGGGGAATAACTACCACCAGCTGCCCAGCCACTCAATCAGGCCCAGCCAAGTTGACACACAAACATAACCACCACAATCATGCTTTGTAAAGTAGAGGGTCAGTGAAAAAAGGGAAGATTCTCAATGAGATGGATTGACACACTGGTTGCAACAATGGGCTCAAACATAGCAATGATTGTGAGGTTGGCACAGGACCAGGCAGTGTTCCGTTCTATTGTATGTAGGGTTGGTATGAGTTGGAACCAACTAAACAGCACCTAATAACACTAACAACAACAATGGGGCTTATATTTTTCTATGATTACATTTCCTTTATTGGAGATGTGGGGGAGTAAACTCCTATTCACTTACATTGTTGTTTATGTACGTATCTTTGAATTTTACCATCAGAGCTATCAATTTCCTACATATGGTTATTTTATCCCCCAAATATTCCCACATATGAGATCTTCTTTCAGTTAATTCTTTTTCCCTTAAAGTTATCCTCCTGTAAGTCCAATCTAGGCTGCTTGGTCTCCAAATGTGCTGCACACCTGTTATGCTGAAACTTTTCTTGGACAATTTCCTGCATAGGATTTAGTTTTTCCTTGATCCCACATCTTTGTTTGTTTCTTTCTTTTTCCTTTCTTTCTCCTTTATTCTTTCCTTTTATTCATTCATTTCCTCTTTCTCTCTCTCATCATTGCTTGTCTGAAAATGCATTTATTCTAATTTCATATCTCCTTGCTAATAAGGCCATGTAAAATATTCACAAATATATTAATTCAGACTTCCTCAAAAGCAGAGCCTGAACGAAAGCTTGGTGTTTGTCTTCAGGTGGTTCTTTGGAATGTCTCAGGGAATAGGAACAAGGTTCTGGGAAAGAGGAGGAAGGGACGGGAGAGAGACAATATGAAGATGTGCTACTGAGTTGACCACTGCTCCAAGTGACTGGCGCTCCATCTCGCCAGCACATTTTGTGCATTCGTGGGGAGGAGAGTGGGGAGAAGCATTTATCTATCAGCACCAGTCCCCCGTTGGTCAAAGGTGGCCTCATGTACATTATTCCTCTGTATTTCCTGGTTGTGTGTATGTGATTGCCATAGATCTCACAGGAATCCCATGCCATGTATTAATGGATTTAATTGTGTCACCCCCCAAAATGTGTATTGTAAATCTTAACCCCTATGTCTGTGGTTATAATTCCATTTGGGAATAGATTTTCTTTGTTACAACACCAAAAATAACTCATTGTCATTGAGTTGATTCTGACTCATAGTGACCCCCATTGGGTTTCCAAGGTAATAAGTCATTACGGAAGTAGATTGCCCCATCTTCCTTTTGCAGAGTGGCTGGTTGGTTTGAACTGCCAACCTTCTGGTTAGCAGTCAAATACCTTGAGCACTGTGCCACCAGAGCTCCTTATGTTGTAATAAAGGAGCAATATCAATATTAGTGTAGGGTGTCTTAGACTTTTTTTAGATTTAAATGAACAGATTAAGGAAGGAGCAAGGAAGCAGAAATAGGAGAAGACAGATGCCGTGCCACAAGAGATCACCAAGGAATAGAAGCTCAAAACAGACAAAGACCTTCCTCTAGAGTTGACAGAGAAAGCCTTCACTTAGCGGCAGCACACTGAATTTGGACTTCTAGCCTCCTAACTGTGAGAAAATAAGTTTTTGTTAGTTAAAGCCATCCATCTGCTTTTAGTCATGTATTCAAACTTTTTTGGCATTTCTGGTATAGTAGCACTAGGTAAGCAAGATACCATGGTAGAAGCAAGAAGTATGTAGTGTGGGCTTGGACTGAGGTGCTACGCAGGTGCACTGTGCAGAGCTGATAGAAGTCTGCTTCTCAGAGCTGATTGCCACAAGAGCACCTGGAGCAAGAGATAGGACTAAGGTTTGGCAGTGGTGCACGGAGTGTCCATATAGCCCACCTCTTGCACCATTCAGATCTACTAAGCCCTTCATTAAAGCAATTCATCACATAGTCCTTTTCAAGGTAACAGTGAGCCAAAGTCTCTGAAAAAGTACATAACGCTTTTTTTTTTTTTTAAGTATATTACTGGAACAACCTATAGCCCTCACTGCTGCGTCTGTCCCAAGAGATTTTAGTATTTATCATTGTCCTCCTCTTTCATCTATTCTAGACTCCCTTCATCGTTACCCAGAATTTCTGCTGATCTAAGTTGATTGCTGCTGGTGTTACCTAGACCCTTATTATTGGAGGACCTGAGTCCTTAGTTACATTGCTCTTCTAAATTCTGGAATGTCACTGGACATATCCGTATCAATTCACCATATTCATTGGGCACGGTATCACCATGGGATGCCCCTTTGAGTTTAAGATCTATTTCTCCCTCCTTCCTTGTAACCTGTTGGGAAAGAGTTTCTAAAAAACAGCATCTGCTCCCAACCCAGAAAATCTCTCCACAAAAATAGGGGAAAGTAAACTCATTCTTAAAGAAGCAGTAAACCAGAATGTGATGCTTCACAGTGAATAAGAGCTTCAGAACAGAGGTGCCTGCCATATTTAGGGTGGCTGGTCTAGGAGTAGGCTCAACCCCATTTTGTGACCTGCTCCTGCTTCTACATTTCCCAGGAGGTTATACACAGGAGCCCTAAAATTAAGGCACTTGACAGAAATAAAATGGCTGGTCTGAGCCTGAGTTCAGACTCCATCTTGACTCATGCTAATAATCAGTGACTTATAAAAAGACCAAAAAAAATAAACAAACCCATTCTGACTCATAGCGACCCCCATTGGATTTCTGAGGTGGTAAATCCTTTGGGAACAGATTGCCTAGTCTTGCTTCTGACAAGTGGCTGGTGGATTTGAACCACCAACCTTCTGGTTAGCAGTCAGATACCTTAGGTACTGTGCTACCAGAGCTCAGTGACTATAAAACCAAAACAAAAAATAAAAACGAAACTCACTGCTGTGGAGTCAAATCTGATTCATAGCTACCCCTCCTTGGGTTTTCAAGGTGGTATTACTACCGAAGTAGATTGCCCACCCTTCTTTCCAAGGAGTGGTTGGTGGGTTTGAACCGCCAGTCTTCTGGTTAGCAGTAAAATGCCTTAGGCATTACGCCACCAGAGCTCCTCAGTGACTATAATACAGCAGTAAAAGCTTGTGACTAAGAAACTCTTTACTCTTTGAGCTAAAGTCCTGATGTCAGCAAACTTAAGTACATAATAAAAGATTTCCCCTCCAATCATCAAACCCTTAAGCAGACTTAAGTACATAACAAAAGAAACATTTTTAATATTCCTAAGGGAGAGTCTTGACTCAAGATCCTTATCAGAAGTTCCCTCAGCAGCCCTCAGGAAACGTTTAAGAGAATTAACCTTGCAAACTCCCTATAAAACCACTTTAGTCTTGTATTCAAAGTAGCCAATCCAAATAGCCCATATTCATGTTTCTAACCAATCACGATAAAACCCCCACCTCAAGTTGTCCTGCCTCCTGATCTTGTAACATCCAATCAGAATATTGTAATCTAGTTCCCGGTTTCTGCCTTATATCTCCCCCAGAAGCAGCTGCCTCTTGGATCTGTTGGTTTTCACTCTGCCAGGGCTAGTGTCTCCCCATTAAAATGTTTCTTACGCTTTAAAGAAAATCTTTATTTCACTTAAATAGAGTCTGAAAGTTTTACTCTAGGACCACAGGCAATCCACTAGAGAGATTGGAAACTTAACAGAAAGGGCTCTTAATCTGTGTGTAATAGCTAATGGGATACCATCCACTGCATTTATATTTTCAATTAACTGTTGATTTTCTAATCTTTCTGACCTAGAGTTAGGGCTGGTCCACCTGACGTTATGCTAATTTCCTTACAGGAACAGGAAGGTAGGAAAGATCACCTGATGGTTCATTTCAAAGATGGAGCTGCCAGATCCTTGAACAGCCCTCTTAGATTTACATACTTTTTAAAGAAAACAAGAAGGAATTTATAAGTTAACTAAACTGAATTCTGAAAGAATAGGGAGAGAAGGGAGCCCCCTCCCTTATTCCCAACAGAAAGAATTAAAATGTCTTATATTTAATTTGTATTTCTCCAAATAAGGTCATGTTTTCAGGTGTGGAGGATTAAGGCTTGATTTGGGGGGCAATGGGGGGCACTGATCTTTAATCGATCCACTCACTGTGAGGCCCACATCTGGTCTGCCTCCTCCTGCACCTGGTGCTGAGTGCACCCTGAGCTGCACAGGATAGATCAGATCCTCCCTCCTGGTGTCCCTCTGCAGGCGTCTGAGATGTAGTTGATTGCATTCCACCATTCCAATTATTATTTTTCCATCTGCTCTCTAGAAACCTTTGAAACTGCCTGTCTGCTCATGTTTCCTCTCCCATTCCCTCTGTTCTTGGGTTTCATAACTTTCATTTCCTCTATTGTCATTTTAGAGGGATTTGGATAGAAGAGGGCAAAAACGTTACAGGTCAATTCACCAAATTTAAGTAGCAACCCTCCCCTCTGTAGTATTCTAGAAAAATGAAGAAAATGAATACTTTTAAAGTATCTTCCATATGGAAAGAACTTCATTGTTTCTTCCACAATGATCTCACCTAAATACTTACTAGAACCCTTCAAAATAAGCATTGTGTCCATTATTTTACAGATAAAGAAGCTGGAAATCAAAGTTCTTCAGAGACCTGTCGTAGGCGACACACTTAGTAAACGGGAAAGTCAAACTCAAACCCTGACCTGCCTTCTTCTGAAACGGATACTTCTTGCACAACATTATGTCTCCTTCAACTTGCTTTGGCTCCATATTATCTGATGGGAGACTCAGATACCCTTTGCATTGGGTAAGTCTGACGTTTTCTACTGCTACCTCTTGAGGGATGAGGGAGCAGAGGCCAAGTAAGTTAAATAGTGGTTCCCAAATCTAGAAAACAGTTTAACGGTAAAGCCAGAGCTGCAAGCAAGTGCTCTTCTCCCTGGATCTGGTGGTCATTCTCTAACAATAGTCTTGGATTTGAGGGAAACAAATATAGTGACCTTGCCCAGTTTTCAAAAATTTGAGCTAAAACTCAAAGACAGACTTACCATGGATTTGATTTTGACTCATAGTGACCCTCCAGGACAGAGTCACTGGTGGGGCTTGGGGGATGCTTGTTGCTTGGGGGAGGCTCTGGTTTTAGGCTGGGGCCCTAGGTAGGTGGGTGCAGAGGGGTTAGGAACAACTAAGG
>NW_006921593.1:4815931-4820586 GCF_000298275.1 Orycteropus afer afer
GGACCATTCCCTGGAGAAGGATATCATGCTTGGTAAAGTGGAGGGTCAACGAACAAGGGGAAGGCCCTCAGTGAGATGGGTTGACATAGTGGCTGCAACAATGGGCTCAGGTATAGCAAGGATCATTAGGCTGGCGCAGGACTGGGCAGTGTTTTGTTCTGTTGTGTATAGGGTCACTATGAGTCAGACATGACTTGATGGCACCTAACAACAATGACAAGGAGAGAATAAGACTGCTCATAGGGTTTCCAAGGCTATAAATATTTATGGAAGCAGCCTGTCTCATCTTTCTCCCATGGAGCAAGTGGTGGGTTTGAATGCCTTAACCACTGTACCACCAGTGCTCTTTAAAGACAGACTTACTTGTCCTGCATGAAGAGACACTTCACCAAAGAGGATATTCAGGTGGTCAACAAACACATGAAGAAATGTCATGATCATTAGGCATTAGAGAGATGTAAATCAAAACAACAGTGAGATACCATCTAATCCCAGCACTAATAGCAAAGTTCAACAGGACAGAAAATAACAAATGCTGGTGAGGATGTGGAGAGATTGGGGTTCTCATACACTGCTGGTGGGACTATAAAATGATACAACCACTGTGGAAAGCAGTATGGCGATTCCTTAAAAAAAATTTGAAATATCGTTTGACCCAGCAATTCCATTAGTAGGTACGTATCCTAAAGAAGTGAGAGCCAGGACAAGAACAGATATATGCACACCCATGTTCGTCACAGCACTATTTACAATAGCAGAAAGATGGAAACAACCTAGGTGCCCATAACAGAAGAATGGTTAGCCAAACTATGGTACATACACATAATGGAATACTATGCAACACTAAAGAATAATGTAGAATCTGCAAAACACCACATAATGTGGATAAACTTGGAGGACATTATGTAAGTAAAATAAGTCAATCACAGAAGGACAAATATTGTATTAGTTCATGATTGTAAAAAGTCAAGGAAAGGTTTATATATGGAAGGAAACTTTGTTGGTTACCAGGGGTCGGAGGGGAGGGGAGAAAGCAATGCAAAGAAAGAAAGAAAGAAAAAAAAAAAGACAGATTGACTTGTCCTAAATAAATAGCCAAGGTAAAACCATATCTAATGAACTTGGATTACAAAAGATGGTGACATTTAAAGAGTGGACATGGGATGGGCATCTCCTTAGGGAGAAGAGCGATGTGGCATGAGTGCTAGACACTGTGGAGCCTGAGACCATCATTAGACAAGCCCCAGCCCCTGGCTGCCCCACAGTCAGTGACGTAAGATCTCACAGGACACCAGGGCGCTTTTCCTGCTGGAGCTCCTACTGGCTGTAGACAGCATACCAGGTCACCCTCCGTTGAATTGCTGGTGGGGAACTGTATGGAGCAAGCAGGGAAGCCTCCATCCCGACCTTCTTCATGGCAGATGATGTCACCTCTAATGGAACATGATCAGCTCCTGCCTTCCCTTTCTCTTCTGGTTAGAATCAAGGTGCCCTTCCCACCAAGGAGCAAGCTCCGTGGGTTCCTGAGCATGGCCTGGCCTGGGTAGAAGTTTATCAGCAGGAGGAGAGGGGCCTGGAGTTATTCTTGCTACTGGAGACCTGGTGTCGCCTGTACTGCTGGTAATACCTGAGGCTTGCCCGCTGGTGCAGCCAGAGACTGAGGGCTCAGGGCACTGCCCTTCCCCCTCCCTGGACTTGAAGTTGCTGGCCGACTTTGACGGGCTTCCAATTAATATGTGACAGAGTAGAAGTCCACCTCCCCCCAGGGTCTTCTAGGCTGTACTCTTAACAGAAGCAGGTCAATCGGTCTTTCTCCCACAAAGCCACTGGGTCAGTTCGAACCACTAACCTTTAATTAACTAATTGCTTACCTATTGAGCCACCAGGGCTTCCTGGACTTAAGCAACCTCTACCCTGGGGAGTGAGGCCTCGTCCTCATTTCCAACCCCAACTGAATC
Source organism: Orycteropus afer afer (assembly GCF_000298275.1). Taxonomy (NCBI): domain Eukaryota; kingdom Metazoa; phylum Chordata; class Mammalia; order Tubulidentata; family Orycteropodidae; genus Orycteropus; species Orycteropus afer. The sequence continues at coordinate 4,817,890 of NW_006921593.1, forward strand.
CCACTGTGAGAGGAGTGTGCCTTTTATACTTATACAACAGGCTGTCCAGCCCCATGGCTTGACCTCCTGGAGGTTCCTGGAGGTTGGGCTTGACCATCCTGGAGCTCTCTATGTGTAAGGGATGGCTCAGCTGGTGCTGGCCTTAAACCTGAGCAAGGGTGCTTCTGTCCTGGTACCCACACTTTATAGAGCCCTGCTTGGGCCATCCTCCAACCAAGGCCTTCCCAGGGGCAAGGCACCAGCAGGGACTAGGGGATGTGCCCATCTGGACCCCAACCCTCTCTTTCTAGACCACACTTTTTGCTCCAGCAGTCCTGATCCTGCATCCAGGACCCATGCAAACCTCTCCCTGGGGTCCAGCGACGGTGCACAACCGCAGGCTTGAAACTTACCCAAAGCACCACTGTTTGCATGGGATGTGCAAAGAGTTTGGACACGTGTGAATGTGCAAGACTCCTTGCAATGTGGGAGGTACTTGCCTGGACTAGGGAGAAAGGAGCCAGGCAGGGGGCTGGGGGTGCGAGGTTGGCTCTGTCCACATGGCCACATCCATACAGAGCCTGAGAAGCCCAAGGATACTAAACTAACTCAGTCCCTCAGATTCTTATGAAGGTATATCTGGCAAGGAAGATGGATGGAATATGTTTTATTTTACAGTCTTTTAGCTAGACTTCCACCATCCATTTGCCAGCGTGTAAGTATTGTGGTGGTTAGTGTGTTACAATGATGCTGGAAGCTACTTCAACAGTATTTCAAATACCAGCACAACCACTCATGGTGGATGGGTTTCAGGGGAGCTTCCAGACTAAAGCATTCTGGGAAGAAAGGCCTGGTGATCTACTTTTGAAAATTAGCCACTGAGAACCCTGGGGTCAGTTGCTTTGGGCATGTCAGGAGGTCAGTCACTAGAGGATGATATCGAGCCAATGATGGTGAAGAAGACCCTAGTAAGCTGGGTTGGCACAGTGGCTTCAAGGAAGACTCCAGCATGTCAGCAATAGTGAGGATGACACAGGACAGGGCAACCTTTCATTCTGTTGTCCTTAAGGTCCCCCACCATGAGTCAGAGTTGACTCGGTAGTAGCTATTTATTGATCTCTATCTAGTTTGACTTAGAACTTGTTGATATTCATATGTATGGTGTGCAGTCTTTTATTTGTATTCTTACCTCAGACTCCAGAAAAGTTAGAAGCAGGCCTAGGCTTGGCCATTGTCCCATCTGATCCTGACTTCCTTATCACCAGTGGCTCATGCTTCTCAGATGCCATCTGTCTTGTACCCACAGTGAACTAAAGTGTGACACACACAGCCCTTCAGTACCATAGAAGGTCAGAGAATCCATACTATTCTAATAAAAATAATAGGGACTTTGGAAACCACCAATCCTACATTCAACTCTCAACATGGCTAGCAAGCAGTTTGACTTCTCCAAGCCCCAGTTTTCCTTTTTTTTATATGGTAAAGCAATCTGTTCTCTACCTTAAGAGTTGGTAAGGATGAAGCAAAATGTGTGAACCCGGTGCTTCAGTGCCATAAGGAACACTTGCTAAACAAATCGCTCTCCTGCTAATTCTGGAAGATTTCCTTTTTCTAGAACAGGCTCCACTACCTCTAACTCTTGGTTTTTCCAGCACAGTGCATGAAAAATATGTTTGCACCTGGAACCTGAATCCATTCCAAGAACAATCCTCCCCGGGCCCATTCCACCCATTTTCTGATGGCACGCTTCACTCCCAGGTGTAGTCTTCTCTTCAACTGTGGGATCTTGTGTGTTTTTTTTTTTTTTTTCCAGCCAGGTGTGCTGTCTCCACCTGCTTCCACATTGTCTGTAGTGGTGGTCCAGAATTTTACTTTTATGGTTTAGACTCTGTGCCCCTTGCTATGAGCTTTCCCCATAAGCCATTGTGAAATGTATTTCCTGACATTTCCAGCTTGATCTGCCTTCCTCCCAGGCTCTCACTCTCAGGTGGGTCTGGCTATGGGCATCATCCATGGTTCAGTTACCAGTGATGTGTCCTATCCCCTCAGCAATCAGAAGGCTGAGACAGAGCAGTTAGCAAAATCCAGAAAGCTGAGAGTGAGGGGTAAAATCTTCTGTTGGGCTAAGAAAAGGAGCTCTGGTGGTGCAGTGGTTAAAGCATTGGGTGCTAATCAGAAGGTTGGCAGTTCCAACCCACTAGACACTCCATGGGAAAAAGATGAGGCAGTCTACTTCTATAAAGATTGACAGCCTTGGAAACCCTATGGGGCAGTTCTACTGTGCCCTATAGGTTCATCACGAGTCAGAATCAACTCAGTGGCAGTGGGTTTGGTTTTCGTTTAGGATTGAGAAGAAATAAAGACTTTATCTCTAGAAAACTTGCATAACATGGTCCACAAAGGGAATGTTCTACATCCTGCTTTGGTAAGTAGCGACTGGTGTCTTAAAAGCTTGTGAGTGGCCATCTAAAGTGCACCTATTGATTTCTCCTTGTCTAAAGCAAAGAAGGTGAAGAAAATCAAAGACACATGGAAACAATTAGTCCATGGGACTAGTGGACAATGCAAATATCAGCCTCTATGACCCTGAGAGCAGAACTAGATGATGCCTGGCTACCACTGCTAACCGTTCTCACAGGGATCACAATAGGAGATCCTGGATAGAGTGGGAGAACACTGTGGACAGAAACTCAAAATCATTAAAAAAAAAAAAAAAAA
>NW_006921593.1:4824156-4850107 GCF_000298275.1 Orycteropus afer afer
TAATAAATATCTATGGACCCAGTGAAAGAGCCACAAAATACATAAATCAAACTTTAAGAGTTGAAAAGACAAATAGATGACTCCACAGTCATAGTGGGAGACTTTAATACACCATTTTCAATGAAAGAAAGAACAACTGGAAAGAAACTCAACAAAGACACAGAAGAGCTAACTGATACAATCTACCAACTTGACCTTATAGATATCTACAGTGCACTTCACCCAACAATAGCTCAATATACATTCTTTTCCAGTGCATATGGAACATTCTCCATGATAGACCATATGGTAGGCCATAAAGCAAGCCTTAATAAATTTAAAAACATCAAAATACTGCAAAGCACCTTCTCAGATGACAATGCTATCAAATTAGAAATCAACAATAGGAAGATTAATGGAAAAAGAATAAACACAAGGAAACTGAACAACACCCTCCTCAAAAGACTGGGTAATAGAAGAAATAAAAAGTGAAATTAAAAAATTCCTTGAATCAAATGAGAAGGAAAACACAACATACCAAAATGTTTGGGACACAGCAAAAGCAGTTATCAGAGGCCAATTTATAGCAATAAATGCAAACATCAAAAAAGAAGAAAGAACCAAAATCAACACCTTAACCCAATATCTCTAACAGTTAGAAAAAGAGCAGCAAAAAAAGAAAAAGAAAAAGAAAAAAATGCCTACAGTCACCAGAAGAGGGGAAAGAATAGAGATTTGAGCAGAAATCAATGAAACAGAAAATAGAAAGACAATAGAAAAAAATCAACAAGACCAGAAGTTGGTTTCTTGAAAAGATCAATAAAATTGACAAACCACTGGCAAATTTAACAAAGAAAAGAGGGAGAGAATACAAATAACATGAATAATAAACGAAATGGGTGACATCACAACAGAGCCAACTGAAATAAAAGGATAATATCAGGATACTTTGAAGAACTGTACTCCCAAATATTTTAAAATCTGGAAGAAATGGACAGATTTCTAGAAACCTACCACTTACCTAAACTAACACAGACTGAGGCGGAAAAGTTGAACAGATCCATAACAAAATGGCCAGGCTTCCTGGTCTGATAGAGACAGGTGGAACCTCTGAGACTGTGGCCCTTAGTCATCCTTCAAATCTGGACCTGAACTCACCACCATGGCTCAACTTTCAGCCTTACCCTAGACAGGCCTATGTGGTAGATAATACTACCGGGGAAGTACACATTCCTTAGAAGGGTTAACCACTTGAGATCACAAGAGCAGCATTTGCCCAGGGATAAAGCTCAGAGGGCAGGAATGGACAGGAAAGAAGGATGGATCGAAATGGTACCACAGAGAAGTGGGAAGCATGGTGTTACATTGTGGGGGCTGCATTGAATGTCATGAAACAAAACATGTATGCACAATTGAATGGAAAACCAATTTGTTCTGTAAACTTTCACTCAAATCACACTAAAAAAGATTTTTTTTTTAATCCCTCCCAGGGTTGATTGTATTTTCTGTAGGTTTATTTGCAAAGTTGAATTTTTAAAATCCCACCTTGTCTTAGTTCAATTAAAAGAGAATACCCTTTAGTCAGGAAACAGATAACTAAGCTCCCAGGTAGAAGCTGGCTGAGTACGTGGTGGTATTAGATGTCACTGAGTCAGCTCTGACTCATGGTGGCCCTGGTCCTGCACTATTTTCATAATTGTTGGTCTGCTTGAGTCATGGTTGTAGCTACTCTGTGTCTTGAGTGCCTTCCTACCTACCTACTAGGCTCATCTCCCGGCCCTCGATTGGGCACTATTCTGTTGTGATCTGTAGGGGATCTCTGGTAGCATAGTGCCTAAGGCATTTGACTGCTAACCAGAAGGCTGGCGGTTCACATCCACCAGCCACTCCTCGGAAAGAAGGTTGGGCAATCTACTTCCGTAGTGATACTGCCTCAGAAACCCAAGGAGGGGTTGCTGTGAGTCGGGTCTGACTCCATGGCAGTGGGTTTGGTTTGGTTTGGTTTGGAATTTTTGGAAGTAGATTATTAGGCCTTTATTCCTCATCTGTTTTAGTCTGAATGCTCTGCCGAAACCTGTTCACCATGGTTGGTACTTCTGATATATGAAATTCCAATAGCATACCTTCAGCACCATAGCAACATGCAGGATACCACAGTGTGACAAACTGACTCACGGTCATAAGTATGGTAGAGGATACATAAAGAGGTGAAGATTTGGCAGAAAGTCTAGAGTGGCTGGAATTGCTGTGATATTCCCACTAGGAAATCTCTCACAAGACTCTGGTTTCAAGATGGCACACCACCTACTACCTGCCCAAGTGGAGTTCATGCCTCCCTTTGCCTTTTCCCTGCTTCTGGAATCACTGAGTCCTATACTTCACCTCCTTGGTGTTTCCTAACTCCGTCCTCTTCTCATCTCCACTGCCACCATCTTTGTCAGACACTACTGCAGTCTCCCAGCTGCTCCTGCTGCCTGCCCCTAGAATGTTCAGACATTACCAGATAGGATCTCTCATGGTTCCAGGGCACAAGGAGAACATAGGAATGTTGGTCACGAAGGGCTTGGTCAGAAGGATGAATTCCAGGACTAGAGAAAGACAAGAGGGTTGTGTTCAGGGACAGTGGGCAGAGAATGGCCAGCCATCTAGGGGCTCCCAACAATGTCAGGGGAAAGTACAATGGACTTGGAGTTGTAAACTAGAAGAAACTATAGCACCTGAAATGGTTGGACCTTCTGGAGGTCCTAGAATCACACTTTGACAACCAATGTCTTTTAGCTTAGGTATGCCCTTGACCTGGGAAGCGAGTCTTGAGATACAAGAGAGTTTATTTCAGAAACAGTGGCAGGGAGTAGGAGTGAGGGATGAGTGGAGAAGCATGGAAACCCATTTCAAGGGTGTGTAGTAGGGTTGGCCACCACCATGGAAGACTGGTGCTTGATCATTAATCTAGGGATAGTAACTGCTCATACCTGGATCATAGAGTCACTATAGGTTGCTGTCACTCAGTATAATAATTCATGGTATCACCTCACCACCACCACCACTATGGACAGCCTCCCATATCAGACCATATAGAATCCTTAGTAATCAATATCAATTTCAATCATAGAAATAATAGGTGATATAGTTGTAAATTGCTCAACTGTAATGTTTGTTAGATTATATACTAACAGCAAAATTGTTTTGTGAAATACTGAATTACAACATTCTTGGTTACAACACTATTAGTAACTGAGCAGAAGACTTTTTTTTATTTTTCTTCTTCTTTTCCTTTAATGACTGTTTGATCCTCAAGAAAGTTATTGATACAGCTTCATGAGTATTAATTAGCACAATGTGGTAGCTCAATTAGCAGAGTTTTAGCCTTGTAGGTAGATTGATACATGTCAGCCGGGCTTCCAAAAACTATTTTTGTTGTTATAACTAGCTACGGGGATATTTTTATTAAAAAAATGATAAATTTCTGCTGAAACACTGAACAAAAATTTTATTGACAGTCATTCTGGTGTCACCTCCCTCTGACAGTGTCACCTGTGCCTACCAGCAATGCCACTGTGGTGTACAAAGACCTGGAGGTCTGCTTCCCAAAAATCCACCATTGAAAGCCCTACAGGGTGTCTACACACACGTGGGGTTGCTGTGAGTTGGGATCTGCTTGATGGCAAGTGGGTATATGTTACACACACATACACACTCATCCACTATACACGCACATACACTAACCCACTTTCCCAAGACACCAGAGCCTCACTCACAGAGGGCTGTGCAGACAACCCTGCTGAATGTTGGTCTCTCCTCCAGCCCCGCGTCCAGCCAAGTCTCCACTAATGCTGATCTGAAGGGTAATTTTCTTGTCAACTGTATAATTAATGGGCTGCACACTACAGCAGTCTACTGTTATTCTGCTCCTCGTAGATATATTTCAGACTGAATAGCTGTTTAACCAATCACTTGGCAGACGCATTACCCTCAGGTGTTTCTGTCAGTCAGCGTTTTCACACATGGCGCCTGAAGTAGGCAGAATCAATTTGGGTATCTTCTCTGGGAGAGTGAATGCGACCATGAATTAGACATTCTTGGGATATCAGAACTTGTCACCTATTAGCACTGAATGGTACTGATTGCCCTTGCAAGCTCCTTGGCTCTGTGCGCTGGGGCGACGGCATTGTCTGCCACTTTCAATAAAGCGGGAAGAGGCTTTTGTGGTGGTGTTCAGATAACGACTGACATGGTGTGTGCGTCTCAGCAATCAGAGAGCTGATTTCGATGCTCCCTTCATGAAGGTGCAAAGTGGTAGTTTTATAAGAGAATTTCGAAGCTACTGACAACACCGGGGATGTGAGAATGAAGGAAAAATGCATTTATTCAAAACAAAATCTGGTATGTAGAGGGGTGTGTCCGAGGTGCCTTTTAGGGACTGAAAATTTTTCCAGATGCTTGATGATGTTGTTGTTAGCTGCTGTAGACTCAATTCCAACTTGCAGTGGCCTCATGGGACAGAGTGGACCCACTCCATAGCATTTCCTTTGCTGTAATCTTTGTGGAAACAGATCACCAGTCTTTCTTCCACAGAGCTGTTAGGTAGGTTGGAACTGCCAACTTACTGAGGAGGAATTATCAAAAGATTTGGAAGAAATGCTAAAGAATTAGAACCAACCACTTCCATCAACCTGGTCTCTTATCCTGCCCGACAATGTAGTTGAAGAGGCAAAGACACTTGTGGAAACATTGTTGGTGCCCAGTCCCTGTCCCTTGACCTCCCCTGGAGGGCACCTGCAGAGGTCCTGTACATGCCAGTGTACGGGAGGTTCTCTCCCTACAAGAGAGTGCTCACTCGGGGACAGGCTGGCAGTGCTGGGAGTTAACTTCCCAGGAGGTACCCTCAACCTGTGAGTGGTAGAAGTTGGTGAATAAATCCTTGAGCTTCTCACCTCTCAGTGGTGGGGTGTATCCACATGGTTTTTCAAGGGGCTCCAGTGGAACTGGTCTCCAATTGCCCTGAGTAGTAAGCCACTGACTGACATGCCCATTTTGCCTTTGAGAAAGTAGAGGCTCTGGAAAGGTAATGGTCTTTCTTCTGTACTCCATTGACACAGAGCAGGTGCCTCACCTGCATCACGAATCTCTTTCTACCTCAGATTTCTTCTGAGGCCACAGAGAGGATTGCATGAGGGAACCTATCAGCTTCTAAGATGCACAGGTCCAAAATGCGAGGGAATTGATGCCTATGGACTTTGTTGATGGGAGACCAACACATTGGTGTTGGTTTCCTTTTCTGTCTCACTCTGGACATTGCACATGATAAGAAGGTTCCAGAAGGACCAAGTCCCAGGTGCTCTCTGAAATGACCAGCTCAAAAATATATCCCTATATATGCTTTTCCTCCTATGTAGAGTCTTCCAAGTCCTCTATTCTTGTTCCTCGAAATTACCTTGGAAAACAGCCACCTGGACAGGATTGTTTGTCTTGGGTCCTGTTCCTAAGAGGAGTGCAGGCTATGAAAGTTGGTACCAGAAGGCTCCTTGGAGAGGAGATCTCTGACTAATCAGAAGGAAACCTGGGCCCCATGGCTAGGGTAAGTGTGTGTGTGAGGGGTGGGGACTCCTGAGAGCAGCCCCATAAAGACTGAGACTCTCATTGAGGGAGGGTCAGGATGAGGTGTGGTGGATGGTGAAACGTTGGCTTACTTCAAGCAGTGGCCCTAGAAGAATGTCGTAGTTTCCTTGCTGCCGTAATAGCAATACCACAAGTGGGGGGCTTTAATGAACAGAAAATTATTTTCTTACAGTTTAGGAGGCCGGAAGTCTGAATTCAGGGGCCAGCTGTAGGGGAAAGTTCTTTCTGTCTTCCTTGGGTGAACATCCTTGACTCAGCTTCTCTCATGTTCATCTCGGCATTCCTTGGAGACCTTCACATGGCTTGGATCTTCCCCGTTTTTATGCCTGCTTACTTCTGGGCCTGATTTACTCCTTTTATGTATCAGAAGTGACTCACTTAAGACACACTTTACACAAATATGGCCTCATTAACATGACAAAGAAAACCCTGATCCCAAATGGGGTTCTATCCATACTTCTGATGTAGTCTATTGGTGAAAACAAACACAAAGTAGCCCAGGTTCAAGGGATGGCAGAACATACTCCACTTTCTGATGGAGGAGCTGCAAAGTCACGTTACAGAAGAGCATGGATACAGTGAAGGGAATAATGGTGACCATTTTTGCAAATATTCTACCACCTTCCTTCCGTATTTCATTTTTCACAGACCTCCACTCCTCTTTGCTGCCGTCACTTGCCCAAATTGCCTGCACACAACTCTTCTCGGGCTCTGCTTTCTTAAGAAAACCCAGTCCAAGATAGTAGGCATTTGAAAAAAGTAGTCATTTTCATGTTGTTTCAGTGTAAGTCTGTGCTAAGTCCATTTGTTGTCTGATAATAATGGCTTGTTTTAGAGAGCAGTTCAAAATGTTGAAACTGGACCTGAGTAATGTGTATGGACTTGAAGCTTGATTGGGAAATTGAAAATGCTGTTGAAAGATGTTGGGGTGAAGTGGGGAATGAATCACCAGTATTTGTAACCCTGGAACGCTGTATTAATCTTTGAGTTGACCTGGGTTCTCAGTTATCTAGAAGATTGAGGTAGGTAGGATTTACAGCAGCAAATCCTGTGGACAGCGCCCACTTCCACCCCACCCCACCCCCCAGAAAATCTCATTATCTGGCCATTTATCATCCCTTCCAAAGCAACTGCTTTGGTACCAGCCACCATCATTTCTCCCTGGATTATCACAGCTGCCTAACTGGTTTCCCTTCTTCCACCCTTGCTCCCCTTCAGTCTATTCTCAACCCAGAGATCAGAGGGATGTGGCAAAGCCGAAGTTACATCATGCAGTTCCTCTGTTTACAATCTTTCCAGTCAACCTATTTTGCTTAGATTAAAAGCCAATCTATAATAGCTTGCAAGGCCCCACACAAGCTGGCCATTTACCTCCCCTATATTCTTCCCCTTGTTTCCTCCGGTCCTTCTGGCCTCCTCATTATTTCTTCAGCTTATGTCTGAGGACCTTAGTGCTCACTCCTCCTAGGAAGCTCTTTACCTAGATATCTATCTGGCTTGCTCTGTGTGACCACCACCTTTACAGCTCCACATCCACATATAGCACAGACATAGGACATGCTGGAGAGCAGTTGGCCAACCCCATGATGTTGGAGTGGGGAACAGTGAAGAACAGAGAGCACGTCCCCAGGATCTCACATCTCCTAGGTGGATGGCAAAAGATGGTCTCTTCCACAGACTCTCCCTTCGAAGAGATGTTTAGAGATGTGTCCCAGAATAACTTGATTATGAGCAAGAGGGTTTTGACAAGTGACTACCCAGAGAACATTGTCATCTGTGCTTCCCGACCTACCATGGATTGGGTCTATAGAAATGTGATGAGAGGCATGATGGCTATGGATTTAGCATGGTCTTTCTGTGGATTTAATGTCTGCATATTTAGTCACACCCACCCCTCTCACTGTGGTGGCTTGCGTGTTGCTATGATACCAGAAGCTGTGCCACCAACATTTCAATGATCATCAAGGCCATCCATGATGGGCAGGTTTCAGCAGATCTTCCAGACTGAGATAGACTGGGAAGAAAGTCCTGAAAATTACTTCTGAAAATTACGCAGTGCAAACCTTACAGGTCGCAACAGAATATTGTCAGAAGAGTGTTGGAAGATGGGCTCCCTTCATTGGAAGACGCTCAAAACACACGGTGGGTGCGACAGTGGATTCCAGCATTGCAACCATCATGAAGACAGGGCAGGACTTGGCAGTGCTTCTTTTGATGAGTCTCCATGCGTTGGAGCCAACTCAAAGGCAACTAACAACCACAATGTGGGAAGTGGGACTGGAAACCTCAGCACCCCCTCATCACCCTCTGTCAACCGTGGAGCTCAGCAGTTGTCATCCCTGTCTGAAATGACTGGAGAGAGATGCGATCCCAGCCATGTACTTTGTCACTGTCTCATAGTCAATATTCCCTGGCAGGTGCTGAGGAAGACTCATTCTCCTACTCCTCCGAAAATGGTCCTTTCATGTTTCATAAACAACATCTTTGCTGTGCCATTGTCTCTGTGAGTCATTTTCATAATTCATAATTATCTTCGTTCTTAAAATGTAGATGTACATTTAAAAGCATGATCCAATCGTGCTTGATTGCTGCCACATTGTGTTCAAAGTAATTACCATTCATTTGGCTTTTGAGGCTGTTGAATGAATTTTCCACATGAGATTCCTTAATTTGTACATATTTTATTGCTATAAAATAGGTATTGGCAAGCTGCCTAAACTGTAACGAAGGCCTTTAATTCCTATCACTGTGTGATAAAACAAATTGAGTGCAAACCAAGAGGCTTAAGAGAGAACACTTGAAGTGGGTTCGACTCGTTTTTCTAAACCAAGTTTCCCCAGGTGTGCGACACAGGTAAGATTAAGGTGGCTTAGTTCAGGCTGAGAGCTCAGAATTGTTTTAGCGTTCATATAAAAATGATAATGTCCCTCTGTGATGGCAACCCTCTCTCCTCCTGTGATCTATTATCCCTCTGGGAAAGGATGTTTGGAGAGGGAAGGTTATTAACATTTTTCATGTATAGTAAGAGAAATGGAGTATGTGCCTAAAAAAAGTCTACTACACCCAGGGTTTCTTGATCACAGTAGAGATATGGATCAATAGCCCCAGATCGGGTCCAGTGCACTCTGCCAAGCATGGTGGCCTTTGGCAATCCTTTTATTTCTCGAAATCCAGTGTCCTCACTTACAAAATTAAGAGTTAGAAGAAATGGTTCCTGAGTTCCATTTCTAATTTGTCATCCTGAAGTGATCAGCATATTGGGTTTTCTAGGAGTTTTTTACTTAGACTTTCTGTCATTGTTGTCAGGTGCTGTCAAACCATCTTCAACTTAGTGACTCTGTGTGACATAGTAGAACTGCCCCCATGAGGTTTTCTTGGCTGGAATGTTTACAGAGCCAATTGCCAGGTCTTTTTTCCATGGAGTCGGTGGTTGGGTTTGAACTGCCAACCTTTCAGCTACCTACCAAGCACTTAACTGTTATGTTGCCTGGGCTCCTTGAGGCTTTCTCCTGGGTTTCCAAAATTACATCTGTCTTGTTTCTTCTTCCCACTGTATTCCAAAATCAGCAAGTGAGATGATAGGAGGTTAAGTTGTAAAAAGGACTCATGTGATGGATTAGATGACCATGAAGGTCTTCCCTAATCCAGCAATTCCATGTGGTCAGTGGAAGCTCTCCTTGCTTTCTTCAGATGGCTTTCCTACTGCTCTCCAACCCATATCCCTTCCTTTAGCTCTGGGCCTCCTAGGAAAATAACACGTGTGTGGGTCCATACTTGGGCATTTACAGTCCTTGAATGTTGCCCAGCTGTTCTCTGCCTTCTAAGAGCACACCCTGCTGCCCAAGAGCCTGGGGGTACAAGTGGTTTGCACTTGGCTGCTAAGTGAAAGGTGCTGGTGCTAACCCATGCAGCAGCTCCACAGAAGAAGAGACCTGGCATCACTTCTGTAAAGGTTACAGCCAAGAAAATCCTATACAGCAGTTCTAGTCTGTAACATTTGGGGTCACCATGAGTTTGGGGACCAACTTGATAGCAGCCAACAACAGTACCCTTTTATGCAGCTTCATGGTAATTGGTATGACTTCCATGAAGCCATTTCCAAGGACCCCAGCCCACAATGACCAAGTCCTAACTACAGTACTTTTGCTCTGCATTCATTAGTATATGTGTTGTTTTCAAATGTTTAATGTGTATTTCATCTGTCTCCAACTCATCATGTTTTCTTTGAAAAAAAAAGTTTGTGTCATGTTCTTTGGTTTCACATATAGTGTCAAGCATAGCTTGTATTGGTAAGTACCAACATTACTTTTTTTAATTTATTCATTTATCAAACATTAAATTGGCACATTTATTTGAGCCCTCTGGATCCTAGAATTTGCTAGTCTGGTCTTTTCCATGGAAAGCACCCACTTTTCCCCTTTGACATTTTCTTTGCCAAGGTTTCTTTGGTGCAGGCACATAATTCTTCTACCAAATTATTTCTAAAGTGAACACATGGCCATTCATTCATGTTTCTTTTGAGTATTCACTGTTCATTGTGAAGGAGAAATAGATTTAGAGGAAGAAATCCAAGGTAATCCCAAAATTACATTTGCAAAAGGCATAAGATTTTCTAGATAGAGTTGTCCTTGGTGTTCATGCAAACACAAGTTTCCTCTCTTCTTAGTGAATTGGTTGAGTTTCTCAGTTGCAGACAGCAGAATCCACACTGGCAGTTGTGAGCAGAAAGGGATTAAACGGGCATTAACTAGCTCATGGAGACATTGACAGAGGTGAAGAGACAGACTCTATGTCGAGCTTTCAGGGGTGACTCCTAGAACCACGCCACAGAGCTTACCTGCTGAGAAGCCCAAGTTGGGTTCCCAGATCCTATGACCTCTGCTGAAACGGGACACTGCCAATTTGGGAAGCCATTGTTACCACTGTCGGTCCTAGACACATTACTGCTGTGATCATGAAGCGGAGCAGTTGCTGCTGGCCCCCACAGGATCAACTGTCTCCACCATTGTACTGACCAGAAAAGCCAAATGCCCACATTCAGCAGCTTTGTTCTGTTGTTCCTATCTTCCTCATGTGCCTCCTGTGAATATTCACTTAGTAGAACCTGGGTCCCACGAAGAATTCAGCTGCAAGAGAGGCTGGGAAATATAGTTTGTACTTTCTAGTCCTTACCATTCAGGAAGGCCTTCAAGGACTCAGAGTTGGTATTGAGTCAGTGAATATGAAGTATCCACCACACTCAGTGATCTCTCTCTCTCTCTTTTTTAATGGCAATCATCTTCATCCTAACTATTTTTCCAGATTTCCAGACCAAAGATCTTTTTCCATGGTAGCAATGCCCAGAGATAATATTTTTTTTTTTCCAAACCCACCAGCCACTCCTTAGAAGGAAGGTTGGGCAGTCTACTTCCGTAGTGATACTGCCTTGGAAACCCAAGGAGAGGTCGCTATGAGTTGGATCTGATTCCACAGCAGTGAGTTTGGTTTTTGGTTTTTGGTTTTGGTTTTGATACTGCAAGAGCAGGTCAGCTTTTCTCTTCATCTTTGACTAGCTCCAAACACGACTATGAGTATCCATGTCAGTCTTCCAGCATTTGTTTGCAGCCTGGTGCTGTTCTCAAGGTTGGCATCTTTATGTTATTTTGATCTTATTCATAAGTTCTTTTTTCTCATAGTGAGGTATCTTTTGAAAATCAGAGTTCCTCTGAATATTATCTGCATAAGCATACTAATTTTATAGGTATTTCTTCCTTTCCTTCTCATAGGAGTTGATTGCATTTTAACTATTCAGTTATATATTGGGCAAATATTTATTCAGGAACCACCTGAACTTGATATTGGAGTCATTTTGTGTATTAAACATTAGGGTAGGATGATACATAAGAGAGACATGTCCTGTGTCCTCATGGAACTTTCAGTCTGGTAGAGGAGACAGGGAATTAAAAGTCAATAAAACAAGGACAAGCTCTGATATGTGTTGTGAAAGGAATGGAGTGGGAATGCAGAATTCTAGGAGTGCAGAGAGGTGCTTTCAGATGGCATCACTCAAGCTGATGACCTGAAGAGTGAGAAGGGTCAGTTGTGCAAAAGTAGAACCATGTCCATCCAAGTCAAGAGAAGAGCATTTGTAAAGGCCTGAGGTGGGGCACCCATACAGGATCACCATGAGTGTGAATGAACTCAATATCAGTGGGCTTTAGAGATGAGAGAGAGTGGAAATAAAAAGAAACCAGTAGCCCAGGTTTTAGGCTGTGTGCTGATACTCACAAACATATGCATTAGCAGTAAGGAATGAAATCAGTCAGAGTTGTACCAAATGATTACTTTAATGATAAAGTGGTGCAGTGGTTAAGGCATCTGGCTGTTAACCAAAAAGTCAGTGGTTCAAACCCACCAGCCACTCCATAGGAGAAAGATAAAGTGGTCTGCTTCTGTAAAGATTAACAGCCTTCGAAATCCTATGGGGGTCACTATGAGTTGGAATCAACTTGATGGCAGAGAGTTTGTTTTTTGAGTTTTAAAGTAATCTAATTTTTACAATTTATTTTTAATGTGAATTGTAGTTTTTCCTAGATTTTTATTTCTTTGATAAAAATGCGATCAAATATGTTAGAAGTAAGCAAAAGCAGATCATATTTTATTGTTAAATTGTGTAACTTAATGATATTGAACATATCTTTCACATACATTTATTATTTGCTTTATAAATGATTGTGTTTGATTTGGACTCAAATCCAGTCTTCATTGTTCTATAGTTACTCGTAGAAATGCTTATGGCATCGACCTCACCCCCATGGAATGTATGGGGAGATGCTCTACGTGTATTCTTTATCTATTTTTGTCTTCTCATTATAATTTACTCCTGAGGAGAGTTAACAACAAATGGAAAATACTAGAAAATCACAGCCCACTGGCATGGCAATAACATATAGTTGCCACAACTCCCATGGCACTTGAATGGTTGCCAAGAGGTGGTGGCAGAGACCATATGGGCCAGGGGTTTGGACAAATCAGCATGTCAGCTATAAGCACTGAGCCTTTATTTATCTCCCCCTGGGGGGGGGTGCAAAGGGTTAATGTTCTTGGCTGCTAACTGAAAGGTTGGCTGCTCAGGTCCACCCACAGGTGGCTCAGAAAAAAGGCCTGGAAATCTACTTCTGAAGATCATCCATTGAAAACCTTATGGAGCACAGTTCTGCCCTGTCACCCATGAGGTTGCTGGGGGTCAGAGTCGACTTGCTGGGAACTGGCTGGTGAAAGAAATTCCATTGACTAGGAATACCGTGGGGAGCTCTGGTACCATAGTGCCTAAGGCATTTAACTGCTAACCAGAGGCTGGAGGTTCAAACCCACCAGCCACTCCTTGGAAAGAAGATTGGGAAATCTTCTTCCTAAGGGATACCACCTCAGAAATTCAAGGAAGGGTCACTGAGTTGGAACTGACTCAATGGCAGTGAGTTTGGATTTGGAGTTTAGGAATACCATAAGAATCTCTGGTGGTACAGTGGTTAAAACATTCAGCTTCTAACCAAAAGGTTGGTGGTTTGAACCTGCCAGCTACTCCACTGGAGAGAGAATTGGCAGTCTGCTTCTGTGAAGATTACAGCCTTGGAAACCCTATGGGACAATTCTACTCTGTTCTAAAGGGTCCCTATGAGTCAGAATCAGCCAAATGGCTGTGGGTTTGGTTTAGGAATGCCATGATTATGAATCCCATCTATTTTTAAATTTAAACTGTTCCTAAGTCTCTGGAGTTTAGGTACAATCAACAAGAGTTTGCTTGTAAAATACCACACAGTGGAAAATCCCGTCACTAATTTATATGGAAAGGAAAAAGCCCTCAGATAAGCAAAACACTACTGAAGAAGAAGAATAAAGTAGGAGATCTTAACTCCCCAGTCTTAAAACCTACTATACAGTCACAGTAGTCAAAACACCCTGGTATTGGTACAGCAACAAACACAGACCAGTAGAAAAGAATTGAGAACCCAGAAATAGATCCATCCACCTATGGTCAGCTGATCTTTGACAAAGGGCCAAAATACATTAAATGGGGAAAAGACAGTCTCTTTAACAAATGATGCTGGCAAAACTGGATATCCATTTGCAGAAAAATGAAATAAGACCTGACACCATACACAAAAACTAACTCCAGATGGACCAAAAACTTAAATGTAAAACTTAAAACTAAAATGTTCATCAATAAAAAAAAATAGAGGCAAGCTTAGGGGCCCTGATATATGGCATTAATACATTATTAAGCATAACCTAAAATGCACAGAGAGCAGAAAATAAAGTAGATGATTGGGATCTTCTAAAAATTAAATTCTTATGTTCATCAGAAGGTTTCTCCAAAAGAGTAAAAAGAGAACTCACAGATTGGAGAAAAACATTCAGCAATGACATACCTGACAAGGGACTTACCTGTAACATTTATAGAAAACTCCAACACCTCAACATCAAAAAGACAATCCAAGTGACAAATGGACAGAAGACATGAATAGACACTTTGATAAGGAAGATATTCAGGCAGCCAACAAACACATGAAGAAGTGTTCATGATCATTATCCATTAGAGAGATGCAAATCCAAACAACAATAAGATACCACCTCACCCTAGCAATAACAGCAAGGTTCAACAAGACAGAAAATTACAAGTGCTGGTGAGGATGTGGAGAGATTGGGACTCTCACACACTGCTGGTGGGAATGTAAGATGATAACAACCACTGTGGTAAATGGTATGATGATTCCTTAAAAAGTTGCAAATAGAAATACCATTTGATTTAGCGATCCTATTACTAGGTATATATCCTACAGAAGTGAGAACCAGGGCATGAATAGATATATGCACACCTATGTCCATCACAGCACTATTCACAATAGCAAAGTGATGGAAACAACCTAAGTGTCCATCAATGGAGGAATGGTTAACCAAACTATGGTACATACACACAGTGGAATACTGTGCAACACTGAAGAATAATGTAGAATCCATGGGGCACTTCATAACGTGGATGAAGTTGGAGAACATTATGCTGAGTGAAATAAGGCAATCACAGAAGACAAATCTTGTATTAGTCCACTATTGTAAAAAGTCAAGGAAAAGTTTAAATATGGAAGGACATCTTCTTGGTTGGTTACCAGGAGTGGAAGGGGAGGAGAAGGAAACTTGCTAGATAGGTAAGAGATAAGTATTGATTTGGGTGAAAGGAAAGACAATATACCAAAAGCCAATGACTGACACAATAACACTAAGGAAAAGAAAGGTACAGAAAGGTGCACACAAGATACAGACAACAAAGATAAACACTTACACACACACAGTCCTACATTATCAGTAACAACAAACATTAATGTACATGTGGGCCGATAGATAGGTAGACAGGCTAAATGATCCGGTATGTCTGGGCAAAAGGGAATATACTCATGACCATATATAAGTTTGGCAGGAGATATTTCTACATATATATTTATATGTGCTATAAAAATGTCCACATGTCAAAGTTATGATAAATTCTTAGCCACGTCCAGCCACTCTGGAAATGAGTCATTGGGTCCATGGGGTCAGAACCATGGCTATGAGGAACATCAAGCTCAACTGGAGTAACATAATACACAAAAACATTGTTCTATGTTCTACTTTGATGAGTAGCAATGGGGGTCTTAAAAGCTTATAGCCAATCCTCACGTGGTATCTGCCTTGCCATGTATGTGTGTGTCTCTGTGTCTGTGTACTTCTTTATGAAACTCAGGAACAATTAGGTTTAGGACCCATCCTACATTGGTCTCATATTAGATCGCATTATAAGAAAGTGATCACATTACATTTAATAACATTATGAAAGGTGATTGCAATATATTACAGAAGACATAAGATGTTTACATTATATGGTATGACATACACAGGTATAGGAGTTAGGATTCCAACACATATTTTAGGGAGGCATAATTAAATCCATAACAATCAATCTTCAATAATCATCAGTTTATGGTCAATCTCTTTTCATCTATACTGTCCCTTACCATATACCCATTAATGTCTCAGTATGTGTATCTAAAATAAAAGGATTTTTTTAAAAAAAATACATAGCTGCAAATGCATTGCTAGGAGTTTTAATTATATACATATATTTATATAGTACATGCTGGCATCAGGGCAGAGACTTGGGTAACTGTGTGAAACTGAAGGAAGTTCGTTGGTGATGTATTGCTGTGTTAAGTGGTTATTTTATGAAGTGCAAGAGTGACTGTGTACAACTCTTGTCTCTCTGGGCTTCTGTACAGTGAGATAAATCTCATAAGTGTATTTACTGTTTCCTGTGTGTGATTGGGAAGGTATTGTATTTGTAATTAGGCAATATTCAAGTGAATATTTTTTCCATGCCTCATCCCACCTATCATACCACCAGAGTCCATTGAAACATGTGTCCCTAATATTTATCAAAATTCATCACACTTAACAAAAATTTTAAACAGCCAGTGATGGATTCAGCATGCATTCCATTAGGGACAAAACATTATATCTATAAAATCTTACAAACAAAAAAGAATTCAATAATGAAAGAGTCAATTCAACTAGTACCTATGCTGGGATTTGGACCAGCATTTCAACATCTAAGCAGCATCGTCGAGCAGGGTCCTGGTTGGGTTACCCTTGATGTTTGGGGATTATGCTGGGGCCAGGAAGTCTGGTTGTGTGGGACATAAGACTAGTCACTTCCTCGGAGGGCAAGAGCAGCAGGTCAAGTCCACTGTCTCACCATGAAGCTTTGGGAAAGCTGCTTCCTGACCTCAGTTTTGTCACCTGTGAAATGGCCTTGGTGAGGGCTGTCATCCCTACCACAAGGATTTTTCAGAAGGCGAAATACGGCAAAGGGTGTGAAGGAGTATGATATCAGTAGGCGTGATTTTGATTTTTTGGGCCCAGAGCCCTGATTCTAGTACATACTTTGCTACTGATGAGTGTCTGGATAGAAGGCTCAGTGGACAGCTTAAGTTTCTGGGCCTTTTATCTCACCTGTCTAATGAGGTACCCGAAGCGGATGACCTCCACTGTCTCCTTAGCCAACTGAAAGATGTGATAAGCCGAAATTACAAAGGGTTATTGCTGCTTCACCTCCAGGAGCAAATTCTCTACTCATCTGCTACTCGAAATGTTTTTTCTTCTAGCCTGACAATGTGCTTCTGTAAAGATTACAGCCTAGAATCCCCATGGAGCAGTTTTACTCAGTCACATGGGGTCACTATGATTTGGAGTTGACTAGATGGCTCCTAACAACAAATGCAACAACAACAACAAGGGGGAAAGTTGCATTGGAACCAAAAACACCAAACCCAACCCGTTACCATTAAGTCCATTCTGACTCAAGGTGACTCCACGTGTGCAGGACAGAAATGTACTCCAGAAGGTCTTCTTGGAAGCACATTTCCAGATCTTTCTCCCAAGGCCCCTCTAGCTGGGTTTGAAGCCACTAGCCTTTCAGTTAGCAGTCAGACCCTTCATGGTTTGTGCCACCATAGCTTCAATCAAAACACATCTCCCAGAAGGATAGTTCTCAAATTGTGGTCAGCAGCAACCTCCCTGCATCCATATTACCAACAGACCAACTAGATAAGAATCTGAAAGTGGGGGGCAGTCTGTGGAAGGTTGTGAGTCAGCAGGAATCTGTACTATTTACTAAAAATTCTCAAATGCTTTTTATTTCGAAATAATTTTAGATATACAGGAAGTTAAAAAGATAGTACAGGGAGTTTCTCATACCTTTCACTAGTTTGTTGTACTGGTGCCTTGCATGTTGCCATGGTGCTGGAAGCTATGCCACCTGTATTTCAGATACCAGCAGGCTCACCCATGGTGGACAGATTTCAGCAGAGCTTCCAGACTAAGACAGACTAGGAAGGAAAGGCTGATAATCTACATCCAAAAATTAGCCAACAAATGCACTGTGAGTCACAGCCCAATGTTGCCTGATCCAGTGCTGGAAAGATGAGCTTGGAAGTCACTCAAACTACACAGTGGCTGGGACAAGGGACTCAGGCATACCAACAGTCATGAGGATGGGCAGGACCAGGCAGTATTTCTTTCTGTTGTGCGTGGAGACACCATGAGTCGATGCTGACCCACTGACACCTGACTATCACAACAAGGCCAAGTGCTGTGGGAATTAGTGATGTCACACCCTAGAGCACCTGCCTCAGCTCGGGGATATAGTGGACACTCAGTGTTACTTTTCTTCCCTTCTTCTCATTCCCAAAAGACAATCGGCCTCCCCATGGGATAACAAATGTACACAGGAGAGCAGGGTTGTCGGGGTCCCTCAGTGGATGAAATGAAGCCCTCACAGCTGGGAGTTTGATGGAAGGCCCCCTTCCTGAACCCAAAGAAGAGGAGAGACCCTGTCCATTCCACACTGACTATGGTTGGGCCATTGTCCTTTTCTGTTTTGGACACTGTGTTTGATCACTTCCCCCTAGTCCACACTGACCTTTGATACATAACTGTTTGAAAAATGAATGTTCTTAAGGAACCGCTCCCTTCAAAGGGCAGCTCCATCGCATTCCCCATCATCTTGGAGACCGGGCTCCCGGAGTCCACCTCGGGATAATCCTTCTGACCATGCACTTTTCTCCCGGGGCGAAAGGTCCTGGGCTGCAATTTCTTGTAAAACACACAGTGGTTACAGAGCTCCCACAGTCAATGATACTCCTTTTATTACCACTCAGATGAGAACAGAAAATGACATTGGAAAGCAGTGAACTCCCCAGAAGGGCAGAAAAAGTCATTAAATTCAACATGCATCATATTTCATAATCAGTACCCTGCAGTCAGTGCTGACACTGCTGAACGAGTTTGTTGCAGTCACGATGATACAAAGCCCACTGCATCTGTTTGCCTTGGTGCTTCATTCCCGGACCCTGCCTGGGCCTAGGCCATTAATCATGGGAAGCAGGGGCCAGTGCAGGCCATTGCACTCTGTATTGCAGAAATTGAAAATACATGAGTATTAGTGGGGAACACGGCCCTTAGTTTATCTCTGTTTAGGGCAGCAGCTTCTAAAAGGCTGAGCTGCTAGGACAGTGAAATCACCTAATTTGAGCCCTTTCCCAACTTCAAGAGGGTGTGTGACCCCTCGTGGGTTATGTGGGAAAGAGTCAGAACAGGCCTCTTGTTCAGAGAGTGGAGATACACTGAGAGGTTGTGGTGGAGTCTATGGTGTCTCCTGCTCAGCATCCCAGATGGTGTCCGTGAGTGGATGGGACTCCTAGCCACAGAGAGGCCACCCAAGGTTCCATGTTCTTGTGTAGGCTCCTGGCTTACCTACAGTTTTGTGTGGAGCTCTCCAGTCTGTGCCACACTGTCTTGGTCACCTGGTGCTGCTCTAACACAAATATCACAGTGGGGGCTTTAAAGAGCAGGCAGTTATTTTCTCACAGTTTTGGAAGATCAGTGTCCAAATCAGCCATATTGATTCCTTCCTTGTTGGTAGTCCTGGGTGCTCCTTGATTTCTTGGCTTGTAGGTCATGTGGCTTCTTCTCCATCATTTGTGTAGGCCTATGTCCGATTTGTTCTCTCTATAACTTGGGAGGGGCTAGGTTTAGGACATAGGCTGTTTCTTGTAAAACACACAGTCCTTTGGCTTCATTGACAAGACAGAAAACCCTGTCTCCAAGCAGAATCATAAGCAGGTATAGGGTTCGCGATTCTAGCACCCATAATGGCGGGGACACGATTCAAATCATAATGCATAGTGTATCAGTTTATTTTTTAAAATAGTGTTCTGAAAAGACTATGCATCAATCAGCATTAACACCCAGAGAAAAGTGGCAAGGATATCTATGCTTTCTAGCCCCCTTGGTGCACCATCCCATAGCTCTGGAAATAGGTGTTTAAGAATACATGCCAATGGGATAAAATCCTCCTCCTTGATTCTATCATACAAGAGCCTCCATCATCTGACCCTTTGGTGACTTCTTGGTACGTAAACCCAACAGCCCTGCTTCCATCACATTGAATCTCTGGATGGTTTTCCTGCCTACTTACTGGCCTTTTAAATGCAGCTGTCAGTTTTTTTTTTGTTGATATTTATAATTGCTGGCTTTTCTTGTTCCTTTCTATGTGGTTGTAAAGTCACCCATTTCTAAGTGGCACAACCAAGATTCAAAACCAAGAATTCTAACCCCTAAAATAGATCTCTCACTTATAATTCAAGAAGTGCTCTAAGTGTTCGGGGAGATACCAGAGATGCTGCGGTTAAAATACCAAATGAAAAATGCAATAACCAAAATCGGGTCATCACGGAAGTAGTAAAAGGCTGAAGTGATATCACAGAAAATCAAATCAGCCGGATAAAAGTTAGAATCAAGAAAAAGACACAGTGGGAAAAAGTTAACAGGAAAACAGAGCAAGTGATGGACATGGAAGATAGAGTGTGGAGCACCAACGGTATAGGAAGAAGAGAAAGCAAATTATATAATCAAGGATGTAAGCAATGATGTTGCCAAAACTTAAAAAAAACAACAACAACAACAACAAAAAAAAACGGGGGGTGGGTTGGGGATAAAAAATAGTTACTCAGCTCAACTCTAAACCAGAGAACCAAACTCATCGTCATGGAGTTGGAGCCGACTCATAATGATGCCTCCTTGGGTTTCTGAGGCTATATCACTATGGAAGTAGATTGCCCCATCTTCCTTCTGAGGAGTAGCTGGTGGGTTTGAACCGCCAGCCTTCTGGTTAGTCAAATGCCTTAGGCACTATGCCACCGGGGCTCCCAACTCTAGGTACCATTATTAAGCAAAAAGCATCACCAACCTGTAGTTCCTTAATTGTCTTCTTTTTTAATTCAAATAAAGTAATTTAAGCACATTGAATGGGTCTGTTGAGGGATGCAACTCAGTGGGGTACAAAGATAAAACAGCTTTACTCTGTTTACAGTCAACCAAGTCACCTCCTCCTGTCCTTTAAAGGCATCTCAGGCACAGCCAATAACTTTTGAGTCACTTCTGATTACTAAAAATCAAGTCCACTTTAAAACTTCAATCTCAAACTCAATTTTACTCTAACGTTTAATTCTAAACACTAAAGGCCTTCTCAGTGCTTGTAATAGCGCAGAGTGGAGGAAGGCTGGGGAGGCATGGCCCAGCTCTGAGACATACCTCTGCCCCTGCTGTCTCTTTATGACTCAAGTCCACTGGTCCTGGTGAGTTAAGGGTGGGAAATGGGATTGAGGAAGTGGATGTCTTCTCAGTGGGTTGGCCATCTGTCGTGGCTCCAACTGCTGCTGGTTATGTCTGCTGATGTACCTACCCATAGCCATATCTTCATAGATGGGGTGTGAGGTTCTCTTGAGGCAAACTTCAACTTCACCCTAGCCATCCACACCATTGACTTCCAAATGAGTAGCTGCATCTTCCTTTGCCCTCCAATCATCTGGACATCCAAGCTCTTTGACAAGGTGTTGCCTTGCGTACTCAGCAGTGTGAGCAGTCTGACTGCTTCTGTTCCCTGCTCCAGCCAACCAGCAATATTGTGAGGAGCCACAGGAGCTGGTGAGGTCTTCTGCATCCTCCAAAGATTAGAGAGAACCAAAGTGTGGACAGCTCTCTCCATCTACTTGTCCTCTTCTTCCAGGCACACTGCCCTACAGGTTCCCCTTGCCCTTCTGGTGCAGGGAGCCTCTTACCCTAAGAAATCTCTGGAAGAAGAATCTCTATGATCCATGTTGGCTTCCATACTCTGGGGACTCATGACCAACTCTCCAGGAACTCACCATGGTTCTCTCTGTTCTGATGAGACCACCTGGAGGTCCTTGTGGATTCCTGAACAAGCACAGAGCCAGATCCTGAGATGCCATTGTCCAATTCTATTAGGTGCTCAGCATCTCTGCAGGTAACTCTCCTGGGGTCCTCCTGGGGAGAGAAGGAAAAGCCTCTTGGTATAACGATTGCTCCCTTCAAGACTCCAACAACTCTCTTCCTCCCACCATGCACACACAGTCCCTTCCTTATTTAGAGTTGTATGTGAGTGATCATTGAGATGATTATGGCCAGCGGGTGGATCTTGGGTACAGTTCTTCTTAGAATACGGGAGTATTAAAACCATTTTAACTTTAACATTGAGCCCTAGCCATTAATTCCTAGGTGATGGGAAAAATCTCACTCAAGATCCTATTATTTATATATATATATGTTTTGGGAGCTCTGGTAGCATAGTGGCTAAGGCACTTGACTGCTAACCAGAAGGCTGGTGGTTCAAACCCACCAGTCACTCCTCGGAAGGAAGGTTGGGCAATCCTACTTCCGTAGTGATACTGCCTCGGAAACCCAAGGAGGGGTCACTATGAGTCAGGGCTGACTCAACGGCACATAACATATATGTTTTATTACAAAAGGGTAAGAACACACTCATTACAATTAAAAAATAAAATCATTATCCACATGTAATTGTGAAATTTACATTTGGCACTTGAATGAATGACCTTGGCACTTTTGAGATCAATTTTTTCATTTTGCTCTTATGACTACAGGGAAAGCACAACCCCTCTTGCCTCTAGGTGGAATCACGTGACTGAAACTTGCTAATGGCCTGTGGGCAGAAATGATGGCTTCTGCCATCTTCCCCACACACCCTCTACCCTAGATGCACCATGGAAACAAAGGCATCTAACATGGTAGAGCCACTGTTTGGAAAGAGACTAAATTCATGTCTTGAAAGAAAATCACCTGGGAGGCCTGGTAATTCAGCCCTGCATATTCCCAGCCAGTGCACCCCATGCACAGCGACCCCCATCTGCTCATGTGTTCCTCTAATGCTGAACAGAGTTCAGGAGAGCTTCCAGATTCAGATAGACTAGGAAGAAAGGCCTGGGAATCTCTCCACAAAGCAGCCAGTGACAACCCGATGGATCACAATGATCTGATCTGGAACCAATCACGGGGAGGGGGCAGGACCGGGCAGTGTGTTGTTTCAGTGCATGGGTTGGTACGAGATGGGAGCCAACTCTGTGGTAGCTAACAACAAATGGGTGGAACCCCAAATTATTTCCAGTTCTTAACTATTTTACAGAATGATGCAGTGAATGCATTTCTGTGTATGAGAGCTATTTTTGTGTAGAAACAGGATTGCTAAGCCAAAGGGTGTGCACAGTTACTCTGATAGTGCCAAGATCCCTCCCTCTAAAGTTATCCCAACATAAACTTCTGTCTATACCTAATACACATGTCCTTATACCTAATACACGTCTTTTCTTATGACTCACTTGTTCAAATGCTTGGCCCACTTTTACACTGGGTTCTGTGCATGATTTTGCCTTACAGACTTGAAGCTTTTTCCTCCCTTTCTCCTCTCCCGCCTTCTTTCCCCCCTCTCTTTCCTTCCCTCCTCCCTCCCTCCCTCTCTTCCTCATTCAAGAAATATTGATGGAACACCAAGTATATGGTAGGTTCTCTGCAAGGCATTGGGTAAATAATGGTGAATGGAAACACACATTGTTTCTGGAAATGACAAGCTGAAGGCTGAAGGATGACCATGAGTTAACCAAACAAGGAAGTAGATGAAGCGACATCAGTCCAAAAGCCCTCAAAGAAAGTTTATTAAGATAGACAAGATCAAGACATCTTCACCTTGGGCTGGAGACTGTGGAACAAGGGAAAGGAGCCACAGCTATGCAGAACGGGCCTGGGCAGAGGCCTATCCAAACATCTGTGAAGAGGAATTTCAGGGGCTGGGTTGGGAAAGCTCCATGGGAGAAAGATGAAGCAGTCTGCTTCTGTAAAGATGACAACCTTGGAAACCCTGTGGGGCAGGTCTACTCTGTCCTCTAGGAACGCTTAAAGTAGGAATTGACTCCATAGCACTGGGTTTGATTTGGGCTTGGCTTCTGTAAAGATATGAGCTCTGGTAGTTTAGTGCCTAAGCCATTTGACTGCTAACCAGAAGGCTGGTGGTTCAACCCCACCAGCCACTCCTCAGAAGGAAGGTTGGGCAATCTACTTCTGTAGTGATACTGCCTTGGAAACCCAAAGAGGGGTAGCTAAGAGTCGGAATGAGAATTTTTTTTTTTCTTTTGCTGTTTTGCTTTTACTTTATATATATTTAACTTTTTGAGTTGGGTGAAAATTTACAAAGCAGATTTGTTTCACATTCAGTTCATACACATTTTATTTTGTGACACTGGTTACATTCCCTGCCATATAACAGCTCTCCTCCCACTTCCTCCCTGTGGTTACTCTTTCTCTGTGTCTTTCTTGTCTGTGCATTCCTGCCTCCCTACCTTTCTTCCTGTGCAAATGCTGCCCTTCTGATTTCCTACGTAGTTTGTTCGGAGGTGTGCATCTCCTTGGTGTTGTTGTTCAGCTTGTAGGCACATGTATTACTTGGCTGAGAGCTAAGCCAAGGGAATGAGTTCAATTCCAGGCCCAAAAGGATAGTCTTGGGGGTTTCAACAGTCTGTATGACACCAGTAAGCCTGATCTTTTTTTGTGTGTGTGATTTTGAGTTTTGTTCTACGTTTGTCTCCCGTTCTATCCAGGATCTCCAATTCTGATCTCTTTCCAAGTGGTTGGCATTGCTGGGCAGGAACGAGAACTCTTGAAAAGGAATGTTACAGCAAGCAAAAGCAACTAACCATTAGAGAAATGAGTCACTTGGAATACTGAGTGAGGCGGGGTGGCTGAAAAGAGGATGATGAACTCACACACAGAGGAGAGAGGGTTGCTGAGCCTAGCTCCTGGCTATAATGACTAGAACAAAGATAAAGACCCAAAGACTATAAAGAAAATCCATAGCCTTTTTTTTTTAAAAAAAACTTAAAGAAGAGATTGTTCTGGTTAGGCTGATGATAATGTGAGGCTCATTATTATATTTCATCCCTGAAAATTAGTAAATTGGCATTCCGGTTCCATACATTGTTATACCTGGGTTTTGTTAGTTGAAGTTGACATTCCCTCTTTAGGGCTACTGAGTAACAACCTCTGGATATGGGATCTGGAAATACTTTTTAAATTAATTATTTTATTGTGATTTGGTGGAAAATTTAACAGAGCAAATTGATGTTCCATTCAACAATGTATACACCTTTTGTTTGGGGCATTCACTACAATTCCCCAAATGTAACAGCACTCTTCTACTTCCTCCCTGTATGTACCGTTTCTGTCCATCCTTCTTTCCTGTCTCTTACTGCCTTCTTAGCTTTATCCCTGGGAAAATGCTGCCCTTTTGATCTCATGTTGTTCTAATGAGTGCATATCTCCCTGGTATTATTATTCACCTTATTTATTTATTTTAATCTATCATATTGTTTTCTTTTAAAAAAAATCTATTTAAAAAGAAGTTCTGGTGGTGTATTGGTTAAGGCATTTGTCTGCTAACCAAAAGGTTGCTGGTTTGAACCCACCAACCACTCAACCAAAGAAAGATAAGGCAGTCTGCGTCTGTAAAGATTTACAGCCTTGGAAACCCAATGGAGGCCTCTATGAGTCGGAACTGATTCAATGGCAGTGAGTGTCTATTTAAGGAGCTCTGGTGGTATAGTGGTTAAGGCGTTTTGGCTACTAACCAAAAGTTCAGTGGTTTGAACCCACCAGCTGCTCCTCAGAAGAAAGAGGAGGTAGTTTGCTTCCATAAATATTTATAGCCTTGGAAACCCAATGAGGGTCACTATGAATCGGAATCAACTCGATGGTGGTGAGTTTGGTTTTGGTCTTATCTATCTATCTAGTAACTGGTGAAAACATACACAATAAAACATAGAACATTTCAACAATTTCTACATGTAAAATTCAGCAACACTGGTTACATTCTTCATGTTGTGCGACATTTCTCAACAACCATTTCCAAACTATTTCACCATCGTTAACACAAACTCATTGCCCCTCTAAGCTTCTCATTAATCCTTTTGAATTGCTGTTGTCAATTTGATCATGTATAGATATTTCTTTAAGAGCATATAATGCTTAATACAGACATTCTTTCATAATTAGGCTAAACTATTATCTGGTTCAAAGATGACTTCAGGGGATAGTTTTGGTTCAGAATCTAATGATTTCCACAGGGTGATTGTTTCAGGGGCTCATCTGGCTTCAATGGCTCCATAAATTCTGGATTCTGTTAGATTTAAAATTCTATTTTACATTATCCACCTTTTGATCAAGATTCTTCTCTAGAATCCTTGATCTAAATGTTCAGTAATAGTAGCCTGGCACCATCTAATTCCTCTGGTCTAAGGGAAAGGTCTAACCCAAGCCATGGTATTTTTAATCACCTCCTATGCATGTGAGAGCTGGACAATGAATAAGGAAGACCGAAGAAGAGTTGATGCTTTTGAGTTGTGGTGCTGGCGAAGATTGCTAA
>NW_006921593.1:4850343-4852507 GCF_000298275.1 Orycteropus afer afer
GGACTTGACAGCGCCTAACAACAACAAGAAGGCAAAGGAAGTACATTAGTTGTTCATGGAGTCGATTAGACTTGCATTCCAGTAAACCTGCATTTTCACGTGCTCCTTGACACCTCAGTTTGGAATGGCTGCCCTGGTGAAGGATGAGATGCTGGAGGCACCAAGTGGATTAGAAGGTGATGTATTGTTCCAGGGAAGGATGGTGGAAGGCTGATCCAGGGCAACTCCAGTGGGGATGGAGAGTCAGGAAAGGAGTGAGAGTGTTTAGCAAATGTAAAAGAGTCCCTGGTGGCACAAATAGTTAAGCACTCAACTACTAACTGTAAGGTTGGTGGTTCTAATCCACTCAGAGGTGACTTGAAAGAAAAGTCTGGTGATCTACTTCTGAAAACCAGCCCTTAAAAACCCTATGGAGCACAGTTCTACTCTGTACATGTGGGTTCAGAAATGACTTGATGGCAGCTGGTTTGTTTTCTGTTTTTTTAGGAAGTCCAATGGTGTAGTGCCTAAGGCATTTGACTGCTAAGCAGAAGGCTGGCAGTTCAAACCTACCAGCCACTCCTCGGAAGGAAGGTTGGGCAATCTCCTTCCGTAGTGATACTGCCTCGGAAACCCAAGAAGGGGTCGCTATGAGTTGGATCCTACTCGGTGGCAGTGGATTTAATGATAAGACCAATTTTATAAGGAGGACCAGTATTATAAGGACAACAGTGATACAGCTTAAGGCTCACCTGAATGACATCATCTTAAGGACCCTAGTTCCAAACCCAGTTACATTCACAGGTGCTGGGGAAGAATGGAAAATTGAAGCACATCTCCAAATCTCAGGTCTGTGTGATTGTACGAGCTGGTAGAGCCATTTGGCCAAGGTGGGGCACTGGAAATAAATATATAAGACAGACCTTCCAGAAGGTCTAGAATCCCACTGTACACTAATCTCTCCACAAAAGTCCCATCTCTATAACAAAGTTTGAAAGGAAAACCAATTTTGTGCTTAATTGTGCATATTTTTTCTACCCCCCTACTTTATCAGAACTCCAAAGAAGGCAGTGATTTTCCCCTTTCATGTTAAGAGAACATAATTAGCAGCAATCAGGATATTTCACAGAAGATTTGCAAAGACGCTTTCCTAAACTCCTGCATGGCACGGAAAGAAAATAATAAAATAAATAAATATCAGGTGCTGGTCTAATTAAGGGCACATTCTGTTGGGCAGGTTTCAAGTTCTTGAGTGCCATCCCTACTACTTAAATTTTCTTGTAGAAAAGCTAAATTGGACTGTAGGCTTGTCTTTAGACATGCGTGGTTCAGCTAGAGACTGGACAAGGGCAGCATGCTTTGGCCTTAAGATCAGAAGAGCAAGGACCTATTATTCCTCACCAGCTGTGCAACTCCAGGGCAAGTTACCTAACCACTCAGACCCTCTGTTTCTTCATCTGTAAAACGGAGTCAAGGTCCACTTCACATCGTTATTGTGAGGATTGTTGTTGTTGTTGTTGTATGCCATTGAGTCGGCCCCGACTCATAGCGACCCCTCCTTGGGTTTCCGAGGCAGTATCACTACGGAAGTAGGATTGCCCAACCTTCCTTCCGAGGAGTGGCTGGTGGGTTTGAACCTCCAGCCTTCTGGTTAGCAGTCAAGTGCCTTCGGCACTATGCTACCAGAGCTAGGGATAATAAGTAAAAAGAACTAGTATGGGCTGTGTGCTTGCAGTGGTTAATTTTTTGTGTGGACTTGGCTAGGCGAGGTGCCCAGTTGTTTTGGTCGAACATTAATGTAGGTGTTGTATGCAGGTATTTTGTAGATGTGGTTGATATCTCCATAATGTGGGTGGGTCAGCCAATCCATTGAAGGCCTTAAGAGCAAAACCTGAGATTTCCTGAAGAAGAGAGAATTCAACCTCAAAACCTCAGCATCACATCCTCTGGGGCTGCTCTCTGGATTTCAGACTCAAGACATGAGTTGAACTGTGCCACCCCCCACCCCCCCACCATGAGTTGAAGCCTTAAACCCCAGCACCTGTGAATGTGACTGGGTTTGGAACTAGAGTCCTTGAAGATGTAATTAGATAAGATGATGTCCTTTAGGTGAGCCTTAAGTTCTATCATTGGTGTCCTTATAAGGAGAGGGGGATTTGGAGACACACATGGGAGTTTCTTCTTG
>NW_006921593.1:4852862-4857148 GCF_000298275.1 Orycteropus afer afer
CCTCACAACTTTACTCAACCATTTCCTTCCCAAGGAATCTTGATTTTAAGTGTGTTTTCCAAAGAAACACCTTTACTTTCTGGCATTATTGTGATTATTTTTTCTTTAAAATAAAGCAAGTTGAGAAAATGATTAATTCTGTAACTGAATTGGAAAAATGTTATGCTGTTCATCTGAAAGAGGCCTCCCAAAAGTCAAGTGATACAGCCAGTGTCCTTGAGCACGGAGGTGAGATGTTACTGCTCCGCTGTCTCTAAAGCACTCGACCAAACCCACTGCCGTCCAGGTGACTCTGATGCACATGACCCCGTGGGACACAGGAGAACCGCCCCATAGGGTTTACAAAGCCGTAATCTTTCTCCTATGGAGCAGCTGTTGGGTTTGAACCACTGACCTTTCGGTTCGCAGCTGTGTGCTGAACCACTGTGCCACCAGAGCTCCTACAATTGGCACTGAAATAATAACACCCATCAAGCCCTCAGCCATCAAGTCAGTTCTGACTCATACAGACCTTGTGGGACAGAGTAGAACTCCCCATAGTGTTTCTAAGGCTGTAATCTTTGTGAAAGCAGACTGCCTCATCCCTCCCACGGAGCGGCTGGTGGGTTCCAACCATCGACCTTGTGATTAGCAGCTAAATGCTTTAGCCACCAGATCAAAAAACAAACCCACTGTCATTGAGCTGATTGCGACTCATAGCAACCCCTACAGGATTTCTAAGGCTGTATATCTTAGAAATGTAAATCTTAGACTGTCTCATCTTTCTTCCATACAGCAGCTGGTGGGTTTGAACCATTAACTTTTTGGTTAGTAGTGTAATGCCTTACTACAGTGCTTTAGCTTCAGTCACTGTAAAATAAGTGGCTTAGGATGAAGATGCAAACCCCGTGACCTCTCCCGCAGATTCTCAAAGACTGAAATAAAGTAATCGGATTTGCTCTCAAATCCAAAAATGAGCCTACTATGTTTCCCACAGGCTATTCCATGGGACACTAGTTCTGAGTGATGATAAGTATCATTAGAAACAGGGTTCTGTGCTATAAATAAACTGTGGAACTATAGAGTAATAAAACGAAATGATATTTTTCCCTTGTAGAAAATCTCAGGGGCTTTCCTCTGCTAACATACATTGACTGTCTTCCAGAGGAGAAAAGCTCTGGTGGCACAGAAGTTAAAGCATTGGGCTGCTAACTAAAAGGTCATCAGTTTGAACCCACAAGCTGGTTCTGGGAGAAACATGAGGCAGTCTATTTCTGTGAAGATTGACAGCCTTGGAAACCCAATGAGGGCAGTTCTCCTCTGTCCTCTAGGGGCACTGTGGGTGGGAATTGACTGGGTGGCAGTAGATTTGGGTCGGTATCTTCCAGAGGGCTCTGTGGCATGCAGAGTGTCTCAGCTTATTTGATAACAAAACCCTTCCAGCACCTCTTGTGCTCTGTGGAATATATTTTGGGAAAAGCTGCTCTCAAGACATAAGATTATGGCCTATTGAGATGGCCAGTGATTGCTCCAAATACCTGTAGATAAAAGCTTAGCCTCAGGAAAAATTCATGTCCTCTTCCATGCCCCCTTCACCACCATTGCCACAATTTCTGTCTGTCTTCTCAGAGAGGTGGGTGCTCTGGTGGCATAATGCCTAAGGCACTTGACTGCTAACCAGAAGGCTGGTGGTTCAAACCCACCAACCACTCCTCAGAAGGAAGGTTGGGCAATCTACTTTCGTAGTGATACTGCCTTGGAAATGCAAGAAGGGGTCACTATGAGTCGGATCCGACTCAACGGCAAAGGGTTTGGGTTCTCAGAGAGCTGTAGTGGCTAAAGTCCTGCCGGACTGTGCTCTGTAGCCATCCCCAAGTCAAGATACATTACACTAAGGCTATGTCTATGGCAAAATGCTTACCTGCTCTTACTTTCCTTTGCCAGGTTGTGCTGGACAGGTGAGGAGAGAAATGAGGGTGACTGCTGTGTGGATGCTTAGCATGTGAACATGAGCGTGGTTAGAGGACCAGGCCAGGAGATGTGGCTGATGGGTAACGACATCTGAAGTGTCTGACTAAATGTGCGGGCTGACTAGAAAGACTCAGAAGATCCTCAGGTCCAACACTAGGTGAGTAACATTTTAAAACAAGAAGAAACATTCCTTCCTTTTGATGTTGCCTCAACCACACCCCTGACTTGGGGGAGTTTGGGGAGAAAAGGAACACATACAAGCATATGATCAAGTATGTACATGTGTTTTCTCTTTTACCCAAGATACAAACAACTAGGATGCCTGGTAATATTTGAACTAGAAAGTGTGCCATGCATTTGACATTGGCTCAGCACACGCTAAGGGTCAGTGTCAAAGCAGAAAAAAAAAACCTCACTGCCGTCAAGTCAGATCCGACTCATAGCAACCCCTCCTTGGGTTTCCGAGGCTGTATCACTGTGCAATTGCCCAACCTTCCTTCCAAGAGAGGAAGCTGGTATTGCATTGGGGCTACCCTGTACTTCCTCCACTCATGTCAGATTTTCAGACCGTGGTGGCTAGTGTGTCACTATGCCGGAAGCCATGCCACTGGAATTTCAAATACGAGCAGGGCACCCATGGTAGACAGGGTCAGTGACTAAGACAGATTAGGAGGAAACGCATGGTGACCTGCTTCCAAAAACTGGTCACTGAAGACCTTGTGGATCACAACAGAACGTGTCCAACTTTCTTGCTCTGGACATGTCATCTGAAAGGATCAGTCAGTGGAGACGGACATCATGTTTGGTGACGTGAAGGGCCAGCAAGGCTGAGGGAGACCCTCAGTGACATGGATGGTACAATAGGGGCATGGGTAGACTCAAATATGCAGGTGACCCTGAAGATAATGCAGGACTCAACAGTGTTCTGTTCTATTGAACATACAATTGCCATGAGGTGGAATTGACTTGGTGGCAGCTATCCATCTGTCTGTCTGCCTATAATCTATCCCATACTAAGTTTTTCATATTTCAACATTTCTAGCACATACAATAAAGCCAAAGCAATAGTCACAGGTCCGTGTAACATAAGCTTTAGGATACAAGTTTTATCTTTCGTTTGTGTCACCACTTGTTTGTGAAATTGCTTTGGCCAGCAACATGCTATAAGCAAGGGCTTTACTTCTTCAGGAAAGATATTTATTTTAGGAACTCTTGAATGTTTATGAATAAAGTGCCTCCTTATATCCAGATAATGTTTTATAATTTACAAAGTACTTTCAACATATGATTATCTCATTTTATTCCCACCATAGCATCATGAGGTTAAAAAAAATCACCAGGTCTATATTTTTATATTTATTATAGCATTTTGAAGACAGAAGAGCATCAAAGATCATTCATTTGCTAATTCAGCAAATCTGTATTGAGTAACCACAGTGTGGTGGGCCCTGTGGTAGGCTCTGGAACCTTCACAGTCCACAAGGCACACATACATCTAGAGCAGATGGGTAGAAAGTAAATACATAAACAAATACACTATAATTTTCATGTAGTGATAGGAGATATGAAGCAACAAAACGAGAAAGAAGAGGATGACATGAGGGCTGCCTTAGATGAGTGGCTCCATGAAGATCTCACTGTTGATCTGAGCTTTGAGTTGAGACCCAAGCAATGAGAAGATTGAGCCCTAGCCCCTCCCATGTTCTGTTGTTGTGTGCTGTTGAGTTGACTTTCATCTTGCAGCAACGCCATGTAATAGAGTAGAACTTCCCCATTGGGTTTTCTCAGCCATAATCCTTATGGCAGCAGATTGCCAGCTCTTTTCCCCACAGAGCCGCTGGTTTGGTTTGAATCACCAATCTTTCAGGTAGCTGGCAAGAGCTTAATTGTTGTATCACTAAGGCTTCTTCTCCAATGTTTGTTGTTGTTGTTATGTGCCATCGAGTTGTACCCGACTCATGGAGACTCCTCCTTGGGTTTCCGAGGTAGTATCACTACAGAATTAGATTGTCCAACCTTCCTTCCGAGGAGTGGCTGGTGGGTTTGAACTGCCAGCCTTCTGGTTAGCAGTGCCTTAGGCACCATGCCACCAGAACTTGGATCCATAATCAGTAACCAGGGAAGAAGCAATCAAGAAATGAAATGACTTATTGCATTGGGCAAATCTGCTGCTAAAGAGCTCTTCAAAGTATTGAAAAGCAAAGATTTCACTTTGTGGACCCAAGCCATAGTGTATTCAATCACCTCATATGCATGTGAAAGCTGGACAGTTAATAAGGAAGATTGAGGACAGGGCCATAACTTCTTTATCTGTTGTTGTTGTTGTTATTTGCCGT
>NW_006921593.1:4857523-4863441 GCF_000298275.1 Orycteropus afer afer
CACGTTCTTGTGAAATTTCATCCCACATGAATTGAGGCTGGCCTATGACTTGCTTTAATCAATAGAAAGTAGTAGAAATCATACTCTGTGACATAGGAACCCAGGTAGCTTACACTTCTGCAATTTTGGGGAGTCTAAACTGCCATATGAGATGGCACAGTGTTTAAGCACTTGGCTCCTAACCAAAAAGGTCAACAGTTCAAACCCACCAGTTGCTCCGTGGGAGAAAGATGTGTCAGTCTGCTTCCATAAAGATTACAGCCCTGAAAACCCTCGGGGGCAATTCTACTTCATGCTTCAGGGTCACTATGGGTCAGAATTGAGTCAACAGCAGTGGGTTTGGTTTTGGTTTTCAGCTGCCATATAGAAGTCCATCCTCCTCACCAGAGCTGCTAAAAGACGCTATGTGAAGAGGCCACATGGAGATGAGGGTCCATCTTAGTTGAGCCTCCAGACACCAGCATTCAATGAGAGACTACAAGCCAGGCCATCAGAAGAACGTCCCAGCCAAGACACATAATTA
This sequence comes from Orycteropus afer afer, assembly GCF_000298275.1. Lineage (NCBI taxonomy): Eukaryota > Metazoa > Chordata > Mammalia > Tubulidentata > Orycteropodidae > Orycteropus > Orycteropus afer. Next base: position 4,858,047 of record NW_006921593.1, read on the forward strand.
TGAGAGACACTAAGTGATATTTATTGCTTTAAGCCACAAAGTTTTGAGGTGGTTTGTTTATAGAAAAGGCAATTTAAAAAAAATGTAAACATATACCATCAAATAGTTGACTTTATTGATAATGCTAACAGGTTGACCTAGCAAGTATCTCATACAATCCTCTGGTATGCCCTTTGCCTTCTGATGGGAGATCTGAGATCTGCAAAGCTGTTATTGGGAAATTTTCCCGAATCTGTGATTCCAGAATGACTATAAACATTATTTGCCCCTTATGCATTGTTTGAAAAACTGGCTCGAGTAACATGATTTATGGGCAAACTTCCTTTTTCGTCTTGTATACCATATTTCCTGCCTTATGCTTAGTGTTCATTAAACAGATGCTCTGTTCTATATAAAGGGTGAAACAAACTAGGCTTAAAAGCCATTTGAAAGAGGCTTATGATGTTTTGATTTGTTGATTTGTTGTTTTGAAGCCAAAGACACTTAGGGACTGAGTTCATAATTCTGAGAAACAAACCAGTGGTCTCCTGGGCCAAAGGATAAAAAAGATACATTAGATAACGTTGAACACATACATGTAATTTTGATTCATCTTGAAACTCCTTTTAAACTACAGAAAAGAAAAAAGTTGAGGCATTGTTCTGGTTATCTATTGCTGTGTGACAAACTAGCCCATAACCTAGTGTCTTAAAACAGTGGTTTTATTTTGCTAATGGAGCTCTGGTAGCGTAGCGCCTGAGGCACTTGACTGCTAACCAGAAGGCTGGCTGTTCAAACCCACCAGCCACTCCTCAGAAAGAAGGTTGGGCAATCTACTTCCATAGAGATACTGCCTCAGAAACCCAAGGAGGATTCGCTATGAGTCGGGTCCGACTCGACGGCACATAACAACAACAACAACATATGTTTTGTGGTCAGAAATTCAGGAAAGATTCTGCCAGGCAGTTGAGCTTCTCCATATTACATTAGCTGGAGTTGTCCAACTGGGTGGAGCTAGAGGAGCTTTAGCCAAGATAGCTCCCTCACATGGCTGCAGTATTGTTGCTGTCAGCTGGGAGCTCACCTTGGGCTGATGGCCAGGGTACTTCATGTTTTCCACATGGGCTTCTTCATGTGGCTGCTTGTGTTTCCTCACAGTACGGCTGTGGGATTTCAAGGGTGAGTGTCTCCACAGAGGAAGTGGAACTGTCTCATAAGGACTGAATAAAGTAATAAATTACATACTCTGTCATAGAGGGTGACTGTGAGTCATAATCAACTGAATGGCGCATTTTTTTTTTTTTAACTTTTTGTTGTGATTTGGGTGAAAGTTTGCAGAGCAGATTGGTTCTGCATTGGACAGTTCATGCACATTTGGATTCATGAGGTTGAATGCACTCCCAACAATGTAACAGCTCCCTTCCTCCTTCCTCCCTGTGGTTACCTTTCCTAGTTGTCTCCTCCTTTCCTATCCCTTCTGCCTTCTGTCATTTTGTCCTGGGTAGAGGCTGCCCTTGTGATTTCATGTGGTTGGATGTTCCAGGGAGTGTGTACCTACCGCCCAGTCGTTACTGTTTATCTTGTAGGTCTGTCTGTCATTTGGCTGGCAGTTGAGCCATGAGGAGTTAAGTTCCAGACTTGAAGGGTGTCTAAGAGCCATTTCTATCAGACCAGTAAGCCGGGTCTTTTTTTTTTAAATGATTTTGAGTTTTGTTCCACCTTTTTCTCCCAGTCTATCCAGGTCCTCTTATTGTTAACCTTTCTTTTCATAGTGGTTACAACTGGTAGCTGGGCACCATTTAGTTCTTTTGGTCTTGAAGTTCCGGAAGCTGGGATTCATGAGGTCCATTAGCCTTTGGACTAATTGTTTCCATACGTCTTTGACTTTCTTCACTCTTCCTTGCTCCAGGCAGGGAGAGACCCACAGCTGCACCTTAGATGGCTGCTCACAAGCTTTTCAGAGCCAGTCACTATTCACCAAAGTAGCGTGTTGAACACTGTCTTATTTGCGGCTATGTTATGCCAGTTGATCCTCATGTCCCCTGAGACTATGGTTCTGAGCCCCCAGGGCTGGCAACTCATTTCCTCAGGGTGTTTGGTGATGGCTGAGAAGTTTTCATAACTTTGCCCCCTGTGTACTCCACTATGTTCATGGATGTGTTTTCAGCACATTTAGATACATATGTAGAAATACCCTCTGTCAAATCTATATATATTCGTGGGTATGGTCCCATTCACCTTCCTTCACCTGCTCAGTCTTCCTGTTTATCTATGCATCCACTTGTAGATTATTGTTATTACTCTCATTGCAGGATTGATGTAGGGAGTAGTATCTACCTTTGTTGCCTTTAACTCTTGGGCCCCTCCCAGTGGCTCCCTCTGCCTCCATAATTCTGTGCTGACTTCCTCTTTACTGTATATTGCCTTTCCCTTCACCCAATACACAGGAGCTCTGGTAGCATAGTGGCTAAGGCACTTGACTGCTAACCAGAAGGCTGGCGGTTCAAACCCACCAGCCACTCCTCAGAAGGAAGATGGGGCAATCTACTTCCACAGTGATACTGCCTCGGAAACCTAAGGAGGAGGGGTCGCTATGAGTCAGGTCTGACTCGACGGCACATAACAACAACACAACAACATCACCCAATACACACATTTCCTCTAGTTGGTGATTTACTCTCTTTTCCCTTCCCACCCCTGATAGCCTTCAAAGAATGTTCGTTTCTGTGAGTAAACCTTTTCTTGACTTTTAATGTAGTGGTCTCATACAATGTTTGTCCCTTTGTGATCGACTAACTTCACTCACCATGATGTCCTCCAGGTCCATCCATGTTATGCCGTGTTTCACAGATTCGTCATTATAACATTGTGTGTATATACCATAGTTTGTTTAGCCATTCATCCATGGATGGGTACTTAGGTTTCCATGTTTTTGCTATGAGTCAATACCCTTTTAAGTATTTTACTCAATGCCCTTGAATTATGACATTTTCTATTCTGGTGGTGAGAACATGGACAATTTCTACCTTGTGTGGTTTCCAAAGGTTCATTCCCTTCCCAGCCTTGGATATTTTTCTCACACACTTGTGTTGATGAACGCTGGACTAAAGACTCAAGGGGAACCCAATGTATCTCTGGACTTGTGTGTGTGTGTGTGGCTCCCTCCTCTTCAGTACTGTGTCAGTATTAACCACTTTGGCCTTCTAGTCTCCTCACAATTGTTAGGCCGGAGCAAACTTAAACCACCAACATTTCAGTTAGCAACTTCCTCCAGGTGTCAGGCCCTGATGAGACAACCTTATAAGACAACCGAGGTGGCAAAACCCGCCCAGGCTGGAAAGTCCCACGTGATGACAAACTTCCTCCTGTGAAGCCCCCTCATGCTAATTTGGTGCATACTCGTGCCAACAGCTAATTGGACCCCACCATTTCCTTAGTGTCCCCAGTTAGGTCCTCTCTGTGTCTATAAGAATCTACCCCCCCCCACCCGGGGGCGTGACTTCTCTGGCCTTGATGCTAGGCACGAGAACCTCGGCCAGGAGTGCTAATAAACTATTTATCTGAAACAACTTGTGTCCTGGTGTCTCGGCAACCCAGCAATACAACAATCCCCTATAATCAGGTAGTGTGTAGAAGTCCACCTGTGTTCTCTCCCAGGTAGTAAGCGGGGGGGAATCAGAGAGCCCCATTTTTTGCCTCTTTCCCCAGGATCGTTGTTCTGTCCTCTGATCTAAATCCTAAAACTATAAAGAGATAAAATAGATAAGTTGTGTGGTTTTTCATCATTTCAGCCGGGAGAGTCAATCTGCTCACTTTCACTCTGTACTTCTCTAGAATTTTATTGATGATATTTTCTTTTGGATTTTTTAAAGCCAATATTTATGAGTGAAGGAGCTCTGATGGTGTAGTGCCTAAGCCATTTGACTGCTAACCAGAAAGTTGGTGGTTTAAACCTACGAGCCACCTACCATGGCAGCAAGACTGGGCAATCTACTTCTGTAAAGATTTACTGCCTCAGAAACCCGAAAGGGGGTCTCTATGAGTCAGAATCGACTCAATGGCAGTGTTTTGTTGTTGTTGTTGTTGTTGTTGTTATCTGTGAGTGAGGATGGCCTGTATTTTTCCTCTGTTGGACTGATCCTTAGCAAGTTTTGGTTTCAAACTTTGCTGACCTAAACTAATTGGTGCACGATCCCTCTTTTTCTATTCTCTGAAAGAATGTGTATGAAATTGGCACCTATCTTTAGTAAATAATTTGTGGAAATCATTTGGGCTTGAGAGGATATTAACTTATATATTTCCTTTTAAAATAATTATCAGACTATTTATATTTTCAGTGTTTTTCATATATTCCATTTTGGTCATTTTTAACTTTACTAGAATTATATATATCTTGTTTAAAAATTTCAAATATAATGATATCAAATTATCCATATTATCCTCTTCTATGTGTGTGAAGGAAGATGGGGCAATCTACTTCCGTAGTGATACTGCCTCGGAAACCCAAGGAGGGGTCGCTATGAGTCGGGTCCTACTTGACAGCACATAACAACAACAACAACATGTGTTTTAGAAAGTGTAGTGATGGCTTCTTTTTTGTTCCTAAGCTGGATTACAAGTACTCCCTCAGCATCTGACCTAACGTACAACCTGTACAAACCAACCCCCATAAGACCCCTTATATTACCAGTCCAAGGTACATACAGTGGTTCATAACACCAAAGGGCGCTACTTTGTGACACTCATCAAAATATTGTTATTATTAGTGTATTATTATGTTAAAGATGTTGTGGTGTATGTGGAATTGTTTTTTCAATGTTTCCAATGCTTAGAGAGGCACTCTATATACTAAGACATTTTGTCTTACACAATTATCATACACAATTCCATGTACTCTAAAACATCTTTAACATAATAAAATCTGAAATATCTTGAGACTCTCCAGAATTGATCAAATTTTCAAAAATGTTCTATATGTGCTTAAAATAATATGCAACATGAAATTATTGGATACAGTGTATCTATATTAAGTCAGTATTACTGATCACATCCTTTCAAACCTTCTGCACTTTTATTGCTACTTCCGTGTGCTTGTTCCAGCAAGCCAGTGTTTTAAATCTCTTATTATGTGGCTCTGTCTAATTCTCCTTTTGTGTTTATCAGTGTTTGTTTTATATATATATATATTGTTGTTGTTGTTATGTGCCGTGGAGTCAGACCTGACTCATAGTGACCCCTCCTTGGATTTCTGAGGTGGTATCATTATGGAAGTAGAGTGCCCAACCTTCCTTCCAAGGAGTGGCTGGTGGGTTTGAACCGCCAGGCTTCTGGTTAGCAGTCAAGTGCCTTAGGCACTATGCTACCAGAGCTCCGCCTATGTTGTTGTTGTTGTTGTTATGTACCGTGGAGTCGGACC
>NW_006921593.1:4863689-4870097 GCF_000298275.1 Orycteropus afer afer
TTGAGAAAGGGTTAAAATATTAATTTAAATGGTTTTATCTTTCAAATGAATTCAATTTTTATCATTATGACACAGCACTCTTTATCTTTAACAGCACTTTCTATTCTTAAATCTACCATTTCTGGAACTAATGTAGCTACGTAATCCTACTGGTTAATGTTTCATAATTGATCTTATCCATTCCTTTACTTTTAATCTTTCTGTTTCTTTGTGGTTTTAGGTGTTTTTTGTTGACGAGTTTTTGTTGTCTGTCAGCCTGATTGTTTTCCTGTCTGAAAGCATTTGTCTGCACTGATGTAGCACCCCGATAGCTTTGGTTTCGCCTCCACAGCCCTCCTCACTGCTCTTCTCCACACTGGTAGCTGGAGGCTCCATTGATAGAGCCCATGCCCCCTGGCTTCTGTGTGGGTTCATCCAATGGGGGTCCCCTGCAGGAGGCCAGATTGGTCAGGCTGTGTTCCTTGACTCCACAGGAGTCTCTCTGTCTCTGATTTCTGGCAGTCACTTCCTTCCTTCATCCCTTCAGGCCTCAGGATAGTGATAGCAGAGATGCTGGGAGCCCTGCTTACTGCCCTATGCTCTGTAATACGCATTTATAAATGCCTGCCTCATAAATAAATTGTCCTCATATTATCCTTTTTGGAGGGCCCCATCTGTTTTGTGTTGGGGCTCTGACTGATTCAAAGCATTTAGTCCACTTATGTTTAATGAAATTAATAGTATATTTTGGCATAAATCCACCATTTTATTAAGTACTTTCTAATTTCCCCATCTGTTTTGTGCTCTTTTTACTCTTCATTCTTCCTTTCTATTGAATTTATTGAATATGTTTTGTCGTTTTACCTCTAGTCCCATATTCAATGAATTTGGAAATAATATACTCTTTAATCATTCTATTAATGGCTACTCTAGAGTATGAGTCGGATCTGACTCGATGGCAATGGGTAGAGATTACAGCACACCTTCTTGAGCTCCAGTGGCGTAGTGCCTAAGGTACTTGACTGCTAACCAGAAAGCTGGCAGTTCAAACCCACCAGCCTCCCTTGGAAGCAAGGTTGGGCAATCTACTTCCATAGTGATACCACCTTGGAAACCCAAGGAGGGGATGCTATGAGTCAGGACTGACTCCACGGCAATGAGTTTGGTTTTTCGGTTTTCTTGACTTATCAGTGTTGGGTATTAAATATGAATTGGAATTGACTTGATGGCAGTGCGTTTGTTTTTTTGTTTGTTTGTTTGTTGATACCCTTTTTCTGCGCTATGGGAAGATACATTCATTCCATTTATTCTGTTCCTGATTTATGTGGCATTGTTCTGTGTATAAGAGCTCTGGTGGCATAGTGCCTATGGCATTTGACTGCTAACCAGAAGGGTGGCAGTTCAAACCCAGCAGCCACTCCTCAGAAGGAAGTTTGGGCAATCTACTTTTGTAGTGATACCACCTCAGAAACCCAAGGAGGGGTCACTATGAGTTGGATCCTACTCAATGGCAGTAACTTTGGTTTTTTAGTTTTGGTTCTGTATATGGTTGCCAGGAGCTCTGGTGGTGCAGTGGTTAAACATTCAGCTGCTAACTGAAAGGTCGGCAATTTGAACCCACCAGCCACTCTGTGGGAGAAAGATGAGGCAGTCTGCTTCTTAGAGATTCACAGCCTTGGAAACCCTATGGAGCAGTTCTACTCTGTCCTGTAGGGTCTCTGTGAGTCAGAATCAATTAAATGGTAGTGGGTTTTTTTTTTTTGGCTTTATGTATCCCCTCAAAATCACTGATCACTATAATTCCATTTTGTCTCAGGGATTGAGATTAATCCATTTTAGAATTTCAATCCAAGGATTGAAATATCCCATCTCCTATGGGATGAGGAATGGCAGGAACAGTTGGTGCTGCACACGGGTCCACATCCCCTCTCCCTGGAGTCTCTCAAAAGCATAATTTAGCCTCTCAGCCTTTTTTCCAGAATAGACAAAAGCCTCCAAAGGATAAGTAGCCCCAAATGCACAGTTCACCTTCTCTTGACCTGAAACTCTTCACTGTATTATACTCTGTGCAGTCAAACACATGTGGTTGTTGTCTATCATTGACAAAGTTCCTTAACAGAAAATTGCTCTACCATTACTGATACAAAACAACAACAACAGTTGCTGTTGAGTTGTCCCAATTCATGTTGACCCCAGGTGTGCAGATCAGAGTTGCTCCATAGAGATTCAAATGGCAGAGTTTTTGGAAATAGATCTCTAGACCTTTCTTCAAAAGCACTGCTGGGTAGACATGAACCTCCAGCCTCAGTAGCTGAGTCCCTAACTGTTTACACCATCTAGGACTCCTGCCATTACCATTCTCCATCTTAACTCACCCTGACATGTTGGTTTCCTGACCTGCACTCTTTGGGCCAGATGTGGTATGGGGGAACAAGAGAGCAAGAAGGGAAGACCTTTGTGGAGAGTGGGTCTGGGCAATCAGACTGTGTTATAACCGTCTTATCAAGAGCCCCCAAGTTTTCCTGAACCCTTGACACAAAGCCCAGTGACCTTCAAAATCTAGGCATTAATTATTGCAAGTCAGGCAATCTGCAGTTCAAGCCTAAGTCAAGGGAGGAACTTTCAGAGTTTTATTAGCACCAACAGTAAGATAAATTCAATCTTCCTCTCATCACATTGGAGTCCCTGGGAGTGCTTGACTATTAACCAAAGGCTGGTGGTTTAAATCTACCTAGTTTCGGTAAAGAGAAGCACCTCAGAAGAAAGGACTAGTGATACAGTTCCCAAAAAATCAGCCACTTGTCCCTCCTGCTTCTTGATTGGGTTCATCCAATGGGGAGCCCTAGCAGGGGCCCTTACAAGGTAATCTACTTGAAATCATCGTATCAACCTTCTAACAAAGATGATGCAAATTTGTCCTTGCTATCTTGTCCAGGGGTCCCTGGGTGGCACAGATAGTTTGTGCTTGACTACTAATGGAAAGGTTGGTGATTCAAACTCATCGATGGGCACTACAGAAGGAAGGCCTGGTCTTCTGCTTCCATAAAGATTATCGCCAAGAAAACTATGGAGCTCACTTCTACTCTGTAACATGAGTCAGAATGAAAACTGATGTTTTATTTATTTCTTTCATTTCATCCAGGAACCTTTGCTCTTCCTTTGGTATCCTTCAGTGTATAAAACCATAGACTAATTTGGCCATACAACTTAAAGAAGTAAGTTGAATAAAATTTTTAAACCACCTGCCCAGGGCCTTATCTCGAGAGTGCTACAGATAAAAAGAACAATTAGTTGGAGCAGTGAAAGGACAAAAGAAACAATTATATAGATGTCTGACCATTCAGAGCCAAGGAGGCTGAAGATAATGTCATCTCCTTAGCAGTGAATGGAAGAGAGATGGTGTTGAGAATTTCGCCTTTCACTGCTAACGCTACTTTAATATGAGAACTCTGTGTGATTAATATTAATATTACTTGAGAGCTTTTATCCTTGGAATTCACCATTTCCATGTAACTAGCTGTGGGATTCTTATGGCTACCTCCGACTCACGTTGAGCTGTGTGCCACCAACTGGATCTGGCAGCTGTTCCAAGCAGACAGAAGTTAAGATGAAAAGCTGCAAAGACAAAGACAGCATTTTATGAAAAGAGCACATTGGGAAGGAAGAAGGTTTGCTTCAAAGAGGAAGCAAAGCCTCTCGGAGTGAACAGTGGACTTTTTGTTTTTGAAGTTTTGCCATTTTGTTTAGTGTTTGGCTGCTCCCCTTCTAAATCTTTTCCCACTGTGAGTCTTAGATGGCAAGAATGCCTTGCTTCTCTTTACCGAAACTGGCAAAATGGTCTGAAACTTGTCTCTCCTTTCTGGAAGCCAGGGTAAGACGTCTGATGGTCAGAGGAAAGTGCACAGTCCTTTCTTGTTCTGTTCCTGTGACTGAAAAAAAAACCCAAAACAAAACATTAGATTAACAGTCTTTGGTTCCCCATCCCTCACTTTCCTACTCCCTGGGTTCACTCCTGACCAAAGGAGGGAGTATACCTCATCTGACTGAGGAGTTTGAAAGGAGAATTTGGAGGTGATTGGCTGAGTCTTAGAGTCCCTGAGAGTATGCTGTTGTTGTTGTTATATGCTGTCGAGTCGACCCCGACTGATAGCGACCCCTCCTTGGGTTGCCGAGGCAGTATCACTACGGAAGTAGATTGCCCAACCTTCCTTCCGAGGAGTGGCTGGTGGGTTTGAACTGCTAGCCTTCTGGTTAGCAGTCAAGTGCCTTAGGCACTATGCTGTGCTAGGGAAAAAAAAAAAAAAAACCCTCAGATTCAAACATGTTCTATAGAGACCCTTTTATGAAGCCTTAAACAAGACAAAGACAAACAAACACCATCATCTGGATGAGGGAAACACAGTACAATAGCCTAAGGAATCCATGGACTCATAGTCATGGTGTTCGTCACATGGTAGAGAACAAAGGAAATCATCACAAGATCATGATTGGTGGCAGGTCCATCCATCACTGTTGTAGGTGGGACCACAGAGCAGGGAAAGGAATATGATTGGGGCACGTACATAATTAGTACATAATTACAAGTTAAAAAAGGGTGCACATTGGTTCTGAAGTTTCTACATGGTGGTCAGGGTATGACTCGTGCCTGTGTAGCTCTGAGTCATATTGTGACCAGGAACCCCAGCTTTTAACTTAAATTAGAAAACATGCAGTTATTTCCAGTAATTCATTAAAGACGCACCCAGGCAAGGTCCCTAGTTCTTTGTGTAAGCCTGAGGTCTAACTGCCCCCTACCCGCGGCTTGCCCAGGACTTGACTAAGCATACCCCCATTACTTGTTTAGTGGTCAGCAAGCATTAGGGAAGTAACATAAAGAATTCACATGACATCTGACCTTATGTCCAAATTCAAAATGGAGTTAAGACTCTCCACATAAACTGTAGCCTTCCCCAAACCAAGTATTTTAACATTTAAGTTCCAATGGATTCCCACCTCTTGATCATGGATTTTGTGTGAAGTCCTTCAGTCACACGTAAGTTGGGGTGCCTTCTTCTGCATGGGCTGATGGATGACTTCATTAGATGGCTGCATGTTTTAGGACAAGTTTTTAAGACCACAGATGTTATCCTTTAATAACCAACCACCATCTAATTTCTTCACCATGGTTCGCAAAAGCACCCAGTCTTCAGTGATCGTCTTATATGCAGCAGGACCACATTAGAAGAACTGATTGTCCTGTGGTTAAGCTACAAACCTAAAAGTGGGAGCTCAAGTCCATCTGTAGAATATATCTTATCTCTCTATATTATTCATTTCATTGGCAGCATATTAGCTTTTGGAGAAATTACATTAGAAGTAACTTTTGTACAATATTTGATAACTCTAATAGTATCATTAATCCAGTCAGTAAACCAAAAGCCAAAACCACTGCCATTGAGTTGATTCCTACTCATAGTGACCCTATAGGGTTTCCAAGGTTGTAGATCTTTACAGAAGCAGACTGACTCATCTTTCTCCTGCAGAGCAGCTGGTGAGTTTGAACTGCTGACCTTTTAGTTAGCAGTTGAATGCCTTCGTCATTGCACCACCACAGTTCCATAACCCAGCTAATAGCATAGATTAAAACACTAACGAGAAAAATATTAAGGAAAGTTTTTTTTTGTTGGTTAAAACACATGGAAAAGTTTATCTATACTTTCAGTGATAGAACAAAACTACTTCAAAAGCAATGAGGCTTCGACCCAAAGCAATAAGTTCAATAATATTCATTCACTAAGGGAAAGCTATTAGTCTACAGAACCTAAAGGCATGTAAAACAAAAGCAATGGATATGAAAATAGATATAAAACAGAAAACAAATCTACTGATTGTCTATATGGAAATTCTTAACAGCCAATAAACCCAATTGGCAACCTAAAGCAACTTCAAAAGCAATAAAGATTTATAAAGTCCAATGATCTTGGCCTCCATTTGTCTGTCAGTTTGTCTTACTGTGGTGGCTTGCATGTTGCTGTGAGGCTGGAGGCTATGCCATGGGTGTTTCAAATACCAGCAGGGTCACCCATGGTGGACATACTTCAGTGGAGCTTCCAGATGAAGACGGACTGGGAGGAAGGATGGGACCATTCACTTCTGAAAAAACTGGCCACTGAAAACCTTATGAATAGCAGTGACATGATGTCTGACATATTACTGGAAATCTTTAAGAAGAGCCATGAAACACTTCTGATATAGTGGTGGAAGTTGAGCCCCTCAGGTTGGAAGGCACTCAAATATGACTGAAGAAGAGCTGCCTTCCCAAAGTAGAGTTGACCTTAATGACGTGGATTGAGTAAAGATTTTGGGACCTTCACTTGCTGATGGGACACAACTCAAAAGGGGAAGAAACAGCTGCAAGCATCCATTAATAATTGGAATGTGGAAGGTACA
>NW_006921593.1:4871412-4874278 GCF_000298275.1 Orycteropus afer afer
CAATACATTCGTGTATACTTAAATTGACCTAGGTATATAAAGATAACCACTTTTTTCCCTTTTGCTACACTCTTGGTAAGCAGGGTTTTTTTTTTGTTTTTTTTTTTTTTCCTTAATCATAACTGGGAAAAGTATGCAAAACTCTTCAGCTTTTACTTTTTCCTCCTAGGGTTGTCCTATGCTCCTTAAACTACTAGTTTTACAAAATTACCACCTTTCCTGAAATAAAACACTTTCTATAATGTCTAACTTAAGTTACTTGGAAAGATTTTGCTTTCAAAATTGTCATAAACACAAAACTCCTTTGTCAAAATGAAATCATTTCATTAATGTTTTGTAAAATCAGGACTATCCAATTTATATAAGCATTTATTTATCATTAAACAAAATTTAGTAGTTCTGTCTAGAGGTAAAAAATTATATCTTCATAATCCTATTCTTTGCACATTCCGTAAGCTTCCTTGTTGTTGTTGTTGTTGTTATTTGCCATCGAGTTGGCCCCGACTCATAGCGACCCCTCCTTGGGTTACCGAGGCAGTATCACTACGGAAGTAGGATTGCCCAACCTTCCTTCCGAGGAGTGGCTGGTGGTTTTGAACCGCCAGCCGTCTGGTTAGCAGGCAAGTGTCTTAGCCACTATGCTACCAGTAATTTGGAATAATTTGTTTCTTTTTAAGTCTTTATTACACTAATCCAGAAACCCAGTTTCTCTTTCTCAAGGCACTATTCAAATAGACTGATTCTGAGTCAAACTTTCTGCAGGACAGACTAGAAACTGCTGGTTCCCCCCGTGTATTTCACAGGATAGGTCAAGAACTGTTAACCTGTTCCCCCTGCAAATGACTTACAAGATTTTGTGATTCCACCCAAAGTGTGGACAAAAAGTCAGATGCCAACACTTGGCCACAGTAAAGCATTGTGTTTGATTTCTCAGAGTCTCAGTGAAAACACTGAGATACCTTGTAGCAATGCTTACCAATGTACACAAAACCTGGTAAAGGAACCAGAGTCCTGGACCAAACATCTGTAGACGAGCAGACCAAACAAAAGTGTTTGCAAACGGAACAAACAGAGACAAATTCTCCTTAAGCTTTACTTGACAACACAAACATAACATGTTTTCCAGGGGAAAGAAAAGACACAAATAGAAACTCGTTTTCTCAACTAAAATTCTAAATTAGTTCTAGTATATTAAAGTATAAACCACAAACCAGCATCCCAGCAGGGGAAAATGCAGGCTCATTTATCATGGATGTTAAGAATTAGGTTGAAACTTTTGTTTCCCAGGGTCAAATAAAATTCCTAGCAGCGAGTTGATCTCCTGAGATTCTAATTTACTACCTTGGGAACTCCAAAGTGGCCACATTTATTTTTCCAGAATGTTCTTAATAAGATTATATCAAGCAGATCAGTACAAGCAAGTGGCAGATCCATAGTGCTTGTCTGTATATTGGACAGGAGTCCAAAAAGGGAACTCTGTATTGTCCCCAGATATGGCATTTCCCAATGTCAGAGAAAGTTCATGTTTTTTAAGTTTAGGATTCTTGGGCTCAGTAAAATCCTGATAAGGAAGGGTTTGGACCATGGATTGTTTAAAGAATGTGCACCTAAAAGTTGCCAAGGAGTTGGGGCTAGTGAGCAACCTAAAGCTTCTGGCCTGTTCTCTGAGCTGGTCTATCCTGACATGAGAGTCTTAAACCGTTGTTGTTCCTGGCTGGCAACCATCTTCTATCTTTTATGGGTCATTCTTTGCCCTTTGTTTTGTGGCTGGTAGAACCCAAGGTTCCACCAACTCAAAAACTTCTAAGACAGTAATATACTCAGAACCGAGTACTGCTGCTACCAGCAGAGATAAGCAAAACTCTTGTAAGAGATAGAACCAGAACCCACAGTACTGCCACCAGTGGAGGCAAACAAGACCCTTGCAAGAGATAGGGGTGTGTGTGTGTGTGTGTGTGTGTGTGTGACTGTGTGTGTATCGGGGCAAGGGGAGGGGAGTAACCAGCAAAGAAAAACTTACTAGGCCAGAGTTCAGTATGTGCAATTTCTCTTGAAATTCATGAATCTGCAGGTATAGCCAAACCCTCCTAGAAGTGCTAAAACACAATCTTCTGCAAGGGCTATATCCTAAAATATTTGGTTGCCACTTGCAACCAAGACCCACTCCTCTCTCTCAAATTTTGGAGGAAGATGAAAGGTTTTGCAAAACACGGGCATAAGCCAAGACATCTAAATTCTGCCCAGAAAATCAACTTGGTCCCCTGCAGATTCAGAAAACAGGAATTACAAGGAATTTAATATATGTGTGCTAGAAATCCATTACCCATCTGTCAGCTTGTGCGGGGGTGGCTTCCATGTTGCTGTGACACTGGTAGCTATGCCACTTCTGTTTCAAATATCAGCAGGGCCATCTATGGTGGACAGGTTTCAATAGAGTTTCTAGTCTAACACAGACTAGGAAGAAAGGCCTGGCAGTCTACTTCTGAAAATTCCCAAACCAGAAACCAAACTCACTGCTATCAAGTTGGTTCCAATGCATGGCGACCCTTTCTTGGGTTTCTGAGGTGGTATCTCTACAGAAGTAGATTGCCCAGTCTTCCTCCCCAGGAGTAGCTGGTGGGTTTGAAAATTAGCTGCTGAAAATCTTATGGATCACAAGAGAACATTGACACACTTGCTCTGGACATACCAGCAGGAGGGATCAATCGCTGGATGGAGACATCGTGTGTTTGGTGAAGGAGAGTAGCAGTGAGGGTGTGGGAACCCCTTGGTGGGATGGATTGGCAAAACAGCTGCAACGATGGAGTTGAACATGTTGGAGATCATGAGGAAGAAAGGGGACTGGGCAGTGTTTTTTTCTATCGTA
>NW_006921593.1:4874893-4875827 GCF_000298275.1 Orycteropus afer afer
CCAACCTTCCTTCCGAGGAGTGGCTGGTGGGTTTGAACCGCCAGCCGTCTGGTTAGCAGGCAAGTGTCTTAGCCACTATGCTACCAGAGCTCCCAAAAGTAACTGGTAGTTTCATGAAAAGTAACTGGTAGTTTCATGAAAACTGTAATATTTCAGCCATGATTAAATGTCAATGCCTCATAGTGACAAGTGTGTCAACTGATTACTCCTTTTGCAAATTGTCACATGAGTAGCCTGGTCCCCTTTCAAATGGAGATTCACACAGACATAGAATACATAGCACATGCACGCACACACACACATGAAATACAGAGCAGCCAACTAATTTATTTAAAAAAACAAATCCATTGGTGTCAATTCCAACTGATGGTGACCCCATGTCACCATCACTGCAGGGTAGAAGAGTTCCATGAGGTTTCTTGGCTGTAATTTTGTGGAAGCAGATGCTCAGGTCTTTCTTCCTTGGCACTGCTGGGTGGCTCTGAACGAACAACCTTTAGGTTAGTAGTTCAGTGCAAACCATTTGCATAAAGTCAGAGACCTTGGTAATTCAATTGCAGAGGTGCAAAGACAGAGATAATATGTTGCCCGATCCTATCACTTTATAGCAGGGCTTCCCACAGGCCCAACCCCCCTGCTGACAATTTGCATTTCTAATTCAGTATATCTGAGGAGGAAATGCAAATTCTCAGCAGCGGGTTGACCCAGAATGAAGTGGTCCAAAGCCCTGCTTAATAGGTTAGGAAACTGAGGCTGAAGGAAGAGGAATGAAGTAGCCAAAGCTGCATAATTAATTCATGTCAGAGTTGTTGCTAGAACCCAGGAGTCCTCTCGCTCACTTTGTGGTACATTGAGTCTCCATGGTGGCTCATGGGAGCTCTGGTGGCATAGTGCCTAAAGCACTTGACTGCTAACCGGAAGGCTGGTGGTTCAA
>NW_006921593.1:4893406-4895035 GCF_000298275.1 Orycteropus afer afer
ATTTTGTTAAAGATTTTTGCATCTATGTTCATGAGGGATATTGGTCTGTAGTTTTCCTTTCTAGCAGTGTCTTTCCCTGGTTTTGGTATTAGTGTTATGCTTGCTTCATAAAATGAGTTTGAGAGTATTTAATCTTTTTCTATGTTCTGGAACAGCTTGAGTAGCATAGGTGTCAATTCTTCTCTGAATATTTGATAGAATTCTCCAGTGAAGCCATCAGGACCAGGACTTTTCTTTGTGGGAAGTTTTTTTTGATGACCTGTTCAGTTTCTTCTGTTGTTATATGTCTGTTCAAGTTTTCTATCTCTGAGTGGGGTAGTTTAGGTAGGTCTTGTGATTCTAGAAACTTGGCCATGTCTTCTAGGTTCTCAAATCTGTTGGAGTACAATTTTTCATAACATTCTGTCGGTATCTTTTTTATTTCAGTTGGTTCTGTTGTGATGGCACCTTTTTCATTTACAACTCTTGTGATTTGGATTTTCTCTTTGTTTTCTTTTGTTAGATATGCCAATGGTTTATCAATTTTATTAATCTTTTCAAAGAACCAGCTTTTTGTTTTGTTGATTTTCTCTATGTATTTTTTGTTTTGTTTTGTTTTCTTTTTCATTTATTTCTGCTCTGATCTTTATTATTTCCTTGTGTGTAGATACTGTAGAATTCCTTTGTTGTTCTATTTCTAGTTGTTGGAGTTGATGAGTTAGAATGTTGGTTTTGTTTCTTTCCTCTTTTTTGATGTATGCATTTATTGCTATAAACTCTCTTCAGAGTAATGCTTTCACTGTGTCCCATAGGTTTTGGTATGATGTATCTTCATTCTCATTTGTTTCTAGTAATTTTTTTATTTCATTTTTTATCTATTCTATTACCCAGTAGTTTTTGAGCAGTGAGTTGTTCAGCTTCCATATGTTTGATGTTTTTTCCTTGCTATTCCTATTATGAATTTCTTATTTTATAGCATTGTGGTCTGAGAAGATGCTTTGTAGTATTTCAATTCTTTTGAATTTATTGAGGCTTGTTTTATGTCCTAACATATGGTCTATTCTGGAGAAGGATCCATGTACACTGGAAAAGAATGTGAATTGTGCTTTCGTTGGGTGAAATGCTCTGTATGTGTCTATGAGGTCGAGTTGGTTGATTGTATCATTGAGTTCTTCTGTATCTTTGTTGAGTTTTCTTCTAGTTGACCTGTCCCTCTTTGAAAGTGGTGTGTTAAAGTCTCCAACTACTATTGTAGGTTGTCTATTATCCCTTTTAATTCAGTTAATATTTGCTTCACATATTTTAGAGCACTTTCATTGGATGCATAAATATTTATTGTAACATCTTCTTTGTCATTTGACCCTTTCAGCATCATATAATGTCCTTCTTTGTCTCTTGTGATGTTTTTCACCTTAATGTCTATTTTATCAGAAATTAGTATTTCCACTCCTGCTCTTTTTTGGCTTTTATTGGGTTTGTATATTTGTTTCCATCCCTTAACTCTTAATTTGTTTTTATCTTTGTGTCTAAGGTGGGTCTCTTAAAGGCAGCATTTATTGTGATGCTGCTCATTGGTCCAGTTGTGAGGTTTTTTGTTTTCTTTATATTGAGATGTAATCCATACTGCAGACTGTATTCTTCAACCTTCAT
>NW_006921593.1:4895413-4897861 GCF_000298275.1 Orycteropus afer afer
ATGATGGAGTGGCATGGTAGTTTGGACATTTGGGACATCTTTGACCTCCGCCTCATGGGGACCAGCCTCGTGCTGATCTTTCTAAGAGAAATTGTTCAAGCAGTGGCCAAGTGCTTAAATGTTTGCACTATGCAGGAACTCCCTAGGTCTGGCTAGTGCATGGGAAATAGTGTAAGTTATGGGAAAGGTGGGGCAGCGACAGTCAGAGGGGAGTGTGCCTACACACACGGATGTGCCCAGTCAAGCCCAACTTTGGGTGTCACGCCCAAGAGTCTTTATCTTACTCCACAGTCAGTGCTGAGCCACTGAGGGTGTTTGAGCAGGGCTGAACCACGGTCAGAGCTGAGCTTTGGAGCTTTAGTGTGGTCCCAGGGGATGAAGAGGACAGGGCCCAGGCTGAGAGACTACTAGACTGACAATTGGAACGAGAAGACATCTCCTAGCTAGCTAAACTATATCCTACAGAAGGAAAAAAATAACCAAGTAGATTGCCCCGTCTTCCTTCCGTGGAGTGCCTGGTGGATTTGAACCACCAACCTTCTGGTTGGCAGTCAGATGCCTCAAGCTCTGTGCCACTAGAACTCCTTACAGAAGGAAAAGAGCAATTCAAATATAGAAGCTGATCGTTCAGTGCAACCACTTCAGTGCTTTTACGTTATTGCTTCTGGTGACGACCTCTTATCCTTTGTAGTGAAATTAGCCTGTGATTCTTAATGCTGAAACATTCATGGTGGCTCTCAAAGGGTGGTCTCTGGTCTAGTAACCTCAGCTTCACCTGGGAACCTGTTGGAAATCTCAGGTCTCATCCAGATGTCCTGAATCAGATCCTCTGAGGAAAGAGCCTGGGAGTCTGTGCTAGCTAGCCTGCCAGTCCTGCTCACGCTGGAGAACCACTGTGCTCACGTGTTGTGGTTGTGAGGTGCTGTCGAGTCGATTTCCAACTCCTATGGGCCCCACATCACAGAGTAGAACGGCCCCCTAGGGTTTTCTAGGTTGTCATCTTTACCGGAGCAGGGACCTGCTGGGTGGGTTCAGAACTACAGCCTTTTTGGTTACCATTCCAGTTGTTACCAGCCCAGCTCCTAACTGCTTGACTGATTTGCTTAACCCTTGCACCACCAGGCCTAGAGTCACGTCTACAATTCCAGCCCAGGACATAACAACAACACAGCTACTTAAGGAAAATCCCCTCCCACCTTAAACTCAGCAGCAGCGGCTAGGCCCTCCCTCTGATCTTTCAATTCAGCCCAGCCTTGTTTGCTTTTAAAATACAGCTTTAGATATTGAAGGACACTATGAACAATTAGAAAACCTAGTTTTTACAAAGATGCAAATCACAGTAACTTTATGGTTTTTTTTTTCTTTTTTCCTGAGACCTGAGGGTGCGCGAAGGGAGGCACCTTGAGAAATGACGTGCATGCTAATTGCAAACGGGAGCTTCTTGGTGGCAATGTTTTATGTTGCAGGCCTTTACGACTTTTATTAGGAACAGGAGCTTTTCGTTACTGTTTGTTGCCCCGGGAGTTTTAAAAGAACTGATTTTCTGTCAGAAAAGATTGGGATCAATTGCAGTCTTCCTTCTAGATAGTGCTAAAACATTTATTTAAGGGTTTAGCTGCTTGCCTGGCCTGATCTGTATTCTGAACCGCTTGTCCAATGAAATAAATTTCATTCATGCCTCTGCTCCCTGCGTTATTGACAAAGCACACACTCTATGTGACTGGAAGCCAGAGACTGTCTTCTGGGAAAACTTCTCTCTAAACTTGTCTGAAAGAGTTATTTTATTACACTCTTTTTTTTTCTTTCTTTCATGCCAGCTCAAGAACATCAAATGGGAAGTTCGAGGGTAAAGAGGGCTGTGGCAGGGCTACAATGGTGTTTCCAAAAGGCCAAAGTCAAAACCAAATTCACTGGCAGCAAGTTGATTCCGACTCACAGCTACTACCCCCATTAGGTTTCCAAGGCTGTAAATCTCTGTGGAAGCAGACTGCTTCATCTTTCTTCCAGGGAGCCACTGGTGGGTTTGAACCACTGACCTTTTGGTTAGCAGTCAAATGCTTTAACCAATACACCACCAGAGCACCTTTCTAAAAAGCCAGTGGGCAAAAATAAGAGCAGCTCCTTCTCTCGGGCCCGGGGTCCTTCATCACTTAAGTCCAGAACACTTAATCGTGCTTATGCAGGACCCTTAGCAGAACAAGAGGCAGTTAGTCCTTCAAACAGAGCGAGGAAATACTGCGTGGTTTAAAGTCAGGAAAGGTGTGTATCAGGGTTGTATTCCTTTCATCATACTTACTCAATCTGGATGCTGAGCAAATAATTCAAGAAGTGGACTATGTAAAGAAGAATGTGGCATCAGGATTGGAGGAAGACTCATTAACAACCTGTGATATGCTGACGACACAACCTGGCTTGCTGAAAGTGAAAAAGACTTGAAACAGTTACTGA
>NW_006921593.1:4897961-4901728 GCF_000298275.1 Orycteropus afer afer
CACTTCCTTCCTGATTTTAAACCATGTAGTGTCCCCTTGTTCCATTTGAACGACAGCCTCCTGGTCAAGGTACAGATTCCTCATGGGTACAATCAAGTGTTCGGGCTATATATCCTAGAGAAGTAATAACCATGACACGAACAGATGCATGCACACCAGTGTTCATCATGGCACTGTTCACAAGAGCAAAAAAGATGGAACCACCTAAATGCCCATCAGCAGAGGAATGGATAACCAAATGGTACATACACACAGTGGATTGCTACAGAACCTTAAAGAACAGTGATGGATCTGCAAAACATAACATGGATGAGCTTAGAGGCTTTTACACTGAGTGAAATTAATCAGTAACAAATGGACAAATAGTGGAGATCACTGTTGTAAAAAGTCAAGAAAAGGGTTTTGCAAAAGAAAAAAAATACGTGTATGTGTTCTTTGGTGGTTACCAGGGGTGGATGGGGGAGGGAGGGTAAGCCATTAACTAGAGAGTGTTTGAAATTACATATATATATATATATATATATATATAATAAAAAGTAAAGTATAACTGCTATATAACAGTACTTGTTACATGTACTTAATACAGCTATTGGCAATAGTTATGGCTAGTTAAAACCATAACTAGCAGCAATCAGCTACCATCTCAGTGCTTTGATTTCTATAAAAAAATATCTAGGCTGCTTAAATTTCACTGAAAATGTTGACCAAAAATTTCTCCTGGGTTCTGATTTTAAGTTCAAACTAATGTCTGGCTGGATCTAAGGAATAAGGACTATAATAATTTATTTTACCTCTTCTGATTTTTTTTTTCACTATCTCTCTGAAGTATACTCACTCACCCTTAGCCTTAAGTCTGAGAGCTCTTGTGGTGCAGTAGTTAAAGCATTTGGCTGCTAACCCAAAAGGTCAGTGGTTCAAACCCACCAGCCACTCTGTGGGAAAAAGATGAGGCAGTCTGCTTCCATAAAGATTTACAGCCTTGGAAACCCCATGGGGCAGTTCTATTCTGTCCTGTATAATCTCTATGAGTAGGGATCAACTTGATGGCAATAGGTTTTTTGGTTTTCAATTCTACTCTGCACGGTTGGGGTTGTCATGAGTTGGAATTGACTCACTGGCAACTAACAACAGCAACCATGCCCTTTATTAGGGCACCTCTGATGAGTTGAGAACATCTTGCTAGGTCATCAGGTCCAGGGCCGGCCCACCAGCATCAATCCCAGAGCAGAAGAGAGCAGGACCCACACTTCCCATTCCAATGTGAGTATCACACCTTGTTTTCAGGTATCTTAATAATCACCATGTTACATGTTACATGTTACAGGTTCTTCTCCTGGGAGTTACTCACACAAAGTAAATTGATGGTAAGTTCGAAAAAAAAATCATTCAAGGGGTCTAATGCTTCCTCATCTTGTGTTAGCGTTGAAGACATCTGCTGTTGAGCATGTGTGCATGGTAGGTCATTTCCTCTCATCTTCTACAGAACATGGGCCTTGGCAAACGAGTCAGAGTTTAGACCCCGTAAGCTCCATCTCTTGAGAGCTATCTAGTGACCTTCAGGATGGCTTTTCAACTGGAAGGAAACTGTTGATTCAGCTAAACTGGCAGCCATGATGTATGGCTCTGACTAGTCACTGTGTCTCTGGTTTATAGCATGTAAAAGGAGCTTGCTCAGAAGGTTTGAACATTCCCCACACAAGCACACAGCCCTGAGCTGCTGTTTAAACCTTGGCAGTATTAACTGACACACAAACTCCAGAAGCCCTACAAAGGCCAACACTGCTTGATTTCCACCTGGGAGCTCTGTGGAACATGCCCAAACCCACTGCTTCCAAGTTGATTCCCACTCCTGGTGCCCCTTGAGGACAGAGTAGAACTTCCTCTATAGGGTTTCCATGACTGTGCATTTTTACAGAAGCAGACTGTCTCCTCTTTTTCCTGCAGAGTGGCTGGTGGGTTTGAACTGCTAACCTTTTGGTTAGCAGCCAAATGCTTTAACCACTGTACCACCAGAGTTCCTTAAATATCTGGGCAGTTGATATAAAACCATACTAACTTTGTTCTTGATGCTGTATGTTGTTCCTTATGTAAGGACTCAGGGCAGATTTGTCTCAGCATCCGGCTTAAGGGAATCTTGCCTTGTGCATGGCAGTAGTAATAGACTGGTTCAGGGGACAGCTGTGGAATTAGCCTGGAGTTAGCCAGCCTGAGCAAATCTGTGGTTACTACTTACTAGTGATAGGCTCTCAGGACAATTCTATAATCTCGTCCTCAGTTTACTATCTGTAAAAATGGGAATAATAATTGCCTGTAGCACAAGTGTTTGTGTGTGTGTATGTATGTGTATGAGAAGTAAATGAGACATTCAAAAAAATGCTACCATATGATTTTAGGTCATGGTGGTTATAATAATCTTAGTCACCTAGTGTTGCTATAACAGAAATATCATGAGTAGATAGCTTTAACTAACAGAAATTTATTCTCTCACAGTTTAGGAGGCAAGGAGTCCAAATTCAGGATACCAGGTCTAGGGGAAAGGCTTTCTCTCTCTGTTGGCTCTGGGATAAGGTCCTGATCTCCTTTCAACATCTGTGGGCCTGGTGTTCCTTAGAGATCTCCATGTGTCTTGATATCAGTCTTCCCCTGGGTCTAGGAGGTTCTCAGCACAGGGACCCTGGGTCCAAAGGACGTGCTCTGCTCAGCTCTTCTTTCTTGGTGGTAATCAAGTCCCACCTTCTCTGCTGGCTTCTCTCTCCTTTTATATCTTGGAAGCTAAAAGGTGGTGCTGGCCACACCCCAGGGAAACTCCCCTTACATTAGATCAGGGCTGTGACCTCAGTGAGAGTGATAGTTTAAGTAAGGATGATGCACCCCACTTTAATCCTGCCTCATTAACATCACAAAAACCTCATCCTGCCTCTTTAAGTACAGGCAGAAGTTAGCATTTAAAATGCAACACAAAAACAAAAAAACCAAACCCACTACCATTGATTTCTATTCATAGTGACCCTTTAGGACAGAACAGAACTGCCCTATAGGGTTTCCAAGGCTGTGAATCTTTCTAGACGCACACTACCTGGTCTTTCTCTCATGAAGCAGCTGGTGGGTTTGAACCACCAACCTTGTGATTAGCAGCTGAATGCTGTAACCACTATACTACCAGAGCTCCTTAACACATCACAAAATGGAAGCTTGTCACCCAATACTGGTAATCATGGCCTAGCTAAGATGAAACAAATTTTGGTGTTCCAATTCAATCCATGACATAGATATAATATATTATGTCATCTGTGTTATATGGGCGGCATAAATGGTTTGTACTCAACTACTAACTCACAGGTTAGTGGTTCACACTCACCCAGTGGCACAACAGAAGAAAGGCCTAGTGATCTGTTTCCATAAATATTATAGCCAAGTAGACCCTATGGAGCAGTTCCTCTCTGTAACACATGGGGTCACCATGAGTCAGACTGAATCCATGGCAACAGGTTATTATATATAATATAATATTATTACAACTTTTGTGTTGTCAGAATTTTTAAAACTGAGTATTGTGATCAGCTCTTTCCATTTTTCTTAGATTATGTATCTGTCCACAGGATTTACTTAAATTCTCCCCCTTTTCTTTTGTTGGGTTAATGTTAATTTATTTAATTTTTTAAAATTAAGGATTGTTTCAAGTTATATTCATATCAGAACTTTTATCTTAAGCCACCTCCAGTATTTTGTGTAATTAGGCAGAATGCTAATAATTTATATATACATAT
>NW_006921593.1:4901828-4902913 GCF_000298275.1 Orycteropus afer afer
TGGCTACAACAGTGGGCTTATACATAGCACTGACTATGCGGTTGGTGCAGGACTGGGCAGTGTTTCATTCTGTTGTGTGTAGGGTCACTATGACTCAGAACTGACTTGACAGCACTAACAACAACAACCACACAAAAGCATAGCCCTTCCTTTCTTAGAGACATTTTTCTTCCTCAGATGATATTGATATTAGCTTTACTGTAGATTTACTCTGCACCAAGAACTTCATATTGTCTGTGATCCTGACAGCCAACTCACAAAGCAAATTCCCATTTTATAGGTTGTAAAACTCAGACAGGGTCATGGTATGAGTGATCCACTCAAGATTACACCTCTGGTAAGCTGGGGACAGTGAGACTCTGGTTGGTGCAAATGGTTTGTGCACAACTGCTAACCTAACAGTTTGTGGTTCTAACCCATCCAGCAATGTCATGGAAGTAAGGCCTGGAGAGCTGCTTCCATAAAGATTATAGCTAAGAAAACCCTATAGAGCAGGTATGCTCCATGACACATGAAATTGCTACGACTTGCAGTCAACTCAATGGCAATGAGTTTCGTTTTTAAGAGGGGGTGGCAGAATTCCAAGGGTTCGACCCTGACTTTGGCTCTTTCTAACATACAATCCTGTCAGACACCTCCTGTTACATAAAGCTTGTACGTGCACTGGGGCAGGTACCGGAATCCAGAAGGTCCTCAGTCACCTTGATGTGGTGGGCACTCTGCAATTCACTTTGAGGACAAGGTGTGCCTCATCCAAGCCATTGTATTGTCAATTGCCTCACATGCATGTGAAAGGTGGATAATGAGTAAGGAAGACTGAAGAAGAGTTGATATTTTTGAATTGTGGTGTTGGCAAGGAATACTGAAAGTACCATTGACTGCCAGAAGAATGCACAAATCTGACCTGAAAGAAGTGCAATTGGAATGCTCCTTGGAAGCGAGAATGCACAGACTTGGTCTCACCTACTTTGGTCATGCTGTTAGAAGGGACCAGTCCCTGGAGAAGGATATCATGCTTGGTAAAGTGGAGGGTCAGCAAAAAAGGGAAAGACCCTTAACGAGATGGATTGACACAGTGGCTGCAA
>NW_006921593.1:4903013-4903790 GCF_000298275.1 Orycteropus afer afer
GTTGTTGTTGTTATGTGCCGTCGAGTCAGACCCGACTCATAGCGACCCCTCCTTGGGTTTCCGAGGCAGTATCACTACAGAAGTAGGTTGCCCATAGCTACCTATGAAATTGGAATATTAATACCTATTTACCTCATAGGGATCTTAGGAAGAAAAATGAAAGGAGGAGGTTGAAAGGTTGAAGCTGCTTTGGAGATAAATCTTTTTTGAATATGTCCCAAATGTAATTAGCATTTATATCAAGTTGAAGAATTAAAGAATATGGTGTTCCTGGACTAGAAATATTAGTAAAGTGGGGCTTTTTGACTTCTGATTGGTTAAAACCAAAACCAGTTCCATCAAGGCAATTCCAGCCCACATGTGTCAGAGTAGAACTGGGCTTCACAGGGTTTTCTTTAGAAATTGATAGCCAGGCCTTTCTTCTGAGGTGCCTTTGTGTGGACTTGAACTTCCAGCCTTTTGGTGAGCAGCCAAACATGTTAACCCTTTGCATCACCCTTCTTTTGATGCTTCCACTCTCTAATAAGTAACCTGACCATTCTGGCCTCAATTTCCTCTCTTGTAACTAAAAGTTTTACATGAGGTGGTCCTGAGTACTCTCCCTGCTCTGACATCTGAAGTCACTGTAAACACACTGCATAGCAGCTCACATCCATGAAGCACTCGACAGTTTACAAAGCACTCATTGTGTTTAATTCTTATATGAACCCTACAAGGTACACATTATGTTCCCTCCTATTTTTAAAAAACCAAACCAAACTCACTGCCATCAAGTTG
>NW_006921593.1:4911055-4955687 GCF_000298275.1 Orycteropus afer afer
GCTATGAGTTAGAGCCAACTTGACGGCACCACCACCATCAAGAACTGCAGTCCAGGGAGGCTGAGGATGTAAGGCCTCTCTCTGAGCTCCCTGACTCATCAGGGTGAATATCCTAGTATTGGACAGAAAAGCCGTAGAGTCTGTAGTCCTCTGTCAGAAAACAAGGAAATGGACAAACAAAAGAAGAAAACAAACGAGATTTATTTTTAAAACTGAATTTAAACATTCTTGAAATGAGTTTAAATCTCCAAACTGAAAATCCTTTTTTTCGTATTTTATGTCAGAATCATATGCTCCTATACAAGGACTTTTTGAACCAGAAAGTGGGCCCATGTGACTTGATAAGTGGAGTCCTTGTGTTATGTAAGCAGTTAACACTTTTGGCTGCTAACCGAAAGGCTGGGGGTTAGAGTCTGCTCAGAGGCACCTTGGAAGAAAGGCCTGGTGATCTACTTCTGAAAACTCAGCCATTGGATGCCTACGGAGCACAGTTCTACTCTGACATATGTAGGGTTGCCATGAGTTGGAGTTGACTCCATGGCAACCGGTAACAACTGGTATTGATAAGAGTGAATGTGCTCATGGGACAAAGAATTGAAAATCAAAGGTATCCATGATAATGAACTTATGCTTGCCATGTGTACTGAGGAAATCAGTTTGTTGGGGAAAGGATTTCTGAAGAACATTACAGTTGAAGTAAATTGCAAATGTAGTAGGTTGCTAAATGTAGCTACCCCAAGTAACTAGGCAGTCTGCTCGTTAAATAATTAAGTGTTGTTTAGAAATTATGTTACGCAGGTAGCACCTAGCTAAAGAACTGAGAGAGTCAAGTGAAATTCACCTCTCAGAAATAAATAATAATAAAAAAAGCAGGTCTATCCGGCTTAGCGTCTTTCCCTTTACAAGTCTACAGTCCACCCACTAAGGATGCTGCTATGACTCTTTGAGGTCAGAGTGCACAGCTGGACTCCTGGACCACTTCCTGCTCTGTGACCTTACTTTACTTTAGCTGTCTCTTTGATGCTGACCTTCACCAACATCTTGGTCCTTTCCTCTGCCCACCATCTCTAGCACTCAAATTTTACATTTGGTTTGTTCTTTTCCTTCTTTTGGGTGTAGTTCAGCTATCTCAGAGAATGTTTTGTAGTTCCAATTATCAGAGTTTTCTAGTTGTCTCGCAGTCTGGGCCCTGTCCTCTTTAGTCCCCTGGGATCTCACTGCAGCTCCAAAGTCCAGCTCTGCCCAGGGCTTAGCTCTGCTCGAACACTCTCAGTGGCCTGCAGAATAAGATCAAGACCCTCCAGCATGATACCCGGGTTGACCTTAGGTAGGCCCGTCTGTGTGGACAGGCTCACTTCCCTCTGACCTTCACTGCCTCTGCCTTCCCTCTGACTTATACTATTTGCCATGCCCTAGTCAGACTAGGGAGTCCTTGGATGGCGCAACCATTTAAGCTGGAGGAAGCTATCATGTTTGGTAACATTGAGGCCCAGCAAGAGCAAGGGAGACCCTCAGTGAGATGCATTGACATAAATATTCACGACAATTGACTTGAGCATACCAGTGATCGTGAGGATGACACAGGACCAAGCAACCACTTGTTCTGTTGTACGTTGGGTCATTATGAGTCAGAGTGCAGTTAGCCAGCCATCTACCTATATATCTGTTGACCCATTTATCTATCTAGATTGATTAGGACAAGAAAACCTTATTTAGACTCAAGGCCTAGCAGGCATCTTGTCGTTTGAGCTTAAGGCATTCTTTATTTGGTAGCAGAATATTGAAGCTGTCAGTGTAAAGGCTGGGTTCTCATGTTTCAAAAATATTGTCTCTATTACCTCCAAAAACCACCAGGACATTATTCTTACCCCCTTTCTTAGCTCAAGGTATTTAAGGGAGCTGCCTAAAGTCTTGCATCTAATAAGTACCAACTTCTGATGGACACCTAAGCTGTTTGGTTCACAGTTGTCTGGGCTAAACCTCCTCTCTGGAGAGGAGCAAGCTGGGGACTCGTGAAGCTTAGGGAAGAGAGGGGTCCTAGAAGACAGGAGCTTGGGGCTGGGTGGAGGCCAGGGAACAGCTGAGAGAGCCTGCTGTGCACATTACTTGGTGGTATAGGAGCTCTGGTGGCATAGTGCCTAAGGCATTTGACGCTAACCAGAAGGCTGGCGGTTCAAACCCACCAACCACTCCTTGCAAGGAAGGTTGGGAAATCTACTTCCATAATGGTACTGCCTTGCAAACCCAAGGAGGGGTCACTATGAGTCGGATCTGACTCGATAGCAGTGAGATTTTTTTTTTTTAATGAATACAGCTAGAATTTGGAGAAAGTGTTGGATTCCTGGGTTAGGGTAAGAAAAGTACAAAAGGAATTTAGGACATCTTCTTGTGCAAGAAAATAAGAAAATGGTAGAAAAGTATAGGTGACACATTAAAGGACATAGGTGCCAGCTTGAAAGAGTCCCCATTGTCCAAGCCTGGTACCATTTGAACATTACACTGAGCAAAATAAGAATTCATGTGTCCATGATGGTAAGAAACAACCAACCAAGCAGCCAGCCAAGCAGACAAGAAGAGCAAGCTCTTTCTAACAATAGAAGCCAACTCATAAAGGGAGAAGAAAGACTGATGATAGAAAGTTGTCAGAATAAGAACCGATTTAGTTAAGAATGAACAATGGATGCTGGAACCAATGGATGAGAGTTTGGTAAAGAAAGAAGTATTTACAGTCTCACAGTCTTAGTTTCCTAGTGCTGCCAAAACAGAAATACCACACGTGGGTGGCTTATGGAACTGGAATTGATTTCCTCAGGGTTCTGGAGGCTGAAGGGTCAAAGCAGGGTCTTGGCCATGCTGATTCCTTCTGTGAGCCTCTCTTAGCTTCTGGCATCTGTTGATGATCCTTGATGTTCCTTGGGGTCTGTCTTCCCCCTGTGGGTGTCTCTGGATCTGTCCTGCTCTTTTTGTCACTCAGAAGGGACTACGTTTAGGATCCATCATACTCTGGTGTGACCTTTGAACATAACAACAGGATTCTCCCTGTTGCCAAACAGGATCTCATCCATAGGTCCAGGGTTTAAGATTCCATCACATATTTTTGGAGAAGACAATTCAATCAACACACTAAGTATCCTTTCACAAGTTATGTATTAATTAAAAAAAAGAAAACTAATTATCTTTACAGTCAGTCAAGAAACTGAAGGGTACATCTTAAGCAGAGGCTGAAGATTAACATCAGGGATAATGGGACAAATGGGCCTTGGCCATGGGAATAGGCTCTGTAGATCTACTGGAAAACTGGCTACGCACTTTGGGGAACACCTACAACATCTGCACAAAGCCACACAGCTAGAATGTAGTGATGCAAGACTTCAATTCCTATGACTTCTAAGACCTTGTTATTTGCCCTACATCCTGCGCCCAAACCTGCAGTCTATTCTTGCAGAGCGTTGTCCTTACTCACTGTTGAGTTGGCTCCACCTCATGGCGGCCTCGTGTAGAACGGAACCAAGCACTGTCTGGGCCTGCACCCTTGTCATGATTGTTGCTATGCTCCAGCCCTTTGTAAACCACTGTGTCTGTTGAGTGCCTTGTTAGGTGCTGTCGGGTCAGTGCCAGCCCATGGTGACCCCACGTATGACAGGACGTCCTGTGTCATCTTCACAGTCCTTGCTGTGCTTGAGCTCACTGTTGTGGCCACTGTGTCTGTCCATCTCGTTGAGGGTCTTCCCCTATTTCGCTGACCCTCTACTTTGCTGAGCATTCTGTCCTTCACCAGGGACTGGTGCTTTCTGACAACATGACTAAAGTAGGTGAGACAAAGTCTGGCCATTCTTGCTTCTAAGGAGCATTCAAGGTGCCCTTCTTCCAGGACAGATTTGTTCGTTCTTCTGGCATTTATTCATTCTTGAGTGTCTTACTCTGCCCGCCCCCCAAAAAAGGGTTGCTGTGAGTCAGAATTGATCGATGGCAGTGAGTTGGGTTGGGTTCCGACCTCAGGGCTCATCTTTTAGCACGATGTTGGACAATATTCTGTTGTGATTCGTAGGGTTTGCACTGGCTAATTTTCAAAAGTAGATCAGCAGGCCTTTCTTCCTAGTGTGTCTTAGTCTGAAAGCTCCCCTGAAACCTGTCCACCATGAGTGACCCAGCTGATATTTGAAATACCAATGGTGCAGCTTCTAGCATCATGGCAACATGAAACCTACCACAGAATGACAGACTGACAGACAGGTGGTGGTGAAGAGTGTCATGGTCCATAACTAAGTCACGTTAGCAGAGAGGAGGGATTTGGGCAGGACAGACAATGGAGCAGAGAGGGATGTAGTTAGAAGTTATTGAAATTCCGGTGAGACTGGCATGTCATAAAGGGCACCTGAGGGCAGGCCTGAAGGTGGCACAGGTCTACCTGGTACCTGGATGTGGATGGTCCCTTCTCCTCCATTCATTTCCAGATGCCTTTCTGATTGTGGAGGGAGTGAAGAAGCAGCATCCTGAGAATAGAATGCATGGAGTCGTGATGAAGATTTATCGGAAAATACGCGAAGTAACAAACTAGATGCCGCAAAAAGGGTGGGGAGTTAATTACGTGGTCAATTGCTCATCCATATTTACAGAGTGATATTACAAGATTATTTGTACCTTGCAAAACAAATCCATTTGGATAAATCAATAGTATTTCCCAATACAGTTTCTAATTTCTAATCTGCACTCAGGGAGAAAAAAGGTACTGAGCACCAGGCAACTTTTACACTCTTCTCAAAATAATTGGGCAGAATTATACCCAAGAATAGCCCTTAAAGCAAAAGTCTGGTTAGTAAGTGTTTGACAGCAATCAGAGAGTACTGTTCAAGACTTTAGAGGGTCCCCGGAGGGGGTATATTAATATCTGCAATAGAATGTGATTTTTGCTACATAGAGAGATCTTTTTGACTAAAAATTGTACATTATTTTAGTTGCAAATTAAGTCATTATTTGCACTTGGGATAAACTCAGCAGACGTGCCTGGGGAAAATAAAGGCCCCCTTGGAAAAAAAACCAAAAAACTCAAAAATTAACCGAAAGCCTGGCAACCCCGCCAAATTTTTTTTTTTTCCTCCCCACAAATACAGAGATACCTAATTTATTTCACGTGACTGTGAGAAGAAGTATTTTACACAATTGAGTTAGAGAACTAAAGTCTCAATTTTAAAAACCATTTTGAATATATATCTTCCTAAAAAGTGTTAAGCGTTTCCCAGCATACTTCAGTCCTCCACCTGCCAGTTCATCGGACTGTGATGACTTGCATGTTGCTATGATCCTGGAAGCTCTACCACCGGTATTTCAAATACTGGCAGGGCCGTGGAGCTTCCAGATTAAGAGATACTAAGAAGAAAGGCCTGGAGATCTGCTTCTGAAAACCAGCCAGTGAAAACTGTGTGCATCACAACCGTCTAACCCCTTGTGCATTAGGTTGCCGTGACTTGGGGGCCAACTCGACAGCTAACAGTGACAACATTGTGGATATCACTTTTTGCACTACTTTCTTGGGAAATTTAGTTTTATTCTTTGTAACTGTCACTTCATTATGCCTAGGCCATATAAGTCCTGAGAAGAGGAGGGTAGGATGTAAGGGGAGTCCCAGCAAGACAGGAAAGGGAAGTACATTGTTCTTTTGCTGAGGTTGAGAAAGGAGAAGGAGGAAGAAAGAGGCAAGCATTTATGAATGTCTAGCCTTTGTTCCCTTCAGGATGTGAACTACTACTAGGAAGAGAGAGGGGAAGAGGAGACAATCAGAGAGGCTTAGGAAGGCTCCAAGGAAGGTGATCTGCTCCTGGCTTCTTAGGAGTGAGCCTCTTCCATGGTCCCATCCATCAGGGTGCTGGAACCAGGTGCCACTGCTCAGGGGCTTGATGTGAAATGACTAGGACAGTTCTTCAGTTGGTGAGCCTGAGGGCAGCCCCTTGGGAACTCTTCATCCCACGGCATGGCATCTAGAATGCAGTCAAGATTCCTGGGGCCTCTGTGAGGGAAAAGGAATTGCTCAGGGAACCCGTGGATCAGCAGAAGCCTGGAGTCAAACGAAGACGCTTCAGCATGAGGAGCCCAACCAAAAGCCAGGGTAGGGGCCATAGGTGCTCCTGATAGGTTGGCAGAGTCATACCTCAGCAAACGCCAGGGCAGGGTAATTGAGAGGGGAACGGGCTGAAGAGGAGTCACAAGCTGCCATGTAGATAGTGTGTTGCCAGCACTGGGGAACAGTGCATTGCAGTGATTACCTAGGGCTTGCCGAGGTAACCATCCCTGAGTTCCATGAGAAAGCCAACAACGGAACTTCACCCTGCTCCATGGAGGCCATAATAGCCACTCAGCATTAGTCATGTAAGAACTAGAGCCAGGTGAAAAGACTTTTGCTCCTTTTCCACAAGTCTCTACCCACTCCACTTCCAGTCCCTCCCAAACCATGTTGTTGTGCACTGGTGAGTTGATTCCAACTCAGCAAACCTACATGATTGAGTAGAACTGCCCCATAGGGCTTCTTAGTCTGAAGTCCTTATGGGGGCAAATCAGCAAGTCTTTTCTCCCAGGGTGCTGCTGGTCGGTTCAAACCATTGAGTCTTTGGTTAACAGCCAAGCTCTTAACCATTGCACCACCAGGGCTCAAACCAAAACCAAACCTATCACTGTCAAGTCAGTCCTAACTCACGATGACCCCTGTGTTATATAGAACTGTTCCATAGGGTTTTTTTTTTTTTGGATGTAGTATTTATGGAAGGAAATTTGCAGGCCTTTCTTCCATGAACTGCTGGGTGGGTTTGAACTCAAAACATTTGTGCCCCCTAGGGATCTGCTTAAGTATATGGCTCAGTGCATTTTTGTGTATGTGTATACTTGTTCCAGTTATATATTGCTAAGCAACAAAACACCACACAATTTAGTTGCTTGTAAACAGCAACTTTCTATGTCCTGTCATGGTTCTGTGACAGAAGCTAGTCTCAACCAGGCCATTTTCTATTGTGATCTCACTCAGTTACAGTCAGATAGTGGTTGGGCTGGAGCCATTGAAGGCTTGTTCAGTTACGTGTCTGGTGCTTGGGTTACGATGGCTGGAACTACTGGGGTTCTCATGCATCTCTCTTTCCCATTGAGCTCTCCAGTTAAGTAGCTTGGGCTTCCTCACATCATGGCAGATTCAGAGTCATCCTTCTTTTGGCATTGGTTTCCAGAGCAAACATCTCAAGAAACTCAGGCGGAAGTTGCAAGATCTCAGAAGTCCCAAAACGTCAATTCCACCAAGTCGTGTTGTCCAAACAAGTCCTCTTTCAAGAGGAGGAATAGCAAAGAATTTGTGATCATGTTAAATTACAATAACACCAGTATAACCACCATTCAGATCAAGATATAGAATATACAGCCCCCAAACGTTCCCTGTGCCCTTTCCCACTCTATTTCCCTCTCTCCCCACAGAGTCTATATATTTATTTTTAAAATCTGTTACTGTCTTAACTGTATGCTTATGCCTCTAATAGGTGGCTTCTTTAGAAAAATTTTTCCTTCTTTTTCTGTGTCAAATTAATTTGCGCATAAAACCTACAACTATCTTTTTTCTGCAGAAAAATTTATACCTATTGCTAATCAATCACTCAGCACACTGTGACAGCTAATATTATGTGTAAACTTGGCTAGGCTGTGGTGCCCAGCTGTTTGGTCAAATATTAGTCTAGATGCTGCTTTGAAGGTATTTACATGTGGTTAACATTTAAATCAACTGACCTTAAGTAAAACAGATTACTCTCTGTAATGAGGGTGGGTCTCATGCAATCAGTTGAAGGTCTTACTTAACACAAACTAAGGTTCCAGGGGGAGAAGCATTCTGTGTCCTGATTGCAACAGGAGTTTCCAGTCTGTCGCTAACATGCAGATCTGAGACTTGCCAGTTCTCACAATCGTGTGAGCCGATTTTAAAAAATAAATCTATCTGAAAATTAGCCAGTGAAAATCCTGTAGATTGTAACAGAATATTGTTTAATTTAGTGGTGGAAGATGAGCCCTTAGCTTGAAAGGCACTCAGAATGCACATTGGCCACAACAATGAACTTCAACCTGTCAAGAATTGTGAAGATGGGGCAGGACTGGGTAACGTTTTGTTCTGTTGTATAGGGGTCACTATTGTTGTATAGTTGACTTGGCAGCAGCTAATACTAACACACACACACACACACACACACAAATGCATTGCTTATATCTATGTCTGTATCTGTATAAAATAAATCAGTTTGTATATTAGTCAGGGAGAACCAATAACGTTGATAGATAAATTGATAGACAGAGGTATTTTTCTTGTTGTTGGATGCTGTCGAGTTGATTCTGATTCACAGGGATCCCATGTACAACAGAACGAAACACTGCCTGGTCCTGCACCGTCTTCACAGTCATTGCCATGCTTGGGTCCATTGGTGCAGTCACTGTGTCAAACCATCTCATTGAAGGTCTTCCTCTTTTTCGCTGACCTTCTACTGAGCATGATATCTTTCTCCAAGGACTGATCCCTCCTGATAACGTGGCCGAAGTGTGTGAGACGAAGCCTCACCACCTTTGCTTCTAAGGAGCATTCTGGCTTTACTTCTTCCAATGCAGATATGTTCATTCTTCTGGCAGCCCATTCTATATTCTTGACCAGCACCATAATGCAAAGGCATCAGTTCTTCTTTGGTCTTCCTTATTCATTGTCCAGCTTTCTCATGGATATGAGATGATTGAAAAGACTGTGGCTTGGGTCAGGTACACCTTAGCTGTCAAAGTGACATTTTTTTTTTTTTTTTAACACTTTAAAGATATATATGTGATTGGTCTGTTTCTCTGGAGAACGCTGATTAACACATATTTAAAATACCATTCTGTCAGGCCACTCAACAGCTCAAAACTTTGTATAGTTCCCTAGTGGTTATAAACTTAACTCTTGGCCTGGTTTTCAAACTCTTCCACACACATGAAGAAAAGATTTTGAATATCAATCCATGAGCTTCTCTTCTTGCACTTCCTCCTACTGATTCTCTCCTTATTCAGTCAGGCATCTTAGAACAGGTGTCATCAGACTTTTTCCTTAAAGTGCCAGGTAGTGAATATTTTAAGCTTTTTGGAGCACTCTCTTTGTTGCAAATGGGTCATGCAATGCTGAGTAGAACAAATATGCTGTTGTAACGTGAATGCAGCCATAGGCAGGCACATAAGTGAATGTGCACGGCTATGTTTCAACAAGACAAACTTCATGGGCACTGCAATGTGTCATAATTTTCACGTGTCAGGAAATGTTATTCTTCTTTTAATTATCTTTCCATCATTTAAAAATACACACAACATTCTTAGCTCATGGATGGTGAGTTGGTTTGGCCTCTAATTCTGCCTTAGGAGATGGAGTGGAGCCCAGCTCCTAGAACTTTACAAACACTTGCACGGGAGGGGCACAGATTAAGAGAGGCCCACCCTCTGCCTGAGGAGGGAGCCGCTGTCCCAGTACTGAGGAGCCTGTGGGAGCCTGCCATGCCATCACTTTAAGTGAGCTCTAATCATTTAAGTGAACCATAATCATTGTTCCTAGAAGGCACCAACGGTTAAGGCATTCAGCAGCTAACCAAAAGGTTGGAGGTTCAAGGTTACCCAGAGGCATCTCAGAAGAAAGGCCTGGTGGTCTGCTTCCAAAACAATCAGCCACTGAAAACCTTATTGAGCGCAGTTTGACTCTGATACACATAGAGTCACCAGGAGTTGGAATCAACTTGTTTTTTAATCACTGACTGCTCCCCAAAGCTATATTAGCTGTCCTGCTGATTGCCTTCTGCTAGGACAACCCCTTAACACCTGCTCATCATCACAGATTATCCAGTGGGGATGATGGCCCTGTGCTTCTGGACTTTGCTCAGCCCACCCAGATGGCCCTGGGTGTCCAAGCTGCTCTATAGCAGTCGAGGGCACACATAAGCTCAGACAGATGCTGCCAGTGGGGCAGAAGTGAGTGGCCAGGGCTGGTGTTTGGGTGGGACTGAATGGAAGCAGCTGATTGTTTCTGCAAGCTGGGGTGACTTTGAAAATCATCTCCATTTATCTCCCTGTTCTCTCCTGCTTCCACATTGCATTCTGAGCAAACCTGTCTGCTTGTCATCCTCTCTGTTCCACTTGCTACTCTCACTTATTCCTGGAATACCCATCTCTCTCTCCCCATCCTGTTCCAGCCCCACTCATTAAACCTATTGCTATCAAACTGGTTCTAACTCCTGGCTGCCCCACTCATTACAGAGTAGAAATGTGAGCTATAAGCTGCAATTTTAGTGGAACTGGATTGCCAGTCTTTTCTTTCACAGTGATAATAGATGGGTTCGAATTACCAACATTTAGGTTACTAGACCAGTGGAAAACATTTGGATCACTTAGGGACCTCCATTCCTCATTCAAGTTGTATCCATATCCATTCCTCATTCAAGTTGTAGCCATATTCCTTGTGAAACTATGCCTGGATACTTCAGTGTTCAGAAACTGTTAGTACAGTCATTATAGCAAAACCCAAAACCCAAACTCACTGCCATCAAGTCAGATCTGACTCATAGTGACCCCTCCTTGGGTTTCCAAGGCAATCTCACTATGGAAGTAGATTGCCCAATCTTCCTTCAGAAGAGTGGCTGATGGGTTTGAACCGCCAGCCTTCTTGTTAGCAGTCAAATCCCTTAGGCACGATGCCACCAGAGCTCCTACAGTTATTATACAGTTGGAAATAAATCATATATTATCTACCTGCACATCCAGCTTGTTGTCTGGGATTCTTATGTAAACACTGTGATCATTACATCATGTGTGCAGAGCTTCTTCCTGAACATCAGCCTCCAAGAAATTAGTTATTTACTTTGATTTCTCCCTTTCCTTGTCATGCTCATCAGACAGTTCAGATGTTTGAAAATCTACTTCTAATTCTTCCATAAGGAGCCTTGGTGGCACAATGGTTAAGTGCTTGGCTGCAAACTGAAAAGTCTGTGGTTTGAACCCATCAGTGGCTCCTTGGGAAAAAAACCTGGTGATCTGCTCCCATAAAGATTACAGCCTAGAAAAACCCTTGGGACAGTTCTACTCTGTCACAAGGGGTTGGTGTGAGTCAGAGTTGAGTCAACGGCCCAGATCACACACACCCACACACACACTTCTTCCATTTCTAATGTCTCCACTGCTTCCAATTTAATCCAAGCCACTAAAATCTCTTTGATGACACAGTCTCCTTTCTGATCTCTGTACCATCTCTTCTCTTCCAGCACCCAAGGTAACCTCCTTAGTGTATGAACCAGAGCAGCGTTGCTGGACCTGCCTACCTCTCCAGGTCAGCTCCTTTCCGTCTCTTCTCTTGTTCACGATACTCTGGGAAAACTGATCCTTAAACAGGCCAATTTTTCTACCCTCAGGACTCTTGTATATGTTGCTTTTGTTTGCCTGGAACTCTCTCCCATCTCCGCTCTGCTCAGTTGACACTGGCAGGCCTAAGATAAAATAGCTGCTTCTCAGCAAGACATCCCTGGACACTTTATTAAAAGTAGCTCTCCATTCTTACCCTGCCCTAGTATTTTTTCTCAGTCTCTGTTTGGTTTTGCAATATTTGGGAGTTCCCAAGACATCCTTACTTCTGATGCCACTACAAGTTTGGAGGTTCCCAAGACCACTGTACATGTGGAGTTGCCTGGGGTTGCCATGAGTTGGAGCCATCTTGATGACAACTAACATCAGCAACAACAAAAAAGACCACATCAGTCTCGACAGTTGGCTAGAAGGCCTCCCAGAACTCAAGGCATGCTGTTATACTCACTGTTAAGGTTTATTACAGTGAAAGGAAAGTTAAAATCATCCACAGTAAGCAGCACACATTACAGATCCAAGAGTCACCAGGTGCAACCTTCCAATTGACTTCTCCAAGTGGAGTCAGTGGGCAACACCTATGTCTCCCAGTCAAGATGTGTGATAGTATGCATGACATATTGCTAACCAGGGAAGCTCACTCAAGCCTTACTGTTCAAAGTCTTTATTGGGACAAAGTCACATAGGCATGGTTGGCTACTCACGTGACTGATCTTTATCTCCAGCCCCTCCAGAGGCTGAGGAAGTAGTGTATGATCCATGGTCCACCTACCATCAGTCACATTGTTAGCATAGACTATCTGGCATGTCCCAAAGCCCCTAGGTGAACAAAGACACTCTTTTCAGGCAAGACATTCCTCACAGGGGTCAGGGGCCAAGAGAAAAACCTTTCTTTGGGAAGTTAAAAGGTTGGGAAGTTGAAAGGTTGGCAGTTTGAATGCACCAAGAGGTGCCTTGGAAGACAGTTCTGGCAATATGATTCCAAAAGATCACAGCCTTGCAAACCCTGTGGAGATTATTAGTGGTTACCAGGGGTAGGAAGGAGGGGAAAGGGAAGCTTTTATTTGGGGGATATTGAGCTATGCTAATAGGTGGTGGAATATTTTGGAAAAGGATAGTGATAATGACATGACAAATGCCGTCAATGCCTGTGAACTGTAAATGTGGAAGTTGTTATGTTGGTGAATGTCTTGTTATATATGTTTTCACCACAATAAAAGGAAGAAAAAAATAACCCTATGGAGCACAATTATCTGTCACATATGGGGGTCATCATGAGTCAGAAATGACTCGATGACAACTAACAACAACAAAAAATGTTTACCACATAGTTTCTTTATTCTAACTTATCACAGTGTGGAATTTTTGATTAATTGACTGAGGTATCTACTCCCTGGGAGTGTACCTTCCTGTCTTTCCCACCAGTCATAAGTCCAGGAGGACAGAGACTTGGGCAGTCCTGTTACCACTGATTCCTCTGTGCCTAAATCAATGCCTAGGTTATAGCAGGTGCTCAGCAAACATGCATTGACTGAATGAATGAGCAAGTTAAAATAGCCATTGCTGTAGAGTTGATTCTGACTCATGGCAATACCACATGTGTCAGATTAGAACTGTGCTCCATAAGGTTTTAAATGACTATCAACTTAAACAAGTACATCTCCAGGCCTGTCTTTGGTGGCTTCACTGGCTGGACTTGAGCTGGCAACCTTCCAGCTAGTGGCCAAGCACAAACTATTTGTGCCACCAAGGAACTTATACTACAGTCCTAAAGTTCAGAAATCGTGCTTTTAACTCAGTGACTCCTTCAGCTGCTCAGCACATTGGAAGGATTCCATAGAATTAATTACTTGGTTTGTAGTAAAATCATTTATTTCATTCAATAAAGTTTAAATAAAGCAATGTGAATCCCTCTCTTCATCCTGCTCTTGATGCCTTCCCCCAAAGGTGGACGTTATTTCATTTCTGAAGCCCCCAAATTGCTAGAAGCCCTCAGACTTTAACACCAAGAAATCTTAATTTCCTTATGATTTCTTTCTGCCTTTTGATCTCATGCCCAGGATGCTGACAGAGCCCCTCCTGATCTCTGTCCCTGGACAGAGAAAGCTTTTATTTAAGCATTTACACCTTCTTGGCAGAAGAACTTAGACTGCAGGAAAATAGTTAGACTTGCCAGTTGCTTTCTGGACAAACCCATGGATTCATACATGTCAATGGAAACAGGCCAATCATTTGAGCTAAACCTGCACTTGACAGAGAAACGGACTGAGGGTCAGAGTGAATATGGAATGAGGCCTTAGGCAAAGGTGCCTGTCTGACCTTCTGCCTTAAATAAATGTGTCTGTTAACCCAGCAGCAGGGAGTCCCAGCCTTTCATCTCATCCATAGCCGCGGCCTGGCACGCTCCTACTTGACTCTTGCCTTTGCTCCAGTTCACTGTCCAATTCCAGCTGTGCCTCTTGTTTCTAGCCCTCTGTGCATCTCTTTAACTGGGAAAAGTTCAGCATCTCTGGTTTTTGTCATTTGTGTTCCCTACAGGTAGGTATCTGACTGTCACTTTGTCATTACTTTGGTGGCTCATGTGTTGCTGTGAGGCTGGGAGCTATGTCCCTGGTCTTTCAAATACCAGCATGGTTACCCATCATACCCAGGTCTCAGCAGAGCTTCCAGACTAAAGCAGACTAGGAAGAAAAGCCAACAAATAAAAATTAACAAATGAAAACTCTATGGATTGAAGTTGAATATTTTCCAGTACAGTGCTAGAAGGTGAGCGCCCATGTTGGAATGCCCTCAAAATACACAATGCACACAGCCATGGACTTGAGCGTACCAGTGATGGCGGAGATGGCACAGGACTGGGCGGCTTTTGGTTCTGTTGTACACGGGGTCACCTTGAGTCAGAGCGGACTCAATAGCAACTATCAACTATACCGTTTATTTATTGTCTAGTGTGCAAGGCACTGGCTGAGAACAATTAGATTTTTTAAAAAATTAAAATCGTATTATTCTTCTCATAATCAAGGCTTGAGAGCAGCATTTCTGGTATCACACAGCAGATACTGTGCAGGGCTCGATGGGCCAGAACCTAGGCTACCAGCTGCCGTTGAAGTCTATTCCCACTTATTATGACTCTGTGTGTCAGAGTAGAACTGGACTCCATGGGGTTTTTAATGGCTGGTTTTTCAGGAGTAGATCACCAGGCCTTTCTTCTGAGGTACCTCTTGGTAGAATTGAGCCTTCAGCCTTTCAGTTAGTAGCCAAGTATGTTAATCTCAAGTCTTGTGCTAGAACCTGGTTATACCCATGTGACTGGAAATGACCTGCCTACCTGCACTGCCTACAACAACCCTATGGACCGAGAACTGTTAACTATTTCTCGGTAGGAAAACAAGACACAGAGGCTGATGAACTCACTCGAGGTCACACTCCAGGTTAGTGGCAGCAGTGGGATTTGAAATTGGATCCCAGGTATAGTGTCCACCCTCTCACCCACTAACAGTGCTACCACAGGGAGTCAGCTCCACTGTAGTCATGAAGGGCATCCAAGGGAAAGGATGGTTTGAGACTGCTTCCCAGCATCCTATTCTGCATGCAGATCGGCGCTGGGTGCAGGGCAGGGGGAGCCGGGAAGGAGTTCACAGGTGGGAACATACATGGCATATTGCAGACAGCAGCTAATTCCAATTTGTTATTAATGAAAACAGTTCAAAAAACCATTTGGCATGAGACTGCAGGCGGCGGTGTTACTTATGAGAAGGGCTTGGGGGGAGGCACTCAGCTGCAGCAGATGGGTGTCAGTGGGCCCTCTCAGGGGTGCTTCGCTCTGTTTTCCTTTGTCTTTGGAGAAACTCGGAGGGTGCCACGTGTAAGCTTGGATGGATGGTTTAGAACCACAGCTAATTAAAAGCTGCTGCTTCCCTGAGGGTTAATGAGGAAGGAGAAGTGAAATCGCCATGCTAAATCACCCCCTTCACCTCCTGGACCAAAAGGTCTTTGGGCCAGGGTGCAAGCGCACCTCCCAACTGCTCAGGGCATCACGTGGATGGTGGAAAGAAGACACACAACTACCTCATCTCTTCACCTGTCCTGGCTGGTTAGAGTATCTTGCCTCTCCACCTTCATGTGGCTGCGATGCCCATGTGCAGAAGTGGCTTCTCTCTTGGCCATGAACTTGAGCATGGGGTGGAGGAGGAAGGTCAGCCCAAGCCCACAGGTGCCCTCATGGAGACAGTCACTGCATAAGTCACATGTCTCATGCCTGTAGCTGATGCTTCAAGGATGGCCCAGGACCTCCAGGGTGATACCGCCTTCTAGTGACAAGCCTTAGGACCCAGGAAGCCCTCTTTGAAATCTGAACTCCTCTGGGAAACAGCTCCCTGCCCCCCCTTTTTACTTGTGGATGGAGCCACTCCTAAGCACCTTCCTTTTGCATATGAAAAGCCTAGTAATTACTACTTTCATCCTCAAAGCATGCAAGTGACATGCAAAATCAGCCCTTGAGAGGATCCACTTTTAGACCTTGTTGTAAAGCAAAACTTATTATTTGAAGATAAATCAATTTCTGTTGCCTGTATTTGCGGTTTCCCCCAGATGGCTAATTACCAAAGATAAATGTGTATAAACAGGAGCCAGCTCCCCCCTCCATCAGTCTTCCCTGCCTGCCTGTTCATCCAGAGGTTAATCATGGTGGTCTCGCAGCCAGAGAGATGGGCTTGATGGGCCTGACAAGTTTACGACCCTTTATTACAACCAGAAGCACAGGCATTTAAAGAAGGAAGGTCATTTTGGAGATGAATGTGCAGATAACGGGTTTCTCTGAATCGAAGCCAAAAGGAAAAAGGAAACAAAACAAAATAAAGAGAGGAAAAAACAGAACTTCGTGCACACAAGTGCACAAGAGAAGCTGAGCATAAATATCAAGGAAATTGCTTTACAGCAAAATTAAATAAGCTTCCTGCAAGCAGTAATTTTCATATTTTCTGTTTATGTGGCTGTCAGGATTATTCCCTGGCTTTGATTTATTAGAGAGCAAGACGGGGCACCATCATTCAGACACTATCAGATTCAGTTAGGGCTGGAGTGTCCACTGGCCAAGTGACTT
This sequence comes from Orycteropus afer afer, assembly GCF_000298275.1. Classification (NCBI taxonomy): domain Eukaryota; kingdom Metazoa; phylum Chordata; class Mammalia; order Tubulidentata; family Orycteropodidae; genus Orycteropus; species Orycteropus afer. Next base: position 4,927,527 of record NW_006921593.1, read on the forward strand.
CCTCTCTGGTCAGAAGGGCAGGGGAAGGGATGCACTCTGCTCCTTCCAAGAGCAGCCAGGCCTCTCCTCAAGCCCCGGGGTTCAGGTCTGTCTCATTTTTCCTCCCTCCTTCCCTGTCTTCCGTCTTTCTGTTCTTCCTGCATCTCTCCCTCCCTGTCTACCATCTTCTCTTCCTAACTACTTATAAAGCGATGCCTGCTCATTGTAACAGTCCAACACCACAGAGGAGTAAAAGCCACTCTTTCCCTCACCTTTTGTCCCACGGTTGGAAAAGAACAGTGCTAAGAGATGATTGATTAATCACAGGGATAGTGCTGATGTGTACAGGACAACATTCTAAGCAGTTTAGAAATAATGACTGAGAGTGTCTTCATCCAACGCCTATGGAAATAGGTATTGCCATTGTCCCTGTTGTATAGGCAAGAAAACAGAAGCCCAGGAACGTTAAGTAACTCGTTTAAGGCCACAGAGCTGTAGCATAAAGAAGAGGGACTTGGGTCCCTATCCGCCGGTTTCCTGGGGCTCCTGTCAGTAACAGAGGTGCCATACTGCAGGAAAAGCCAGGCTTCGTTAGGCACTGCCTTGTGTCAAGTGTTGTTGGAAGAGCCGAGACTGGTGCTGAACGTTTATGATGTCCCGTCCACTGTTCTGCTCCACACTCCAGGTTGCTTCTTGAATCCCAGAAGTATGTGTCATTGCTGTTGAGTTGGCTCTAACTCATAACGACGCCATGGACGACAAAGTGAAACGTTGCTAGGTCCTGTGCTATCTTCTCCATCACTGACATGCTCAAGTCCATGGTGGAGCCATTGGGCATTTGGAGGGCTTTCCAACTTGGATCCTTGTCTTCTCGCTCTGTATTGGATCTTGTCCTGTTGTGGTCTGTAGAGTTTTCATTGGCTTCCTCCCACTCTGTCGTAGTCTGGAAGCACTGCTGAAACCTTTCCACCCTGGGTGACCCTGCTGGGATTTGAAATAGGGGTGGCAGGGCTTCCAGCATCATCGCAACACGCAGGCCCCCACAATGCAGCACACTGACAGACCCTTACGTGCACATCCATGGGTGTGTAAAAGGCGCAGTGTATAAGCTGTACATGCCTTGTGGGCTTCACCAGCATTCTTATTCTGAATAGTCTCAAAGCCTCTGAGTTTCAGGATCCAGTATGATCTACCTTTACATTTCCTCGCTTTCCGTTGTTAGGTGCCATCGAGTCAGCCCCATCTCACAGCGACCCTGTGTGCAATAGAATGAGACAGTGCCTGGTCGTGCACCATCCTCACGATTCTTGCCATGCTAGAGCCCATCAGGCAGCCACTGCGACAGTCCATCTCGTTGAGGGCCTTCCCCTTTTCCACTGACCCTCTACTTTACCCAGCCTGATAACCTTCTGCAAGGAGTAGCCCCTTCTGACAACATGACCAAAGTAGGTGAGATGAAGTCTGGCCATTCTTGCTCCTAAGGAGCATTCCAGCTGCACTTCTCCCAGGACGGATCTGTTATACTAATGTAGGATTTGATCCAATAATGATTTAATCCCAGGTATTCCAGCTTATTCCTTCTTTCTCTTGATAGTTCCTTAATGAACTACATCCCAGTTCAATCCAAATCCCAAACTAACCTTACAATTAAATTCCATTTCTTTAAGACAAAGACTCAATGATTATACTAGAACCATACTGTCCTTATTTCAATATATGATTCAAAATTTCTTTGTGTTCATTCATTCATTCCCTTACTCACTATTTATTCAACAAACTTTCCTTTGCTATCTGCAGTCTGTGGTAGGGGCTGCAGACTTGACATGAATAAGACTTTCTTGTCTCCACTCTTAAGGAGCCCACAGTCTGGTCAACACAAGCTTGCAAACAATGTGCTAATTACTCAACAGGGTCACTGGGTATATTACTCCAGTGCTCAGGACCTGGAGAAGAAGAAGATTATCTAAAGGATCACTAATGGGCAGGGAGGCACAGGGGGTCAATATACATTGTGAGTGTTTATGTTGTGGAGGGTCTACCTGGTTCCTTCACACTGAGTTAACAGGCTGAGCCTACTACCTGAAAGGTTTCTCCTCCAGCCTCCTGGCTCCATCTGTTGCCAGAGCTTGTGTTCTTTTAGACTACATGTCCTTCTGATATGCTCACGTGTATTAGGGACATGCATCGGGCAGTGTGTCCCAAATTTATCTGACCACATGTAACTGGTCAGCTTCCCTAGAAGCAGACAATGACTCTGGGATTTATGTGCAGGAGTTTTATTCGGGTGGGCTTTTGGGATCAATACCTGTACTACCTGATCGACTTGCTGAAGACCTCTGGGTTCTCTGTCCTTCTTCCTTGCTGCACAGGAGCAGGCTGCTTCCCTCTGTAACCTCATCTCTCTGGAAAGCCTCAGTCATATAGTCAGTTCATTGCCATTGAGTTGATTCTGACTCCTGGCAACCCCATGGATGCAGAGTGGAACTGCTCCACGGGGTTTTCAAGGCTATGAAGCAGACTTTCAGGCCTGTCTTCTGAGGTGGGTTCGAACTGCCAACCTTTCAGCTAGTGGTTGAGCACTTAACTGTAGACAGGTGTTAGTTATAATTGCTAAGAAGCAGCGGGTCTAAAAGGCTGCTTGGCTGGATCTGTCCTTCTCTCCTCTTCTTTCCTGTTGTCCTACTTGCCTGGAGTTGCCATAACAAACTACCACAAAGAATGGCCACATCTGAGTGTTGGCCATGTTGCTTCTTTCTGAGGGCTCTGAGAGAGAAACTGTTTCGTGGGGGTCTCCTAGATCCTGGCTGTTCTTGGCATTCTTTGACTTGCAGCTGCCTCTGTCTCCTTGCCACATGTCTGTCCTCTTCTGTCTAATCCCCAGGCTCCTCTTTTATGAGAAACCATTCAGATAGGATTAGGACCCACTCTGCTCCAGTGTGACCTCATGTTAACAGATAATGTCCTCAGAGACCCTATTTCCAAACAAGGTCACGTTCACAGGTACTAGGGGTCGGGGCTTCAACATTTCTTTTGAAGGAGCAAGATTCAATCCGTAACACTCAATTATGACTCTAACCTCCTCTAAAGCTAAGTTAAAAGTATTTTTAATAGACTGTACCAACATGCCTGCTTTCCAGATTTAAGGAGAAGATGATATGGATAGAACCTTGATTTCCAGAAATTTTTCTGGTTTATTTGAGTTTATATTTTTTCAGCTCTTTATGATCAGAACTTAGTTAAGAAGTGGTCCCGTTTCCCTATATAAGAAGGATTTGGGTAATTTAGACACTCATTTTATTTGTAGATGCTATTCATCAAGAGGAGAAGATAGATAGTTTAAACGTGGAACAATCTTTTGGAGTTTAATAACTATGTTGTAGATTGTAAGAGTCCAAAAACACCCAAGAAGAAGATCAGAACACAGGGTGAGATACTTGAAGGGAAGGATCAAAACCTCCCCTGCTACCAAAGTCTGCTTCAATTGCTACTCTCCCAATCTCTGTTCGAGGGTGGGGATTATATGGAGACATGGGTACAAAATTGGGATGAAACATTTTTTATGGTTATCTATTGCTACTCATCTGTCATTTTGGTGTACTATGGTGGGAGCTCTGGTAGCGTAGTGCCTAAGGCACTTGACTGCTAATCAGAAGGCTGGCGGTTCAAACCCACCAGCCACTCCTTGGAAGGAAGATGAGGCAATCTACTTCCGTAGTGATACTGCCTCAGAAACCCAAGGAGGGTCACTCTGAGTTGGGTCTGACCCGACGGCACATAACAACAACAACAACATGGTGGCTCAAGTGTTGCTATGGTGTTAGAAGCTATGCTACCATGGGTATTTCAAATACTATCAGGGTTATCCATGGTGGACAGCTTTCAGCATGGTCTCCAGACTAAGTGTAGGAAGAAGGATCTGGTGGTCTACTCCTGAAAATTAGCCAATGAAAATCTTATGGCTCACCACAGACCTTGCTTTGGATGTGTCATTGGAAGTGGTCAACTGCTGGAAGAGGGCATCATGATGGGTGAGGTAGAGGGGCCATCAGGGCATGGGAGACCCTTGGTGATATGGGTTGACATAGTAGCTGCACAGGTGGACTTGAACATGTTGGCAAGTGTGAGGATGATGCAGGCCTCCGTGAGTAGGGGTTGATTTGACAGCTGCTAACAACAACAACATTACTCCATAACTATCCATCCAAATATTTAGTGCCTGAGATAATAACATTTATTTTGCTCACAGATCTATTATTTATAGAGGGCTTGGCAGGGGCAGCTCTTCTCTGCTCCACTTGGCATCACTTGGAGCAGCTGGAAGGTTGGGGAGTGGAGTCACTGAAGGCTTGCTCACTCACCTACTGGTAGCTGATGATGGCTACTGGCCAGGCCTTTACCTGGGACTGGAGCTGGAACACTGATTCATGACCTCGCCATACAGCAACTGGGTCTCAAGGATACATGTCCTGAGAGAAAGAGCAAACCAAACGGAATCTATACTGCCTTTTCTGACCTACCCTGGAAGTCACACAGTGTCCTTCTGATGAATTTTATTTGCACACGGCATCCCTCTGATGCATTTTATTTGCTAGAGTGCACAGCCTATATACCAGCCAAACCAAGCCCACTGCCCCTGAGTCAATTCTGACTCACAGCATCTCCCCAGAGGACAAAGTAGAACTTCCCCATAGGGTTTGCAAGACTGTCAGTCTTTACAGAAGCAGACTGCCTCATTTTTCACCCATGGGGTGGCTAGTGGGTTCAAACTGCCAACCTTTTGGCTAGCCAAATGCTTTACCCACTGAATCACCAGAACTCCTAGCTTGTATTCAAGTTGTTGTTGCTGTTATGTGCCGTCGAGTCAGACCTGACTCATAGCGACCCCTCCTTGGGTTGCCAAGGCAGTATCACTACGGAAGTAGATTGCCCCATCTTCCTTCCAAGGAGTGGCTTGTGGGTTTGAACCACCAGCCTTTTGGTTATCAGTCAAGTGCCTTAGGCACTATGCTACCAGAGCTCCCAGCTTGTATTCAAGGGGAGAGGGAAATTAGAGTTTTCCTTCTGATGGGAGGAGGATCAAGGACACTGCAGACATTCTGAAATCAACATAGGCATTATCTATAAATGTGGTGAATGTCGTGTCCTTGAATGTCTGTTCTCATGCTTCAAAATGGCACCAAGGTAATAAAATATTATTCCCAAAAGAGTCCAAACTTGACTGGCCTTGGCCTTACTCATCTGTTAAATGGGGGAAATGAGAGTGTCTACCACATTGGATTATTGTTATCTGACATATAAAAAGGACTTAATATAGGTGAAAGATTATAATTACAGGAAGCCCCTGGTAGAGCAATGGCTAAAGTGCTTGGCTGCTAGCTGAAACGTTGGAGGCTTGTGTCCACCCAGATGCAACTTGGAAGTAAGTCCTGGCAATCTGCTTCTGAAAAATCAGCCACTGAAAACTGTATGGAGTACAGTTTACTCTGACACACATGGGGTTGTTCTGAGTCGTACTTACAGCTGTTGATTAAATTATTTCCTCTCCCCAAATGGCAGCCCTACACTTATAAACCTCCAGAATCCAACCCAACCCTTCCAGCGAATACCTTTCTTTTGAGCTGCCTTTGGGTGGATTCGAACCACCAACCTTCAGTGAGATGCTGTTCCTGGCTGCTTTGCAGGGAGTTCTCCCTGGGTTTGCACTGCTTTGGTGCCCACAGGCCTCAAGGCTGTGCTGACTCAGATTTCAACTGCACAGAGGCCCAGTGTCCCCATGCTGCTGCCCCCAGATCCCATGCTGCTGCCCCCAGATCCTATGCACTGCTAAGAAGCAGGACTCTTTGGTGTCTCTTGGAAGGGCAGCTCTGAACTCCTTGCAGGATCTTCAAGACAGGAGCTGGAGAAAATGGCATTGCTAATGAAGGCAACCAGCTGCTCAGCTCGAGCTGGAACCTTACAGAGGAAGCCGCCGTGAGCCCCTGGAATATATGGCCCTGCTCGAGGACCTTCCGGAAATCAGCGTTGGCTGGAAAACTGAATGGTGATTATTACAGAGAGTCAGAATGATAGCTGCAGTCCTGATGCTTCCGGAGCTCATAAGAGCAGCCCCAATCATTTCGACATTAAGTGTGTTGAGTGAGAGGGATGGTTTGTGAAGGAGGATCTTGTTACTCCCTGCAAAGCGCCTATGAATACATCAGGCTTATGGAAATAACAGATGGGGAAGGCAGGCTGGGGTCATTACTTGGAACTCTAAGTGCTGTAATTGACAAGCACAGCCCACATCCCTGGGCAAATAGATGTGCCTGAAAGGAGGAGGGAGCTGCGTCAAAAGGGAAAATGTAAACCAGATATTTCTAAACCTCAGGGGGCTGAGCGCAGTTGCAGGGAGGATGGCATTCTTCAAAGTGAGAAAAAGAGAAAGGGTGGGCTAGAGTGTGAGTGCAGAAGATCCTATTCAGAGTGAACTAGCTAACCGACTGATGTGTTTTTCCCGCATGTGAGAACACAATGTAGTAGCTCTTAAACTTGCACAGGGGGCTGGAGGTGGGGGCAGAAGGTGGGGGCAGGAGGTGGTGGGTGAGGGCAGGAGGCATCACTGCGAAAATCTGATGAACACTGTGGTCTCCTTTTCCAAAAAATGCCTTCATTCACACACAGTGAATATTGAGTGACATCAGTGTACCCCAAATTAAGGGGTCCCCCTGGGGTAAATCACCATTTTCATTCCTTTATGGAAAGAGATATGGAAGAGAGTATCATTCAGATCCTAGGATTACTGACCTGTAGATATCCAAGGATGACGCAGAGGGCACCTCTGCTGTGACCATAATGCCTCGGGCCCAGACACCCTGTGCTGTCTTCTCCTAACGTGTTGTTAGCTACAGTAAAGTAAGTCCCCAACTATGGTGACGCCACACACAACAGGGTGGCACCACTGTGCACCATAGGGTTTTCATAAGGAGATTTCCAGGCCTTTCTTCCTAGTTCTTCTTCATCTAGAAGCTCTGTCAAACCCATCCAGCATTGTAGCAACACACAAACCTCTGCTGACAGACGTGCAGTGGCCGCACATGGGGTGCATTGACTAAGAATTGAACCCAGGTCTCCCATGTGGAAGGCGAGAATTCTATGAGTGAGCCACTGCTGCCCACTATTATGATGTGCTGCCAGGTTACAAAGCATGTGCATGGCAAGGATTCCTGCCTGCAGGCTTGATTAAAATCAGGCTAAGTGGCCTCTTCATTTCTTTCCCCATCAGTGAATTGTTGGGACCACTGTTAGCATTGTGAATAGGACCATTTGTCTTAGGGTGAGATTGTCCCAAATGTTGCAAGGTGTTGAGCACCTCAGCCTATGGTTAGTAACTGCAGGTAGCAGCCCCTCCCTGGTCATTGTGAGCACCTCCCACCCATTTGAATTTTGTGCTCTGTGGAACGCTTTGGGAAGGCTGCCCTAGACAGTGGAGTTTAGACAGAAACAATCCCTGGTTGGACGCCATAGGGTCTTAGCTTTTCTCAGTGCCATGGAGGGGCCTTTTGAATACATGTTGTTGTTATTGTTGTTATGTGCCGTACATAGTCAGTGCAAAATCACCACTCCACAGCCTCACCTTCCTGGCCTGGTTGCTGGAACTGGATCAGTCCAATGGTAAGGATCATCATGGGAAGAGGAGCAGAAGGAAGAGCATTTCAGCCTAAAGCTGGAAGGAGCAATGTAGACCTTCTCCCTACACCTGCAAGTCCATAGTCCTTTTCACCACAGCCTGACCAGGTCCTGTAAGGCCCTGAACCATTCAATTGCTCAAAAAACAAGATCACTGCTGACATACCTTCGAAACAAGACCTTTACAAGAGGGAGAGACTCAGAAAGGAAAGAGTCCAAACAAGACCGACCACAACCAAGACTCCGTTATGAGCAGCAAGACTTTCCACCTCTTTGTCCTCCCTCCAATCTCTCTATCCTCTGATGTCAATGCTCAGTTAAGGGACCCTGCCTTGTGGCAGTATTCCTGGAGTGGGCAAGGGGGGAGCCACAGGTCCAGTGCCCCACTTTACTCTGTATAGAGGAGAGTTCCCCAAGTGTGATCTGTGCCTCAAGAGGTTTCACGGGGGCATTGACAGGTGGCAACACACCTGTTCATGCAAACTTAACCTCAAAGCCAGCAATAAATCAAGGCCAGGGACTTTGTACAAGTCTTTACATCAGTGACCATATTTGAACCTTCTGCCTGCTCTAGAGGGTGGCTGCTAGGATACCTGGACTTTCCAGATGAAAAAACTGAGGTCTGATGATATCAGGTGACTTGCCCAAGGTCACAAGATACGTGTCAGAGTCCAGATTCAAACTGCATCCATCTGTTGCCAGAACTCTTGTTCTTTTAGACCATATATCCTTCTGATATGCTAATATGTATGAGGGACATGCATCAGGAAGTGTTTCTCAAATTTGGATGCATCAGGAAGTGTTTCTGACAGGACAGGTAACCAACCCGTCAGCCTCTCCTAGAAGCAGACTCTGAGACTAGGTGGTTTATGTGCAGAAAGTTGTTGGGATGGCCTCTTGGGATCAACATCTATTGAAGGAAGAAAGGCAAAGCCAATGGAGAAGATGACTTGACCAGTCTTACAGGGAGCTCTGGACGGGAAATGGCCCTTCAGAGTTGTTCTGGATTGGAGAAGTGGTTTAGGACTTTATTACCACTCTCACCCCTCAGTTAATCTGTATTGACCATTGGATGCAGGTTGACTTGGGAAGGGAGCATGAACTTGAAAGAGTCAGCATTCTTCAGCTGAGGACAACATCTGTAGAAGGAGCAGCTGGTGGTATGAGTGCTTCTGTCCAGGAGTGAGGGATGTGGGCAGCAGATGACAGTACCACTATATCATAGAACCTAATTTCTGGGGAGTTCTTGTGTCACTAGTGCTCTGTGGAGCACACTTTGGGAAAACTGCCCCAGAGGTTAGAGTTTAGGGAAAAACATCTCTGGAAGCCATGGGTGTCACATTTCAACTAAACTGAACTGGCATTCTTACATGAGTCTACTCAGGCACATTGAGACTTGCGTCTCTGTAAGGTAAGCTAAGACAATTGGCCCCTATGCTCTAGATAAAATGCTATTGAGTGGGTTAATATTGACTTCATCCAGTTAGTGGTAGAATGGGGCTAGAACAGGTCCCCTTGCTCTTAGTTCAGTGTTCTTCCCACTGCATCTGTGAGTCCTTGGTTTCAGGGACAAAGATGAGAGGAAATTGTATTCAGGAAACCCTTCACCAAGAGTGTGGATGACCTTATGATTTGAAAGTTCTATTCTGAGATCAGCCGAGAGAGAGAAATTTCAGTTCCTTACTCATTTGTCATTCACCAGGACTGGATGTCCCTGGGCAACGCTAAGCTAACATTTAGCGGCATGTACAAGATGACACGCAATATGCTGAAAGGTACGCATTAAAGACCTTTGCTGGTGTTAGAAGAAGGTAATACTGCCTCCCAAGAGTGATAAGAGCAAGAACAAATGTGAACTGGAGATCAAACGTCAGCCTGCTGCACAAGACAAAGCTGGGACCGAGCGCAGAGCAGCCTTGGAGGGGAAGAGACGGCGTGCGAGACCAGGGCTCTGAGGCAGGGACATGACTGATCTCCAAAATAAACAGAAGGACAGATCACAGCCTAATTTAGATACTGCTTTGAGATGACTGACACCAGGGTTTTGATTGTTTCTTTTTTATTTTTTCTCCATAGCTTTTCCAGAATATAAATAGAGTACATAAAGACTTAGAGCTTAAAGAGACTTACACGACTTTAAGAAGGCTTTATAATGGCAATGGTTAACATGCTTGGTTGCTAATTGAAAGATTGGAGGTTTGAGTTCACCCAGGGGCCTGGTGGTCCAAAAAAAAAAAAAAAAAATCAACCCTGCAGATCGTGGTTCTACTCTGAGACATATGGGATTGGCATGAGTTGGAGTGAACAGTATGGCAAATGATTTTTACTGGTTAAAAGATTTTATAACCCTAGTTCTTTACTTAGTCTATCAGAAAAATCAAAGCTCAGAGAAGTTTAGGGGTTTGCTTAAGGCAACACAGTAGTAACAGAATGGGATGAAATGTTGGGTTTCTTCTAGTTCATTATTCATTTATGCTACGGACATTGAGCCTAACATGCGAACATGGACAGTTCCTGGATTCAAACCCAATGTGTTATAGAGCTGAGCATCAAGTGGGCAGGGAGAGAGAGCTGGAGTGAGGACATAACAGTAAGTACAATATCAAAAGCATATCTACAGTGAATGCTTCAGAGAAGCAAGCATACTGTGACTTGGGCTCGCTAACTCTGTATACACCAGCAGGAATGACAGGTTGCTAGAAAAGGGCACCACGGTTGTCAAATTGAGGGTCCAAGAAAGAGAGGGAAACCCTCAACAGATAGTCTGACTCAGTGTGGAGGGCTGGTGAAGGAGAAGGTGATACTCAATGAGACGGACTGACACAGTGTGGAGGGTCCGTGAAGGAGAAGGTAACCCTCAACGAGATGGACTGACACAGTGGTGAAGCAGGTGACGATCATGAAGATGGCACAGGACCAGACGTGTTTTGTTCTGTTATACACATGGTGGCTGCGAGTTACAGACAATTTGTAGGCAAGTGGCAGCAACAATAAATGATGTCTACAAAGTACTGATGGAGTACAAAGCTCAGAGTTACTGTCTAGTCTGGAGCTGGTTGAAGAATGGATAGAGATGTTGTCCTGTGTGCCAATCCCCATCCCTCTCTCCAGAAGCAGAGACCATCTTTAAAGTTCATCCTCAACCCTGCCCAGTCTGGAACCAGTCCTGCATAGGGCAGTTGTGTAATCTCTGTTTTAATTCCAAAGGAATTAGGGTCTGGAATTAACTCTCTCAATCCAGTGTTTGGTGTGCTTGACTACCCACCTTTGGCATGGCTTGAAGTAGCCCAAACAAAAAAGGGTCATATGAGAAAAATAGTGAGAAGTTTCACAGTACTCACTGCAGAAGTGTCCTCAGGTCTCGCTCTATGGTTTTGTGTTCTCTTTCCGTCCATTTCAGGTTTTCACACATGCTTCTCTTTGTGTATCTTGGTGATGTCAATAGCTAATACACTCAGCTGCTAACTGAAAGGTTGGCTATTTGAGTTCACCCAGAGGCACCGCAGAAGAAGGGCTTGAGGATCAACTTCTGAAAAATCATCATTGAAAACCCTATGGAGCACAGTTCTACTCTGACACACATGGGTCACCATGAGTTGCAATTGACTTGATGGCAACTGGTTTGGTTTTTGGTTTTATGTATCTACCTCATTCTCCTCCTTTCTTTGGTCTAGCTTTTTTGGCTTACTTGTCATCATGCACAGGTCTCAGGTCAAGCTAGCTACTACTTTATTATATGACACTAGGGAGCTCTGGTAGCATAGTGGCTAAGGCACTTGACTGCTAACCAGAAGGCTGGTGGTTCAAACCCACCAGCCACTCCTCGGAAGGAAGGTTGGGCAATCCTATTTCCGTAGTGATACTGCCTTGGAAACCCAAGGAGGGGTCACTATGAGTCAGGGCTGACTCAACGGCACTTAACAACAACAACAGCACCCCAAGATCAACTTCAGTTTGCTTATAGGTACTGTGAGACCCCTAGGTTGACTTCAGTTTGCTGTTAGATACTCTGCTTCTTAAGAGAGGGAGTAAGTTCTTCTAGCTCAACTTGATCAGCTGCCTACCTCTCCTCCAGCCAGTTATGGACAGAGGTGCGATCAGTTTTTGTAGCCAAGAACCCTGGATGTTCCCCATCATGAATGTGAGGGACACTTGCACTGAAGTGGCATTTGCTGGCAGGTACTCTAAGCATGTCTGTTGATCATTGACTCCAAACCAGAACCCTCATCTGAACTTCCCATATTTGATGGGACTTCTGCTATGATATTCTTGTTTTCATTCAAGCTCTCCATTGGTGGTGGAGGTCACCTTCCCTGATTGTCAGCAATCCTCTTCTAGCTGGGAACTCCTGCCCCGTGGCTAGAGTTCCTTGCTTCAGGGCTCTCATCCCATGTCCTGGGCCAGTGGCTCTTAAGAGGATGCCATGACAGCCAAAACTTAAACCAATATTGTTGTTAGCTGCCTTGACTCACAGAGACCCCATGCACAACATAACCAAATACAGCCCAGTTCTGTGCTATTGTCATGATGGGTTGCAGATCGGACTGTTGTGACCCAGTCGTTCATTGGCTGAGTTGTGGAAGTAGATCGCCAGGCCTTTCTTCCTAGTCCATCCTAGTCTGGAAGCTGCACTGAAACCTGTTCAGAATCAGAGCAACAACACAAAAGCCTCCACTGACAGATGGGTGGGGGCTGCACCTGAGAAACATTAGGATTTGAACTCAGGCCTCCCATGTGGCAGACAAGAAGTCTACCACTGACCACCACTGCCCCCGACCAATACTAAGACAGGCAAGTTTATACAGGCTGTCAGGATAGTGATCCCAGAAAAAGGGGGGCTTCTGGGAAGCTGTTTCGTGATGTAGGTGCTGGTTACATGGGTGTGTTCAGGACACACTTAGACCAGTATACTCACGTGCATTTTTTTGAGTTATCTAATGCTGTGTAACAAATCACTCCAAAACTCAGTGGCTTAAACCAATAGCAGCATTCATTTTGTTTACAAATCTACAATCTGAGAAGGGCTTGGCAGAGATAATTTGTCCTTGCCTCATTGGTGTCAGTTGGGGCAGCTTGAAGGCTAGGGAATGAAATTTCTGAAGGCTCACCCACACTTGTGTCTTGAAGTTGATGCTGGCAGATGGGTGAACCCTTATATGGAACACCTCTCCCCACGGCCTCTCCCTGTGGCCTGGGCTTCCTTATGACATGGCAGCTGGGTTCTAAAGGTGAGCATCCCAAGAGAGAGCCAGGTGGTACCCATTTTGTGTTTTATGACCTGGTCTTGTAATTCATGCAGTGTCACTTCCACTGCATTCCAGTCATTGAGGCAGCTGCAAAGGCTCACCCAATTTGATGGTGAGATGAAATGGAGATCTCTGAACATGGAGTGGAAAAGTTCTCAGTCAGAATTTGTGAGCAGATACATTACTGTGTTTTTTTTTTTTTTTTTAAATACATCCTGCTGCAGTGGTGGTTGAGTGGTAGGATTCTTGACTTCCACATGGGACACCTGGGTTTGATTCCTGGCCAGTGTATGTCAAGTGCATCTATCATGCCTCCTAAACAGGTTTGAGCAGAGCTTCCAGGTGCACTAAGAAGAAAAGACTGGTGATCTATTTCTGAAAGTCAGGCGTTTAAAACCCTCTGTATCACAAGGTCCAATCTGCAACCAATCATGGTGATGGAACTGGATGGGGAATGTGTTGCTCTGATGTTCATGGGGTCTCCAGGAATCATGGTTCACCTCTTTAGCAGCTAATAACAACAACAAACAAGGGTGTACTTTAATAAAAAGTGGAAGGGAAAAACAACTTTAGGTTGGAAAAACGTAATAGCTAGTTTGGGAGAAACAAGTAAAGGCATATTGCAAACCACACCAACGAGAAGGCTAAAGTCATAGCCTACATCTTAATGTACCCTTGATCTTCTAAAGGGCCTCTGTCATTGTAAAACTCTTTGACATGTAATCATCTTATGTGGAGCAGAAGCATAAACAAAAAGCCAACAGCTACCCGCATTGTTGTGGTAGGCAGGTTATTACATGGGGCTGGTTGGGGCTTGTGTATTTTTTTTCCCAGTTATTTGGAATCATAACAGGAAAAAGAACATTATCTACAGAATGGGAGGCCACAGTGTGCAGGAAATAGAGCGTGAAAAGGATCTGTGCTCTGATGTAGAGATTAGGCAGAGCACCGTGTGAATTAATAAATGGGATGAAAACAGTACATGCAAGTGCAACTTCCATGCAACTTCACAGAATTAGTTACAAATTCTCTACAGCAATATTAAATACTTATTTTTTCCCCCAACCATAGAAATGATTCTGTGTGTGATATGAAAAGCTTTTCAATTCCAAGGTGATGTTGAAATGCAATCCCATTGAAAAGCTTTGATGCCGTTGAAACCCTTCAGCTGCAATTCCTCTGTGCTCCACTCTGGGTCCCATCCAAACGTATGCCTTACCTGTGGCATCACCCGAAACCAATCCATCCACCTACACATCCCAGCTGGAAATTTCTGGTCCTCCATCCCTGTTCTCAGAAGATTTCTGAGACTCTTGGCACCATTTCCAGCTGATTCTTCTATTTTGTGTTGCAGGCATATGCCACCTTACCCTCTGACCTTCTCCACCTTGTCACCCGTGCCGTGCCCCATCTCTTTCCTTGAACTTGAGGGCAGACTTATTCTTTCCCTCTTTGTCTCTGTGAGAAATGGGTCCCTTTTGCCCTGTTATTATTGTTGTCAGTTGCCATTGAGTTGGCTCTGACTCACAGGGACTTTATACACAACACACGACCCAGTCCTGAGTCATCCTCACAATCACTGCCATGACCAACTCCATCATTGTGGCTATGGTCACAGTCTACCTGTTGTGACCATCTACCTCACTGAGGGCCTCACATGGCCTCACTGGCCTCTACTTCACTCAACATGATGTCCTTCTCCAGCCATTGATTCCTCCTGATGATGCATTCGAAGCAAGTGAGTTAGACAGTGTTCTTTTGTGAACCATGAGGTTTCCACTAGCACATGTTCAGAAGTAGAGCATTGGCTCTTTCCTAGTCTGTCTTAGTCTGGAAGCCCTGCTGAAACTTGTCCACCATGGGTGGCCCTGTTGATATTTGAAATACCGGTGGTGTAGCTTCCAGATCACAGCAACACATAAGCCACCACAGTGTGATACACTGATGGATGGGGAGTGGTCTTTGCCCTGTGTTCTTATTCCTGGCACCTGCTTTAAATAATGGCTCTTATCTATTCAAGGGATGATGGCTAGAATCCAATGGCAGCATAAGGGTAAGAGGTCAAGGACATTAAACACGGGAGAGCCAGCACCATCTGGGGTTATGTGCTATGAGCAACAGTGGGTAGTGTGTGGGCCCTTCAGTGTAATTGTACTGTTGGAATCATAGACACCTCAGGATATTGTTAAAGACAAAAACCATTGATGACAACAACAACAACGATGACTAACTTCTCTCTCAAAGCTCTCAGAAGATTCCAATCCAGTGAGGAAGCTAAAGGAAAAGCTGGGTCGTAAGACAAAGCAGAGACAATGGCCCAACAGAGGACTGAGGGATGTATTGGGGGAGTTTGCATCAGCAGACGTTCTCTGTGTATCAGAGAGTGCTTCAGGCTGGGGGGGGGGGCATTTGCTTTTGGTGTTGAACAATGGGCAGACTTTCCAAACACTTGGAGGAGGGGGGAGATTCCAGACTGTGTCCATGAAGAGAGGTTTCAGTGGGGCCAGACTGACAACCTGAACTGTCAGGGCATGGCTGGGATGAAGGAATCGATGCTCCTGGAGTTCCCAGGTAGACTTATTTCCCTAGAGATGCAGCACTGAGGCAGGACCAGCCCTCGCCTCTTTGACTCGTGGCACCTGCTGTGTGTCAGAGTAGAACTGTGCTCCATGGGGTTTTCAATGACTGATCTCTTTGGAAGTCAATCACCAGGATTTTCTTCCAAGGCACCTCTGGGTAGACGTTAACTGCCAGCCATTTGCCCTACCCAGGGATTGCAAACTGCACACTAGGCACGATTAATCTGCAGCATCTGTCCTATGTAGCGAAGGGAGAGACCGAGGGCTGGGAAGGGGGGAAGGAAGCAGGTGAGAAGGCCCCGGTCTGGGGTAATGAGGACTTCACTAGGGCTGAAGCCGAGGAACCTGGAGGGGGCACTGGAGTTGCAGAATCTCTGGGTGGGAGGCACTTAGGGCCGGCAGCCTGCTTGGAGAACTGATAAAGCACTTAGCTTGAAGTTGGCTGGTACACCAGGTGAGGATCTAAGGTAGATTGTTGCTGTTGTTGTGCGCTGTCCAGTCGATTCCACCTCACGGGGGACCCCATTGCAGAGCAGAACTGCCCCATACCTGAGGTTTTCTTGGCCGTCGTCATTATGGGAGCAGATTGCCAGGTCTTTCTCTCACTGAGCCACTGGGTGGATTTGAACTGCCAACCTTTCAGTCAGCAGCTGAGCACGTAAGTTTTGCTCCTTCTAACTCAGAGTGCACCTTGTTTATTTGTGGCAGCTGTGTGTGTTGCAGGTGCTGAGAGGAAACAGGGTGAAGTACCCCCAAAATACACTTTGGCATTTCTACTAGAGGAGAGGATGGCTATGAGTGTGAAAGCAAAATCAATACCACCTTCAATCTTTCCCCTGGAGGTCCCAGACTTCGCTTTCCTTCCCTCTAAAAATGAGAAGAATTGACAGGGTGTCACCCAATGTCCCCTTTTACATTATGGTTCCATGGATCTTACACCAGTTCCTTTTAAGAATCTGGGGATCTTGGCAACTTGTTGTCATTTGCAGGTTGGTACTAGAGACCACCAGGAGGAGGGTGATTTAGCTGTGGCTTTGAGGGAGACGTTTTTTCTTTTTTATTATTGTGATTTGGGTGGACGTTTACAGAGCAAATTTGTTTTCCATTTGACAGTTCATACCCATTTTGTTTCAGGACACTGATTGCAATCCCCACAGTGTAACAGCTCTCTCCCCACTTCCTCCCTGTGGTTACCTTTTCCCTGTGTCCTTTCCTATGCATTCCGCCCTCTGAGCTGGCTGCTGTGCAAACACTGCCCTTCTCATCTCCCTCTGTTGCTTGTTCTAAGGAGTACCTCCCTGGTCTAACGGCTCACCTCTTAGGCCTGTCTGTTGTTTGGCTAGAAGCCATGGGGGTAAGTTCAATTCCAGTCCCTAAGGGTGACTAGAGGCAACAGTCTCAGGGGTTTCACCAGTCTATCAGAGCAGTAAGCCTCATCTTCTTTGAGTTTTGTTCCATGTTTTTTTGAGGGGGCTTTTCTGAGCACTCTGCCAGGCTTTACTGCCGTGGTGACTCCTACTACCCAGAGCCTTTCTATTCCCGCAGATTCCTGCCATCTTAGCGGTATGTACAATCCATCATCTACTCCAAACTGAATCAGAGCTGTTGCCAGTTTGAATGCACATGACTTATTGCAACACGAGTCAGTCCGTATTTTCCCCTGGGAAGTAATGTACAAGACTACAGACATATGCATTTTATGCTGAAGCCTGGAATTTCCCAGTTCCCAATTCTGATCAGGGTTGCTGTTGCTTTGTTGTCATTGTTAGTTGCCATGTCAGGTGCCTGATTTTCTCATTAGTCCAGTTGTTCCGCCATATTTGTCACTGCAGGCAGCCGCAAAAGCAGAAGTAAAGTGTGGGGTCAAGAGATCCTTTCATTCTCATATAAGAGTCTATCCCCATTCCAATCTCCTTGTGTCTGGAGGAGGTAGGGCCAATGTATAAACCTACAAGTTTCCTATTATGAAAACACTTGCACATGTAACCAAATGAAAAAATGTGTACAGTGAATACTTGAATACCTGCCACTTAAGTTCTACTGTTAATATTTTTACTATACTTGCCTTATCATATCTTTGTCCATCTATCCATCCATCAACCCATCTTATTTTTTCAGTGTGATTTCAGGTAAATTGCAGGTATCTATACCAGAAAACAAAACAAAAATCACACCAGTGCCATTGAGTTGATCCCAACCACGGTGACCCCAATGGCTGTCAGAGTAGAACTGTGCTCACAGGGTTTTCATTGGCTATGATCTTTTGGAAGTAGGTCACCAGGCCTTTCTTCTGACTGCCTCTGGGTGGATTTGAACCTCCAACCTTTCAGTTAGTAGCAAGACTCTTAGTCATTTACACCACCTTGGGAGCTCTGATAATGTAGTGCCTAAGGCATTTGACTGCTAAGCTAAAGGCTGGTGGTTCAAACCCACCAGCCACTCCTTGGAAGGAAGACTGGGCAATCTACTTCTGTAGAGATATCACCTTGGAAACCCAAGAAGGGGTCACTATGAGTCGGAAATGACTGGATGGCAGTGAGTTTATTTATTTACTTATTTTTGGTTTAGCAACTCCTAGCGTATAAATGGAGCTCTGGTAGCACAGTGACTAAGGCATCTGACTGCTAACCAGAAGGTTGGTGGTTCAAACCCACCAGCCACTCTGTGAAAGGAAGACTGGGCAATCTACTTCCATAAAGATTTACAACCTCAGAAACCCAAAGTGGGGCACTATAAAAACTTCAGATCTTACTGATTTTAATAATGATAGCATTTATTGAGCACTTACTGAGCACTGAGCTAAACTCTTCCTACATATCACCTCGCTGCCCCTTCACAATGGTCCATAAAAGTAGGATTATCTCCATTTACCTACAATCTCCATTGAACAGATGAGGGTTGAACCCAGCAGGTTGACGTGACTCCAAAGTACTGCTGTCAGCACAGTAAGACTCAAAGCAAATAATGGGGCAGCATCACCTGCACAATCAGGCAACAAAAACCCCAGATCAGGGGCAGGACTAGATTGGATTTAGGCTGGTCACAGGCTGCTCACCAAGGTCTAGGATGGATACAGCAAAAACTTTGGCTGGAAGTAAGATAAAGAGGAAGAGGAACCAAGGCATCCTAAGAACCAGAGTCTCTTGAACTTGCTGGGGTTGTGGCTGTAGGAACTGACGTAGAACCAACAGAGGATATTAGGTGTGCTTACTGGGAGTATAGGTGAGAGACCATGTGTCTCAGAGCCTCTCTCCTCTCTGCTCATCTCAAAGTTCTATAAATCCAAACTAGGGCAAAGGATGCCATCATGATGATCCATCTGTCAGTACCAAGGTCAAGGTGCCAGGACATAAGAAAGAGAAGCTGGCATTTCTACAGAAAGAAGATTCCCTGTGATAAAGTGACAGTTGTCTCTCTATCCATGGGCCACCTCTCCTGACATTTCCTAATCTCTTCACAGTTAGATGGAGGACCGCAGGACTGGCACTGATGGATGGGCTGTGAGTGGAAGTGAGGTTGCCTCTTCCTGGCCAAAGTATTTGAGAGTTGGCTGTGTCCTCCAGCAGATCTTCCTGGCACCTCTTCATAGAAGCACTAAGATGACGGAGCCACAAAAAAGAATGAGCTGCATGGAAGAGGTAGCAAATCCACAGCAGACTTTGAATGAAAAATGAACAGTGTGTTCTTTAATTTTATTTTTATAGCTTTTAATTGTGATTTGGGTGAAAGTTTACAGAACAAATTGTTTTTCCACTCAACAATTCCTACACATTTGTTTTGTGACATTGATTGCAACCCCAACAAGGTAAGAGTACTCCTTCCACCTTCTCTCTGTGTTTACTGTTTCCATGCATCCTTCTTTCCTATCCCTTCCTGCCTTCTGAGCTTTATTCCTGGGCAAATGCTTTCCTTTTGCTGTGGTATGGTTGGTTTGGTTTTCTAAGGAGTGTGTACCTCCTTGATGTTATTGTTCACCTTATAGGCCTGTCTATGACTTGGCTGAACGTTGAGCCACAGGGGTGAGTTCAGTTCCAGGTTTGAAGGGTGTCTAAGGGTCATAGTGTTAGGTACTTTGTCTGAGCAATAAGCCCAGGCTTTATTTTATTTTATAATTTTGAGTTTCATTCTACATTTCTCTCCCATTCTATCCAGCACCTCCTATTATGATTCCTTTCAGAGCAGTTGGCAATGGTAGCCAGATACCACCTAGTTCTTCTGGTCTCATCATTGTAGAGGCTGGTGAACCCTTGTTTTTGAAGCCACTAAGCACTAAGATTTGGAGGTTTGTTTGTTACTGCAGCAAACAAGAGCTTATCCTGACTAATACACATTAGCAAGCAATATATGGTGAAAGCTATGAGAGAGCAGAGGTGAGAAAGAGCTCTGGGAAAAAGAAGGAAAGTTTTGTAATAAGGTAAGATAAGAAAGATAGGATCTAGCCAAGTAGATAGGACTAAGGAAGATGTCTCAACTGGCAGGACAGTGGGAGAAAAGGCACAGAAGTGGTGACACCTCCAGCATTTGCTGCTGGTGACTTGGCTGCAGCTCCACTTGGTGTCTTGGAGTGTCACATGAAAGTGCATGTCTACTATTAAAAATCCAGAGAGTAGTATGGAAATTGTTGAATGGGAATCTACAGTGCTTGTAAGCCTTCATGGCAACACGATAAAATATTTAACAACAACAACAACAAAGTGGGTGCTGGTTCCTCCATCCCCAAACTCCTACATTCAAATGCTTACTTTAACTCAGTCTGTCCTGTTGCAGCATAAGGTCTTCTTGTTCTCAGAATAAAAAAACACAGTTGTTCACTATCCCCATAAAATATTGCTTCATTAACTTGAAGACTGTAATTAACTACATATCAGCCTTCTTGGCTCCAGGCAAATATCCATAATTCCTTTAGTCTTTCCTCACAGTCTGCTTCTAACCTGTTAATCATTTGCCTTGCCCTCTCATCATCAGTAGAAAAAAAGCCAATCCTTTAAATAGAAGCTAATCATACATGGCACTCTGCTAGGCACATTACAGATGCTGCCACATTAAAGTAAACAAAATTCATACACACACATACACACACATGCACATATGATCACACATATACATGCATGCACACATACAGACACACATAAATACACTCACACATGTATACATGCATACACATGTATACACAATGCATGCATATACACACATAACACACATATAATGGATGTACATATATACACACATACACAATATACTCACATATACCCACACATAATACATGCATGCACACTCATGCAAACACACTCACACACAAACATACATACACTCACACATATGTTGTTAGGTGCCGTCAAGTTGGCTCCGACTCATAGCGACCTTGTGTACAACAGAATGAAACACTGCCCAGTCCTGTGCCAGCTGCACAATGCTTGCTGTGCCTGAGCCCAGAATTGTTGAAGCCACTGTGTCAATATATCTCGCTGAGGGCCTTCCCCTTTTTCGCTGACCCTCCACATTACCAAGCGTGATATCTTTCTCCAGGGAATGGTTCCTTCTGACAACATGGCCAAAGTAGGTGAAATGAAGTCCAGCCATTCTCACTTCCAAGGAGCATTCTGGCTGCATTTCTTCCAGGACAGATTTGTTCATTCTTCTGGCAATCCATGGTACTTCCAGTATTCTTCGCCAACACCACAACTCAAAAGCATCAACCCTTCTTCAGTCTTCCTTATTCATTGTCCAGCTTTCACATGCTTGTAAGGCTATTGAAATACTATGGCTGGGGTTAGTGTATATGCACATAAATAATACACATATAATCCATAGACACCTATGCACACACAAACATATGCACATATATGCATAAATACATATACATACATGTATGTCTATATACATAGACACATATACATTCACCTCCATACACACACACAGAGATATGAGCAGATTTTTTAAAAAGATGCGTTAACACTCTGGGGAAGCAAAGAGAAGGGAAGAGTATTTGTTTCACCAAAACATTTAACATATGATCATTTCAAATAACAAACTTTGCTGTTGTCGTGTGTCATTGAGTCAATTCTGACTCCTAGTGACTCTGTATGCCAGAGTAGAACTGCCCCATAGGGTTTCCTAGGCTGTAATCTTTGCAGACGCAGATCAACAGATCTTTTCTTCCACAAAGCGTCTGGTGGGTTGACTTTGAACCACCTCCCTTTGGGTTAGCAGCTGAGGGCTTAACCACTGTACCACCAGGGCTCCTTCTGACTCATCTGGGTGGCTTTAAAAATGAGATTTAATTGACCCTCCTGTAAAAATCCTTGCAGTTGTTAATTTTACCAAGGAGTTGGCTGCAAAAGTGAGTCTACCTGTATAAAGAGGTCCCTGCTCCTTCGACACACTTTTCTGAGATATAATTGTGACAAAACAAACGAAAATATGAGTGCAGCCAGAAGAAGGGTGTGGCTAGGCTGCCAGTTGCTAAGTGTGAGGAGCTGTGTCTGGAGAAGAGCGTGGAAGCTGCGAGGAGGGAAAGAGAAGTGATCTGGTGATTAGACTGCCGTTGAGTTCATTCCAACCCATGGCGACCCCATGCTACATTGTAGAATTGCCCCATAGCGTTTTCTTGGCTGTAATCTTTATGGAAGCAGATCACCAATACTTCCTTCCATAGTGCCCCTAGGTGGGTTTGAGCTGCCCACCTTTTGGTTAGTGGATGAGCACAAACCATTTGATTCACCCAGAGACCTGATCTGGTCATTGGCATGTGAGAGCTCATTTCACTCAAAGACTAGGAGATGAGTGAATAACCAAGGTGGAGGCAGCAAGAAGTGGAGAAGCGTACCCTAGACAACCATAGAGACTTCACTATGTACTGCACAGTATAGTAAAGTAGTCAGGATAAGCTAGGCTATGCAGTGATAACAAACTCCTGACTTGTGGGATTTGTAGCTCTGCCTGGTAACTAGATCCAAGGGCTTCTGTTAGTGTCCTAAGGTAGTATACTTAAGAATCATCTAGTAAGTTTGCTAAAATGAATACTCTAATAATCCACCACCAATGATTTTGATTTGCATGTGGAGGGTGGACTCCAGATGGCTTCCTTGCTGGTACCCTGAGAAACAGAAGGGTAAGCAAGGGCTAGAACCAACAAAGAGATTGGGCTATGGGTGTAGCACTATCCTGAGGGTGAAAGGAGGGCCTCTGGATTATAGGAGACAATGACACCTGGGACAGCAGAGGTGGGACCACCAGCAGCTGTAGTACAAGGATCAGAGCTTGAGAAGAAGACTTTGTTGTTGTTGTTATGTGCCGTCGAGTCGGACTCGACTCATAGCAACCCCTCCTTGGGTTTCTGAGGTGGTATCACTATGTAAGTTGATTGCCCATCCTTCCTTCAGAGGAGTGGCTGGTGGGTTTGAACCACCAACCTTCTGGTTAGCAGTCAAGGGAGTGGCAACCCTGTGAGGCAAGCAGAGCACCACAGACTCATGACACAAAACATGTTGTAGGTTCTTCTAAGAATTGTGCCTCCTTGTAGACTATACCAAGAGGATGGATTGAGAGATAGCCTAGGTTACCGTCCAAGACGGTGGACATTGAGACAGCCTGGATCGCCCTCCAAGAAGGCGGAAGGTGAGATAGCACTGGATCCCAATGCCTACCATAGTTCCTGTATGGTGCAAATAATGAACGCAGTTGCTGCTAACCCAAAGGTTGAAGGTTTGAGTCCACCCAAAGGTGCCTCGAAGAACAGCCTGGCAATCTACTTCTAGAAAATGAGTCCTTAAAAACCCCATGGAGCATAGTTCTTTTCTGATATACTTGGGATCGCCACAAATCAGAATCAACTTGGTGGCAACTGGTTTGGTTTACTGGTTACCATAGTGCCTACAGCTTGGGAAGAGCTCAATAGACATTTGTTGGATTGAAATGGAAAATAAGTCAGGGTCCTGGAAGGTGGCAGCAAACATGAGAAAGGGGGGAAACGGCAGTGATGGTCACTCTCCTCTCTTCCCTTTAAGCAGAGGATGGAATATGCATGGATGTCCCAACAATTCTGTGAGTAGAACAAGCCATACAGTAGCGTTTTGCTTTTGTTTTATATTCACCTCTACCAGTGAGCTTAGACTAGTCTTGAGAGATACACTCTCACAAGAGCCAGAAGGACAGGGTTATGTGCTGAATTTACAAGAAAAATGGGAAAAGTGAGTTTTGCCAAAATGCTTGATTGAGTGATTCATTTGGCATAGACTCGATGCCAAGTCCTCTTAGCTATCCTAGATACAGATCAACTCTAAGTTTTACAAAAATTGGACGCTCCATCACAACTTGACACATGGGGAAGACACCCTATGAAGAGGCATCTGTAAGCCAAGGAGCACCAAGAATTGCTAGCCATCAAAAGCTAGGAGAGAGGCCTGGAACCCTTCCTCTTTCAGAGCCTTCACAAGCAATCGACATGACTGATACCCTGATTCAGACTTTCAGCTTCTAGAACTGGAAGACCATAGATTTTTATTCCTTACAACCACCCACTTTGTGACAGCATCCCTAGGAAACTAAGACACGTGGCATCCAATACGTAATTCCATGGAAGGTTAGAACCAAAGAAACTCTAAAGCATGGCTGTTTAACCCAAACATTGCCCTTGTCATGTCCATGCAAGAGCTGAATATTTAGCACTGAGTCAGAAGAACGAACGAATCTGTTTTGGAACAAGTACAGCCAGAATGCTCCTTAGAAGCAAGGATGGTGAGACTTCATCTCATGTACTTTGGACATGTGACCAGGAGGGAACAGTCCCCGGAGAAGGACATGATGCTGGGTAAAATAGAGGGTCAACAAAAATAAATAAATAAAATAGAGGGTCATAGTGGCTGCAACAATGGATTCAAACACAGCAACGTTTATGAGGACGGCACAGGACTGGGCAGTGTTTTGTTCTATTGTACATCAATTTTGACTCATAGCAACCCCTCTTTGGGTTTCTGAGGCAGTACCACTATGGAAGCAGATTGCCTGATCTTCCTTCTGAGGAGTGGCTGGTGGATTTGAACTGCCAGCCTTCTGGTTAGTAGTCAAATGCCTTAGGAACTATACCACCAGAGCTTCTTCTATTTTACATAGGTTTCACTATCAGTCAGAACCAACTCAACATCACCTAACAACAGGTTCTGTGATTGTCCTTATAGAAACGATGTTTGCTTTCGTAATTCTGACCTTCCAGAGGCCATCTGTTTTGCTAGGTACGTAATATATAGATGGTAGAACATAAAAGGCAAGACCACCCACTCTTAAGCCACACATAAATCTCAGCCTTCTGCTTACATGATGACTCATTCCTCTCATTTGGGCTTGTTAAGTAATTACTACGTAAATTATTAGGATAATGTAATATGCATGACTTTAAGGAATGACAAATTGTAGCTAACTTTCTTAATTTGTTGCCATAGTTACATTTCTAGAAATTCCAATCGCTCCTCTTTCCATGTATAAATTACTGCCACCCTGCCCTCAGTTTGGCTTTGATTGGTGATACCAGAATGGGATACTGATCCAAGAATTCCAAGTCCAGCATTGAAGAATTCCAAGTCCTATTTTTCCCTCCATGTTCAGGGCAGTGTCCAGCCAAGTGACAGGTCTCAGTGGCCTCAATCAGAGGGTGAGACAACCCTTAAAACCAAAGTAGGGTTGGGCAGCCTGTCTTCATCTAATGATTCCTTCCAGCCCCTCCTTCTTGGTTGCACTGTTGGCATTTACTCATAGAAGCAAGAGGCTACTATGGGAACTAGTTCTCACCTGCCCCAGTAAAAACTGACAAAAAGCCTGTCTCTGCTGCATTGAATTAGTTCTAAGGAAAGGTGTGAGTATCTTTTCTTGTTTTCTATAAAATATTAAAGGATGTATTAATCACAGCCCTGCCTGGAGGGGTAGACCTGCCAGAAGACAAGGACATTTTCCAGGACAGGGTTTTTTGACTCCCTGCCTGTGGGTTGGCAAGACTCATTTTTATCATTACAATCTTTGTCCGTCCCATCATTTAAAGCACGAGCAAAGATCTGTCGGGCAACCTGGGGCAAGGGCCAGCAGAGCGAAAGCAAGAGTGAGGACACTAGGTTGAAATAGCAGAGCCCAAGGGAAAAGGCACCAGAAACAATACAATTCAAGGAAAACTACATTCAGTGATAAAGGAATATTTCACGTTGGTAAAAAGTGTCAAATTCAAAGACCTATTGCCAGTGAGTCATGACCATGTGTGTGTCAGGGTAGAGCTGTGCCCCACGGGGTTCTCAATGGCCAGGCCTTTCTTCTGCAGTGCCACTGGGTGCATTTGAACCACCAACCTTTCAGGTAATACCCACTGCCATTGAGTTGATTCTGACTCATAGAGTAGAACTGCCCTATAAGGTTTCCAAGGCAGTAAATATTTACAGAAGCAGACTACCACGTATTTCTCTCAGGGTGCTGTTGATGGTTTCGAACCACTGACCTTTTGGTTAATAGCTGAGCTCTTTAACCACTGTGCCACCAGGGCTCCTTTTCAGTTAATAGTCAAGTGTAAGCTGTTGTGCTACCCAGTTATCTCAACATTCAATAACAAAACAAAACAAAACAAAACTCACTGCTGTCGAGTTGATTCCACTCAGAGACCCCTCCTTGGGTTTCCGAAGAGGTATCTCCATGGAACTACACTGCCCAGTCTTCCTTCTGAGGAGTGGCTGGTGGGTTTGAACCACTAGCCTTCTGGTTAGCAGTCAGATGCCTTAGGCAGTATGCCACCAGAGCTTCCTCAACATTCAATAGCATCAAATTTATTTAAGGAAAAACAACAACAACAACAACAACAACACAGATGTTAGAAATAGGGAAAAAAAAGTTATCAGAAAAACAATTGTTGTTGTTGAGACCCCGTTCACAATGGAATGAAATCCATACCGTATCCATGATCAGCTGAGGATCAAACCATGGTGATTATTGGTTGATTTTTGGAAAGTCACCAGACCTTTTTTTCCTAATCTGTCTTGGTCTGGCAGCCCCACTGAAACTGAAAAACAATGAGCACAAGAGAAAACCCAATTCCTTAAGTATTCATATGTGTTCTAATGGTTAAATAGTTGAGTACTTATATAATTAAGGATGGATCAGTCCATCTATCTGTCTGTCTGTCTCTCTGTCTATCCACTTCAGTCACTTCTCTATGCATCTATAACCCTTTTCAATCTACAGAGAATTCATTTCCTAATTAAGGGTTAGTGAAAGAGTTGGCCATCCACCAGGGATTGAGGAAAACTTAATGAATTTCAAAAAGCAGAAATTGTAGGGTTCATATTTTCTGATCACAAAGCAAATAATAATAATGATTACAAATGCTTAAAATACCCACCTACTTGGAAATTAAAACAAAAACTATAATGAGTTTTTGAATCAAGAAAGGAATTTAGAACCATAATTATAGGGCATTTAAAAAATAATGACAAGAGAACAATGTCTATCAACTCTTATGGGAGGCAGTTAAGTGGAAGTGAGACATAAATGTGCCTAAGTACATACTTAAATTTTAAACAAGAAGGAATGAAAATAAACAAACTACACATTCAACTCAAGCAATCAGAAACTCACCTTCCAGGAAGAGGAAGTCTGGAGGAGGGGAGGAGGAGAGAGGTGGAGAGCTAGGCTCAAACTTACCTGTTGTTGTTGTTAAGTGCCATTGAGTCATTTCCAACTCATAGCGACCCCATGAACAGCAGAACGAAATACTGCCTGATCCCGCGCCCGCTCCATGATCCCTGCAATACCTGAGCCCGTTGTCACAGCCATCGTGTTGGTCCATCTCGTTGAAGGCCTTTCCCTCTTTTGTCGACCCTCCACCTTACCAAGCATGACATCTTTCTCCAGGGAATGGTCCCTTCTGAAACATGACCAAAGTAGGTGAGACGAAGTCTGGCCATTCTCACTTCCAAGGAACCAAACTTACCTGCCCTCAGTAATTGACCTGGAACATCTTCAGAAATGGGACCACAGGCTGTTCATATGACATCCTATGTCTTTGATGTTTATCCAACCACCCTCCTTGCTTATTGAACTGGACCTGATATATGTGTACACATATATACATTTATATTTCCACCCCTGTCCCTGTCCCCTGGCAACTACTCATCTGTTCTCCATCTCTCTAGTTTTGTCACTGGAAGAGTGTTATGTAAATGGAGTCATACAACCTTTGGGGACTGGCCTATTTCTCTGAGAGTTTACTGGTTGGTTTTCAGTTGACTTTGACTCATGGCGACTTCGTGTGAGTCAGAGGAGAACTATGCTCTTAGGGTTTGTGGTGGCTGATTTTCTGCAAGTAGCTCAACAGGCCTTCATTCTGAAGAGCCGCCAGGTGGCCTCTAGCACTGCCCTCTTGTTAGCACTCATTTAGCTCTAGCCCTTCTCCCTATACACTTCCATACATGAGATGGTCTAAGGTGTGATTCCTCAGAGTCTGACCAGTCCTGCCCAGTGCGTGCATACCCACATTCCAGAACAAGCCGTTGCTATAATTAATAGGAGACGCCAATGCAGGCACAATTAATTCAAGCAAGGAGGCACATCTGGCCAATGAGTTGTTCTTAAGATGACAAATGGATTTGAGCAAAATAATGCATGAAAAGTGCAGTGCCCAGGAGGCACATTCCAAATGCTTAATAAATACTGCCCATTAGATT
>NW_006921593.1:4958042-4974310 GCF_000298275.1 Orycteropus afer afer
TCAAGGAGTTGAAAATGACTTGACAGCAGTGGGTTTGGGTGTTTTGGTTTTATACATAGGATACAATTGCATAGCACTACAGGCACATACACAAATGAATGTATATAAGAAGGGTGAAAACAAAATAAGGCTGGTAAGGTAGTGAACTGTATGGTACCAATGGCAGTTGGTTGTTTTTGATAGTCTAGTCTGGTCATAGAAGATGCCATCTTTGAGGAGAGCAGGGTGAAGCTGCGTGCTGGAGAGACCATGTAAAAAGAGAAGATAAATAGCTAATAGATAGGAGGGGAGAGAGAGAGGAAGAAGGAGGAGGAGCAGGAGGGAGAGGAGGAGGAAGGAAGTGAGGGAAGAGGAGAAAGAAGAGGAGGAGGAGGAAGGGGAGAGACTGTGAGTCTACCATTATTATTATTTTTTTTTTCAAAATAAAGTTTTGAAAAAATCAGGAAGAAAAAAGAAAAGAATTTGGAGATTCATAAGAGATTATGAAATTTCAGACAAGAAGGTAGTGTGATCTGTCTCGCCCAGGCACATACAGAGCAGACCATAAAGCTGCATAATGACTGTGTGTTCCAGAGTCAGGAGCCAACTGACCAGGCAGTGGAGCAGAACAGGTAACCCTGGACCATAGGTTGACCCACGTGATAAGGAAGGGCAGTGATTACACGTGGAAGGATGCGTGGTCCAACCACTGAAGTCAGAAATTTGACAGCTCTGGGGAAACCCAAGAATGTGAAGTCCTTGCCTTACACTAGACTTCAAAACAAACTCTAGCTGCATTACAGAGTCAAAGAAGCAAGTAAATCCACAATGAATGAAAGTGATTGATTGCTGTGAAACGAAACCACACCTATTGCTGTCCAGTCAGTCACAACTCACAGCAACCCTAAGGGACAGAGTGGAAATGCCCCACAGGGTTTCCAAGGCTGTAAATCTATGGAAGCAGATACTGCCTCATCTTTCTCCCGTGAAGTGCAGGTGGGTTCAAACCACCAACCTTTCAGTTGGCATCCAAGTGCTTAACCCCCATGCCACCAGGGCTCCTCACTGATTACTACATAGGAAGAAACAACAACAGAACTTCCTAATCATAAAACTGCCTGAGTCAAATAATAAATATTCCAAATGTCTATTCACTGAAAACATCACAAACAACAACACATGAAAACAACAAAATACTATATTTTTATGCAACTAACACATACATTCCATGGGTTTTGCAAAGCACGTGTTAGTTTTTTGTGTGCATTAGTTTTCTATGCATGTTTTATGCTTTTCAGAAACAGGTGACCAGGACTTACTTCCAAAGTACCTGTGGGTGGGTTTGAACCAACAACTTTTCAGTTCACAGTCCAGCACTTAACCATTTGTATCACCCAGGGACTCATCACTGAGGATAATGCCCTTGAAATCCATCTAGGTTGTTGTGTGTATCAATAGTTCATTCCTTTCTACTGCTCAGTAGAATTCTTATCGATGTGGGTACATTATATGTGAAATTATGGTATTAAGGGGAGAAGGTTATTATTATTACTTCCTTTAAAATGATGTTTTAAATCTATAAGAAACAGAACATTTCAATAGAGAAATTAAAAAGAGTATGAGCAGGCAATTAACAAATAAGAAACTATAAAAATTGCTCAGCCTAATGAGTAAAGGAATGACAAAATGAAGCAACATGGAAGATAATTTGTTTGCCTATCAAATAGATGAAGAAATAAATTATAGATAAGAATGTGGGTGGTGCATGGTGAGATGAGTGTTCTCCAAACAGCTGATGGGAATATAGACTGATACCTACTCTGAGAAGCTTTGTGGCAGTAAGTTTAAATAGTTATGTCCGGACACAATCATTTAATACTGAGGAATCTGGAGAAAATGATAAGAGAGGTGCATGAAGATTTACAAATGAAGCTATTCATATTTCTGTGTGATTAATAAACTAGTAGGGAAAATTAGAGGGAAACTAATTGTTCAACAGTAGAATGTCCAGTTAAATGGAGGCATGATCCTAAAATGGGTTATTGTACAGCCACTGAAAATAAGGTTGTCAAGGACAATTTATAACATGGGACAGTGTTTACAATGCAACAGTGCATGGCAAAAACAAGATATGAAAGGGCAAGTGGGTCTACACACAGATGCACATACCTATACATGGTTATACATACAAACATACACACAGATGCATAGGTATGCACACATACATACATAAGCTTGAAAAGAAAAACACTAGTAAATTTAGAGTAAGATTTTTGTTCTGAGGCAGATTAGGAATTTTGATAGTTAAGGCTGTATGTCATCTTGACTGGGCTGTGTTTTTGAGTGGCTTGGCAGCTGGCTGTAGTTATTCCCCATCATGAGAGGGTTACAACCACCAAGTTAGAGTCTGCTGTGAGACCTCAATCCATGGCAGGGGCTGTGGCCTTTGTCCAGTATATATGAAGCAGCTTTGAGAAAGGTCTTGAGATTTTTGGCATAGTTTGGATCCTGCATTTGGCCAAGTCTTCATCTCCAGTTTCTGGACTGGAACCAGTGGCCTGCTGTGTTGCCTGCTGATCTTGGGCTCATCAGCCTCAGCAGCCAGTAACTGCTTGGGTTAGGAGAAACCTCTAGGTCCAGTGTGCCTGGAACACGAGGCAGAGCTGAAACCTAGGGTCCAGGGGCCCAGCTCTGAATTCAGACCTCCAGCCTCCTAAACTGTAAAAGAATTAATTCCTGTTTGTTAAAGCCACCCACTTGTGGTGTTTCTGTTATAACAGCACTAGAGATGCAAGACGGGAGTGATATGCAATCCTTTCTTAGCCCTTTTTAGCATTTTACTAACAATGAGAATAGTCACATTCACAATGAGAAAGAGACGTTAGCATTCACTGAAATCACAAGGCATGAACAAGGAATATGGCAAGATTGATGGGTCAGATTACAACACAATTAACTAAAATCAGGTGCACACTGCATTTAGTGATGCAGCTTCTCAGCCGGGGACTCTTCTATAATGTGCCCACTTAATATACCTGTTGATCTCCAAGGAAGGTGTTGTCCCAGAGTCACACAGCAGGTAGGCGACAAAGCTGGAACTTGACCCTCCAATGCTAATTTGGGGCCCTTCCACAATGGCCTTCCTCTTGACTGGGGTATTTGTTTCTGTAGAAATGATCAGGAGTCCCTGAGTGGTGCACATGAGTAAGGTGCTCAGCTGTGAACCTAAAGGCTGGAAGTTCAAGTCCAACTAGAGGTGCCTCGGAAGAAGAGCCTGGCAATCTACTTCTAAAAATTCAGCGCCAGAAAACCCTGTGGTGCCCAGTTCTATTCTGATACACACGGGGTACTGGGAGACACGGTCAGGTCAGAGCTGTTGTGACTCAGCCCAGAGGACGGGAGTGAAATATGAGCTCAATTGCAAAGAGAAGATTGTTCGGTGCAAACTTTACTATGAGAAGTAAACACAGCATTTAGAGCCCAGTCTCACAGGCGCACGTGAACCTGGACGCCACCAGGAGCACCGATTCAGCCGATAATTTGTAAAGGCAGCATTAGTTCAAAGCCTTACCTGTCCAGCTGCTTCAGGCTATAAAAATAAGGCCACGGCTCAGAGCAGTGCTGGCCAGGACCAGGGAGATGCCGTAGACTCAGGCACACTGCTCAAATCCTGCCCTTCTGATGCTTTGGGCTTTGGGACTATTGGAGCAGAGAAGGAAAATGAAGGAGGGAGGGGAGAGGGTATCTGTCGTCTCTTACTGAACCTCCGACCAGTCCTCTTTCTATATTCTTGTACCTCTTTGTCCACCTCCACCTCCTTTCCCAAGGGCTGTGGTGCACAGCTGTATTTTCTGTCTTCCCCTCTTTCCTGAAGCTGCCTTTCCCAGGCTCCCGGGGAGGAAAAGCCCTTGGTACCTGACTAATGATCTCTGGAAGTGCTCAGCCACTAACCGAAAGAGTGACAGTTCAAATCCCCAGAGGTGCCTTGGAAGGGAGGCCTGGTAATCTACTGAGAAATCAGCCCTCGGAAAGCCTGTGGCACACAGTCCTACTCTGACACTTGGGTTCTCCATGAGTCGGAGTTGAGTCAACAGCCACTGGTGTGGTTTTGGGTTTCCCCTACTAATGGAATAAACAAAGGCAGGCCATCAGTGCGAACTTCTACAGGAAAACTCATGGAGGAAACAGCCCAGTAGATATATTAATATGTGGAGTCAAAAGACCAGGGGCTGGGGGGTTAAACATATCGACAAGTGCCGTGATAGAGGAGTTTATGGCCCCTCTTCTTGAAACCGGGCAGGTCTATGTGAGTGTCTCTGTGAACAGAATGTGGCAGAAGTGATGATACTTGATTTAAAAGGGCACATTAGAAAGGCTTTGTATTTTCTGGAAGGTTCTCTTGGGACACTTGCTTTGAAGTCCTGAGCTCCCAGGTAAGAAGTCAAGCTAGTCTGAAGCGGCCATGCTGGAGAGACCACGTGATGAGATGAGATAAATAGATAACAGGTAGGAGGGAAGAGAGAAGAAGAAGAACGAGGAAGAGGAGAAAGAGAAAGAGGAGAAGAAGGAGGAGGAAGGGGAGATGAGAAAACAGGACGATGATGAGAAGAAAGAGCAGAAGGAAGAAGAAGTTAGGGCAGAGGCTCCCTTCCTCCCTGTGTCTCTAAGCACTTCTAGACTGTGGCGTGATGAGTGGCAGGGGGCTGGCAGGGGCAGGCTGCATTCTGGGAAGTGTGTTGAGGAGTGGAGCAATTCTAGCTGGGGAGACCATGTAAAGAGAACCATGACAGCCCCTGACTCCAAATTAGGGAAGCAGATACCAAGACCACACTAGAATCCCAGAGCCACTGGGAGGAGATGCCCAGGATCCAAGGTTAGGGTGCTGCTATTTACTCGACGGCACATAACAACAACAACAACAACAGCCTGCCATGTATGAGTTCCCTCTTCCTGCTGTAACAAATTAACACTGATTTCATGGCTGAAACAATACAATGTTATCTTACAGTTCTGGAGGTCAGAAATCCAACCCGGGTCTCCCTGGGCTCAAATCCAGGTGTCCCAGAGCTGTGCTCCTTTCTGCAGGCTCTGGGGGAAAATGTCTTTTGCCTTTTCTGGCTTATAGAGGCTGCATGCATACCTGAACTCACAGCTCCTTTCATCTTCAAAGTCCATGGTGATCAGCCAGGTCTTTTTCACACTGCATCCCCCTGCTGCTGACTCCTTTGTTTCTTTCTTTCCTTGGTAAAGACCCTGTGATTACAGTGGGCCCATCAGCTAATCACCCATCACAAGGTCAGCTGATAAGCAGAGTTACCTTCACCTGTAATCTTTATTCCCCTTGGCCACGGAACCTAACATGTTCACAGGTTCTTGGGGTCAGGATGTGGATGTCCTTGGAGGGCCACTGGTCTTGTACAGTCAACTTCCTTCCATTCCTCCAGGCCTGCACTGTCCAGTACAGAGGCACTCACCACATGTGACCACTGGGGGCCAGGCATGGGGCTAGTCCAAGGTGAGGTGGGAGGTCTGTGCAAAATACACCCTGGATTTCAAAGACTTAGAGTGAAATGAAGACTGCAGGTATCTCATTATTAATTAGTTATAATTGTTAAATTTTGAAATGGTACTATTTTAGATATATTAGATTACATAAGATATGTTGTTGTTGTTGTTATGTGCCGTCGACTCATAGCGACCCCTCCTTGGGTTTCCGAGGCAGTATCACTACGGAAGTAGGATTGCCCAACCTTCCTTCCGAGGAGTGGCTGGTGGGTTTGAACCGCCAGCCTTCTGGTTAGCAGTCAAGTGCTTTAGCCACTATGCTACCAGAGCTCCTACATAAGATATACTAATTTCACCTGGTTTTTTATTGTTCACTTTTTGCTAATGTGGTTACTAGAAAATGACATCTGTGACTTGCATTTTGTTCCTCTTGGGTGGACACATGGGCTTGCTATGAGTCAGGATCAACTCATGAGCAACTGTGTTATGAGGTGTCGGTGTTTGTGGTAGAGTTTGGTTCAGTTCCCACCCAGTGCACCTCATGAGCAGCAGCTGTCTGTCAATGGAGACTTGCATGTTGCTATGATCCTGAACAGGTTTCAGCAAAGCTTCTGGGCTAAGAGGGACTAAGAAGAAAGACCTGGCATCTGCTTCTGAAAACCAGCCAGCGCAAACCTTATGGAGCACCACTGTCTGATCCCTGACTGGTGATGGTGATGGGCAGCACCGGGCAACGTTTCATGCATGGGGCAGTCATGAGTTGGAGGTGACCAAAAGGCAGCCAGAGAGGACAACTACAGACGGCCAGCACGGAGTGGTATTCAAGCACTGAGTGAAGGGATGTTGGATGACAGCAGGGGGCGCTGTGAGGGACAGAGGAATTCCACGTGGAGACTCCAGGTTGAGCAGGAGAGGACTCAGGACACAGCAGCCAAGTTGAGCACCGTGGCAGCTTTCCCAGCTCACCTGCTCTGTGTGTGTGTGTGTGTGTGTGTAATGGATGTGCAGTTCAGTCCTACAGAAGACTCCGGGCCGACTCCAGGAAGGTAGACCCTTCCCTGCTTGCTCCACCAGTACCTGTTCACCAGTTATTCTTGAGTCATGGTGCCCCCATGTGAGTCATCCTATAGCTGTGTGCTCCATTGGCTTTTCAGTGGCTGCTGTTTCAAAGATTCCGATGTGCTGCTGGCTGGACTAGAACCGCCAGCCTTTCAGCTAGCAGCCAGGTGTGTTAACCATTTGTACTACTCCGCGACTCCACAGGCCCCTGTAAAAGCTCTGCCTTTTAAAGGTCAAGGCCATCCATCCTACAAACAGCCCGCCGCAGAGAACACTGGGTCATCCCTTGAATGAGTAGCCCGTGACAACAAATATGCTGGCACAGTGTATCCCTCTGGGACATTCCTAGAGGTCACCTCTGCCCCTTCAAATCTGTCCCCCCTGAAGACCACAGCCAAGCCCATGCTGGTGGGATCAGCTGTTTCACTTCCTCTGAGCCTTAGCCTGGCGTTTTCAGCAGACGGTTAGGGAGCTCCTGATGCCCTGGGCCAGGTCTGTCTGTTCTCTCCTTCAAGCACTGGACCTATTCCTTGTCTAGAAGTCTGCTGCCGATTATTCAGGACCAATGCCTTTCTGCCTCAGTTGTATGGAAACCCCAAGGAAGGGACCATGTGTTCCCAGCAAACCTGGGGCGGGATGCACTATGTACCTTAACTGGAACTATCCAAGACTGATGACTTCTCAACCCTCAAGAGACAAGACTCTAGTCACGGCTGGGGAGGCCAGCTGAACCTTCACAAGTGACACCCCTCTCCCCCTGCAGTGACACAAAGGCCTCATCTCGCTCCGCTGGCCCCCTCCCAGCCCTGTCCTAAAAACCTGGCTGGCTTCAGATCAACTGGCTAATTACTTGTGCTGTAATGATCAACCTGCCTAATTTATCACTTCTTTGAACATTTAATTAGCCAGCAGTGCAAGACAATTAGGTTCTGAATTAGGATAAATTAAAAAGCTAGCTTAGCAGCTCTGAGGACATGGAAACTCTAACCAATTACATCTACAAAAAGATTTTACAGAACCGTCAAAGACAGACGTCAGATGCGGGCGAACAGCCCGGTGGGCCAAGAGTCTGGAGGATCTGAGGAAGACAGTTGTTCTCGTTCAGAAAACACAGAGGGAAGAAGAGCAAACCTTGGAAGAAGGGAACATCTGTGTGGAGCCGAGCTTCGAGGCTTTATCTGCAGTTAGAAGAAGCTTGTCGGGTCTGTGACAATTAATCATGTTATTAATTTAAAAAATAAATAGAACTTAGAATTTGCATATTAGCTTGCCAGATGGTCACACTTGGAATCATTGTTTGGCTGGGCCAAAAAGTACGGGTGGGACCCTGACATAGATATGTATGGCCTAGCGTATGCCAGCATATGGGGGCAGGGCTGGTTCAGAGGTAGAACATTTGCCTTCCATGAGGGAGACCCAGGTTCAATTCCCAGCCAATGTACCTTGTGCATAGTCACCACCTGTCTTATCAGTGGAGGCTAGTGTGTTGTAGGATGCTGACCAGGTTTCAGCAGAGCTTCTGGGCTAAGATGGACCAGGAAGAAAGGCCTGGAGATCTTCTGGAAATTGGTCAGTGAGAACCCTCTGGATCATCACAGTCTGGCCTGCACCCCATCCTGGGGACAGCACAGGACTGGGCAGCATTTTATTCTGCTGTGAAGGAGGTCACCATGAGTTGGGAGCTGATTGGATGAGAGCTAATGACAATGTGCTAGGAAGAAAGTTACTTCTCATTGGACGATTTCAACCTAGTTAATTCATGAATGGTCACACACCAGTGGTGTTTTAGGAAGAATCAATACTTATACAAGGAGCCCTGGTGGTGCAGTGGTTAAGTGCTTAGCTGCTAACCAGAAGGTCAGCAGTTCAAACCCATTAGGCGCTCCATGGGAGAAAGATGAGGCAGTCTGCTTCTGTAAAGATTTACTGCCTTGAAAACCCTATAGGACAGTTCTACTCTGTCCTCTAGGGGCACTGTGAGTAGGAATCTACGGGGTGGCAGTGGGTTTGTTTTTTGGGTGTGATGGTTTTCCATGACTGTCTTCAAAGGTTGTTTGCATTTTCCAGGCAGACACTGAGCCTTGAACAGCAGCTGGGAGTGTCTAGGGCAGCAGCCCACCTGTTGCTTCTTGTTATTATGTGCTGTTGGGTCATCTCCGACTCATAGCAACCTTATGTCCAACAGAATGAAACACTGCCCAGCCCCGTGCCAGCTTTACAACCCCTACTCTACCTGAGTCCATTGCTGCAGCCACCATGTCAATCCATCTTGTCAAGGGCCTTCACCCCCTTCATTGACCCTCCACTTGACCAAGCATGACATCCTTCTCCAGAGAATGGTTCCTTCTGAGAACATGACCAAAGTATGTGAGATGAAGTCTGGCCATTCTTGCTTCTAAGGAGCATTCTGGCTGCACTTCATCCAGGACAGATTTGTTAGTTTTTTTAGCAGTCCACGGTACTTTCAACATTCTTCACCAGCACTACAACTCAAAAGCATCAACTCTTCTTCAGTCTTCCTTATTCATTGTCCAGCTCTCACATGCATATGAAGTGATTGAAAATACCATGGCTTGGGTTAGGCACATCTTAGTCTTCAAGGAGATGTCTTTGCTCTTCAGCGCTTGAAAGAGTTCTTTTGCAACAAATTTGCCTAATGAAATACATCTTTTGATGTCTCCACTGCTGTTTCCATTGGTGTTGATTGCAGAACCAAGTAATATGAAGTCTTAGACAACTTCAGTCTTTTCTTTATTGATCATGATGCTGCTTATTGGTCCAGTTGTGAGGATTTTTGTTTTCTTTATATTCAGCTCTAATCCATGCTATAAACTGTAGTCTTTAATGTTCATCAGTAAGTGTTCCGAATCATCCTCACATTCAGCAAGCAAAGTTGTGTCATCTGCATATTTTAGGTTGTTAATAAACCTTTCTCCAATCCTGATGCCACATTCTTCTTCATATAGTTCAGCTTCTCGGATTATTTGCTCAGCATACAGATTGAACAAGTATGGTGAAAGGATACAACCCTAACGCACTCCCTTCCTGATTTCAAACCATGCAGTGTCCCCTTGTTCTGTTTGAACAACAGCCTCCTGGTTTATGGACAGGTTCCTCATGAATACAATTAAGTGTTCTGGAATTCTCATTTCTCAATGTTACCCACAATTTGTTATGATCCACACAATCAAATGCCTTTGCATAGTCAGTAAAACACAAGTAAACATCTTTCTAGTATTCTTTGCTTTACTGAGATCCATCTGATATCAGCTATGACATCCCTCACTCCACGTCCCCTTCTGAATCCACCTTGCATTTCTGGAAGTTCTCTGTCAATATACTGCTGCAACCGTTTTTGAATTATCTTCAGTAAGATTTTACTTGCATGTGATATCAATGATATTGTTCGATAATTTCCACATTCTGTGGGATCACCTTTCTTTGGAATGGGTACAAATATGGATCTCTTCCAGTCATTTGGTCAGGTAGCTCTTCCAAATCTCTTGGCATAGCTGAGTGAGTGCGTCCAGTGCAGGATCCCTTTGTTGAAACATCTCAATGGGTATTCCATCAATTCCTGGAGCCTTATTTTTCACCAACTCTTTTATTGCAGCTTTGACTTCTTCCTTCAGTACCATTGGTTCTTGATCATATGCCACTTCCTGAAATGGATGAATATTGATCAGTTCTTTTTGGTACAGTGACTCTGTATTCTTTCCATCTTCTTCTGATGTTTTCTGCATCACTCAACATATTGCCCATAGCATCTTTCAGTATTGCAATTTGAGGCTGAAATATTTTCCTCAGTTCTTTCAGCTTGAGAAATGCCAAGGGTTTTCTTCCCTTTTGGTTTCTAACTCCAAGTCTTTGCACATTTCATTATAATAATTGACTTTGTCTTCTCGAGCTACTCTTTGAGATCTTCTGTTCAGCACTTTTATCCTGTCGATTCTTCCATTTTCTTTAGCTACTCTCCATTCAAGGGCAAGTTTCAGAGTCTCTTCTGACATCCACTTTGGTCTTTTTTTCCTTTCTTGTCTTTTTAATGACCTTTTGTTTTCTTCATGGATGATGTTCTTGATGTCATCCCACAATTCTTCTGGTTTTCGATCATTAGTGTTCAGTGCATCAAATCTATTCTTTAGATGGTCTCTAAATTCAGGAGGGATATAATCAAAGTCGTATTTTGGCTCTTGTGGACTTGTTTTAATTGTCTTCAGCTTTGATTTGAACTTGCATATGAGTAGTTGATGTTGATTGTTCCACAATCAGCTCCTGGCCTTGTTTTGCCTGAAGATATTGAGCTTCTCCATTACCTCTTGCCACGGATGTCATCAATCTGATTCCTGTACTCCATCTGGCAAAGTCCACATGTATAGCCACCAATTGTGTTGTTGAAAAAAGGTATTTGCAATGAGTAAACCGTTGGTCTTGCAAAATTCTATCATGTGATCTCCGTGTCATTTCTATCACCAAGCAGCCCACCTAGTCGGAGATTAAACGTGTGCCTTGACTATGAGAAGAAGTCTCTCTAGGGCTAGTGATTGATTGATATGTTCCAGAACTGGTGGTGAGAGCCACTAAGAAGATGGAAGAGGAAAGGAGGAGGGCAGAAGTGCTCTGGGTTTTATCTCTGCTTTTGGTTTATGGCAAACCAAGGGTGCACCTTCCCGCAATTCTGTGTGTAGCTTTTTTTTTTTTTTTTTGTAGTCTAACACCTTTGATAATGCCTTGCTCCAACACTTCCAGTTTGAGTCCACAGCACTGTGTGTTATTAATGGAAAAGTCTTGTGGGTTTTGTTGGACTTCATTTTAAAGGAGGCACAGTGGGATCCCTGCTTCCCCACTTGTCAAACTTGGTGACATCAACAGTAACATGCAAGAGATTCAAAAGCAAAAAGAGAATTTCAACTCAAAAGATTTGCCAAGTTACCATGATGTGTGGCTTGCAAACTTCTCCTTTCACAGCCCCTTTTATCATATACAATTCACCTTCAGAACCCCACCATTACTATAAGCACTGAAGACCCCAAAGCTGCACCAAAGCCAAACCCAAGCCCATTGCCATTGAGTCAGTTCTGACTCTTGGAGACCCCATGTGTTACAGGGTAGAACTGAGCACCATTGGTTGTTTTGGGCCATTATCTTTATGAAAGAAGATCACCAGGCATTTCTCCTGCAGGTTGCTGGGCGGGTTTGAACCACCAACTCTGAGGCTAGTAGTCCAGTGCAAATTGTTTGTGCCCCAGGGAACTTAGTACATTCAAGGACTGAAGAAAAAACAGTGCACTGATGTGTGAGTGGAGGGTGCAAGATTGACGGAAAACTGAAGGAGCTCTGGTGACACAGTTGTTAAAGAATTTGGCTGCTAACCAAAGTGTTGGATTTGAACCCACCAGTATCTCCTCAGGAGAGAGATGAAGCAGTCAGCATCCCATAAAGATTTACAGCTTTGCAAACCCTATTGGTCAGTTCTGTTGTGTCCTCTAGGGGTGCTGTGAGTGGGAATCAACTTGACAGCAGTAGGTTTGGTTTGGGCTTTGCTTCTGTAAAGATTAGGAGCTCTGGTGGC
This sequence comes from Orycteropus afer afer, assembly GCF_000298275.1. Classification (NCBI taxonomy): domain Eukaryota; kingdom Metazoa; phylum Chordata; class Mammalia; order Tubulidentata; family Orycteropodidae; genus Orycteropus; species Orycteropus afer. The sequence continues at coordinate 4,970,158 of NW_006921593.1, forward strand.
ATAGTGCCTAAGGCATTTGACAGCTAACTAGCAGGCTGGCAGTTCAAATCCACCAGCCACTCTTCAGAAGGAAGATCAGGCAATCTACTTCTGTAGAGATACCACCTTGGAAACCCAAGGAAGGGTCGCTATGAGTCAAATCAACTCGACAGCAATGAGTTTGATTTGTTTTGGTTCTGTAAAGTTTGACAGCCTTGGACACCCTATGGGACAGTTCTCCTCTGTCCTCTAGGTGCGCTGTGAGTCAGAATACGCTCCAAGGCAGTGGGTGTGGTTTGGGCTTTGCTTCTGTGAAGACTGACAGCCTTGGTGACCCTTTGGGGCACTTCTCCTCTGTCCTCTAGGTTTGCTGTGAGTTGGAATTGACTCTTAGGTGGTTGGTTTGGTTTGGTCTATATCTATAGCTGTGAGCTCGGCAAAGGGTTTGTCATTCTTCCAAACTTATAAAGAAGGGCAATGAGACAAGCGAGGGAGACATTTCCAGCATGATCAAAGGGGAGTTTGATCACTTTAGGAAGAAAAGCAGCTGGCATGCTGTGAAGCCTTGGAGGGAAATGACAAGAGCCAATACAGGAAACTACTTACAAAGAAACCCTGACAATCATGGTAGGAAAAGTGATTAAGCAAAGAGGCAAGAGTCAGGGCTGAGTGGTTCAGCTGACCTTCCCCAAAGGTGGCGCCCTCTGTGTTTCCAACTTGATGGCTTTTTTTTTTGTTTGTTTGTTTGGCTTGTTTTGTGTCAAGGGAATTAGTGAGATTCTTTTACAAGTGGACGTGGCATCTGTATTTCTGGAGTAAATGTGCACCACCCAGGGAAGGATGGTATTTTCAGTCCTACTTACCTCATCAAGGAGCCCTGGTGGTGCCTTATCAGTTAAGCAATTGGCTGCTGACCGAAAGGTTGGTGGTTTGAACCCACCAGTGGCTATGTGGGAGAAAGACCTGCCGATCTGCTCTCGTCAAGATTACAGCCTAGGAAGCCCTATGGGGTGGTTCTACTCCATCCTTCAGGGTCTCTGTGAGTCGAAATTGACTCAACAATGCATAACCACCACCACCTGACCCATCAAATATGGTGAAAGGCAAACCTGTTCCCAGACTTTAGCAAGAGAAATCTTCACAAATCCTTCTCATAAAAGAAGGTTGTGGTCACTGGAAATGTTTGGGAATTCAGGAACAAACAGCAGATTTAGCCTTAGGAAAATTTTCTGGGAATGCAGGTTCACACTAAAGCTTTGAAGCCCATGATACAGACCAGCCGTGTCATCTCAGAAAATGTTTGCAAGTGTGCCTTTCATTGACATATTTAGAGCAAATTAGTCTACTCAACATTGTTCCTCCAAACTGCATCATATCATCACTTCATTAAAAATAGTCCAATTAAGAGAAAGAAAGAAGTTCCTGTAGGATAGCTATCTGTATACGTTAGTTGGATGCTTTCAAATTAGAGACCAAATCACAGGTCCCTGTTACCATGAGAACCAGTACATTTCTCTGGCTGTTAAAATTATTAACTCAAAGAACATGCATCTTCTTAAACTCTGCCTGTTATTTATCTACTGTTCCGTGGGCTTGACTGCGCCCAGAGTGAACTCCATTAATCACGAGTTGGAGAAAAGTACAAGGACTGCCAGAGAGAGGAGCTGTGCCTTCTTCCTGTCAGGAGTGGCAGGCAATGACAATTCATTTTCCCATTTTGCTTCCTTTTTCTTGGAGGACAGAGAAGAGAAAAGACTGGGAGGCCCCAGGGTGAGGACAGATGGAGGGGCCTGAGATAGCGTGCAGAGAGGAGAGTGATCGGCTGTCAGTGACATTTGAGTCCTCTCCGTGACAGCAAGCATTGGGGATGTGATCAGTGGCCGGAGGCCTCCTTCCTCTTGGCAGGAGATTGGACTCTGACTCCTCATCTAAAACCAAAGGCTATCAGGCTGCCATAGCCTAAGTGAATGTGCATATCACTGTGCAGTCCCGGGCTGGTGCAGATGCTTAAGCATTTGACTATTAGCTGAAAGGTTGGCGGTTCGAACACACCCAGAGGTACCCTGGAAGAAGGCCATGTGATCTGCTTCTGAAAGGTTGCAGCCTTGAAAATCCTATGGAACACAGTTCTGCTCTGCATCCATGGGGTCGGCGTGAGTCAGAACCAACTTGATGGCAACTCACAATAATGTTGCTGTTGTTAAGTGCCGTCGAGTCAGACATGACTCATACCAACCCCTCCTTGGGTTTCTGAGGCAGTATCACTACCGAAGTAGATTGCCCAACCTTCTTTCTGAGGAGTGGCTGGTGGGTTTGAACCGCCAGCCTTCTGGTTAGCAGTCAAGTGCCTTAGGCACTATGCTACCAGAGCTCCCACTCAAAATAATAGCAATAGGAGTAGTGGAATTGAATGTATATATCACTATGCAGAATGCTTCCAAGCCTTTAGCTATTTTCATCTCCCAAGAAATATGTATCATTATCCCCATTTTGTTGAGAAAGAAACCGAGGCTTAGAGAAATTCTACAATAAGTTGAAAAAGGCCACACAAACAGATGGAGACACTGGGACTCAAAGGAGATATTTTGTTTCAAACTCTTATGGTCTTTCCTTGTTACCACTCTGCAGAAAACTCAAGGGTATTGCCATTTCAGAAGGTGGACATCGTGATGGGAAAGAAGGAGCAGGAGAAATGAAAGCCTTTGGAAGTGGTGAGGGACCCTGTTGTTGTTGTTGTTGTTGTTATGTGCCATCGAGTCGGCCCTGACTCATAGCAACCCCTCCTTGAGTTTCCGAGGCAGTATCACTACGGAAGTATATTGCCCAACCTTCCTTCCGAGGAGTGGCTGGTGGGTTTGAACCGCCAGCCTTCTGGTTAGCAATCAAGTGCCTTAGGCACTATGCTGAGGGACCCTGGGTGATGCAAATGGTGAAGAACTCAACTACTAACCAAAAGTTTGGTGGTTCAGACCCATCCAGAGATGCTTCAGAAGGGCCTGGTGATCAGCTTCCAAAAGATCTCAGGATCAAAAACACCATGGAGCATGATTCTACTTTGTCACGAGTCAGAATCAACTTGATGGCAACTAGACTGGAAATAATGCAGGCATCAGGGCCCAAAGCCTGAGGGGCACAGAGCTTCCCCATAAAAGGCTCCTACCCTCTTGCTTGTTAGGCTGTGGCTACTCAGTTCTCAAGACTCATAGTAGCTAGTAAAGTCTGCTCTGCTTATAGACTTATTCTTCGAAGTATTTTTATGTAGTGAAGTCTAATATTTGTAAAGCGACCTGCTCATATAATACATGTCGAATTTGATGTAGTCCTACAAAGTGAACACACCCATGTAAACAGATACCAGATCAAAACAGAATCTTAGCAGCATTCAAGAAGCCTCTACTGTGTCTTTTCTAGGTTACTGCTACTACCCTGATTTCTATGATCAGAAATTAGTTTTGCCTTTTGTTTGCCTTTATACAAATGAAATCCTGCACTATGTACTCTGTTCAGTCTACTTGTTGCTCACCCTTATGGTGTTCAGATGCATCATCTTATTGCCTGTCTTTGTGTTTTGTTTATTCTCTTTGCTGCAGTGTATTGCCATGGATAAATAAACCACAATGTGTCTTTTTCTTACACTGTTGGTGTTCATTTGGATAGTTTGCAGTTTGGGACTATTATGAATAGTTGGTACAAATAATCTTGTATGTGTTTTGGTGAATATGTGTAATATTTCTTTGGTGTATTGTCTTAATTATCTAGTACTGCTTTAACAGAAATACCATAAGTGGGTAGGTTTAATGAACAGAATTTTCTTTTTCTCACAATTTAAGAGTCTGGAATTCTGAATTCAGAGTGCTGGCTGTAGAAGGGTCTCTCTCGGTCTGCTCTGGAAAAATCCTTTTCTCAGCTTCTCTGGCATTCTAGGTGCTCCTTGGAGATCACCACACAACAACTGTCTTTGCCCCATTCATGCTAGCTTGCTTCTGTGCCTAACCTGACTCTTTTATATCTCATAAGTGCTTAGATTTAAGACTTACCCTACATGTTGTTGTTGTTGCTAAGTGCCGTCGAGTCGTTTCCGACTCATAGCAACCCCATGCAAAGCAGAACGAAACACCGCCCGATCCCGCGCCAGCCCCACAATCCCCGCTATACTTGATCCCATCATCGCAGC
>NW_006921593.1:4977840-5007325 GCF_000298275.1 Orycteropus afer afer
TCCCTCTCGGGAGGGTAACAAGGAAAGTGTTCAGTGCAGATCAGTGAGTAAGCACCAGCCCGCCCGTGCTTACCTTGCTCCCGGAGACCCGGTCCCTCTCGGGAAGGTAACAAGGGAGCCGTCTGAGCACTAGTGAAAGGGGTTTACCCCTTTCTCCTGCTCTTCTGGCCTGCTACTCTCTGCTACGCCCGTGCTTACCTTGCTCCCAGAGACTCGGTCCCTCTCGGGAGGGTAACAAGGAAAGTGTTCAGTGCAGATCAGTAAGTAAGCACCAGCCCGCCCATGCTTACCTTGCTCCCAGAGACCCGGCCCCTCTTGGGAGAGTAACAAGGGAGCTGTCTGAGCACTAGTGACTGGGTTTTACCCCTTTCTCCTGCTCTTCCTACCCTACATAGTATGACCTTATTAACATACATCCACAGTTATAGGAGTTAGGATTTTTAACACATATTTGGGCAGGGGACACAATTTAATCCATAACAATTATTTTCCTTGGAGTGTAATTGCTGGGTCATGGAAATACAGATGTTTGTGTTAATAGTTTAGTAGTGAAGCATGTTTGGTCTTTGCTCTGAATTCATGTAATTTAATGTAATTACAATTGTAATTTTGGTTTATATATTTTTGCAAATTCCTCTGTTTATATGTGTCATGGGATATTAAAATGGAATTATGGCTGACTCAGTTTCAAATGAAGTCCCAAAATCCAGAGAATGAAACTGTAGATGGCCAGCACTTTATGTTCCTAGGAGCTCTGGTGGTGCCGTGGGTAAGGCATTTGGCTGCTAACCAGAAGGTCAGCAGTTCAAACCCACCAGCTTCTCTATGGGAGTAAGATGAAGCAATGTACTTCTGCCTTGGAAACCCTATGGGGGTCGCCATGAATCAGAATTGACTCCATGGACGTGATCACTTTGAGATGGTCTGGAATTCCAAAGAAGATGGCAGAGAACTGGTCTTCTGCTTCTTAGCCTAATGCTCACCTGAGGATCTCACAGGGTGGAAGTGGGAGACATCCAGGGCAGGGTTGGTGGGCAGTGAGTAAATCCCCATTTCCACGGGGATAGGTGGCATATTTAGGGGAGGGGACTCAAGGAGGCCACTGAGAAGGCTCTTTCTAGTCTCCTGCAGTGATGTTTCTCACTAGATAGGTTGCCACCTGAGGGCTGAGTGCATCTGCACTGACCAGAGGGTGCAGGTCTCCCTAGACCAGGTGTGCATCCTACGGGATGAGTCTCTCCTGGGAGGGAGAGGCAGCTTTAGTAGAGAGAAGGTGAAGGGGTCAAGGCCTGCCCTGTTAAGGAAGCAGCCTTCATGGGGGCCACTGGTGAAACTCAGAGAGATCCATAAAAAGATGCCATGAGAGAGAATTGCCTATTTGGGAGGGGCAGGGGAGACCATCAGTGAACCCAGGTGCACCGACCATCCTGCTCCTTGTCTCTGCTTACTGCCCCCCGCACCTACAAATGGGGGGAGCCAGAGGCAGCCTCATAGGGAGGAGGGGAAGGGTGGAAGCAATCAGTGGGGGAAGAGAAAAGAATGCACCCATGCCACTCTGCCCAGCATCCCACCTTCTATCCTGAAGCTAGTACAGCTGGGAGAAGTAAACGTTTCACTTTATATGCAATTCAGAGTTTTGACTTGACATCCTTCTAGCATAATCACTATTGAAATGAGATTTACTCTTGGGACTAAAAGTGGCCACAGGATTTTTATTTTATTTAAGTGTGATCTTGGAAGTTAGGGATCTGCCTAATGTTTTAGCCAAAGGGGTCAAGCAGTCCTAGCTCTACAAGAGTGGGGCACCTTAGAAAAGCAGTGCTATGTTGGAATGGCTCTTAGAGTTGGGGGATTGGTTGTGTATGTGGGGGTGAATGTTTTGTGATGCAGCATAAGAGACCTCGGGGTGAGGAAACTTGTGTAGCTGCAGGACAGACGGCCAGGCCTCACCTCACTCATTGAAATTTTTCTTTAAATTTTATTGTGATTTGGGTGAAAGTTTACAGAACAAATTCACTTTCCATATAGCAGTTCACATAAACTTTGTCTCATGACATTAACTGTAATCTCCCACAACGCAACAGGTTCTTCTACTTCCTCCCCTGTGATAGTTGGAATTGTGTGTCAACTTGGCTGGACTACAATTCTGTGTGATTTAAGCAGTTGTGATGTGGGTTATTCCCAAGATGAGATCAGATGTATATGTTTGGAGCAGCCAATCTGTTGAAAGGGAATTTCCCTAGGGGTATGGCCTGCTTCAAATATATTTATGGATGTCCTGGGAAAATGAGACACTCTTCTGTGGATCAGGATCCTGTTGTGCTGCCTACAAGTGTCTGTGAGTGAACAATCCACCATTTGGCCTGGTGATCTTGGATTCGTCATTCATTGGAGTCAACAGCCATTATATTGCCTGCCAACCTTGAGCTCATCAGCCCCTGCAGCTGTGTAAGTTGGGAAAACTTGACGTTTGATCCAAGAACTTGGGACTTGCCAGCTTCTATAAGTGTGTGAACCATTTTCCTAAGATAATTTTTTTTTCCTCTTTCTAAACTTTACTGGTCTTGCTTTTCTAGAGAACCCAGCCTAACACATCCCCATAGCCACCTCTTCCTTGTGTCCTGCCCTCCATGCACTCCTGCCCCCATGAGCTGTCTCCCTGTGCATACACAGCCCTTCTATTCTCCCATGATTGATCTCTCCAAGGAGTGTATCTACCTCAGGTAATGTTCAGCTTATATGCCTGTCTTTTGTTTGGCTGGAAGCCACGGGAGTGGGTTCAATTCTAGACCCAAAGGGCAGCTGGGGCCATAGTCTCAGGGGTTTCACCAGGTCCAATCAGACCCAACAAAGTTGGTTCTTTTTTTTTTTTTTTTAATGATTTTGAGTTTTGTTCCATATTGTTCTCCCACTCTATCCAGGATATCCTACATAGATCCCCCTCCGAGAGGTTGACAGTGGTAGCCAGGCACCATCTAGTTCTGGTCTCAGTCATATAGGCTTAGGATCACATGGTGTACCAGTCCCTTGGACTAGTTGTTTCCATATGTCTTTGGTTTTCTTCATTCTTCTTTGCTCTGGATGAGGAGAGACCCATCGTTGCCCACCCCCCCTTTTTTTTTTGGGGGGGGGTGCCTTATTACTAACATCTGCATGTTCTTCTGGCTCCTCTTACCTCTTTTGTGACTCACCTATCTCTTTAATTCTGAGGAGCTCTGGTGGCTCAGTGTGCTTGGCTGCTAATCAAAAGGTTGGTGGTTTGAGCCAACCAGCCATTCCTAAGGAGAAAGACCTGCCATCCTGGTCCCATAATGATTACAGCCTAGAAAAGTTTATAGGGGCAGTTCTACTCTGTCACATAGGGTCACTTTGAGTGGAAATTGACTTGATGGCACCTAACAATAACAACGTCTTCAATTGTAACACCCAGGCATCCTCTTTGACCCTAGCACTTCTTCACTGGCCACACCTGAGCTTCCTCCCGACTGCTCACTTCCTCACTCACCACACATGAGGGTTCTTCTGGCCCTTCCAACCTCTTCTCTAGGTCCCTCCCACCTCCACATTTCCCATATGTGGTGTGCTCCTGATGCTCCCCACAGCTCACACCTCATACCTGTTGACCTCTTCTAAATCCACACTCTCCAGGTGGGGAGTGTGACCTCTGACCTCTCCCACCTCCTCCTGGTGGAGTTTACAATATCCCAGGGGTATCCTAGGGCTGTGGGAGAGAATGGAGAAATGCTCTGGAAAGTTCTGTCACAAGTGCCCAGCACTGTAAGGCAGGCATGCTCAGGTAGGCTCACCGTGTCTGAGCTCCTTGGGTTGCACCCAAAGGAACATGCAAGTTTGAACTCTGAATTTGAGGAAGATAGGAACTAGGGCAGTCATCCCAACCTATGGGCCATGGCTATGGGGCTAGAGGGTGGAGCTGTGCTCAGAGTTACAGCAAGAGGTCCACATCTGTCTCCCCTTTGTGGGCCCAAGTATTGCCTAAACCATGCTAGAGAGATATGGTGATGTGGGTGGTATTCAACACATGTGTAACACAACCACATCATCCAAATGCATCAACAGAATTTCAGTAACATTGTGCCATTACGCAATTTTTAATCACAGATATTACTGTGTGAGGATCTGATGCCTTTTTTGTTTGGTTTGGTCCTTAAATCAGATGATTTACACAGGATCACAATGCTGTTGCTTTAACTCTAAGACTCCATTTACTCCGCATGCAGGCTGCCAGATAAAACTGTGAGCTACTTGTGGGAGGAATTGGAAATTGTCATTCCGTCAAACTTAGTGACAACATTATCTGCAGATCTTAGAAAAATCAGCTCAGAAAAATCCCTGGTTGGTAGTGATCCTCTCAGATAGATTGAAATCTTTCCAGGCTGTTCCTCGGGGCTCATCAATCAAGGACAGTTGTCATGGTGAGCAGTTGAATAGATGGTTTCCATTTAATTATCTTCAACCCTCTAGATATTGAAAGCATTTGGGGACAGCAGGCTCGGCTGGCCATCTCTCCAGCTAAAATAAGGATTGCTCCTTCCCCAGCTGCGCCATGACCTGAAGGCATTCATCCCCTCATTTAGTCAATAAATGAATATCCCTGGGTGGTGCAAACAATTTGCACTTGGCTGCTAGCCTAAAAGGTTGGTGGTTCGAGCCCAGCTAGTGGCACCATAGAAGAAAAGCCTGGCAAACTACTTGCATAAAAATTATGGTCAGGAAAACCATATAGAGCAGTTAGTCTTCTCTGTGACACATGGAGTTGCCGTGAGTCAGCATCGATTTGATGGCAATGAGTTTGTTTTGGATCTTGGTTCCTATGTGCCAGAGGGCAGTGGTTAGTGGTAGAATTCTCACCTTCCACACAGAAGACCTGGGTTCAACTCCCAGCCAAGGCACCCAATGTACAGTAACCACTTGTCTGTCAGGGGAAGCTTGCTATGGAGCTGAACAGGTTTCAGCAGAACTTTCAGACTGAGATGGACTAGGTAGAAAGGCCTGGAAATCTGCTTCTGAAAATCAGCCAATGAGAGCCCCGTGGATCACAATGGTCTGAGCAGCCACCGATTGTGGGGACCATGTTGGGTCTGGCAGCATTTCATTGTGTTGTGCTTGAGGTTGCCAAGGGGTCAAGTTGGCAGCAGCTAATAACAGCAATGAGAACTATGTGCCAAGTACCGTGGCCCTGCTCAGGAGGCCTCTGTAAAGCATCAGCACTGTCCCCGACCTCACACACTTGGACAGATTGCCGTTTCTGTGTCTCTCACCCCCTTGATGTCAAGTTTGTGACATGTGTTTGTGTCAAGTGCTAGTCTTCAGGAAGCAGAGGTAGGTGGGGACCACCTGGAGAGTGACGCGCCAGCCGGCCGGCCACCATTCACTTGTTCATTGAGCAAGTGTTGGTGAGTGCCTCCCCTCTGTCTTATAAGGGAGATGAACATTAAGTAAGTGAGTATATAAATGCTTAATTAGTCATAAGTGTGACATGTGCTATATAGAAAAAGGCCAGTGGACAGTGAAAAGATTGAATATTAAGCCAGTGGCCATCAAGTCAGTTCTGATGCATGGCGACCGCATGGGTGTCAGAGTAGGATGTGCTCCATAGAATTTTCAATGAAGTAGAAAGCCAGGACTTTCTTCCAAGGTGCCTGGGGATGGACTCGAACCTCCAACCTTTCGGTTGCAGCTGAGCATGTTAAAACTATTTGGATCGCCCAGAGACTCTGAGCACCTAGTAGGGGACATAGACTCTAATAGGGTCCAAGTGTCATGGGAGGTTTCCCTGGGACAGTGGCACTCAGCTGGGACCTGAAGTGGGAGTTGGAGCTAGTAAGGAAAGGTAGGAGCTGGCCACATTTCCCAGGCAGAAGGGGCAGTGTGCACTGGGACTAGGCAGAGAGATGAGAGCAGTGTGACCATGGAACACTTGTTTGGACTTTATCCAAGGACCGATGGGATTTGAAAGAGCCAAGAGATGGGAATGGGTTTGCGTTGTTAAGTGTAATCTAGAGAAGAGAGCAGGATAGGAGGGGCGGGGAGACGTCAGGAGTTAAATGTGGTTATCCAGGCAGGATCCAATGGCCTCTTGGACCTGGGTGGGGTCAGCGAGGGTAGAGAGTGTTGGCTATCCCCCCTCTGCTGCTCAAGGTTGTATCTTGCATCATGACTGGCACATGGCAATATGCTCTTCCACTACACACAGTAATCACTCAGCAATGTTAAGTTCACATGTCAGGGTAACAGATGCCTATGAGGGGGCACTGTCTGTATGCATGGAGCCTATCTGAAGTGGGGGGATTAACTGGCAGTCACCACCAAACCAGGACAAGGCCAAGAGGGCACAGGGGCCCTGTTGGTCAGCAAATGAAGCAGAATGGACGCTGTGGAAACAAGAGTCCGACTCGACTGATGTCTGGAGAACCAGCCCAGTGCAGGGGCAGCAAGCATTCACTTCTGGTTGGCTCTGCTGGCTGGAGGATCAACACCTCCTGTCTGAGTTGATAGGAAAGAGCTGGGAAACAAGCATCTTCACGTCCCTTCCCCTGGAGTCTTGAGGACACCCTGTGAGAACAGAAAACAGAAGAAAGAAAGAGAAGGGAGAGACGAGAACATGTTTGTTTCTTAAAATTATCTTGCTTCAAATCTTTATATCTTTTTTAGTTGTTATCCACCAGATTGTCGAAAGAAGGGACCTTAGAAAATATCTAATTAAAAACAAAACAAACAAAAAAACCCTACAACAAAATACTGATCAGTTGCCATTGAGTTGATTTTGATTCATGGCCACCCAAAGTGTGTCAAAGTAGAACTGTGTTCCATTAAATTTTCAAGCCTGTGACCTCTTGGTTGTAGATTGCCAGGACTTTCTTCCAAGGCACCTCTGGGTAGACCAGCCTTTCAGTTAGCACCACCTAGGAACTCCTGAATGTTCTTTCACAGCTGAATTGGTGTTTGGAGACCAAAGTAACGAGCCTGGATTAGAATTCCTTTAGCCACACAGCCCTTTGTGGTTGTGTTGGACACCCACCCAGGCTTCGTCCTGGGTGTGTCAGGGAGTGGGACACATGTGTTTTGAGAAGCAGCTCCCTCGCATTGCTTGCATCTTCCTCCTCCACTCTTCTTGCTCACGTCATGCATCCTGCCATGACAGTTTTGCTCCTGCCGGTGCCACATGAAGGCTGCTCATATCAAGTCGCCAGTGGGTACCATCAAGAGCAACGACCTTGACACTGTTGTTAGCACAGTGCCTAGGTAGTCACCAGCACATCACCATCACTGCCAGTGCCCCTGCCCTGGATGCTGCCCACACAAGAGCCTTTGGAGACTTTGCTGGCACCAACTCCAAGCTCCCTTGACTGGCAGCTGATGAGTGTCTACCAGTAATCTTTGTATCTGTAGAGATTATAGAGAACTGACCATGTGCCTTGTTTTCATTTATGATCCTGGTCCTGGTTAAGGAAACTAAGAGATTAGCTGAGGAGCAAACCCCGCACTGTCCTTGGCTCACGCCATCCAAACAATGTAGTTCCTGAGCCAAACTTGAGCGTCTTCAGAGAATCAGCGTCAAGATGGCAGGGAGTTTGTTTTTTCTTTCTTCCTTTTTTTTTTTTTTTTAAGCTCACAAGGAGCTCTGGTGGTGTAGTGCCTAAGGTATTTGACTACTAACCAGAAGGCTGGTGGTTCAAACCCACCAGCCACTCCTCAGAAGGAAGGTTGGGGAATCTACTTCCGTAGAGATACCTCCTCGGAAACCCAAGGAGGGGTTGCTATGAGTTGGATCCAACTCAATGGCAGTGGGTTCGGTTTTTTGTGTTTCAAGAGACTGATGAACAAATCTGAAGGTCAGTCTATTCTTTTGCAAGAGGGTGACCAGGATTCTCGTGTCCCTCCTCCAGGGTGTCCTCCTCCCAAAAGCCTGAGAAGATGAATTGCTAAGCAGAGGACTGCTTGCTAAACAGAAAAGCAGAACCAAAGTAGCTGGGAGGTGTCTTTGAAGAACTTGACCAACAGCTCATGGGGACCCTTTCTTATGGGATTGTTTCAGTGCCTCTGTCCTCTAAACATGTTGGAGTCTATCCTGTAATGTCTTGGTTGTTGCCTCTTTTGTTTTAGACTTTTGCTGATACTTTCCCTCTGTAGAAATATATTTTTTCTTCAAACCTTTTTACTGTAATAGGTTGGGCCGCAATGTCCTTTGACATTCAGCCACATTTAATTTCAGGGCCTGCTCAGGGCTTGTGACAGGAAGTTTTCTGTCCTCTAGCATGGCTTTGTAACCAGTTCAATTTCTGCATTATATGTGCTGTTTCCTGTAGTGGTTCAAGCTGTGTCAGTCCAGTGCCTATAGGCTCACACCCTTCAGGGTTCTAGACTTTGCTGACCCATCCATGCCAAGGGGACACAAAACCCCAAAAACACTAAACCTGTTGCCGTCAAATTGATTCTGACTCCCAACGACCCTAACGTGCAGAATAGAACTGCCCCACGGGGCTTCCAAGACTGTCAATCTTTGCAGAAGCAGGCTGCCACGTCTTTAGGCTGCAGAGTGGCTGTTGGATTTGAACCGCTGACCTTTTGGTTAACAGTCCAGTGCTTAACCGCTGCACCACCACGTCTCCTTGAGGAGACACAATTTGTTTTGAATCATAGCCGATCAGACCCAGGGTGGGATCCTCACCTAAGAACAGCCCACCTCTAGACCCCTCTGGCGTGGGAAGAGCTGTGCCAGGTGGCTTCTTGCTTCTTTCTCTGAAGAACTTGAAGTGAGACACAGAAGCAAAAAGCATTGCTAGTGAGGACAGCCGCCAGTGACGGATCCCGAGGCTCATAAGAATGTCCCCTCAGAGCCAAACCCACAGAGAGACCAGAAGGGAAGCCAGGTAAAGTCACTGTGGGCGAGGGCTTCAGCGAGAATCCTGCCTGGCCCCAGCCCCCGGCCTGCCTCCTGGCCATCCCCGTGCAGGTCCACACAGCAGCTAGAGATCAGCATTGGGGGCCATAAGAGTGGCCCCAACAGAGCCCTCAGCAGGGGCACTGATGGGGACAAAGAGGCACAGCAGGGAGAGAGGAGGGCCCCACCGGGAGAGAGGCAACCACTACAGAGAGCTGCTGCCAGCTCGTCACAGTAACAACCCTGTTCTTTCTCAGGGTGACAAGGGGTTGTGTGTCTCTTGCCATTAAAGAGCCCAAATGAGACGACAGCCTACCTCTCAGACCTGGGCTGGCTGTGTTGCCGTTGCTGTTAGCTGCTGTTGAATCGGCACCTACCTGCGGTGGCCCTGTGCACATGGGAATGAGCTGCGGCCCTTGCTGAACCCTCCCCGTGCCCTGCTGCAGGTGAGCCACTGAGGTCCGTAGAGTTTTCATTGACTGCTTTTCAGAAGAAGATTGCCAGGCTTTTCTTCCTAGTCTCTCAATCTAGAAGCTCTGCTGGAACCAGTTCCACATCACAGCAACACACAAGCCTCCAAGGACAGATAGGTGGCAGCTGCGCATGAAGAGTACTGGCCGGGAATCGAGCCCAGGTCTCCTGCATGGGTGGAGGGGCCAAGTTCCACCACTGAACCACCACTGCGAGGGTTGCTGGAATGGCGCCTCGACAATGACCAAACACCGTCCAGGAATCTAATCTGGTGAGAGAAGTTTTCAATAGGGAGTGAGATGTCTGTTCCAACCTACCAGCCGCCACTAGCTAGCCATGCATCCCTGGGCTTCTGTGCCCAGGCTTCTGTTAAACAAGGGCTCTTCCTGGCTGTAAAGTTCTACGATGTTATCATAATTGATCAATTAAGCCCAAATCATCCCTCCGACAGCCAGCCTGAAACATGCACTTTACGAAATCCACCGAGTGGCTGAATCATGCGCCCATAAGTGAGAGATTAGTGACTAACTCTCTGGGCAGTGGACCAGAATTTCTTCCCAAATGGGAGATTTAGTTGAAGCTTAAGTTATTTTTAAAAGGTAGACAAAACCCATGATATCATCCCTCTATTAATTTGCAGATGTGAAAAAGATCCCTACCCGGTCTGAGTCTTGGATAAATACACCAGAATAATAATAACCTTGGCTGAGAGGTATTGAGCGTTAGACAGTTACTGAAGGCAAGTGTTATTTGTTCCAACGAAAGAGCACGACTCTGTCTTTTGATTCTGTGTGTAAGCCGCCACAGTAAGCAATTACTATTCTCTTTTCTATTTTTGGTCTCCAAGTACCTTAGAATTCTTTCTATTGTGGCCCAACTGTCAGGAGAAACAACCCAGCCCCAGTGTGAGGAAGGCTCCACGGCAGAGCTCTTCCAAGAAACAAAAATGGCAGACATGTGACAGGAGGCTAGAGGAGGAGAAGGAAGCTGTCCCTGCTCTGCTGGGGGCGCTATGGTTTTCAGGCCCTCTCAGTCTAATGAGTAGACACATGGGGATGAAATCCTTCCAATGCAATGTAACAGTCTCTATAAACACCCTCAATGCAAACGCAACACACAGCCCTTAAGTCGTCTCCAACTCATAGCGACCCCTCCTTGGGTTTCCGAGGCAGTATCACTATGGAAGTAGATTGCTCGACCTTCCTTCTGAGGAATGGCTGGTGGGTTTGAACCTCCAGCCTTTTGGTTAGCAGTCAAGTGCCTTAGGAAACACCCTGCAATAGGATATTGACTGGATACATGACAGTACATCTATAAAATTGAATATTGTGCAGTTATCAAACATGATGCTTTGGAAAACTGTTTAACACAGCCCATTTTCATTCACAGTGTTAAGTGAAAAGGGCAGAATATATTCTATAGGGTCTCAACTCACTGTACATGCAGCATCGACGCCGACTCATGGTGACCCCAGTGTGTCATGGTAGAACTGTGCCCCACAGAGTTTTCAGTAGCAGCTAATTTGGAAGGCGATCGCCGGGCCTTCCTTCCGAGGTGCCTCTGAGTGGACTTTTGAACAGCCACCTTCTGTGCCAGCAGCTGCGTTTGTTTAGCATATACTCCACCCGAGGACTCTCTGGATGGATGCAGCTGTGGCTTTTTCACTGTGACTGCTCTGAAACTCTCAACTGTATGATTCGGCTCCAATGTAGCTGTCTCTTCTACTGTCATGGGTGTTTTGATTGTTTCAAGTTTATTTTGTGCTACTATGAACAATCATACAAGGAGCTCTGGTGGTACAGTGTTAAGGCATTTGGCTGCTAACCAAAAGGTTGACAGTTTGAATCCACCAGCTGCTCCACAGGACAAAGATGTGACATTCTGCTTCCGTAAATATTTGCAGCCTTAGAAGCCCTATGGGGCAGTTCTACCTGTCCTATAGGGTTGCTATGAGTCGGAATCCACTCACTGGCAGTGAGTTTATGAACAATACTTCTGTGAACACTCCTATGACTTTTGGGACACACATTTAACAGTTTGTCCAGAGTAAATACTTGTAGTGACCCTATAGCATGGAGTAGAACTGTCCTATAGGGTTTTCTCAGCTATGATCTTAAAGAAGGAGCTGTAGTGGTGCAGTGGTTAAGGCATTCGGCTGCTAACCAAAATGTCAGTGGTCAGAACCCACCTCTCCTCAAGAGAAAGATGAGGCAATCTGCTTCCATGAAGATTTACAGCCTTGAAAACCCGAGGGGGCAGTTCTACTCTGTTCCATAGGGCCTCTATGAGTCAGAATCAACTTGATGGCAGTGGGTTTGGGGTTTGGTAATGGAGCAGATTGTTAGATTTTTTTTTCCCGTGGAGCAGCTGGTGAGTTCAACCCACCATCTTTCAGTTAGGAGCCCAGAGCTTCACCATTGTGCCCCAACGGTGTGAGCAAGGGATTTAGATGGATAACCTGTTGTCCCAGCACCATTTGTATTTTTTCTTGAGCAGTGTACTTTCCCTCACTGACAGGCACTTACCACACTGATGTATAATGGTTTTTCCAGGCCTGTGGGGCTCTCTCTTAGCCTCATTTGTTCACCCATGCCAGTACCTACAATCTTAACTATTCAGCTGTGTAAGTGCTGACTTTGGATACAGCAAATCACCTTTCTAACTCATTTTTCCCCCAGTTGGCTCTTTTCCCTTTCCTCTTCCACAAAAATTTTTTAGAAACAGCTCACCAAATCATAATATTGCATTTTGTAGAATCTATAGATTAATTTTGGGGAAAAGTAAAATTTTAACGACATTGGGTTCTTCCATCCCTGAATAATGGTGGCTATCTCCATTTATTTATATCTTACAAAATACTTGTACCATCTGACCCTTTATGTTATTTTTATTCTTAGGTACTGCATAACTTGCATTGCTATTATAAATGGTTTTTATAAATACTAAAATTTATAAATATTAAAAATAACATTTTATAAATGCTATTATAAATGGTGGTGGTGAAGGTTGTATGTCAATTTGGCTGAGCCATGATTCTGAGTGGCTTGACAAATGGATGTAGTTATTCCCCATGATGAGATTATAATCACCTCCTGCCTTTGGGGTGTGGGCCTGCATCCAGCATATATGGAGAAGTTTTGGGGAAGGTCTCTAGCTCTTTGGCACATTTTGGATCCTGTATTTGACCAAGTCTTCATTTCTGGGAGCTCTGGTGGCATAGTGCCTAAGACATTTGACTGCTAACCAGAAGGCTGGCAGTTCAAACCCACCAGCCACTCCTCGGAAGGAAGGTTGGGCAATCTACTTCCACAGTGATACCACCTTGGAAACCCAAGGAGGGGTTGCTATGAGTCAAACTGATTCAATGGCAGTGAGAGAGAGAGAGATTTGGCCAAGTCTTCATCTCCAGTTCCTGGACTTGAACCAATGGCTGCCATGTGCCCGTTGACCTTGGCATTGTGTTAGTCTATTTGCCTGCTTTGGGTTCATCAGCCTCAGCTGCTACCAGCTGCATGAGTTATGAAAAGCCTCCAGCTGCAGTGGACCTGGAATAAGAGGCAGAACTATAGCCCAAGGTCAAGGGGCCTTCACCCAGTCCCTACAGCTGAGACTCTGAATTCAGACTTCTAGCCCCCTGAATGGTAAGAGAATAAATTCCTGTTGGTTGTTAAAGCCATTACTTGTGATGTTTCTGTTATAGCAGCACTAGAAAACCAAGATAAATGGTGTCTTTTTAAACTTCATTTTCTGTTGCTTTCTAATATTGAAAAATTCAGTTGAATTTTGTGTTATCTATACCTTGCAAAACTACTAAATCATCTACTTAAAACTAATTGTAAATTCTTTAGAGATTTCTACACAGATGTTGTACACTATGAACATTGTTTTTTTCTTCACCCCCTGTCCAATGTTTATGTATTTTTTCTTGTTTCATTGCAACGTCTCAGACTGCCGATGTTTACTGAAAGAGGTGTGAGCAGACAGTCTTGTTTTGGTCTTGATTTTAAAGAGAATGCTTTCCATAGAATGCATAGTACCTTTGCTGGGAGCTTTGTGTGTGTATGTACATGTGTGCATACTTCTTTCTTTCCAGTTGAAGAATTCTCCTCTACTCCTAATTTGCTAAAAGATTGAGTTATTTTTATGTAAATTATTTTTGAATTGTTAAATGCCTTCTCTGTTTCTCTGTGTCTCTTTCTTCTTTAATCTATTATGATGGTTTCATTAATAGAATTTCTGATATTATCTTGCATTCTTGAAACAAACCTAACTTGGTGATGATACACAGTCTTTTTAATGCATTGCTAGATTCAATATGATACTATTTTGACAATAGTTATTTTATCTATATTAATAAATTCTTCTCTAATTCTATGCTTGCCTAGTGTTGTATCAAGGTTAATTTAGTCTCATAATATGAATTGTAGAGTGCTGTAATTTGTCCGGTTCTCTGAAAGAGTTTGTATAAAATTACATTGTTTTTTTAGTGATATTGTGCTAGTCACATGCTTTTATTATATTGTTATTATTATTTTGTTATATTGCTTTTTTGAATTTTTGGTAGATAAGTATTTTCCTGAATCTGATTTCTTTTTTCCTTTGTGAGATTTCAAAGCACCAGTTCACTTTCTTTAAGTAGTTGAGAGTCATTCTGATTTCATATTTCTTCCTTCTTGTTGTGGGTAGGTGCCATTGAGTCAGCTCCAACTCATAGAGACCTCGTGTACACCAGAATAAGCAGCACCCAAGTCTTACGCCATCCTCACAGTCATTGCTATGTTTGAACCCATTATTGCAGCCACTGTGTCAATCCATTTCATTAAGTTTTTTTTTTTTTTTTTTTTACTGACCCTCTACTTTACCAAGCATGATATTCTTCTCTAGGGATTGGTCCCACCTGATCAACCTGGCTTTTCTTACTGTTCTTTTTCTAATTGTTGGAGATGTTGGTTTAAAGTGTTGATTTTGGCTCTTTCTTCTTTTTTGATGTGTGCATTTATTGCTATAAATTGGCCTCTGATCACTGCTTTTGCTGTGTCCCAAAGATTTTGGTATGTTGTGTTTCATTCTCATTTGATTCAAGGAATTTTTTAATTTCATTTTTTTAATTTCTTCTATTACCCAGCTGTTCTTAAGGAGGATGTTGTGCAGTTTCCATGTATTTGCTCTTTCTTCGTTGATCTTCCTATTACTGATTTCTAATTTGATAGCATTGTGATCTGAGAAGATACTTTGAAGAATTTCAATGTTGTTAAATTTATTAAGGCTTGCTTTATGGCCTAACATATGGGCTATCATGGAAAATGTTCCATGTGCACTGGAAAAGAATGTATATTGTGCTGTTGTTGGGTGAAGTGCTCTGTAGATGTCTACAAGATCATGTCAGTGGATTATATCATTTAGCTCTTCTGCATCTTTGTTGAGTTTCTTTCCGGTTGTTCTATCTTTCATGAAAGTGGTGTGTTAAAGTCTACTATGACTGTGGAGTCATCTATTTGCCTTTTCAACTCTTTTAAAGTCTGATTTATGTAGTTTTGGGCTCTTTCATTGGGTCCAGGAGCTCTGGTGGCATAGTACCTAAGGCATTTGATTGCTAACCAGAAGGCTGGTGGTTCAAACCCACTAGCCACTCCTTGGAAGGAAGGTTTAGCAATCTACTTCTGTAGTGATACTGCCTCATAAACCCAAGGAAAGGTCACTATGAGTTGGATCCAACTTGACGGCAGTGAGTTTGATTTGTTTTTGGTTTCATTGGGTCCATAGATATTTATTATGGTTATATCTTCTTGTTCAATTGATCCTTTAATCATTATACAATTTCCTTCCTTGCTTCTTATGGTAGTTTTTGTCTTAAAGTCAATTTGATCAGAAATTAATATTGCCATGCCTGCTCTTTTTTGGTTGCCATTTGCTTGATATATCTTTTTCCAACCTTTGATATTTAGTCTATTTTTGTCTTTATCTCTGAGGTGGGTCTCTTGTAGACAGCATATTCATGGGTCATGTTTTCTTATCCATTTTGCAACTCTCTGTCTCTTGAATGGTACATTTAATCCATTGACATTCAGTGTAATTGTCAACAAGTATGAATTGGTTGCTGTCATTTGTTACGTGTTTTTTTGTGTTGTTCCTGGTCTCTTTGTTCCATATAATTTTCTGTGCAGAGCTCATTATGTTTATGAATCATATTATCATTTCCTTTGTGGCTATTGTTTTAGTATTTGCTAAATATTTATGCTTTCCTCTTTTTTATTGTGATGTGAAAGTTTATCATTTTTCTTTGAGGTTACCCTGTGATTTATAAATTTCTCTTTGAGTTTAGAACGGTCCATTCAATCTTACAACTCTTGACTTCCTCACCATTTAGAAGTTCTGTAACTATACTTTTTCCCCCCTTTTTTGGCTTATAGTTGTGCTCATTTACCAATTGATGTCTCTGGTTCCCTGTTTACAATCTTGTAAGCGTATTTTGCTTTGGAAACTTCCATAGCTGTGTTGATTTCTGGGTTATGCCATCTTGTGTATTAATGGTCAGTTGTTGTTTGCTATTATGGGTTCTCTCTGTTCAAAGGACTCCCGTTAATAAATCTCTTGTGAGGTTGGTCTGGTTTTAACATATTCTCTTAATTTCTGCTTATCTGGAAATCTCCTAATTTCACCATCATATTTGAGTGATAATTTTTCTGGGTGTATAATTCTTGGTTGGAAAATTTTCTCTTTCATGGTTTTATATATGCCATCCCATTGCCTTCTTGCTTGCATGATTTCTGCTGAGAAATCAGAACTTACTCTTTTGGTTGTCCTTTGTAGGTAACTTTTCGTTTATCCCATGCTGCTTTCAGGATTCTTTCTTTGTCTTTGATTTTGATGAGTTTGATGATGTTATGTCTTGGTGATTTTCTTTTGGAGTCTATCCTGTTTGGGATTTGTTGCTTCCTGAATGGATTTATTCCCATCTTTTGTCATATCAGGGAAGTTCTCTTCCAACAAATCTTGGACAATTTTCTCAGTGTTTTTCTTTTTCTCTTCTTGTTCTGGAATTCTGACCACATAGAGGTTATTCTGTTTGATGGTATCCCACATGAACCTTAGGCTTTCTTCATTTTGTTTTGATTTTTTTTTTTTTTTTTGATTGATCCCTTTCCAAAGAAGTATTCAGGTATTTGTCTTCAATCTCATTAATTCTGTCTTCCATTGATTCAATTCTACTCCTTTGCCCTTTAAATATGTTATCTATTTCTGAAAATTTAGTATAATCTTCTGGATTTGTATCTGTAGCTTTTGTATAATTTCTAAATTTTAAATTATTTTGTCATTTTGTTCCTGTATTTTCTTCTGAAACTGTTCTAGGGTTTTGTCTGTGTTTTCCTTAATTCTGTCAGTGTTTTCCTTGATCTGTCTCTGAATCCTTTGAAGATACCTAAGTATAATTCATTTCAATTCCTTATCTGGGAGTTCCAAAGCTGCTTCTTCCTCAAGGATGTGTTCTAGGTCTATATCCTGCTTCCTTGTTTCCACCACTTTTTCTTGCTTCTTTGTGTGGACTGTAATGGTCTGTTTTCTCTGAAACATTGTGACATTGTTGTATTTAGATCTCTGTTAACTTTCTAATCGTTTGTGTCCAGAATGTCCTTGAGGTCTCTGTCAAATGGAGTCTATTCTTACTTGAGTCCCCAGAATCTTGGGAAGTTTCTTTAGATTTATGTTCAGGACATCAGTTCTCTCTTTATCTATGAAAAGCTGCTGTGTAACTTGCCTAAAAAGGTTTATTTCTTTCATGATTACCAGTTTCTAAGGAGCTCTGGTGCTGTAGTGGATAAGGCAAAGGCACCCAGCTTATGGAAATGAACACCATCAAATTTTTATTATATAAAATCAGCACTAAAAATGTGAATCTATCCCTGTCATTGTTAGGTGCCATTGAGTCCATTCTTACTCCTAGCAACCCAGCATACAACAGAAGGAAACACTGTGTGGTCCTGCCCCAGCCTCATGATCCCAGCTACACTTGAGCCCACTGTTGAGCCACTGTGTCTAGGGTACCCCTAGAATAAGTGTAACCCAAAAACCCTCTGTCATCCAGTTGATTCCAACTCATAGTGACCCCCTTTCCCAGATGGTGAATCTATATGGAAATAGATTGCTTCATCTTTCTTCTGTGGAATGGCTGGTGGGTTTGAACTGCCAACCTTCTGGTTAGCAATCAAATGCCTTATGCACCACACCATCAGAACTCCTTTAGAATGGATATATATGATCTAAATTGAGGAAATAGAATTAAATCCCAAAGAGGAAATGATTCCTAAGAGATCTAGACAGTATTTTTTTTAAATTATTTTTTTGAAAGCAAGATAGACTACTGTGCAATTGAAGAAAAAAAAATTTAGGAACAATAAAAGTATTTATGATAATGGGAGAGAAACTCATTAAGAATTTTATTAGATAAGGATGACAAAATTAACTCTTCCTGTTTTCATTTTAGAACCACTGAACACTTATGTTTCCATAATAAAAATGGCAATGAAAAGAAAATTGGACACAGGTATTATTACCCTCTTCCCTCAGCAGGGTGGAGGAGGGCAGTTTCTTCTCCCCCAGAAGATGAGGCAGGAGGGCTACAGGTTTAATTAAGGAGAACCTTGTACACAGCTATGAGCTTTGGGTAACAGCTTGCAACAAATCCCTGTGTTCCATGGTGACACATGCCCTGGCTCTGCAGTCTGAGATGTGAATTTTGCATACTGCCTTTGCCACTTACTAAGGAACTCTGGTGGCATAGTGATTAAAGCATTGGGCTGCTAACCAGAAGGTCAGAGGTTCAAACCCATCAGCCACTTCATAAGAGAAAGACAAAGCGGCCGATTTCTGTAAAGATTTACAGCCTTGGAAATGCCCTATGGGGCAGGTCTACTCTGTCTACAGGGTTGCCATGAGTCACAATCGACATGATGGCAGACGGTTTGTTTTTTTGATTCTGGCACTTACTAATGATGATAATTTGAGCAAGGTAGATAATATTCCCACCCTTCAGTTTTCCCTCTTCCCATGTGGTTATCCTAAAAGTTTGCTGTTAGAAGCCATCAAGTTGGCTCCTGACACACAGAGGCCATGTGCATGATGGAGTGAAACCTTGTCTGATCCTGGACCATCCTCATGACCAATTGCAGAGCAGACCATTGTGATCCAAAGGGTTTTCATTGGCTCATTTTTGGAAGTCGAACACCAGGCCTTTCTTCCTAGTCTGTCTTGGTTTGGAAGCTCTGCTGAAAACACGTTGAGCGGCGTAGCTACGTGCAGGCCTCTACTGACAGAGGGGGGTGGGTGCACGTGTGGGGCCTTGGTCGGGAATCGAACCTGGGTCTCCACGTGGAAGGCAAGGATTCTACCACCAACCACCACCGGTGTCCCCCTAGTCTCCTCCAGTTTGGGATCTTTTCTCAGTCGTTGTTTTGCTTTGTATGCCAGGATCTTGCCACTTTTGAATAGTTACTGTTGTTGACCTTGGTTGCCATCCAATAGATTCCACCTCATGGCTTCAGTGTGTTACAGACTAAAACTGCCTTGTAGGGTTTTCATGGCTATAACCTTAATGGAACCAGAGTGCCAGGCTTTCTTCTGTGGTACTCCTGGGTGGGTTCAAACCATTGACCTTAATGTTAGCAGCCAAGCACCAGTGCCTCTCAGTTTGGGTTTGCCTCAGATCTAAGCCCAAGTTGTGTGTTTTGGGCAGAAAGACCACAGAGGTGATGATGCTCCCTAGTGCATCAGATCAGGGGGCACACAATGTCACCCTGTCTAATTACTGAGGGTCATAACGTTGATCACTTGATCAAGGCGGCATCTGCTGGGTTTTGGCACTGCCACATCTATGTTTAATAACCTTTTCCTTCTCCTCCTCCTTTCCCCCCAAGTTGCAGCATCCACTGATGATTCTTATCTGCAGCAGCTACAGTGTGATGATCGTCAAGTGACAGCTTTCTGTTTCCGTCATTCCTTCTGTATTTATTAATGGATTTTTTTCTATGAGATTTTCTTCCTTCATTTATTTATTCAACAACTTACTTGTATCAGTGGATTCCTGGGCATTTATGTTGTTCGATGGGTTAGACCACAGTGTTATCGTCAGTTAGTTTGTTGCTCAGATTGTCTCAGGTTTGACGTACATGAGCCCCTTCAGGTTATCTTCTGTGCTCTTTCAACACACCTCTGCCTGGCATGTTTCTTTCTTCATTTTTTTTTTTTTTTTATGGGCACTTCCTTACTTTCTGGCCCCATAAGAACCTTCCTACCCCAGTCCTGGAATTAGCCATTTCTCCAAGAGGACTTGATTACTTTCATTGGACAATGGGATGTAGGGGGAAAAAAATGAAAAAACAAAAAACATTCTGGTGGTAGGTGTGGAAAAGCACTTAGTAAAATGTTTAGGAGAAGATAAATTGGGTTAGGGCAGTGTGTCCCCAGTGTTAGGGTAGTATATCCCCAACATTAGGGCAGTGTGTCCTCAACATTAGGGCAGTGTGCCCCTGACGTTAGTGCAGTGTGTCCCCAACGTTAGTGCAGTGTGTCCTCAACGTTAGGGGAGTGTGTCCCCAACATTAGTGCAGTGTGTCCCCGATGCTAGGGCAGCATGTCCCCGATGTTAGGGCAGTGTGTCCCCAATGTTAGGGCAGTGTGTCCTCAACGTTAGGGGAGTGTGTCCCCGATGTTAGTGCAGTGTGTCCCCGAAGTTACGACAGCATGTCCCCACGTATGTCTTGCAGTTAGTTGCTGTCGCATCACTGCTGACATGTGCTAACCCCACATGTGCAGAGAACTGTGCTCCATGTGGTTTTCAAGCCTGTGACCTTTCAGGAGCAGATTGCCAGGCCTGTCTTCCAAGGCACCTCTGAATAGGTTTGAACTGCTGACCTCTCGGCTAGTAGTTGAGCGTTTAACAGTTTGCACCATCCAGGGACTCTTTCATGTGACTAAATTTTTAAACTGAATACAGTCAAGTGATAAAATTTTAAATGTAGATAGTGTGGGTAGGGTGATGAACTGTCCTGGGTTTCCTGAGACTAAGAGGTTTCCTAGGACATGGGCTTTCGCTATGAAAACTGGGGAAGTCCCAGGCAAGAAGTTGGTGACCCTCATGCAGGCCTGGGTTGGTTAGGTAGAAGAGGGACCACTGTCATCAGAGAAGACTTCCTGGGGTGCCTCGCCTGGGCATTATGGGAACCTAAGAAACTCCTCCCCCTCTTCTTAGCAGGCATCTCAAATCCTGTCTCTGGCTGCAAGTGGTTTTTCAGCGTGAGTCTTATCCACAGCTCTTGATTCTCTGCTCTCTCCTCACTGAGCTGTGAATAATAGCTTTAGACACTGAGCACCGCTCAGATAAGCTGTGATCAGGAACACGGTCTGTGCCGGTACAGCATGCTTCTCTGCCAGTGACAGGCTGTTGGGGCAGGAGGTGGGCAGACCAGATGTACAATTACTACTGGGCTTTCAACAGCACCCCGGCTGAGGTTACAGAAGCACAACTAAACCGACCAAGGTTTTGTTTCAAGCATCACTGGTCACAGCTGCTGTGATGTCTCAGCTGTTACAATGCAGTGTTGTACAAGAGTGGGGTGGGAGGTAGAAGGATCAGGGCAAGATGGTTTGGTTGTTGTTGTTAGCTTCCTGGTGGAGTTGGCCCTACTCATGGTGACTCCGTACACAACGCAAGTAAACACTGCCTGCTCCTATGCCGTCCCCATGGGCAGTTGTGGATGAGACTGCTGTGAATCATTAGTTGTCCATTGGCTGACTTTTAGAAGCTGATCACCAAGACTTTCTTCTTCATCTTAGTCTGGAAACTCTACTGAAACCTATTTAGCCTCTCAGCAAAACACAAGCCTCCACTGACAGGCGGGTTATGGCCACACATGAGATGCATTAGCCTGGAATTGAACTAGGGTCTTTCATGTGGAAGGTGGGAATCTGCCACCGAACCACCAATACCTTACAAGAAAGGTTTAGAGATGAAAATATCTCAGGCTTTGGAAGAAACTCAACCAAACCTTTTGTCAAGCACCTGGCCTTTATGCAAACTGTATTGTCCCAGCACCACAGGTTCAGAGACTGAGGCTTCTGAACGATTAACTACTATGCTAGAGAAACCACACCATGCATGGTAGAGAAGAGATTCAAGAAGTGTTGCCCCCAGAAATACTACTCATTTGCCATACCAATGTTTCCTTAATGACATTCCTAATGCATACTGTGTGTACCTCTTTGACCATAATGTACAGAGTGAGAATTCTTCACAAAATAAAAAATTTAGTTAGCCCAGATTTCGCCATCTTAGTTGACCATGGAATTCTTTCTCCCCCAGATTCCTTGTGAGACCATGGAGAGCTGAGTCCAAGAAAGTGGTCATCGATGGGGAAATTGTGGTCCAAAAAATTAGTGATAATTACTCTAGTAAGCAAATACTGCAACCACTAATGAGGCAATGAATTGTTTTAGTTGATAAATCTATGTGATCAAGACAATTGAAGGCATCTTTGTTGATTGAGCCACGGTTCAGTTTAGAAGACACACTGCTGCTCCCTCCAGTCGCACCACTCCAATTCTCTTTGTTTGAAATACTTATTTGTTCAGCTAGAGTGTGAAGGATGACAGCCCTAGAGGTGTTATATGATTATGAGATTGTAGACACCCTGGGTACAACACTGCTCCTTAGGGTCACACACAGTGTGACACAGAGTCGATACAATTACTAGTGGGTTTCCTGATTGTTCTGTGCCTGTAATGTGCCAAAGAATAAGTCCAGGAGAGGGTCAATCTCCTCACGTTGACATGGTCTACAGTGTAAGATGACACTTTGAGGATTCCTGGTTTGGGATGCTATTGGGGGATAGCACCTGGACACAACAGTTGTCATTCTCACAGAGTGAACACCTGCACAGGCTACAGTTCAAGTTTAGAAGTGCACTCAGTCTCTCACAGCCAGCCATCTCACTCAAGCTGGCATTCTCAGTAGCACATCACCCTGTCAGTAGTGCATGTCTCCTGGTGTCTCTCTCAGCAGTGTGTGTCTCTTGTCTCTCTCTCTCTCAGCAACACATGTCTGTTGCATCTCTCTCTTAGCAATGCTTGTCTCGTGCATCTCTCTCAGCAATGCGTGTCTCTTGTGTCTCTCAGCAGCAGTGAGAGATATCCCTTCTGCCTCTAGGAGGGCTCCTTTTGAGCCTAGTACAGTGACCACTAACCAATCCCCAAATCAGAATTCTATATACCTGAGAGAGAGCAAACTTCCCAGAATATTGCTTCATGCTGGTTCAACAGAAATACCCCAGGTGGATAACTTTAGCAATTAGGAGCTACTCAGTTGCTCATGGCAAATCCCACCACTGAGTTTATAAAGACTTAATGGCTAGAAAAGCCACACTATGTAATTACCATAAACAATAGTTTATGGTAAGGAAGTTGGAGGCAACCTGGGCATTCATTACTTGGAGTGGGGGACAGGCATTGGCCATTCAGGGGACAGGCATTGGCCATTCAGGGGCAATGATTGATTGAACTGATTTAACTGATAGGCATGTTGTTATGTGCCATCAAGTTGGACCCAACTCATAGCGACCCCTCCTTGGGTTTCCGAGGCGGTATCACTACGAAAGTAAATTGCCCAACCTTCCTTCCGAGGAGTGGCTGGTGGGTTTGAACCACCAGCCTTCAGGTTAGCAGTCAATGCCTTAGGCACTATAGGCATAGGACAGCCATATTGGTTGTTGAGAGAGTGTAATAGTGTCATGCTAGTTGACAAATCACCTGTTTCCTCTAGTCCCTTAAATGCCTCTGCCATTTCCCTCTAAGACCCACTCAAACCTTGTGTGATTCAACAACTATAAGGTTAAAGCCCGGCATTTCAGGGGATTTATAGGACCCAGCCCTCCACCCATCAGCCAGTTTATCATACTGTTGTGGCTTGCATGTTGCTATGATATTGGAAAACTATGCCACCAGTATTTCAAATACCAGCCGGGTCACCCATGGTGAACAGGTTCCAGTGGAGCTGGTGATCTCCTTCTGAAAATGAGCCAGTGGAAACTTTATGGATCACAAAACAGCATTGTCCAACTTGCTTGCCTTGTACACATCATCAGAAAAATCTGTTGCTGGAAGGAGACATTATGTTTGGTGACGGAGAGGGCCAAGGAGGGCAAGGGAGCCACTTGGTGAGATGGATTGACACAATAACCACAGCAATGGACTCATACGTGCTGATGATCATGAGGACGACTCAGGACTGGGCAGCATTTTGTTCTGTGGAACATAAAGTCACCATGAGTTGGCGTCAACTCAGTAACTACTACCCACTCACCTATCCATCCAACCAACCACCACCCTATCCATCCATCTGTCCACCCACCTACCCACCTACCCACCCATCTATTGAAGCCATTTCTAACACTGGGTCTTAGATAACTTCCTGATTGTTCTGTGCCAGTACTGTGCCAAAGGATGCGTATTTTTTCCTGCAGAAAGGTCAAATGAATACTAGACATGGAATACAAGACACAATGGATTTAAATACAAGGTTGCATCTTTAAAAAAAAACAGTGAGAAAAAAAAAGAATAATTTTCTATCAATGCAACTTATGTAAATTAAAAATACATGCACACAAAATGTAAGTACACATTTTATAAGAACACATTCAAAAGAAAAGATGCACACAAAACACATTAAAATGACTGCCTGTGAAGGAAAAGACAATGGGAATGTGTTATGTTGATTAAAGGGAATGAGTGAATGTATGAATGAATAAAAACAAGAGGTGGACTTCGCACAGGTCAGTGATCATGTTATGTTAAGAAGTGAAGAATGTGATTAACTCAACCTTCTTCATCTGATGTATTAGAAAAAAAAAAATTACTAGCTAAAACTTAACACTAGGGGCCAGGCACTGTTGAAAGCACTTCTTATATAATAACTCTTGACCCTGACAAGAGCCCAAGCCTACCCAAGGCCTGTTGTGTTTGGTCCAGATCTGGCTATTGGTCTCTCTGCTGTATCCTAGCAATGCTGACACTGCTCCAGTGGTTTCCAGGGTAGCTGATGCTGGAATCTGCAGCAGGAACAGTAGAACAGGATGGAAGGGGTGTCCTGAGTACAGCTGAGTCTTATCTGTGAGTTTGTGTCATGGTATCCCTTAGGGACTTGTTTAGTTTCCTATTGCTGCAGAAACAAAGCCCACAAACACGGGGGCTTAAAATAATACAAGTGCATTCATTATTTTACAGTTCTGTAGGTCAGAGTCTGACACAGGTCTGGCTGGCTGAAATCAAGGTGTTGGCAGGGCCATGTTCCTTTCTGGAGACTCCAGGGGAGAATCTGTTATTCAGGGGCAATCATTGATTTAACTGATTTAGCTTCTGGTGGCACCCACATTCCTTGGTTCATGGCTCCTGTCCTCCAGCTTCAGAGCCAGCAATGTTGAATCTCACTGGCCATCCTTCCTAGTTCTGTCTCCTTCTCTGACTCTGACTGTGGTCAGGAAAGGTTCTCTTAAGGACTCATGTGATTAGGTTGAGCCCACTGGGTCTAATCCAGTATAATCAATCTCTCAGTCACAAACAAATTCACTGCTGTGGTGTCTATTCCAACTCATGGAGACCCCTCCTTGGGTTTCGAGGTGGTGTCTCTACCAAAGTAGATTGCCCAGTCTTCTTTCAGAGGAGTGGCTGGTGGGTTTGAACTGCCAGGCTTCTAGTTAGTAGTCATGCAGTATGCCACCAGAGCTCCTGGTCCACTTAATTGCATCTGCAAGGTACCCTGTTCCCATGTAAACTAACATATTCACCGATTCCAGGAATTAGAGTGTGGGCATCTTTTCTTGTTTCAGTTGTGTCCAGTTGGCTCTGGCTCATGGCAATGCCGTGCACCAACTGCATGATCATTGGTATGAAACCATGCAGGGCTCATCCCAAGTATGAAAGTGATTCAATATGAAGAAAAGTGTTAATATACTATTATAGTTTTTGTTACCATCTCAGAGAAATGAGGTAAATCAGTAGATATATAGATGAATATACATGGATGGGCATTTTATAAATTCAATCCATTATTTTTAAAAAGTTTAAAAATAGAAATGTTTTTGCTGTTAGTTTTCATCAAATTGGCTCCCACTGAGGGCAACTTTTTGTACAACTGAGCACAACGGGGCCCAGGCCTGTGTCATCTTTGTGGTCATTGCTTTGCTTGCGTCTATTGTGAAGATCCTGTCAATGCATCTCATTGGGATTTCCCTCATTTTCATTGGCCCTTCTACGTCACCAAACAAGATGTTCTTTTCTCATGACTGATCCTTCCTGATTACGTGCCCAAAAGAGCTGAAGGGTTGCCATCCTCACTCTAAGGAGAATTCTAGTTGCATTTCTTCCAAGATGGAAGATGGATTTATTTTTTCCTAGCTATTTGCACTGTTTTCAATATTCTTCACCGACATTACAGTTCAAATGTGTCACTTCTTCTGTCTTCCTTTTTCATTATCCAGCCCTTACATATGTCTGAGTCTATTGAAAAGACCGTGACACACCTTAGTCATTAAATACTATCAAGAGGATATTCCAACTCTGAACTCAGACTTCTAGCCTCCTGAAAAGGAGCTCTGGTGGCACAGTGGTTAAGGAGCTCAGCTGCTAACCAAAAGGTCGATGGTTAAAACCCACCATCCACTCTGCAGGTGAAAGATGAGGCAGCGTGCTTCTGTAAAGATTTACAGTCTTGGAAACCCAGTCTTGGGGGGCAGTTCCACTCTGTCCTGCAGGGTTGCTGAATTGGAATTGACTGGATGGCAATGGATATAGTGTTGCAAACTGTAAGAGAATAAATTTCTCTCTGTTAAAGCCAAAAAAAAAAGTGTGTTCCAAGCGAAGAGTTGAATCCTGTTCAGAGGAGCAAGAAGCCCTATCTATATGCTTTGCTTTTCAAACAAAGTGCCAAAGAGAAATGCCTCCTCTACCTCTTTATTTAATTCTTTTTTGAACATAAGAGAAGCAGTTCCATGTGGATTATTCATCGAGGGGGTTAGAGTCTCATCTTTAACCTGAAAGTCCTCTTGTAACCTTAGGCAGTAGCTCCCTCCTGGCTGTTAGGGTCTGCTTGGCCATCAAGTCACAGCAGAAGAGGCCATTCCTAAAGGATTCCTTCCGGGTTGTCTCCCCCACACCCCTCATTCTGCACATGAGAACACGGAATTTCAGGAGGAAGGTGAGTTACTCAGGAGCAGAAATCAACTGGCAGAACAAGGATGAGTAACCATGATTTACGGAGCACCTACCATGTTCTTCTCAAATGGCCTTTGAAATAAGTATTATTGGCACCCGTTTGCACACAAGGAGGTTAAGGATTGAAGACATGAAACAGCTGGACCTAGATCAAGTAAGGGGAGACAGAGACAGGCAGGCAGGGACACAGCACCCAGGACAAGCTTATAAGTTTTAATCCTTTAAAAATATTTAACATTTATTTAGTGAGAGCGAGGTCAGTGGTGACGAGGAGGCAAGTCGTGTTGTTCTTGTTTTGATTTTGATCCCCCTCAGGGTGCTGTGTGTAGTGAGGGCAAACACCAACGCACGAGTGCAGGGTGAGGACTGCATTTCTGATTTCATCTGACAGCTTGGTACACCCTTGGTCTCCATCCCTTAATCTGGTTCTGAGAAGGGCTTTGTCCCAGAATCTGAATTGCTGGTCTCTTAGCTATTTTGCTCCATGGCATTCAGTCCTCTGAGTCCCAGGTGAATGTATTTCCCACCCACCTACACCATCTTCTTGGGATGAAAACTGAAATTGAACAGTACTATGCTCTTCCTCTCTCATGTGGTTACAAGTGTATGTCTTGACCACTGACTATACTAAGCAAAAAAACAGACAGGCAGCGTCTAGACTAGGCTAGAGGAAGGGCCCAGATTTCAACTCTGCTTGCATGCTTCAGTTCATCATTCATCTCCAGAAATTCCAGCAAAGTGGCTGGTTGGCACATGTGGCCTTTCTAACAGCCATCACCTATTTCTTCAGAAACTCTTCTGTTCTGGTTCTTGATGTTTGACCTCCTGCAGGAAGGTGTCTGTAAACTTTCTCTCTGAGGTTTCTGGCCTTGTTGGTGGCTTTGATTGTTTTCTTGCAAAAGAGGGTTTCTACTGCAAAACTCAAAGAAGCCATTGCCTTGGGTGTTTTACACCCCAGAGCCCTCTGTTGGACGGCTGCCACCACTAGAGGCACTTCCTGGAACACAACAGGAAGTGTCTCCTTTTATCCTGGGTTTATCATAGTAGTCAGGCCCATGCTTCTGTTTACTTGGCCTGTCAGTTTGAAGGTCACCTCCCAGTAATGCTAAGACAATCTCTGGAAGATGACTGGTGACACTTGGAATTACTGCAACTGGTATCTTCATTATTATTCCTTACTACAGGTAATCCCCTACTTACAACATATTTGACTTACGATGACCCACACTTGTGACCATCCATTTTTTATATACTTTATTGTTAGTAATGTGTACTACAATGTTGCAGCATGGAATTTGCTGATGTTATCATTCTTAGATGCTTACTCACAGATGTTTATATGTAATGTTTCCAACCCCTCAAGATGAATAAAGATTGGATTTATAAAGATACTGATAATAATAACAACAGGCAATAATAATAACAAGTGGGGAAAAACAAGAAAAAAAGGAGGTTTGACTTACATCAGAACTGACTTACAACAGAGTTGTCCACAAGGAACCCAGTTGTAAGTCATGGGCTTTTTTTTTTTTTATGTGCTGTCGAGTCAGACCTGACTCATAGCGACTCCTCCTTGGGTTTCTGAGGTGTTTTCACTATGCAAGTAGATTGCCCAACTTTCCTTCTGAGGAGTGGCTGGTGGGTTTGAACCGTCAGCCTTCTGATTAGTAGTCAAGTGCTTTAGGCACTACGCCACCAGAGCTCCCCGTGAGGTAGTGGTGATTTGCTGGTAGAATTCTCACCCTCTATGCCCCAGACCTGGGTTTGATTCCTGGCCAGTGGATCTCATGTGCAGCCACCACTCGTCTGTTAGTGGAGACATGTGTGTTGCTATGACACTGATCAGGTTTCAGCAGACCTTCCAGACTAAGAGGGACTAGGAAGAAAGGGCCTGGTGATCTACTTCTGGAAATCAGCCCATGACAGCCCTGTGGCTCACAACAGTACATTGTCCAACTTGCTTGATTTGTACATGTCATCAGGAGGGAACAGGGCTGGAGGAGGACATCTTGTTTAGTGAAGCAGAGGGTAAGGAGACCCTGGGTGATGTGGCTGGCACATCGGCTGCAATAATGGCCTTGAACAGGCAGGTGATCGTGAGGCTGACCCAGGATGACCCAGGTAACATTTTGTTCTGTGGTCCATAAAGTTACCACGAGTCAGAGTTGACCTGAGGACAGCTAATGACAATCTGCTTCTCTCTCTCTCTCTCTCTCTCTCTCCATCCATCCATCTATATATCATTTATTTTTTCCAGCAAGGTTTGATATCAGTTATTCTTTACTACTCCCAACAACACTGTGAACTGTGAGCTGTTATTCTCCTCCTTTTTCCAAAGAGGATGCTGAGATTCTGAGAGATTTAACCACTTGCTTCTTTCCCTTTCTTGGATTCTAACCCCTAGAACTCCATCTATTAGAAGTATACTTTCCAGCGTGCATCTACAATGCCTGCTTATCAAACAAATGAGCACACATGTTAAATAAGTAAGTGATGCCTATCTAAGCTACTCTCTGGTTATCTTCTAGGTCTCGTGCCTGGTTTCTTTGGGGTCCATGCATGTATGTCAGGGTTGGATTTCTTGGCTACCAGCACATATTTCATTTGAGGAATAATTTAGAAGTGTGGCCACAAGATAAAATGTCAACCTGACTCTGGGTTAACTAGTGTTTCTAATTAAGCCCTGATGTACAGTGCTTACAGCTAAATACAGTGTGCTTTGAGAGATAACTCAGCAAATAGGCCATTGTCTCCATTATCTCATTCACTGGCATTTCCCTGATGAGTTTATAAATCCCT
This sequence comes from Orycteropus afer afer, assembly GCF_000298275.1. Lineage (NCBI taxonomy): Eukaryota > Metazoa > Chordata > Mammalia > Tubulidentata > Orycteropodidae > Orycteropus > Orycteropus afer. Next base: position 5,007,269 of record NW_006921593.1, read on the forward strand.
ATGGAATCAAGGCCTCAATCGCTTTAATGAGGCCTTTAAAAGCGGGGGGTGGGGGGG
>NW_006921593.1:5007425-5026457 GCF_000298275.1 Orycteropus afer afer
GACTTCACTGTACACCTACTTTGTAAAGGTTTCTCCTCCCCCTTGGTGAAGTAAATACCATCTGATAAATCTAGGGGGTTAATTGCATGTGAGTCAGCTAGGCCATGTGATCGAGTTAATTCTTCATGAAGCAAAGCAATATTCAAAGGTGTTCGGTCTTCCATCTCTTCTTTTTTCCTCTTGTCTCACAAAGAGTTGGGTGAAGTGGGAGAGTTCAGCTTTCATAGTAATTGTTGTTGTTATGTTGTTATATGCCATTGAGTCGGCCCCGACTCATAGTAATAGACCTAGATAATAATCTTTTCACATTCAAGGTGTACTAACCCCCTTACTATGTGCTAGACAATGGACTAGGTGCTAAGGTTACAACAATGAATAGGGAGCTTAGAGAAAATGTCATCATTGTGCACAGAGTGCTAGGTGGTAAGAGGAACATGTACCTCTGATGGGCCAGACTCTTGTCTGTTGGCATTCAGCACCATTCCCAGTGCTCTCCTTGGCATCACAGGAACCAAAAGCCTGAGAATCTGCTTCCTCAACTCCCTTGTTGCAGACTTCCAGTTTCCATTCTGTTGCGAGAGGCACACCTGCAAGATTTAGGAAGAGAAAGAGCAATGGAAGCCACTTTTACTCCCCCGCAGTGTGCTCCATGACATGGTTGACACAGTAGATGCAACACATGCCAAGAACCATGAAGACGACACAGGACTGGACAATGTTTTGTTGTGTTGTACACGGAGTCACCATGAGTCAGAGCCTACTCAATGGTAACTAACAACAAGCCAGTGACAGGTGGAATCAAAGGTGGAATCAAGGCTTGGGTAGACACGTGATTCTTCATGACACCACCATGGGTGGTGCTGCAGGTGGTTGAGGCCAGTTGTGGGTTCTTGACCCAAGTGAGAGTGATGATTTCTTGTTGCCTTGAAAGATAGTGGTTTACCTTAGAGGTAGATATGGTCTTTCATGGCCTTTGATCTTCCGGCTCTCGATAGCATTGTTTGGGAAAGACTGAGGCTAAGTATTGGACATTCTGATGAATATGATTAGCTTGACTCCACCCATTCCCTCCCACCCAATTCTTCTGAGATTCTCCAAAAACAGAAGCACCCCCTCCTCCCTCAGTAGGCGAGTCTCCTCTTGCTTAGAGGCTCTGCAGTGGCTTCACCTGAGGGAGTTACCTTGCAAAGGAAAACCAATTCCCTTCAAGAATCACCACCTTATGGTCTGCAGACCCACACTCAGATGCCACAACACCTGAGGCAGATGTGTGCAGGGTCTGATCTGAGAGGAGACTATGGACATACCTAAATAATCAAGATACTTTGTTACTTAACTTTGCTAAGGGAATGCATGTGGGAATGAATAGTAAAAGGAGTAGATCAATGAAGAATTTACTTGAAATCTGGGAATATATTTTTTGAGTGGGGGTTCCCTGATACTTCATTCTAAATGACATAAACTGGTGAAAAGTCCATGAGAAGCCAGTCGAAGTAGGGTCCCCTTTCATGAGGGATCAGACATTTCATGAAAGGATGTTTGTTCACCCCGCTGGTGGAAAAGAACATGGTTAGCTGAGATGCTGCTGGAGTGCTGAAGAGAACATGGAATGGCCAATGGAAGAAGGAAGTCTAACTATGGCCTCATGACCAGTTGCACAAGAGAGAGAAGAAAGAGAACTGCAAAATACATGCACAATATTTTCTTACTTTGTTAGCTATATATGTTTGCTTATAATGATAGATTTTTAATTTTCTTCTTTTATTACTTTATATAAGGCATATTGATGGTGGTGAACCTTGACATTTATTCTTTAAGGGATATTCAGGAACAATTGATACTGAATGGAAGAGGCATTGACATGAATCAGAGATGGATACAGAGTCTGATGGGACTCTGGGCTGAGAGTGGGTATGTCTTTGTTTACAGAATGTAGAATTGTAAGCTTGTTATTGCTTTGTTAATATATGACAGCTACATATTAGAAATACATATATGGATAATGAGAAACCAAAGGGATAGACTAGTCCTGAACGTTTGTATTGGCTAGCGTTGGCTGACGTACCAGTAACCCCCAGATCTTATAGCTCATAACAATAAACATTAGTCAGGGCTCTGTGGGGCTTGGCTGCCCTCCACATGTTCTTCATCTTGGGACCAGGCTGAAAAAGAGCAACTGCTCTCTGGGGCATGCTTTCTTCATGGCAGAGGGTGGAATCTCAGAATTCTAAAAGAAATTGTCAGTGCCTCTTAATTGAAGTCAAGTCTGCCTTGGGAACTGTTTGCTATCACCTCTGCCCACATTTGTTGGTCTAAAATAAGACACATGGCCAAGCCCAATCATGGTTGTGGGATAGTAAACTTCTTCCACAGAGTCTGGAGGGAAAGGGAGAATGGGCATTGGCTGACCAATAATACAACTGATCACCATGTTACAAAACTTAACTATTGCAATGTCCAATGTGTTCTCTCTGTATTTTTCTTTTTCCTTCCTCATTGTGCTGCATTATCTGTTCTCAACATGGCACCACAACTACCCTCCTTCTATGGTGGTCTTCTCTTCATTGAAGGAGCCTGAAGATACCTTTACTAGAATCCTATCCCAATATAGTTCTGGGTTAGAGTCTCCCAAAGGCAGGAAAAACAAGTGAAAATTGGAAGACAAAGAAAAAAGAAACAGAAGTTATTATTACACATGGGCAGGGGGCCAGTGTGAAGTTGGGATGTCTTATGCAGCTCCTGAAATTCCTGTCTTGATATTGTAGGCAGCTGGTGGTTCACTTTCCAATTCCTGAGGGTTTGCTGGGGTTTTCATGTGGGCTCTTGTTAATTCCCTCCTGCTGTAAGCTCCCCCTACCAGTTATCTGCCAGTTTGTCACACTGCTGTGACATGTATGAAACAAGAAGGGTCAGTAGCTGGAAAATATGGCCTTGGTGACAGAAATGATGCTGGGGATGGGATTTCACAACATCAATGACATACTCACTGCAAATACCTTTTTTTCAACAATGTGAATGGTGACTATACAAGTGGACCTCACCAGATAGAATACACAGGAATCAGATTGACTACATATGTGGAGAGAGATGGTGGAAAAGCTCAGTGTTATCAGTCAGAACAAGGCCAGGGACTGACTGTGGAACAGACCATCAATTGCTCATATGTCAGTTGAAGCTGAAGAAAATTAAAACAAGTTCATGAAAATCAAAATACAACCTTGAGTCTATCCCGCTTGGATTTAAAGACCATCTCAGGAATAAATTGGATGCACTCACTGAACATGAAAGACCAAAGACCAGAGAAGTTGTGAGGTGACATCAAAGACATCATACGTGAAGAAAACAAAAGGTCATTAAAAAGACAGGAGAGGAAGAAAAGACCAAAATGGGTGTCAGAAGAAACTCTGAAACTTGGCTCTTGAATGAAGAGTAGATAAAGTAAATGAAAGGAGTGATGAAATAAAAGATCTGAATGGAAGATGTCAAAGGGCAGCTTGAGAAGATAAAGTGTTACAATGAAATGTGCAAAGACCAGGAGTTAGGAAACCAAAAGGAAGACTCAGAATTTCCCAAGCTGAAATATCTGAAGGAAAAATTCAAGCCTCAAGTTGTATTATTGAAAGATTCTATGGGCAAAAGATTAACCAATGCAGAAAGTATCGAAAGAAGATAAAAAGGAATATGCAGAATCACTGTACCAAAAAGAAATGGATGACGTTTAGTCATTTCAGGAGGTAGCATATGGTCAAGAACCCATGATATTAAGGAGAAGTCCAAGCTGCACTGAAGGTATTGGTGGAAAACACGGCTCCAGGAACTGACCTGAATACAAACTGAGATGTTTTAATAAATGGTTGCAATGCTGGAAGTGCTCACACCTATATGCCACAAAGTTGGGAGACATCTCGCTACCTGGCCAACTGACTGGAAGAGAACCATATTTGTGTCCATTCCAAAGAAAGATGAACCAACAGAATGTAGAAATTATGGAACAATATCATTAATATGACATACAAGCAAAGTTTTACTGAAGATAATTCAAAAACAGTTGCCAGCAGTACATTGACAGGAAACTGTCAGAAAGTCAGATTCAGAAGAGCATGTGGAACAAGGGATATCATTGCTGATGTTAGATAGATCTTGGCTGAAAGTAGTGAGTACCAGATGTTTACCTGTGTTTTGTTGACTATGCAAAGGCATTTGATTGTGTGGATCATAACAAATAATGGATAACATTGAGAAGAATGGGAATTCCAGAACACTTGATTGTGCTCATATTGAACCTGTACATAGACAAAGACAGTCATTTGAACACAGCAGGGAAATGCTGAATGATTTAAAGTCAGGAAAGGTGTGCATCAGGGTTATAACCTTTCACCATACTTATTCAATCTGTATGTTGAGCAGATCATCCTAGAAGCTGGTCTTTGTAAAGAAGAATGAGGCATAAGGATTGGAAGAAGACTCATTAACTCTCTGTGACAAGTAGATGACACAGCCTTGGTTGCTGAAAGTGAACAGGACCTGAAACCCTTTCTGATGAAGATCAAAGACTACAGCCTTCAGTATGGATTACATCTCAACATAAAACAAAAATCCTCACAATTGGACTAATAAGCAACAACGTGATAAACAGAGAAAATATTGAAGTTGTCAGGGACTTAATTTTATGTGGATCCATAATCAAAGCCCATGGAAGCAGCAGTCAGAAATCAAACAACATATTGCATTGGGCAAATCTGCTGCAAAAGAACTCTTAAAAGTGTTCAAAAGCAAACATGTCACTTTGAGGACTAAGGTGTACCTGAAACAAACCGTGATATCTCAGTGTGAAAGCTTGACAATAAATAAGTGAGATCAAAGAATAATTGATGCCTTTGAACTATGGTGCTGGCAAGGATTGTTAAATATACCATGGATGTCAGAAGAATGAACAAATCTGTCTTTGAAGAGGTACAGCCAGCATGTTCCTTATCAACGAGGACAGCAAGACTTCATCTTAGGTACTTTGGACATGTTATCAGGACATCAGGCTTGGTAAATCAGAGGGTCAGCAAAAAAAGAGGAAGTTCTTCAATGAGATAAAATGACACGGTAGCAACAACTGGCTGTAGCATAGCAACAGTTGTGAGGATGGCCCAGAGTTTCACTCTGTAGTAGTCCACAGCATTGATGTGACTCAGAACTGACTCTGTGGCACCTACCAACAACAACAGAAGCCTCGCTAATGATTGTCCCTGCAGTCTTTTCATGATTATGTAAACCTTTTTAAAAAACAACAGCCAAACCCACTGCCATCAAGTTGATTCTAACTCATAACGACCCCCATAGGGTTTCCAAGGCTGTAAATCTTTATGGAAGAAGATTACCCACTTCCTTCTACAGAGCAGCTGGTAGGTTTGAACTGTCAAACTTCTGTAAACTTTTAATGGCCTCTATTAAAGCATTGGGAGCTCTGGTAGCATAGGGGCTAAGGCACTTGACTGCTAACCAGAAGGCTGGCGGCTAAAACCCAACAGCCACTCCTCGGAAGGAAGATTGGGCAATCCTACTTCTGTAGTGATACTGCCTCGGAAACCCAAGGAGGGGTCGCTATGAGTCAGGGCTGACTCAACGGCACATAACAACAACAACAACAACATTAAAGCATTTGGGAACTCTGGTAGCATAGTGCCTAAGGCACTTGACTGCTAACCAGAAGGCTGGCGGTTCAAGCCCACCAGCCACTCCTCGGAAGGATGGTTGGGCAATCTACTTCCATAGTGATACCGCCTCGGAAACCCAAGGAGGGGTCACTATGAATTGGGTCCAACTCGATGGCACGTAACAACAAAAATTAAAGCATTTAAAAGGAGTTCTCTGGTGGCATAGTGCTTAAGGCATTTGACTGCTAACCAGATGGCTGGTGGTTCAAACTCACCAGCCACTCCTTGGAAGGAAGACTCGGCAATCTACTTCATAGACACACCACCTCGGAAACCCAAGGAGGGGTCAGTATCAATCAGATTCCACTAGATGGCTTGTTTCGTTGTGTTTCTGGTGACGTAGCGGGTAAGGCATTTGACTGCTAACCAGAAGGCTGGCAGTTTAAAGCCACCGGCTGCTCTGTTGGAGGAAGATGAGGCAATCTGCTTCCAAAAAGATTTATAGCCTTTGAAACCCAATGGGGCCTGCTGAGAGTTGGAATCAACTTGATGGCAGTGGGCTTCTTCTTCTTCTTTTTTTTTTTTTGGTTTTATTAAAGCCTTGTCTCCATGGAATACCTAGAGTGGCATTTGTTTTCCTGACTGAATCCTTACTGACAAATTTTATATTTTATAAACATTTTTCTCATAATACAAATGACCACCTCTGAGTAACAGATGTCAAGATTATAATCATCAGGTGGAGTTTTCCTACTGCATGCTTCAACGAGGACCAAAAAGTGAAAGAATCTTAATTCAAGTCTATAAGAAATTGATGACAGTGTTTTGAGAATTACTAAATGTACACTTGTTATGATGGACTACCCGTACATTTTTCTAAATACATATAGTGAAACCTGTGAGAGCCAGAACTCAATAGGACGGCCTTGTTTTTCTGGGTCTCACAAATTTTCTACCTTTGACAGGATGCAGTCTTATCATTTATCATTTTAGTAGAAAATGTTTGGGTTTTCCTTCTCTGATGGATTTCTGCCCCATATGGATTCCTACTTTCACATGTTTTACTGTATATGCAACAAAGCTTATAAAAATGTAACAGATCTCCAGTTCATCCTCAGTGAGAACTACTGGTAAGATCAAACCAACAAGGCTAAACGTTGAATTCTTGTTCAGAGTCCATTTTTGTTCTTTCTGGTTCTGAGAGATTTCACATATTCAAGAGTGTGCTCATTCCCGTGGTGGACATCAGTTTCAGAACCCACCCTGCTCATCTCAGAAAGTCCTCGTTTTGTCTTTATCACACACCATCAAGCCAATTTGACTCCTAGCAACTCCATGTGACAGAGAAGCACCCTCTGGTTTCCAAGGCTGTAATCTTTATGAGAGCAGATCATCAGATATTTCTCCCTCAGAGCCTCTGGGTGGTTAGAACTGCCCACTTTTCAGTTACTTGCCAAATGATTAACTGTTGCACCACCAGGGCTCCCCAAAAGGTCACCTTACAGTCTGTAATCACTTTGTTTTGTTTTGTTTTATGTGAAAAAGACCAATGATGAGGATGACCATGGCATTCATCATTGGTCCCTGCACTGATCTATTGGTGCTTAAGTATTTACTGGTCAGTTAATATCTCAATAATGGAGTCAGCGCCCATGAACACACCACCCTCATATTCCATGGAAGCTTTCTCTTCTCCAATATCCTGTGCAAGATGCTGGCAGAGTTTTACATGTTAGCAAAAATAGCTGTGTGATTTTGCTAGTGATGGGTGATTAATCCCATGACCAGATCAGTATTTTGCACAGAGTCCATGTTTCCTTTGTTGTGAAAATAAGGAAAAGACATTTCAAGCCCCTTTTGGCAGAAAGAATAATGTCCTCCTTGCAGGTCAAGCTACAAATGGATCGGTGTTGGGCAAACTATGAATGCCCTGATATATCCCCTCCTTGCCACAGTCCAGGGCATGACAACCTGATCAGGATGGCATGGGTCACATGAAAACTTGGGGGATTCTGCTTTGGCTTGTGGAGGACATGAACCCGTTAAAGACACATATGCTTTTTTTTTTTTTTTTTTAAACTAGTAGATACTCAAAAATATCAAATGGGTAAATAAGTGAATTCTTATCTAAATATTCTTTAAATTAGGGCATGTTTGTTAAACTTAAATGAAATTCTCTATTAAAAGACCTGACAAATAATTAAAATAAATAAATATATAAACAAGCAATGAACTCACTGCTTAATTGCAAAATTTGAACTTTTTCAAGGCACAGGTTTGAACTGATCATTAAATATATAAACAAAACAAAACACCACATTAGAATATGCTGGTTTGCTTACTACCAAATTGAACAAAGCATATATTATGCAAAACAAAGCAAAACAAAATCTGGAAATCTAAAGTGAGTGAAAACAAATGCAAACAACAACAACAAAAATGAATCAGGGGAAATAGGAATCAAAAATATGTTTTCTGAAATGATTGTCATGTAACCAAAAGGTATCTTTTTATGAACAAAATGAACAGAAATGCTGATTCTTCAATTGAATCATTTCTAAGACATTGATTATTTTCTATGTTAGAGGGCTGGGAGGTGGGAGGAGCCCCAAAATTTACTTTTACTTCAATACATGCATACACACACACACACACACACAGACAATTTAATATGCTGTTGTTAGGTGCCATCCAGTTGGCTCCAACTCATAGTGACCCTACGAGCAACAGAACAAAACACAGCCTGGTCCTGTGCCGTCCTCACAGTCGTTTCTATGCTTGAACCCATCATTGCGGCTACTGTGTCAATCCATCTTGTTGAAGGTCTTCCCCCTCTTTGGTGACCCTCCACCTTACGGTGCATATCCTTCTCTAGGGACTGGTCCCTTCTGACAACATGATCAAAATGTGTGTGGTGAAGTCTGGCCACTCTTGCATTTAAGGAGGATTCTGGCTGTACTTCTTCTAAGATAGATTTGTTCATTCCTCTGGCAGTCTGTGATACTTTCAGTGTTATTTGTTGATACTGCAATTCAAATGTATCAAGTCTTTGGTTTTCCTTATTCATTATCCAGCTTTTACATACATATGAGATGATTGAAAATATTATGGCTCGGTGCACCTTAGTCTTCAAAGTGACATCTTTGCTCTTCAACACTTTAAAGAAGTCCTTTGCAGCCAATTTGCCCAATGCAATATGACCTCTGATTTCTTGAGGGCTGCTTCCATGGGTGTTGATTGTGGATCCAAGTAAAAGGAAATTCTTGACAACTTCAATCTTTTCTCTATTTATTATGATGTTTCTTATTGGTCCAGTTGTGTGGATTTTTGTTTTCTTTATGTTGTGGTGTAATCCACACTAAAGGCTTTCTTTGATCTTCATCTTTTTCTTTGAACATCATCAGTAATATTATATCACTAATAAATGCCTAAGGCACTAGACTGCTAACCAGAAGGCTGGCGGTTCAAACCCACCAGCCACTCCTTGGCTACTTCCGTAGTGATACTGCCTTGGAAACCCAAGGAGAGGTCGCTATGAGTCGGGTCTGACTTGACAGCACATAACAACAACAACAACAACAATATATATTTATATCAGAACCAAAACCACTGCTATTTGGTTGATTCCAGCTCATAGAGACCCCCATTGGGTTTCCAAGGCTATAAATCTTTGTGGAAGTAGATTGCCTTATCTTTCTCCTCTGAAGCAGCTGGTGGGTTTAAACCACCAACCTTATAGTTAGCAGCCAAATGCCTTATCCACTATGCCACCAGAGCTCCTTATGTATACACACAAAACAAAAACCAATATATACACAAAGAGAGAAACTAATAGATTTCCTTTTGCTGCTGAGCAACTAGAAAGTAATCTCAGAAAGCTTATACTCTGTGACCTTCCCCCAAAATCCAGGAGACCTGTCCAAACCACTTTTCAACCATGTTTCTGGTAGAACAGAAATTTCTCTCATGCAGGACTAAAGCTAATGAGGATCTAAAACAAAACAACCTATTTGCAATTAGAACCACAAGTCAAATATCTTCATCTTCAGCTAGAAACCTACATCTTCCCAAGACACGTATTCCGAGATCCATAGATATATCTGTGAGAAGTTATAGCTGTGAGAAGATTCAGATGTTGTGATGGCTAAGGTTGTGTGTCAATGTATCTGGGCTGATTATCTCTCAGTAGTTTGGCAGTTATGTAATGATGCAGTCATCCTCCATGATATGATCAACCCATCAGATGTAAGGGGAGATTCCTTGGAGGTGTGGCCTGCATCCAATAATATATATGGATGTTCTGGTAAAGTTTACTTGGTGGCTCTGGATCTTGGATCTGGCTTGTCATCATCTGACCTCTGGTTCTTGGGATTCATCAGCCTCTATGGCCCGTGAGCCAGCAGCCTGACATCTGACCTGCTGATCTTAGATTCTTCCTTTCCTCCAGCTATGTGAGTCAGGAGAAACCTCCAGCCTGACAGCTGACCCACAGACTCAGTGCTTGCCAGTCTCTGCAGTTGTGTAGAGATGACCCAATTGTGTGTCCCACCACCAAGAGGCAGGACATGGGGGAAAAGCCAAAGAAGACAGACAGAGCAGCAGGATCCAGGTAAAGGGAGGGTGGAGAGGTTCCAAACAGCTAAGGGAGACAAACTTGTCTGTCAGTTTGTCCTACTGTGGTGACTTGCATGTTGCTGTGAGGCTTGAGGCTATGCCACCAGTGTCTCAAATGCCAGCAGGGTCACACCTAGTGCACAGGTTTCAGTGCAGCTTACAGACTGAGACAGACTAGGAAGAAGGAAGAGGCCATCCACTTCTCAAAGAATAGACCAGGGAAAACCTTATGAATAGCGGATAAACACTGTCTGATACATTACTGGGCAACTTATGAAGAGTCCAGAAACATTGTCTGATCCAATGCAGGAAGATGAGCCCTTTAGGTCAGAAGGCTCTCAAAATACAACTGGGAAAGAGCTGCATTATCAGAGTAGAACCAACCTTAATGATATGGATAAAGTAAAGCTTTTGGGACCTCCATTTGCTGACATGGCATGACTCAAATTGAGGAGAAACAGCTGCAAGCATCCATTAATAATTGGAACATGGAATGTATGAAGTATAAATCTAGGAAAATTGGAAGTTGTCAAAAATGAAATGGAATGCATAAAGATTGATATCCTAGGCATTAGTGAGCTGAAATGGTCTGGTTTTGGACATTTTGAATCAGACAACCATAAGATCTACTATGCGAGGAATGACAATTTTAAGAGGAATAGTGTGGCATTCATCATCACAAAGGGTGTTTCAAGATATGTCCTGAAACATAAGGCTGTCAGTGATAGGGTAATATCCATACACCTACAAGGAAGACCAGTTAATATGACTATTGTTCAAATTTATTCACCAACCACCAAAGCCAAAGGTGAGGAAATTGAAGATTTTTATCAACTTCTGCAGTCTAAATTTGACCACACATGCAATCAAGATGTGTTAATTACCACTGGTGACTGGAATGCAAAAGTTGGAAACAAAGAAGAATCGCCAGTAATTGGAAAATTTGGCATTGGTGACAGAAATAATGCTGGAGATCGCATTATGGAATTTTGCAAGACCAATGACTTAGTACTTGCAAGTACCTTTACAACACAAATGGTGGCTATGCACGTGGACTTCACCAGATGGTCTACACAGGAATCAGATTGATGATATCTGTGGCAAAAGGTGATGGAAAAGCCCAATATCTTCAGCCAAAACAAGGCCAGGACCTGATGGTGGAACAAATCATCAACTGCTCATATGCAAGTCCAACTTGAAGTTGAAGACAATTAAAACAAGTCCATGAGAGCCAAAATATGACCTTGATTATATCCCTCCTGAATTTAGTGACCATCTAAAGAAAAGATTTGATTCATTGAACACCAATGACCAAAAACTAGAGGAATTGTGGGATGACATCAAGAACATCATCCATGAAGAAAGCAAGAGGTAATTAAAAAGACAACAAAGGAAGAAAAGACTAAAATGGATGTCAGAAGAGACTCTGAAACTTGCCCTTGAGTAGAGAGTAGCTAAAGCAAATGGAAGAAATGACAAGATAGAAGAGTTGAACAGAACATTTCAAAGAGCAGCTCAAGAAGACAAAGCCAATTACTATAATGAAATGCACAAAGACCTGGAGTTAGAAAACCAAAAAAGAAGAACACTCATGGCATTCCTAAAGCTGAAAGAACTGAGGAAAAAATTTCAGCCTCAAGTTGCAATATTGAAAGATTCTTTGGGCAATATATTGAATGATGCAGGAAATATCAAAAAAAGATGGAAGGAATACACAGAATCACTGTACCAAAAAGACCTGGTCGATCTTCATCCATTTCAGGAGGTGGCATATGATCAAGAAACAATGGTATTGAAGGAAGAAATTGTAGCTGCTTTGAAGGAATTAGTGAAGAACAAGGCTCTAGGAATCGATGGAATAGCCATTGAGATGTTTCAACAAACAGATGGCCTGCTGGACACACTCACTCAGCTATGGCAAGAGATTTGGAAGACAGCTACCTTGTCAACTGACTGGAAGAGATCCATATTTGTACCCATTCCAAAGAAAGGTGATCCCACAGAATGTGGAGCTCTGGTAGCATAGTGCCTAAGAATTCCAGAGCATTTAATTGTACTCATGAGGAACCTGTACATAGACCAGGAGGTTGTTGTTCAAACAGAACAAGGGGACACTGCATGTTTTAAAATTAAGAAGGGAGTGTGTCAGGGTTGTATCCTTTCACTATACTTATTAACTCTGTATGCTGAGCAAATAATCCAAGAAGTGTGTGGCATCAGGATTGGAGGAAAAATCATTAACAACCTGCAATACACTGATGACACAACTTTGCTTGCTGAAAGTTAGGATGACTTGAAGCACTTACTGGTGAAGATTGAAGAATATAGTCTGCAGTATGGATTACATCTCAATATAAAGAAAACAAAAATCCTCACAACTGGACCTATAAGCAGCATCACAATAAATGGAGAAAAGATTGAGGTTGTCAAAGAATTCACATTGGCTGGTTCTACAGTCAACATCAATGGAAACATCGGTGAGGACATCAGACGACGTATAGCACTGGGCAGGTTGGCTTCAAAGGACCTCTTTCAAGTGCTAAAGGGTAAAGATGTCTCCTTGAGGACTAAGGTACCCCTGACCCAAGCCATGGTATTTTCAATTGCCCCATATGTATGTGAAAGCTGGACAATGAATAAGGAAGACCAAAGAAGAACTGATGTTTTTGAGTTGTGGTGCTGGTGAAAGTACCATGGACATCTAACAGATCTGTACTGGAGGAAGTGGAGCTGGAATGCTCTTTGGAAGTGAGAATGGCCAGACTTCATCTCACCTACTTTGGTTATGTTGTCAGAAGGGACCATTCCCTGGGGAAGGATGTCATGGCTGGTAAAGTGGAGGGTCAACAAAAGAGGGGAAGGCCCTTAATGAGATGGAATGACAAGTGGCTGCAACGATGAGCTCAAGTATAGCAATGATCGTGGAGCTGGCATGGGACTGGGCAGCCTTTCATTCTGCTGTGCATGGGGTCACTATGAGTCGGAGACGACTCGACGGCAGCTAACATCAACAACAACAACACAATTGTGTCACCCATTTCCTTGAGATAAATCAACCTCTGTTCCTGTTTCTGTCTCTTTCTACACATACACACACACACACAAACACACAGTTCACTGGTTTTGCTTCTATAGATAACCCAGCTTAAGACATAGCTCATCTCATCCTACCTCCTAAGCAGCAAAAGAATAATTGTAAATATGACCACTTTTATTGAACAAAGTGATACGCACTTGCCATGTATTACTGTAATCCTCATACATGCAAAATAAGTATTGTTATTTCAGTTTTTGGCCCCTGGGGGGCACAAATGGTTTTTGCTCATCTATTGCCTAAAAAATGTGGCTGTTCCATACCACCCACCTGCTAGCACAGAAGAAAGGCCTAGCAATCTTCTTCCATAATGGGTACAGCACATTAATGTCTCTTAAAGCCCAGCCAATGTGGGAACCCTAGGAGAATAGATGCTTTGCTGGTCAGGAGTGCAATGGATGAGAAAGAGGAAGGAGAGGGCGCTTGCAGCCGTTCAGTATTTCCTGAGGCAAATGGAACCATACAGTGGGAGACTCTGGGGAGAAGGGGATGTGTGGATGTCTGGGAGCAGGACGGAGGAGGGCAGAAATGAAGGCTGGTTCAGAATTAGAGGCCAGAAATGAACTTTACCCACTGCGCAGTGTTGCCCAGGAGGGCCTGACTGCAATGAATTCTTCACCAGATGTGAGGGAACGCTATGAACCACAGGTTCCCTCAAGGGTGGAAATGATCTGGGAGAGTGTCCCATTCTCACAATTAGGCAGAAGTGACTCTACTTAAAAAAGAATTACAACCAAGAAGACCTCATGGAGCAGCTCTCCATGAGTCTGAATTGATTCGAGTTGTTGTTGTTGTTGTTGTTAAGTGGCGTTGAGTCATCTCCAGCTCATGTACAGCAGAACAAAACACTGCCCCGTCCTGTGCCAGCCCCACAATCTTTGCTATACCTGAGACCATCGTTGCAACCACTGTGTCAATCCATCTCACTTACAGCCTTCCCCTTTTTCATTGTACTTCCACTTTGCCAAGGAGCTCTGGTAGTGTAGTGCCTAAGGCACTTGACTGCTAAGCAGAAAGCTGGAGGTTCAAACCCACCAGCCACTCCTCGGAAGGAAGGTTGGGCAATCTACTTCCAGAGTGATACTGCCCTGGAAACCCAAGGAGGGGTCGCTATGAGTCGGGTCCAACTTGATGGCAAAATAACAACTTGAGTTGAAGGAGAGCTCTGATGGCACAGTGGTTAAGGCATTCAGTTGCTAACTAAAAAGGTGGAAGTTCAAATCCATCAGCTACTCAGAGAGAGAAGGATAAGGCAGTCTGCTTCCAAAAAGATTTACAGCCTTGGAAATGGGACAGTTCTACTCTCTGTCCTCTAGGGGCGCTGTGAGTTGGAATTGACCCGTTAGCAGTGGCTTTGATTTGGGCTTTGATTCTATAAAGACTTACAGCCTTTGAAACCCTATGAGGCAGTTCTACTTTGTCCTATAGGGTTGCTATGAGTCAGAATTGGCTGTGGGTTTGGGGTTTTATCATTATTATTATTTATTTTTTTTAGCTAAGGGGGCGGAGGACAGAGAGGCCACTGCATAATACTCAGCCTGGAAAGACTGTCTATTCTGACAGTCAGAGATGGGAGCATTCATAAGACTTATCCCCTCCACAGATGCAAGAACCATTTCATGGACTAGAGCTGCAATGGGATCTCAGGGCCCATTCTAATTTGCAGGCAGCCCGTGGGGAGACATCTTGCACAGTTGCTAGATTTCATCAATTGTGAGGTTGCACATAAACAAAGATACAGTCCCAGGCTCCCCCAGCCTACACCTTGAGCTATTTACCAGCCAGTCACCAGCAAAAGGAAGCAGAACTCCCGCAGGCCTGTTTCTAACAGCCCCTCTTACTGTTCTCACATTTTCTCGTCCACATTCCTTATGCTTTAATATTTACCCTCTCCTCCTGCCCTTTAAACTTAAGTTAGCATGTCATTTTTCATATCTCTAGTTTTACTCAAAATAGTCTTGTAAGACATTGGATCTGATTGATGCTCATCCCCTCCTCCTCCTCCTTCTCTTTGAAAGCAAGGCATCTTCATCAGTGTATTAGCTGCCAACTGAAAGGGTGAAAAACCAAGTCCACAAAAAGCACCGCAAAAGAAAGACCTGGTGATCAGCTTCCAAAAAATCAGCCTTTGAAAACACTATAGAGTACAGTTCTACTCTGACACACCATCAGGGCGCCATGAGCCAGAATTGACTCAACAAGAACTGGTTTTCACTATTGTTAATTCCTAGCTCCAATCTCTAGCTGTAGATGGTAATCAGATCTACCCAAGCTCCCCACTATGGAATGGTCAGGCAGCTGAATTTTGTGCCTATGAAGGTGTACACCTGGCCAGTACATGCTTGACATTATAACTGTTGTTCAGCTATTGGTTTGATATGCAGTTGCAAACCAGGTGGAAAGAGAAATACTGAAAAAAAAAAAAATTAGTTCCACAAATCAGTAAGTGGGAGAAAGTTTTAATCCATGATCCCAGAGCTATGGTTAGAAAAGAAAGCCAAAGCCAATGTTCCAAGAACCTGCCAATATAGCCGGGGCGATGGAATCCAAGCTGTTCAGGCAGGGATCTGGAAGCAATGATTCTGAGCATGAGTGAGGGTCAGGAGCAAAGAAACCCAGACAAGTTTAAGTAGAACCAGGACAGTGGGAATGAGATCAAGACACCAACTAAAGACAGCTGCTTTCAGGAGGTTCCCCATGTCAGTTCTTATTTCTTGATGTTCTAAAAGGGACATCTGGCCCCTGCCCGAGAGGAAGGATTTATTCAAAGGGAGCGAGATGGACTAGCTTATTCAACCTTTGTTCGCTAAGACCATTGGACCTCTACTAAGCCATGCTCTCTTTTCTCTCTCTCCTCCCTTTTCTGTTCTTCCCTAATTTCTGTTCATTTTGTGATAGAACAGTTTGTTTCTTTTTTAGTAAGTTTCCTTCCACCCTCTGAGGGTCATAACTTCCTCCCTAAAACACTTCTGGTTTAGTCTTACTAATGGTTTTATCTCCTACTTTACGGTGAGGAGCTCATGGAAGTAATAAACATGAATGCACATTGGTAGATTCACTTGACCTCTGAACACTTAAAATACCCCGAGGACTGTGCTAAGAACTTTCACACATGCCAATGCCAATTCATGTATTGCCTTCAGAGCTCCTACTCCTAGGATCTATATCCTAAAATATGTTCACTCTAGGAATCTGTTGTGCTGTCTCACTCAGGTCAGGAAGGTTGGAACTGTTTACAGATGGGTCAAGATGCTTCTGGAGAAAAGGCGTAACTGAAGGGAAAAGCATGAGTAACTGCAGCTTTGATTCAAGGCCAATGAGTGTGTGCTAGAGAGGAGAGCTGACGGTTCGGAGGATGGAGTCCAGCCCAGTCCCCACAGGACAAAGCTGTTGTTGCTGTTAGTTGCCATCTAGTGAGCTCTAACTCATGGTGAACTTACATAGGACAAAACAGCATATTGCCCGGTCTGAGCCATCTTCTTGAGGCCACTGTTGGAGCCATTGTGTCAGTCCACCTCACTGAGACTTTTCCCTGACACTCTATCTACTTTGCCAACAATGATGTCCTGTTTTAGCAACTGGTCTTTGCTGGTGATGTTTCCAAAGCAAGTGAGACAAGGTCTTGACACAGTAGTTCCAGGGGAAGAACAATGCCATAGCCTGCAGCGTTTTTGCACACTGTGTGAAGATCAGTGGGTGTCAGCTGCTGAGGTGGCTCTGATGGTGGTGGCAGCAAACGTTGATAGAAGAGCTGCTGTTTGGGGAAAAATGTCTCAACAGGAGACAACACCTGAGCCAACTCTGGGAAGGTGCTAGGGGAAGGGAGGGAGCCTTCAGTGAGCCAAGGTGCATTGGAGGAACAGCTTGGGACTTGCCAGGACATTGTGTGGGCAGCTCCAGAGGGATGGATTGTTCACAGATCATGTGTGATGGAGTCAGGGCAATCCTTTTGTATGAAGGCTGTTTAATTTTTATTTTAGAACAATTTTAGATTTATAGAAAAATTGCTAAGATCATGCACAGAATCCCCATATGCCCAGTTTCCCCTATTATTAACATCTTTATTTTACATTAATATGGTAAATTTGTTCTGATTAATGAACCAATATTGATGTATTATATTTAATTACAGTCCATATTCTTTCCAAATTTCCTTAGTTTTTACCTAATGTCCTTCTTCTGTTCCAGGAGCCCACCCAGGGTCCCATTTACCTTTCATTGTCATGTCTTCTGAGGCTCCTCTTGGCTGTGATACGTTTGCAGTCTTCCCTTGTTTTGGATGACCTTGGCAGTTTTGAGGCGTGTTGCTATCATTCGTTGTAGGATACCCTTTACTGAAGTTATCTGATATTCTTCTCATGATTAGACTGATGTTGTGGGTCTTAGAGAGGAAGACCATAAAAGTAAAGTGTCTCTTTTATCACATCGTATCAAAGGAAACATGCTGTCAACATGACTTATGACTGTTGATCTTGACCTTGATCACTTGGTTGATAGTGTTGGGCAGGTTTCACCACTGCAGGGTGAAACCTTTTCTCTCTTTCCATATTGTACTTTTTTGCAAGAAAGTTTCTCTATGTAGCCTATACTTGTTATTGCTGTTGTTACTGTTTGAGTCAAACCCAACTCATAGCGACCCCTCCTTGGATTTCTGAGGTGGTATCACTATGGAAGTAGATTGCCCAACCTTCCTTCTGAGTAAGGAAAGGGAATTATGCTCACTTACTTGAAGATGGTTATAGCCACATAAATTATTTGGAATTCTTCTGCATGGGAGTTTTTTTTTCCCCCCATTCTCACTCATCTATTTGCTTATTTAGTCATTTGTGTCGGTGTGGCCTCACGGATATTTATTTCATACTTCAGGTTATAGTTGAATACTACTTTATTTATTCTGCTGCTCAGATGTTCCAGCCTCCCTACTGGAAGATCTTCCAGTTAACTCCTGTGATTTTTTTTTAAACATATCTCCATTATTGTGTGTGGATTTAGTTTGTTTTCACTTTTTATTTATTTATTTTTTTTTCACATCTTAGTGCTATGTGTCACTACATGATCCTCCAGGCTCATTGTCTGTATTTCCTGCCCCTCATTCTAGAAACATTTATTTCTCTAAGGAGCTCTGGTTCCTATTATTGGAGAATGTTATTAAAAACAAACATCTAGGCACTTAGTGTTCTTGTTACCACTAAAGTGTCATTTCTTGTCAGCCATGTCCACTGACAAACCTAAACCTTCAGCCATCAAGTCAATTGTGACTCATAGCGACACTTTAGAACAGAGTAGAATGACCCTGTAGGGTTTCCAAGGCTGTAAATCTTTATAGAAGCAGATTGCAGACTCATCTTCTTCCCATGGAGCTGCTGGTGGGTTCAAACCACTGACTCTGTTGGTTGCAGCCAAATGCTTTAACCAGTATGCCACCAGAGCTCCTTTCTCCACTGACAGAGCACAGAAATATATGTGTGTGTTCTAACCTGTGTATATACATCTAACTATTTCTATATGTAACTATCTGTAGCTATATTAAGCTAACTACAAGTTCACACTGATGTCTCCGACTCTAATTAATTACTGTAAGGATCATTGTTATGTGCCGTCGAGTCGGCCCCGACTCATAGCGACCCCTCCTTGGGTTTCCGAGGCAGTATCACTACGGAAGTAGGATTGCCCAACCTT